>NC_091985.1:0-745000 GCF_044704955.1 Pristiophorus japonicus | reverse complement strand
TGAGAGGGAGAGAGGGAGTGTGAGAGGGATAGAGAGAGGTAGTGTGAGAGGGAGAGCGTGAGAGAGGGAGTGTGAAAGGTAGAGAGAAAGAGAGGGAGTGTGAGATTGAGAGAGAGAGCGTTTGCAAGGGTCAGAGAGAGAGAGAGTGAGGGTGAGTGTGAGAGAGGGAGTGTGAGAGGGAGAGAGAGAAAGACGGGGAGTGTGAGGGGAAGGGGGTGAGAGGGATTGTGAGAGGGAAAGAGGGAGAGAGGGAGTGTGAGAGGGTGAGAAAGAGAGAGAGTGTGAGAGGGAAAGAGGGAGAGAGGGAGTGTGAGAGGGTGTGCGAGAGAGAGGGAGTGTGAGAGAGAGAGAGAGAGAGAGAGAGGGACTGTGAGAGGGAGAGAGAGAGAGAGAGTGAGTGTGATAGAGAGAGAGAGAGAGTGTGAGGGGGAGAGGCAGAGTGGGAGTGTGAGAAGGAGAGATGGATAGAGGGAGTGTGTGAGGGAGAGAGGGAGAGAGGGAAAGGGGGAGAGGGAGGGGGGAAAGGGGGAGGGAGAGAGAGGAGAGAGGGAGGGGGGAGATAGGGAGAGGGAGGGAGAAAAGAGAGAGGGCGGAAAGGGGAGAGGGTGGAAAGGGAGAGGGGGAAAGAGGGAGAGGGTAAAGTGGGAGAGGGAGGGAGAGAGAGAGGAAGAGGGAGTGGAGGGGAACGAGGGGGAGGGGAGGGAAGGAAGGGGAAAAGAGGGAGGGAGAAAGTGGGGGAAGGGAGAGAGAGGGAGGGAGGATGTAAGTGGGAGAGGTGGAGAAAGAGTGAGGGGGCGAAGAGAGGGGGAACAGTGGAAGACGGGTAAAAGGAGAAAAGGAGAGAGGGGGAAAAGGAGAAAAGGAGAGAGGGGAAAGGGAGAGAGAGGGGAGATGGAATCGGGGGTAAAGGAGAGAGGGGGGAAAGGGAGAGAGAGAGGGAGTAGGGGAGAGAGAGAGGGAGATAGAGGGTGTAATGTCCTTACACACTACTATAAATAAACACGAGGCACATTCTGCAGACAAGGTCACTCTGTGACCTGAACCTTTATTCCCAGGACCAAGAAGTGATGACCCTGCGTGGGACCTCCCTTTATATACCTGGATGACCAGGTGAGGAGTGTCTCCCACAAGTTCACCCCCTGTGGTCAAGGTGTGCATTTCTTAGGTGTACACAGTATGCAGTGTTGTTATGAAGATTACAGTTACATGAAGGTTACATACATGACATCACCTCCCCCCCAACCTCTTATGGGGTCAAAGATTGAGTCTTTCAGGTGGTCGACGCTCTCTCGTGGAGCGCTGCAGTTGGGGCTCTGGTTGTTGAGCCTTGGCATGCGTCTCTGTCCCCTGTGGTGATTCCGGGTTGTCCGGGCTGGCCGCAGGGACTGTGCATGCTGCTGAATGTTCTTGTCGCTCGTTCACTGGCAGTGGTGTGGGCAACATCTCATGATTTTCCTCAGGTTCCTCATTGTCCATGCTGAACCTTTTTTTTACTTGGTCCAGATGCTTGCGGCATATCTGCCCATTGTTAAGTCTGACCACTATGACCCTATTCCCCTCTTTACAAATTACAGTACCCTCGAGCCACTTGGGCCCCAAAGCGTGATTAAGAACAAATACAGGGTCATCGATTTCTATCCATCTCCCCTTTGGGTTACGGTCGTGGCACTCATTTTGGGACTGGCGCTTGCCCTCAACAATGTCTGACAGGACTGGATGAATGAGGGACAGCCGAGTTTTAAGTGTACGTTTCATGAGTAGTTCTGTGGGCGGGACTCCCATGAGTGAGTGCGGTCGGGACCTATAGGCCAGCAGGAGGCGCGATAGGCGGCACTGAAGGGAGGGTTCTTGAATCCGGAGCATGCCTTGCTTTATGATTTGGACCGCACGTTCCGCCTGGCCATTGGAAGCCGGCTTGAATGGTGCCGTCCTGACATGTTTGATGCCATTACCTGACATGAACTCCCGGAATTCATAGCTAGTGAAACACGGGCCATTGTCACTAACCAGGATGTCCGGCAAGCCGTGGGTCGCGAAGACCGCACACAGACTCTCCACAGTGGTGGATGTCGTGCATGAATTCAATATGATGCACTCGATCCATTTCAAGTACACATCAACAACAATGAGGAACATTTTTCCCATGAATGGGCCCGCGTAATCTACGTGAATATGTGACCATGGCTTGGTGGGCCAGAGCCATGGGCTGAGTGGAGCCTCCCTGGGGGCACAATCCAGCTGGGCACACGTTGTGCACCTGCGAACCCAGTGTTCCAGGTCTGAATCAATTCCCGGCCATCAAACGTGTGACCGGGCAATGGCCTTCATCAGCACGATGCCAGGGTGCTCGCTGTGGAGTTCCCTGATGAATGCTTCCCTTCCTTTCTGGGGCATGACTACCCGGCTGCCCCATAGCAGGCAGTCGACTTGGATGGAGAGCTCATCCATCCGTCTCTAAAACGGTCTGACCTCCTCGGGGCATGCTCCATGTGCGGGCGCCCAATCCCCAGTCAGGACACATTTCTTAATCAAGGATAGGAGGGGATCTCTGGTGGTCCAGATTTTGATCTGGTGGGCTGTGATGGGGGAGCCTGGACTGTCAAAGGCATCAACAGCCATGACCATCTCAGTGCTTTACTCCGCTGCCCCCTCGGTGGTGGCCAGTGGGAGCCTGCTGAGCGCGTCAGCGCAATTCTCGGTGTCTGGCCAGTGCCGTATGGTGTAGTCATAAGCAGCCAGCGTGAGAGCCCATCGCTGTATGCGAGCTGACGCATTGGCATTGACAGCTTTGCTGTCGGACAACAGGGATGTTAACGGCTTGTGGTCCGTTTCTAACTCGAATCTTCTGCCAAAAAGGTACTGGTGCATCTTTTTCACCCCGTAAACACATGCGAGTGCTTCCTTTTCAACCATCCCGTACCCCCTTTCTGCCTGGGAGAGCGACCTGGAGGCATAGGCCACAGGTTGGAGTTGGCCCTCATCATTACTCTGCTGCAACACGCACCCAACCCCATAGGATGATGCATCACATGTTAAAACCAGTTTCTTACAGGGGTTGTACAGGGTCAACAGCCTGTTAGAACAAAGCAGGTTCCACGCCCGATTGAACGCCCGTTCCTGACAGTCCCCCCAAAACCAATCGCAACCCTTATGCAGGAGCACGTGTAGCGGCTCCAACAATGTGCTTAAGTTTGGCAGAAAGTTCCCGAAGTAGTTTAAGAGTCCCAGGAATGAACGCAACTCCGATGTGTTGCCGGGCCGGGGCGCACGACAGATCGCCTCCGTTTTGGATTCAGTGGGCCGGATCCCGTCTGCGGCAACCCTCTTGCCCAAAAACTCGACCTCTGGGGCCAAAAACACACACTTGGACTTCTTGAGTCGCAGGCCTACCCAGTCCAGTCGGCGTAGCACCTCCTCCAGGTTGTGGAGGTGTTCCTCGGTGTCTCGACCTGTGATAAAGATGTCGTCCTGAAATACGATTGTTCCAGGGATGGATTTGAACAGGCTTTCCATGTTCCTTTGAAAGATAGCGGCCGCTGATCGAACGCCAAACGGACACCTGTTGTAAACAAACAGCCCCTTGTGCGTGGTGATGGTGGTCAGTAGCTTGGATTCTTCAGCCAGTTCCTGGGTCATGTAGGCCGAAGTGAGGTCTAACTTGGTGAACAACTTGCCATCTGCCAGCGTGGCAAAAAGATCCTCCACCCTCGGGAGCGGGTATTGGTCTTGTAGTGACACTCGGTTGATGGTGGCCTTGTAGTCGCCACAGATCCTGACCGAGCCATCCGTTTTTAGGACGGGGACGATGGGGCTTGCCCAATCGCTGAATTCAACGGGCGAAATTATGCCCTCTCTTAGCAACCGGTCCAACTCACTCTCAATTTTCTCTCGCATCACATACGGCACAGATCTGGCTTTGTAGTGCACTGGTCTGGTGTCCGGGGTGATGCGTATCACTACTTTGGTACCTTTGAAAGTCCCGACACCAGGTTGAAATAGTGACTCAAATTTCTGTAGGACCTGTGAGCATGAACTTCGCTCCACAGATGAAATGGCGTGCACATCCCCCCCCATTTCCAGTTCATCTCGGTGAGCCAGCTCCTCCCCAAAAGCGTGGGACCATTTCCCGGAACAATCCAGAGTGGCAGCCGGTTCTCTGATCCATTATGTGTGACCACCAACATTGCACTGCCTAGCACTGGGATGATCTCTTTGGTGTACGTTCGTAATTGCGTGTCAATGCATTCTAGTTTGGGTCTGCTAGCTCTGAGTGGCCATAGTTTCTCGAATTGTTGGACACTCATAAGTGACTGGCTGGCCCCTGTGTCCAGCTCCATGCGTACCAGGATGTCGTTTAACAGGATTTTCCGCATCATAGGTGGCGTTTTGGTATATGAGCTGTGGATGTTTGCCACATGAACCCGTTGAATTTCAGCGTCCATTGCTGTGTCCCAAGCATCAACCTGCCTTGCAGACCCCTCTTCTGGTTCATCTGCCTCATAAATTAGCCTCGCTGCGGGCTTCCTGCACATTCTGGCTAAATGTCCACTGAAGTTACAATTTCTACGGATAAATTGTTGAAACCTACAGGTTTTTGCAGCATGTCTGCCCCCCACCTCCAGCATGAGCTGAGATCATTGTGAACAAAAGGGCTGTTCCCAGGCATTCCTCTCTGATTGTCTCTTTGATTACTCTTGAGCATTCTGTTAGTGGGTGTCTATGGCCCCATCCCGGGATGTATTGTCCACAGTGATGGTGTAAATGTCCATTCAACCTGCCATTGTCTCTGTTGATGACCCACTCTAGAGTCTGTTACTGCCTGGGTGGTGTCGAATTGCCCTTGTCTGCCTGAGTCCCGTTTACAATGTTAACTCACTGATCCATCGCCACGTTGGAAGCAGAGTTGCGTGCGTATAGCACCTTGGTTTCCTCCTCCCCCGCCATGAAGGTCTGAGCCATCAACACTGCCGCTTCCAAGGTCAAGTCCTTGGTCTCAATTAGCTTTCTGAAAATCCCGGCATGACCAATGCCCTCAATAAATAAATCCCTTAACATCTCCCCTCTGCAGGCGTCTGTGAACTTACAGAAGCTGGCCAAGCGCCGGAGGTCCGCAACGAAGTCCGGTATGCTCTGCCCTTCCCGACGTCGGTGTGTATAGAATCGGTGTCGGGCCATGTGTATACTGCTCGCCGGTTTGAGGTGCTCACTGATCAGTTTGCTGAGCTCTTCAAAGGTTTTGTCCGCCGGCTTCTCAGGTGCGAGCAGGTCTTTCATCAGCGCATAAGTCTTAGGTCCACAGCTGGTCAGTAGATGGACCCTTCGCTTGTCAGCCGCTGTGTCTCCCAGCCAGTCCTTCATGACAAAACTCTGTTGGAGCCTCTCAACGAAATCGTCCCAGTCCTCACCAACACAGTACCGTTCATCTGTGCTGCCGGTGGCCATTCTCGTGGGTCGTTGATTCCCGTTTCTCATCGCCAAATGTAATGTCCTTACACACTACTATAAATTCACACGAGGCACATTCTGCAGACAAGGTCACTCTGTGACCTGAACCTTTATTCCCAGGACCAAGAAGTGATGACCCTGCGTGGGACCTCCCTTTATATACCTGGATGACCAGGTGAGGAGTGTCTCCCACAAGTTCACCCCCTGTGGTCAAGCTGTGCATTACTTAGGTGTATACAGTGTGCAGTGTTGTTACATGAATGTTACAGTTATGTGAAGGTTACATACATGACAGAGGGGGACTAGGGGAGGGAGAGCGAGAGGGGGTAAAGGGAGGGGGAGATAGGGGGCAAAGAGGGGTGATGAGGAGGGAGAGAGAGGGTAGGCAATAGGGGAGAGCAGGAGTAGGGGGAGAGATGGGAATTGGGGGGGTAAGAGAGGGGGAGTGGGGGGTGGGGGAGAGAGAGGTGGTATAGGGAGGGGGAAGTCATGGGAGAGAGAGAGGGAGGGGTAGGGGAGAGAGACAGGTGGGTTGGGGAGGGAGAGAGAGTGGTAATAGGGGACAGAGAGAGCTGGAGGGGTAGGGGAGAGAGAGAGGAGAAATAGGGGCAAGAGGTGGGTGGGGGAGGGAGAGAGAGGGGGATAGGCGAGAGAGAGGGGGGATAGGGGAGAGAGAGAGGAGAAAGAGAGAGCTTGAGGGGGGCTGTAGAGGTGGGAGGAAGAGAGGGTAGCGGTAGGAGAGGGAGAGTGGGAGGGGGTAGGGGAGTGTGAGAGAGGGGAGGGGTGAGAGAGATAGAGAGGGGAGGGGAGGGGGAAGGAGAGAGGTGGGGAGGGTGAGAGGGGCAGGCAAGGGGAGGGAAGGAGAGAGGGGAGGGGGTTTAGGGGAGGCAGGCAGAGAATGAAGAAGCTTTAAGGATGACACTTACCATTAGGCCGCAGTCAGTATGGTTTATGCAATATATGGTTTATGCAATGTATGGTTTATGCAATATATGGTTAATGCAATATATGGTTTATGCAATGTATGGTTTATGCAATATATAGTTTATGCAATATATGGTTTATGCAATGTATGGTTTATGCAATGTATGGTTTATGCAATGTATGGTTTATGCAATGTATGGTTTATGCAATGTATGGTTTATGCAATAGATTAGATTTATTCAGCTTACAACAACAGTATACTGAACACAAAGCGAGAGTTGAGGAGAGCTCGCAGGCCCTGGTTCCTGGAACTCCCATGCACAGGCCGATGTCCTAAATCTGTATGGTGCTAAACCAACCGTCTCTGTGCCAAGGTATTCTTTGAGTTTTAATATTTTAACCAATTTCTTATCAAAAGTTCATCTGGCCAGTGTTCAAAAAATGGTCTTCAACAAAATCACTGTGTTCTTGGTTCCAATGGTCAAAATACCAGTCACTCAAACCAGAGCGAGCATGTGGCCACTGCTGTCCCAGTCATTTTCTATCAATGCCTGCTTGTCCATGTTATCTCGTTTACTAATTACTTCATCTCCTTGAAACCTCTTAATTATGCTGCTGTGTTCTAACTGTTGGGTTTGGTAAGACCCACTTCAATTTCTACTGTTATAATAATCATGTGACCTTGGCTCACAGCTCGTGTTCGGTTGTTATTCGAGGAGCTTCTAACATTTCTAATGTCCACAGAGAATCATGGGTAAGATTAGTTGGTCAATGACTACAAATTGAATAAATATATAATCTCTGATATAAGTCTTTCTTACAAGGGGGAGTGGGAGAGGGGATGGGATGGGGAGAGAGGGAGAGAGGGATGGGGGAAGAGGGAGGGAGGGATAGGGGGAGTGGGATAGGGGGAGAAGATGGGAGAGAGAAGGAGAGGGATGGGGTAGGGGGAGGGATGGGGAGAGGGGGAGGGGAGAGAGGGGGGTGGAGGGGAGAGAGGGGGGTGGGGGAGAGGGAGGGATGGGGGGAGAGAGGGAGGGATGTGGGGGGGAGAGGGGGAGGGATGGGGAGAGAGAGGAGGAGGAGCGGTGAGAGATCGTGGCGGAGGAGTGGCGAGAGATCATGGCGGAGGAGCGGTGAGAGATTGTGGCGGAGGAGCGGTGAGAGATCGTGGCGGAGGTGCGGCGAGAGATCGTGGCGGAGGTGCAGTGAGGGATCTTGGCGGAGGAGCGGTGAGAGATCGTGGCGGAGGAACGGTGAGAGATCGTGGCGGAGGTGCGGCGAGGGATCATGGCGGAGGTGCAGTGAGGGATCTTGGCGGAGGAGCGGTGAGAGATCGTGGCGGAGGAACGGTGAGAGATCGTGGCGGAGGTGCGGCGAGGGATCATGGCGGAGGAGCGGTGAGAGATCGTGGCGGAGGTGCGGCGAGAGATCATGGCGGAGGTGCGGTGAGGGATCGTGGCGGAGGTGCAGTGAGAGATCGGGGCGGAGGAGCGGCGAGAGATCGTGGCGGAGGAGCGGCGAGAGATCGTGGCGGAGGAGCGGTGAGAGATCGTGGCGGAGGTGCAGTGAGAGATCGTGGCGGAGGAGCGGTGAGAGATCGTGGCGGAGGAGCGGTGAGAGATCGGGGCGGAGGAGCGGTGAGAGATCGTGGTGAAATGCGGCGAGAGATCATGGCGGAGGTGCAGCGAGAGATCGTGGTGAGATGCGGCGAGAGATCGGGACGGAGGAGCGGCGAGAGATCGGGACTGAGATGCGGCGAGAGATCGGGACTGAGATGCGGCGAGAGATCGTGGCGGAGGAGCGGTGAGAGATCGTGGCGGTGGTGCGGCGAGAGATCGGGACGGAGGAGCGGTGAGAGATCGTGGTGAGATGCGGCGAGAGATCGGGACGGAGGTGCAGTGAGAGATCGTGGCGGAGGAGCAGCGAGAGATCGGGACGGAGGTGCAGTGAGAGATCGTGGTGAGATGCGGCGAGAGATCGTGGTGAGATGCGGCGAGAGATCATGACGGAGGAGCAGCGAGAGATCGGGACGGAGGTGCAGTGAGAGATCGGGACGGAGGAGCGGCGAGGGATCGTGGCGGAGGTGCAGCGAGAGATCGTGGTGAGATGCGGCAAGAGATCGTGGTGAGATGCGGCGAGAGATCATGACGGAGGAGCAGCGAGAGATCGGGACGGAGGTGCAGTGAGAGATCGGGACGGAGGAGCGGCGAGAGATCGTGGCGGAGGAGCAGCGAGAGATCGGGACGGAGGTGTAGTGAGAGATCGGGACGGAGGAGCGGCGAGGGATCGTGGCGGAGGTGCAGCAAACGAGGGTACGGGGCACAGAAGAGGCGAGGGCCCAGGGGCAGCACGGGCCAGCACACACTGCGATATGTGTGCGCGCTGGGTCCATGCAGCAGAGCTGGTCTCCAGTCGTCCAGGTTAACCCTTGCCACTGGACCAAGCCCGTGTGGTGGCTGGTGTGCAACGGTCACCACACGTTAAAAAACTCCACGCACAGGCATCTTCCACCCCCTGGAGTTCAGGACTGGAACATCGGGTCATCCATTGAAACATCTGTGAATTGGTCCCTTTTGGCGTGGAGCAAGTCATCCTTGTTTGACGGACCACGTGTGATGATGATGATGGGATTGAAGCACTGCATTAACCCTGGTGGTTAAGTTCTTGGCTCGGTGAAGATCTGCACACTGTACCAAACAAGCCAGCTGCCTTGAAATCAACCCCCAAGACATTCTCACACTCCTGGGCATAACTTCTATGAGTCTGTTTCTGTACAACAACAACAGCTTGTATTTATATAGCACCTTTAATGTAGTGAATCCTCCCATGGCGCTTCACAGGAGTGTTATGAGGCAAAACATTTGACACCGAGCCGCATAAGTAGAAATTTGGGCAGGTGACCAAAAGCTTGTCAGAGAGGTAGGTTTTAAGGAGCGTCTTGAAGGAGGAACGAGGTAGAGAGGCGGAGAGGTTTGGGGAGGGAGTTCCAGAGCTTGGGGCCAGGCAACAGAAGGCACGGCCACCGATGGTTGGGCGATTATAATCAGGGGTGCTCAGGAGGGCAGAATTAGAGGAGCGCAGACATCTCGGGGGGTGGTGGGAGGGCTGGAGGAGATTACAGAGATAGGGAGGGGGAGCGAGGCCACGGAGGGATTTGTAAACAAGGACGACAGATTGGAATTGAGGTGTTGCTTAACCGGGAGCCAATGTCGGTCAGCGAACACAGGGATGATGGGTGAGCGGGACTTGGTGTGAGTTAGGACACGGGCAGCCGTGTTTTGGATCACCTCTAGTTTACGTAGGGTAGAATGTGGGAGGCCAGCCAGGAGTGCATTGGAATAGTCAAGTCCAGAGGTAACAAAGGCAAGTATGAGGGCTTCAGCAGCAGATGAGCTGAGGCAGGGGTGGAGACGGGCGATGTTACGGAGGTGGAAATAGGTGGCCTTAGTTATGCTGCGGATATGTGGCCGGCAGCTCATTTCAGGGTCAAATATGACCCCTGGGTTGTGAACAGTCTGGTTCAGCCTCAGACAGAAGTTGGGGAGAGGGATGGAGTCAGTGTCGAGGGAACGGAGTTTGTGGCGGGGACCGAATATTCTATTGGAGAAAATTTCTGCTCATCCAGAACTGGATGTGGGACACGCAGTCTGACAGTTTAGAGACCGAGGAGGGGTGGAGAGAAGTGGGGGTGAGGAAGAGCTGGGTGTCTCAGTGTACATGTGGAAACTGACTCCGTGTTTTCAGATGATGTCACCAAAGGGCAGCATGTAGATGAGAAATAGGAGGGGGCTGCGGATAGATCCTTGGGGGACACCAGGGGTAACGATGTGGGAGCGGGAAGTGAAGCCATTGCAGGAGATTCTCGGGCTACGATTAGATGGATAAGAATGGAACCAGACGAGTGCAGTCCCACCCAGCTGGACGATGGAGGAGAGGTGTTGGAGGAGGACGGAGTGGTCAACGTGTGAAAGGCTGCAGTCAGGTCGAGAAGGACGAGGAGGGAGAGTTTACCCCGGTCACAGTCACACAGGATGTCAGTTGTCACTTTGATGAGAGCCGTTTCGGTCCTGAGGCAGGCTCAGAAACCGGATTGGAGGGATTGAAACATGGAATTGCGGGAAAGATGGGCACGGATTTGGGAGGTGACAACATGTTCAAGGACTTTGGCGAGGAAAGGGAAGTTGGAGATGGGACAGTAGTTTGCAAGGACGGAGGGATCGAGGGTTGGTTTTTTGAGGAGAGGGGTGATGATGACAGATTTGAGGGAGAGGGGGAACAGTACCTGAGGACAGAGAACCGTTCACAATGTCGGCTAACATGGGAGCCAGAAAGGGAAGTTGGGTTGTCAGCAGTTTGGTGGGAATAGGGTCGAGGGAGCAGGAAGTGGGTCTCATGGACAGGATGTGCTCGGAGAGTTCATGCGGGGCGATCGGAGAGAAACTGGAGAGAGGTGTGAGGTCAGGGCGAGGGCAGGGGGAGCCTCAGAGGAAGTTTGGCCGGGTGGGCTAGGGGAAGGAAGGGAAGGGGCAGAGGCGACTGAACGGATGGTCTCAGTCTTAGAGACAAAGACGTGCATGAGCTCCTCACACTTATTGTCGGAGGTGAGGGTGGAGACTGGGGAGAGGGGGTTAATAAAACGGTTAGCAGTGGAGATTAGAAGCAGGGGGTTATCTTTGCATTCCAGAATGATTCTGGAATAGTGAGCGATTTTAGCAGATGAGAGCAGGACCCGATAATGCTTCATGTGATCCAGCCAGATCTGGCGGTGAATGGCTAAACCACTTGTCTGCCAAACCCGTTCAATCCTGTGTCCCTTGGACGTAAGGGAGCTAAGATCAGGGCTGTACCAGGGGGAACGGCCAGGATGAGAGAGAGAGAGAATTGTTTTAACAGGGACTAGGGCATCAAAGATGGTGGTGAGGGTGTGGTTGAGCAGATAAGTAGCTGCAGTAATGTCGTGGTGAATGGAGGGTCAAAGACTGGACAGTTGGCAGTTGAACAGAGAGTCGGGAGAGAGTTTTTCCCAGGGGCGGACACAGAAAGAGGTAGGATTGGTGGGGTGGGTGGTGGAAGGGGTTGTGGGTGGAGAGCGATACGAGGAAGTGGTCAGAAATGGCCTTTTCTGTGATTGATACGATGGGAGTAGCGAGGCCACGAGAGATGGCAAGGTCGAGGGGGTGGCCGTGAATATGGGTTGAGGAGTTTACATGGAGGGAGAGATTAAGGGAGAATAAAAGGCTAGTGAACTCAGAGGAGAGAGAGTAAGATGAATTGAGATGAAGGTTGAAAGTGGCGGTGTGAGCTGTGAGGAGGATGCTAAGAGGCTGCAGGGTGACTTGGACAGGTTAGGTGAATGGGCAAATGCATGGCAGATGCAGTATAATGTGAATAAATGTGAGGTTATCCACTTTAATGGCAAAAACAGGAAGACAGAATATTACCTGAATGGTGACAGATTAGGAAAAGGGGAGGTGCAACGAGACCTGGGTGTCATGGTACATCAGTCATTGAAAGTTGGCATGCAGGTACAGCAGGCGGTGAAGAAGGCAAATGGTATGTTGGCCTTCATAGCGAGGGGATTTGAGTATAGGAGCAGGGAGGTCTTACTGCAGTTGTACAGGGCCTTGGTGAGGTCTCACGTGGAATATTGTGTTCAGTTTTGGTCTCCTAGTCTGAGGAAGGACGTTCTTGCTATTGAAGGAGTGCAGCGAAAGTTCACCAGACTGATTCCTGGGATGGCAGGACTGACATATGAGGAGTGACTGGATCGACTAGGCTTATATACACTGGAGTTTAGAAGAATGAGAGGAGATCTCACAGAAACATATAAAATTCTGACGGGACTGGACAGGTTAGATGCAGGAAGAATGTTCCCAATGTTGGGAAAGTCCAGAACCAGGGAACACAGTCTAAGGATAAGGGGTAGGTCATTTAGGACTGAGATGAGGAGAAACTTCTTCACTCAGAGAGTTGTTAACCTGTGGAATTCCTTGCCGCAGAGAGTTGTTGATGCCAGTTCGTTAGATATATTCAAAAGGGAATTAGATATGGCCCTTACAGCTAAAGGGATCAAGGGGTATGGAGAGAAAGCAGGAAAGGGGTACTGAGGTGAATGATCAGCCATGATCTTATTGAATGGTGGTGCAGGCTCGAAGGGCCGAATGGCCTATTTTCTATGTTTCTATGAAATCACCGAGGATGAGAAGTGGTTCGGTGCAGAGACTTACGGAGGAAAGTAGTGAAGAAATATTGATCACAATTTTTATGGAGGTTGAGAATGAGGATTTTAACTGAGAGGTGAGAGGGGTAGGTCGGGTGAGATGCTCTATGGAGGAGACAGTGCTGGAGGGGCAGGGGGACAGACCATGGTGTGATTTGGTGATGAGAGCCACACCGTCACCACGGCGGTCTGAGCGGGGCAAGTGGGGGAAGGTATAGCCAGGCAGGGAGGCTTCAGTTAAGGGTAAGGTGTCATCGCCCCTCAACCAGGTCTCAGTCAGGGCCATGATGTCGATAAGCTCATGGATGGCAAGAGCCTTGTTCGCAAGCGAATGGACATTCCGGAGGGAGGTGCAGAGAGGGTCGATGATGGCTGTCCCACTGTCAGCGTCCACAGGGACAGCGCTGGCGGGCGGAGAATGAGTTGGACGGGGAGAAGATTGGCAAGATTAGCCCCCAGTGAGTGCACTGGGCGGGTAGGTTGGTGAGAGAGTAGGATGGGACAGTTGGGGTTTCTGCTCGTAAGGAGGCAGCGAAGAGTACCTCGATGGGCCCTTTGTAGGATGCCAAGAGAGGCACAGAGGGAAGCTGTCGGTTTATCTCGGAGTAGTGTAATGGTTATTACATGTGCTTCACTCTCAAAAGGTCCCTGGTTGGAAACCAGGCCATACCATCTGCATTTGAAAGGAGAAACAAAGAGCACATTGGGAGAGACGGATATCTCTAAATCAAGAAATAGTAAGGTATTAGGTGGGGTCAGACTAAGAGAGACACAGGATGGTCTAAGATAGGTTTACAGTGTATGTCTGAACAAACGGAGCAGAGTAAACAAGGTTGGTGAGATGCAGGCACAAATAGCCATGTGGGAATCTGAATATTAAATGATAGGGAAGGAAAGATAACAGGTGGTATGGCGTATTTGTTGTGTCCCGAACACAGATGAGGCTGCACACAGGGAGATTAAAGTAACAGTGACCTCAGTCTTTAATAAGACACTCCAGAGTGAGGAACAGGCCTTAGGGGGCCGGCTTATATACAGTGCTCCCAAGGGATGCTGGGATCTCTTGGGACTTCAGGGGATGAGCTCCCTGGTGGCGGAACATGGGAGTGCATGCTTTACAGATACATAGAAAATAGAAACATAGAAAATAGGTGCAGGAGTAGGCCATTCGGCCCTTCTAGCCTGCACCGCCATTCAATGAGTTCATGGCTGAACATGCAACTTCAGTACCCCATTCCTGCTTTCTCACCATACCCCTTGATTCCCCTAGCAGTAAGGACTTCATCTAACTCCTTTTTGAATATATTTAGTGAATTGGCCTCAACAACTTTCTGTGGTAGAGAATTCCACAGGTTCACCACTCTCTGGGTGAAGAAGTTCCTCCGCATCTCGGTCCTAAATGGCTTCCCCCTTATCCTTAGACTGTGACCCCTGGTTCTGGACTTCCCCAACATTGGGAACATTCTTCCTGCATCTAACCTGTCTAACCCCGTCAGAATTTTAAACGTTTCTATGAGGTCCCCTCTCATTCTTCTGAACTCCAGTGAATACAAGCGCAGTTGATCCAGTCTTTCTTGATAGGTCAGTCCCGCCATCCCGGGAATCAGTCTGGTGAACCTTCGCTGCACTCCCTCAATAGCAAGAATGTCCTTCCTCAGGTTAGGAGACCAAAACTGTACACAATACTCCAGGTGTGGCCTCACCAAGGCCCTGTACAATTGTAGCAACACCTCCCTGCCCCTGTACTCAAATCCCCTCGCTATGAAGGCCAACATGCCATTTGCTTTCTTAACCGCCTGCTGTACCTGCATGCCAACCTTCAATGACTGATGTACCATGACACCCAGGTCTCTTTGCACCTCCCCTTTTCCTAATCTGTCACCATTCAGATAATAGTCTGTCTCTCTGTTTTTACCACCAAAGTGGATAACCTCACATTTATCCACATTATACTTCATCACTGACCCCCACAAAGTCAAAGTGAAAACTATTTACCAGGTGAGGCGGTCGGGAGCCTTTCTTTCCCTGGTGGACCGCCTCGGTACAAATGTCTGTTCTGGTGTGTTGGCTGTGCCCTCGCTGGGCTGGCGTGTTGTTGGCCCTGCAGGGCTGCTAGATGAGCCTGGCCTTGCTGGGCTGTTGGGCGTGATGGGTTCAATTTCCTGGTCCAGGGTGGTGTCGTTGAACCTTTGGGTGTTTGTTGTGGGCTCGAAAAAGGTTGTGTCTGCTGTGGGTTGTTCAGGGCAGTCTGTGAACCGCAGCCTCGTTTGGTCCAGGTGCTTTCTGCAAATTTGTCCATTGTCTAGTTTGACTACAAACAACCTACTCCCTTCTTTAGCTATCACCGTGCCCGCGATCCACTTGGGACCATGTCCATAGTTTAGCACATGCACAGGGTCATTCAGATCAATTTCCCGTGACACAGTGGCACGACTATCGTTTACATTTTGTTGCTGCCGCCTGCTCTCTATCTGATCATGCAGGTTGGGGTGAACCAGCGACAGTCTGGTTTTAAGTGTCCTTTTCCTGAGTAGCTCAGCCGGGGGCACCCCTGTGAGCGAGTGGGGTCTCGTGCAGTAGCTGAGCAGTACTCGGGACAGGCGGGTTTGGAGTGAGCCTTCTGTGACTTGTTTAAGGCTCTGTTTGATGGTTTGTACTGCCCGCTCTGCCTGCCCATTGGAGGCTGGTTTAAACGGGGCCGAGGTGACATGTTTGATCCCATTGCAGGTCATGAATTCTTTAAATTCGACACTGGTGAAACATGGCCCGTTGTCACTGACCAGTATGTCAGGCAGGCCGTGGGTGGCAAACATGGCCCTCAGGCTTTCAATGGTGGCGGTGGCGGTGCTTCCCGACATTATTTCACATTCAATCCATTTTGAAAAAGCATCCACCACCACCAGGAACATTTTACCGAGAAACGGGCCCGCATAGTCGACATGGATCCTCGACCATGACCTGGAGGGCCAGGACCACAAACTTAGTGGTGCCTCTCTGGGCGCGCTGCTCAACTGAGCACACATGCTGCATTGCCGTACACAGGACTCTAAGTCAGAGTCGATACCGGGCCACCACACGTGGGATCTGGCTATCGCTTTCATCATTACTATACCCGGGTTTGTGCTGTGGAGATCCGAGATGAACGTCTCCCTGCCCTTTCTGGGTAGCACTACGCGGTTACCCCACAACAGGCAGTCTGCCTGAATGGACAGCTCGTCCTTTCGCCGCTGGAACGGCTTGATTAGATCTTGCATTTCAACGGGGATGCTGGCCCAGCTCCCATGCAGTACACAGTTTTTTACTCGGGACAGCAGAGGATTTTGGCTGGTCCAAGTCCTAATCTGGCGGGCCGTGACAGGTGATTTATCATTTTCAAATGCTTCCATGACCATCAACAAGTTTGCAGGCTGCGCCATTTCCACCCCCGTGGTGGGCAATGGTAGCCGACTGAGAGCATCCACACAGTTCTCAGTGCCTGGCCTGTGGCGGATGGTATAGTTATACGCTGATAGCGCGAGTGCCCACCTTTGTATGTGGGCTGAGGCATTAGTATTTATCCCCTTGTTTTCAGCGAACAGGGATGTGAGGGGCTTGTGATCGGTTTCCAGCTCAAATTTGAGGCCAAACAGGTACTGATGCATTTTCTTTACCCCGAACACACACGCTAATGCCTCTTTCTCAATCATGCTGTAGGCCCTCTCGGCCTTAGACAAGCTCCTGGAAGCATAGGCGACAGGTTGCAACTTCCCTGCAACATTAGCTTGTTGTAATACACACCCGACTCCGTACGACGACGCATCACATGCTAGCACAAGTCTTTTACACGGGTTATACAATACAAGCAGCTTGTTGGAGCATAAAATGTTTCTGGCTTTCTCAAAAGCAATTACTTGGATTTTTCCCCATACCCAGTTCTCACCTTTGCGCAATAACACATGTAAGGGCTCGAAAAGGGTGCTTAACCCCGGTAGGAAGTTACCAAAATCACTGAGGAGTTCCAGGAACGACCGCAGCTCCGTGACGTTCTGTGGCCTGGGCGCGTTCCTGATAGCCTCTGTCTTGGCGTCTGTGGGCCGAATGCCGTCCACCGCGATCTTTCTCCCCAAAAACTCCACTTCTGTTGCCATGAAGACGCATTTCGACCTCTTCAGCCGCAGCCCTACGCGATCCAGTCGCTGGAGGACCTTCTCCAGGTTTTGTAGGTGCTTGGCGGTGTCCCGACCCGTGACCAATATGTCGTCCTGAAAGACCACCCTGTGTGGTATCGGCTTGAGTCGGCTCTCCATGTTTCTCTGGCAGATCGCTGCAGCCAACCGAATTCCAAACGGGCATCTGTTGTAGATGAACAGACCCTTGTGCGTGTTTATGCAGGTGAGGCCCTTCGAAGACACCTCCAGCTCCTGCATCATGTAGGCCGAAGTCAGGTCAAGCTTGGTGAATGTCTTGCCTCTTGCCAAATAGGTCACCTGCCTTAGGTAGCCGGTATTGGTTCTGTAGCGAGAAATGATTAATAGCTACTTTGTAATTGCCGCAAATCCTGACCGTGCCATCACTTTTGAGTACTGGAACAATCGGGCTGGCCCACTCGCTGAATTCCACTGGGGAGATGATGCCCTCGCGTTGCAGCCTGTCCAGCTCGATTTCCATGTGAGGTACCACTCGTGCCTTGTGGTGAATGGGTCGTGCCTCTGGGACAAAGTGGATCCGCACCTTCGCCCCGGAAAAGTTTCCAATGCCTGACTCAAAAAAGGAAGGAAATTTGTGAAGAACCTGGGTACATGAGGCTTCATCGACATGCGATAGCGCTCGGATGTCATCCCAGTTCCAGCGGATTTTGCCCAGCCAGCTCCTTCCAAGCAGTGTGGGGCCATCGCCTGGGACAATCCAGAGTGGCAATTTGTGCACCGTGCCCTCGTAGGTGACCTTGACCATGGTGCTGCCCAGGACAGTGATGAGCTCTTTGGTGTACGTTCTCAGTTTCGTGTGGATGGGGCTCAGGGCTGGTCTGAATTCCTTGTTGCACCACAGTCTCTCAAACATCTTTTTACTCAGGATGGATTGGCTCGTGCCAGTGTCCAGTTCCATGGCTACGGGTAAGCCATTCAATTTTACGTTTCGCATTATAGGTAGACATTTCGTCGAAAATGTGTGCACCCAGCGTACTTCAGCATCTGCCTCCTCTCTCTGAGGCTCGAAATTGCTTTGATCCACCACGGACCGATCTTCCTCTGCCATGTGGTGGTTAGCAGGTTGTGCAGAGCTTGCAGCTCGTTGGAGGTGCCCCATTGTTCCACAGCTCTTGCAAACATACCCTTTGAAGCGGCATGAATAAGCTGAATGGAAGCCTCCACAACGCCAACAATGTGTGAATTGCCTTGCATTCATCCTTTGTTGCGGACTCTGAGTCATCTGGGTCACCTGAGGCCTGCTGGCAGTTGCAGACTCGTGGGTTCTGCCCTGTACAGTTCTGCTCGCAAACACAGTTCCAGTTAATTTATGAAGATTGCTAGCACTTGTGTGCTGAGAGATTTGTTTGGTGTTATCACTGGTGGACATAAACACCTGTGTTATCGCAATGGCCTTACTGAGGGTCGGTGTCTCTACAGTCAAAAGTTTTCGTCGGATGGTCTCGTGGCCAATGCCCAGTACAAAAAAGTCTGAGCATTTGCTCCAGGTAGCCATCAAACTCACATTGTCCTGCAAGTCACCTTAGCTCAGCGACGTAGCTCGTTACTTCCTGACCTTCAGATCGCTGGCACGTGTAGAACCGATACCTCGCCATCAGCACGCTCTCCCTCGGGTTAAGATGCTCCCGAACCAGTGTACACAGCTCCTCATACGACTTATCTGTGGGTTTCACCAGAGGCGGAAGATTCTTCATGAGGCTGTAGGTCGGTGCCCCGCAGACCGTGAGGAGGACCGCTCTCCTTTTTGCAGCGCTTCCTTCTCCGTCCAGCTCGTTGGCTACAAAGTACTGGTCTAGCCGTTCGACATAGGCTTCCCAGTCCTCACCCTCCAAGAACTTCTCCAGGATGCCCACAGTTTGCTGCATCTTTGCGTTGGATTCGTGTACTCGTCGCCAGTTATTGTGTTCCCAACACAGATGAGACTGCACACAGGGAGGTTAGAGTAACAGTGACCTCAGTCTTTAATAAGACACTCCAGAGTGAGGAACATGCCTTAGGGGCCAGCTTATATACAGCATCCCTTGGGACGTCAGGGGATGCGCTCCCTGGTGGCGGAACATGGGAGTGCATGCTTTACAGATACACAACAGTATTGGTTAAGGAAAATGTTCCAGTGCTGGAGAGAGAGGATGTCCTGGAGGGGTCAAGGACAGAAGCTAGAGTTAAGAAACAATAGAGGTGCCAATACATTACCCGGTGTACCCGATAGACCACCAACTAGTGGGGAAATATAGAGGAGCAAGTTTGCTGAGAAATTAGAACGATGCAAGAACAATAGAGTAGTGACAATGGGGGACTTCAACTGCCCCAATATAGACTGGGATAGTAATAGTGTAACGGGCAGAGAGGGGGAAGAATTTCTGAAGTGTGTTCTGGAGAACTTGCTTGATCAGTCTGTTTCCGGCCCGACGAGGGAGGAGGCATTGCTGGATCTGGTCCTGGGGAGTGAGGTAGGTCAGGTGGGGCAAGTGTCAGTCGGGGAACATTTAGGGAACAGCGATCATAGTATCATAAGCTTGAGATTAGCTATGGAAACGGACAGGGAGCAATCTAGAATAAAAATACTTAATTGGAGGAAGGCAAATTTCAGTGAGATGAGAACGGATCTGGCCCGGATAAACTGGAATCAAAGATTGTCAGGCAGAACTGTCGTGGAACAATGGGCTGCCTTTGATGAGGAGGTGGTTCGGGTACAGTCACAGTACATTCCCACGAGGGGCATTGGTCGGGCAATTAAAGTCAGAGCTCTCTGATGATGAAAGAGCTGGAGGGGCCAAAATTGCCGACTGCCTGAAACGTGTTGCACCTCCTGAAGTCTTCCGAAGAAATTCAACACTTCAGGCTGTGACCTCATCATTGGGAGGAAGTGACATCATCATGGAGCGGAAGTGGGGCCGGGATGGAGTGACGTCATCGTGGGGGTGGGGCGGAGTGGCCGACGCTGTCAGTCACCAGCGCCGCGATGATGATGTCATCGTACTGGCATGTCACAATGTCCCTCCCCTTCAGTTAAAGGGGAGGGCCGCTGTGAACTCTGCAGCCACTTTAGTGACAAACACTGAGCCACCAGGGAGGGTGTCAATGGGCCAGCAGCATGGCACCCAAGCGGCTGTACAAGGCTTCCTGTTGGAGGCCCGGCCGAACCCACCGCCATAATTGTCGGCTTGATCTGGCTATCGGCCGAACAAAGTAAATAACATGGCGTCGCTGACAGCGCCAGTTCCCCTTTAAGGGCGGCCATTCCACCGAGCCACACAAAGGGGACCGACAGCAAAACCAATCGGCGGCAGGACCTCTTCCCCCGGGTCAACTCCGGGAAAGGGGAATCACCCCCCGGGGCAACTCCGGGAAAGGGGAATCACCCCCCGGGGCAACTCCGGGAAAGGGGAATCACCCCCCGGGGCAACTCCGGGAAAGGGGAATCACCCCCCGGGGCACCTCCGGGAAAGGAGCCTCTCCCTCGGGGCAACTTTTCCTCTGCCACCTTGGGCTCGTTTGCCGTGAAGGAGTTCCAAGTAGGGCGCTTGCTTTGGGAGTCTTGTGTCTGGTATGCAGACTATGTGGCCTGTCCAGCAGAACTGGTCAAGTGTGGTCAGTACTTCGATGCTGGGGATGTTGGCCTGGTCAAGGACGCTAACGTTGGTGCGTCTGTCCTCCCAGGGGATTTGTAGCGTCTTGCAGAGACATCGTTGGTGGTATTTCTCCAGTGATTTAAGGAAGGATATACTTGCATTGAAGGCAGTTCAGAGAAGGTTCACTCGGTTGATTCCGGAGGTGAGGAGGTTGACTTATGAAGTTAGGTTGAGTAGGTTGGGCCTCTACTCATTGGAGTTCAGCAGAATGAGAGGTGATCTGATCGAAACATATATAAGATAATGAGGGGGTTCGACAAGGTGGATGCAGAGAGGATATTTCCACTGATAGGGGAAACTAAAACTAGGGGGCATAGTCTCAGAATAAGGGGCCGCCCATTTAAAACTGAGATGAGGAGAAATTTCTTCTCTCAGAGGGTTGTAAATCTGTGGAATTCTCTGCCCCAGAGAGCTGTGGAGGCTGGGTCATTGAATATATTTAAGGCAGAGATAGACAGATTTTTGAGCGATAAGGGAGTAAAGGGTTATGGAGAGCAGGCGGGGAAGTGGAGCTGAGTCCATGATCGGATCAGCCATGATTTTATTGAATGGCGGAGCAGGCTCGAGGGGTCAAATGGCCGACTCCTGCTCCTATTTCTTATGTTCTTATGTTGACAGGCAGAGTCGGACTAATTGGGACTATGCTCTTTCAATGAACAGGCACAGGCCCAATGGTCTCCTGTGCGGTGTAATTCTAAGTTTACTAATACACAACACCAGTCCCCGCACACTACGGGCTACAACATTTGAAATCTTTTTTGTGTTCAAGTTCCCACAAGACACCTCTGACCTGCTCAATTGCCTTCACTCACACGCTTGCTTGGTATGTGTTCTCATTGTCCTTGTCAGTGTTAGCTGCAGAATGCATATCCAGCTAATCACACCTACTGCTCACTGCCCAACAGCCCCAATTATCACTGTACAATCCCCTGACACAATCAGCTTCTGCTTCCTGCTTATTTACTTGTCAGACTCGACAGTACAATTATCGGATCTTCAGTTCCTTTGTAAAGGCAGCACTTGGAGACTGGAGCAGGGGCAATTTGAGGCCCTGCCATGCTGCAGGCCAGTAACTATTTTATCATTTTCTTTATACTTGCTCAATCTACTCACTTACGCACTCCTACCAATGCCCAAGGACATGTGACAAATTCTCACGGAACTCAATGTGTTGCAAGCACTGGAATATATCTTTCTCGAAGTGTTGCAACAGAACCCTTTCATTTTGCAATGCAATACAAATGCAGCAGGCAGGAAGTAACTTCTCAGTCGCAGGATTGTCAATCTTGGTGCTTCCCGTGGCTGTTCAGCTTCTGCTAACTCCTCTCCAGTATTCCCATCCTCCTCCAGGGCCAAAGCTGACAGCTGCTCTTTCAGAGAATGACTATGCCTCCTTGTCTGACAGTGTTCAGTACTCAGTATCACACGACTCGCATTCTGCCAACTCACTCCAGGTGTATCATCGACTCATAGATGTTTACAGCACAGATGGAGGCCATTTCGGCCCATCGTGTCCGTGCCGGTCGACCAAGAGCTACCCAGACTAATCCCACTTTCCAGCTTTCGGTCCATAGCCCTGTAGGTTACGGCATTTCAAATATACATCCATCATCATCATCATAGGCAGTCCCTCGGAATCGAAGAAGACTTGCTTCCACTCCCAAAGTGAGTTCTTTGATGGCTGAACAGTCCGATACGGGAGCCACAGACTCTGTTACAGGTGGGACAGACATTGGTCGAGGGAAGGGGTGGGTGGGGCTGGTTTGCCGCGCGTTCCTTCCGCTGCCTGCGCTTGGCCTCTTCACGTTCCTTGCGTTGAGACTCGAAGGACTCAACGCCCTCCCGGATGGACTTTCTCCACCTCGGGCAGTCTGCGGCTAGGGTCTCCCAGGTGTCAGTGGTGATGTCGCACTTTACCAGGGAGGCTTTGAGGGTGTCCTTATAACGTTTCCGCTGCCCACCTTTGGCTCGTTTACCATGAAGGAGCTCCGCATAAAGCATTTGTTTAGGGAGTCTCGAATCTGGCCTGCGTACTATGTGGCCTGCCCAGCGAAGCTGATCGAGTGTGGTCAGTGCTTCAATACTGGGGACGTTGACCTGGTCGAGGACACTGATGTTGGTGTGTCTGTTGGTGATATATCTCCAGCGACTTGAGGTGTCTACTGTACATGGTCCATGCCTCAGATCCATACAGGAGGGCGGGTATTACTACAGCCCTGTAGGCCATGAGTTTGGTGGTAGATTTGAGGGCCTGGTCTTCAAACACTCTTTTCCTCAGACGGCCGAAGGCTGCACTGGTACACTGGAGGCAGTGTTGAATCTCCACATCAATGTCTGCCTTTGTTGATAAGAGGCTCCCGAGATATGGGAAATGGTCCACATTGTCCAGGGCTGCGCCGTGGATCTTGATGACTGGGGGACAGTGCTGTTGGCGATGACAGGCTGGTGGAGGACATTTGTCTTACGAATGTTAAGTGTAAGGATGTTAAGTGCACATCCAAGTACTTTGTAAATGTGATGAGGGGCTCTGCCTCTATCACCCTTTCAGGCAGTGAGTTCCAGACCCCCACCACCCTCTGGGTTAAAAAAATGTCAATTCGCCTCAAATCCTTCTCCCAATTGAACAGTGAACAGTGAGGGGGACAGTGATAGACATCAGGAAGACAGAGACTGGTTGGTGGGATGGGCGGGCACGGGGCAGATGAAATGTGTGACATGATGCACTTTGGTCGAAAGATTGAAGAGAGGACATATAACCTAAATGTTACAATCCTAAAGGGGTACACAAACAGTGAGACCTGGGGCGATGTCTGCATAAATCGTTGAAGGTGATCGGGCAGGTTGAGAAAACAGTTAAAAAGGCTGATGGGATCCCGGGCTTCATAAATAGAGGCGTAGAGTAGAAAAACGTGGAAATTGTGATGAACCTGTATAAAACTACTTCGGCCCCAGCTGGAGTATTGTGTCCAATTCTAGGCACCGCACTTTAGGAAGGATGTGAAGGCCTGAGAGAGGGTGCAGAGGAGATTTATGATTATGATTCCAGGGTGAGGGACTTCAGTTACAGATCTCTCTGCCAAGGGAAACAGGTCCTTCCGATCCATTCTATCGAGGCCCCTCATAATTTTATACACCTCAATCAGGTCACCCCTCAGCCTCTTCTGTTGTAAATAAAACAGACCCCACCTTTCCAATCTTTCCTCATAGTTAAAATTCTCTCGTCCTGGCAACATCCTCGTAAATCTCCTCTGTAACCTCTCGAGTGCAAATCACTTCTTTCCTGTAATGTGGTGACCAGAACTGTGTGCAGTACTCCAGGTGTGGCCTAACTTGTGTTTTATACAGTTCAAGCATAACTCCATATATAAGCAGAGTATATTGATCAGCACTCCCCATCGCCCTCCAATGTAGCCCAAACAGTGTCTGCAAAAAGCCATATATTTCCCCAATCATAGTCCTCTCTCTCCTTTCAGTACAGGCTGTTTGCTGGGGATATGGGCATTGTGTAGTGGTGACATGGGCCATGTCACGAGTGGGTAACTTGCCATCAGCCTGGAATAAATATGGTTTCCAGAATTCCCTTGGACATGGGCTGTGTAGAAACTGTGCACTGACATCCATCACACTTTGGTAGTGGCCTTAGGCTATTTGCAAACTCATGGAGCAGTATTATTTTCTGCTGATAAATGCCACAGGATTTGCAGAGTTATACAGGGTATTGGCGAGGCCACACCTGGAATACTCCGTACAGTTTTGGTTTCCATATTTAAGAAATGATATAATTGCTTTGGAGGCAGTTCAGAGAAGGTTCACTCGGTTGATTCCGGAGGTGAGGGGGTTGACTTATGAGGAAAGGTTAAGTAGGTTGGGCCTCTACTCATTGGAATTCAGAAGAATGAGAGGTGATCTTATTGAAACATATGAGATTATGAGGGGGCTTGACAAGGTGGATGCAGAGAGGATGTTTCCACTGATAGGGGAGACGAGAACTAGGGGTTCGCTCATTTAAAACTGAGATGAGGAGAACTTTCTTCTCTCAGAGGGTTGTAAATCTGTGGAATTCGCTGCCTCAGAGATCTGTGGAAGCTGGAACATTGAATAAATTTAAGACAGAAATAGACAGTTTCTTAACTGATAAGGGGATAAGGGAGCGGGCAGGGAAGTGGAGCTGAGTCCATGATCGGATCAGCCATGATCGTATTAAATGACGGAGCAGGCTCGAGGGGCCATATGGCCTACTCCTGCTCTTATTTCTGATGTTCTTATGTAAAAATCTTCCTGTCCCTCCTGAACATCCGGTCTGGTTTGAACTCGTTCACCAATAGTGTATCTGTGACCTGAGCTACTCTGGGCCAAGTGCTGGCTGATCCTTCTCAAGTCCCTGCTGTCAGACACAAGAAACTTGTGAGAGAAATGTGTCATCGTCACTTTAACCACTGCTAGTATGGTGCCAATGCTACTTACTGCCTGGTCCCAGGTCTGGTTAAAGGTGTCCTGGTTCAGCAGTGGCTCCCATGGTGAGATGGGAGGTATACTCGTTCGTTGTTTAGTTGAGGTGCTGCAATGGCAGAGAATTGACCGCAAATGTAGAAACTCGGGGCGGGCGCAATTTCTGCTGCTTATGCACTTTGAATCACTTCCTCTGAATCAAATCTGTCTCACTGATAATTTCCATAACCCGCCCTGTAAAACCCCATTTGTATACCACTGTGCCCGACAGTTAGAGTCACAGAATCGTAGAAGTTTACAGCACGAAAGGAGGCCATTTCGGCCCATCGTGTCCGTGCCGGCCGACCAAGAGCTATCCAGCCTAATCACAATGTGGAGGAGACCACACCGTGAGCAGCGAATACAGTATACCGAATTGCAAGAAGTACAAGTAAATCGCTGTTTCACCTGGAAGGAGTGTCTGGGCCCTGGACAGTGGGAAGGGAGGGGGTGAAAGGGCAGGTGTTGCATCTCCTGCACTTGCACGGGAAGGTGCCGTGGGAAGGGGAGGGAGTGCTGGGGGTGATTGAGGAATGGACCAGGGGGTCGCTGAGAGAACGGTCCCTTCAGAATGCTGAGAGGGGAGGGGAGAGGAGGGGAAGATGTGATTGGTGGAGGCTGGTGGGGTGAAAGGTGAGGACAAGGGGAACCCTATTGTGGTTCTGGGAGGATGAGAGCAGAAGTGCGGGAAATAGAACAGACACGGTTGAGGGCATGTCAGCCACGGTATAACATAAGAATTGGCCCCTCGATCCTGCTCCGCCATTCAATACCGATACGTCCTTACTATACAGTATAAATGCACACGAGGCCCATGCTTGAGAGAAGATCAGTCTGTGACCTGTCCTTTATTCCATAGCACTCAACTCATGGAAGAGGGTGGAGCTTCCCCTTTTATACCTGAAGGTCCAGGTTAGGAGTGTCTCCCATAAATTCACCACCTAGTGGTCAGTGTTCTCACGGTGTACAACTTAGGTCAGTTTATACATGGGTTACAATGCTGGTTGAATACACAACATCACCTCCCCCCTGTCCAAAGTCTTATTGGGATCACAGGTTGACTCTCTCTGGTGGTTTACGCTCTCTTGTAGAGCACCTGAATTGGGGCTCCTGTTCTTGGGCGCTGGCCTGAGTGTCTGCTGTTTGCGGTGCCTCAGTGACTGGGCTCTCCTCCCTTTGGTTCCTGTGTTCAGTCACCTGTGGTGGAGTAAACTCTACGTCGTGTTCTGCTTCTACTTCTTCTTTTTGTTTGATCTACATGTTCGCGGCAGATTTGTCCATTGGTAAGTTTAACTACCAGAATCCTATTTCCCTCTTTGGCAATCACAGTGCCTGCGAGCCATTTGGGCCCTGCAGTGTAGTTGAGGACAAAAACAGGATCATTTACATCAATACATCGTGCCCTCGCATTCCTGTCGTGGTAATCATATTGTGACTGGCGCCTGCTCTCGACAATTTCTTTCATGGTGGGGTGTATAAGGGATAACCGGGTTTTGAGCGTCCTTTTCATTAGCAGCTCTGCGGGTGGAACCCCTTTGAGCGAGTGTGGTCGGGATCTATTGACCAACAGGAGGCGTGATAAGCGGCTTTGTAGGGAACCCCCTTGGATTCTGAGCATCCCCTGTTTGATTATCTGAACTGCTCGTTCTGCCTGGCTGTTTGAGGCCGGCTTGAACGGTGCCATTCTGACAAGATTAATCCCATTGCCTGCCATGAAGTCCTGGAATTCAGTGCTTGTGAAGCACGGGCCATTGTCGCTGACCAAGATGTCCGGTAGACCATGGGCAGCGAACATTGCCCGTAGACTTTCTACCGTGGCAGAGGATGTACTTGAATTTAAAATGGCACACTCGATCCATTTGGAGTAGGCGTCTACTACAACCAAAAACATTTTCCCCATGAAAGGACCTGCGTAGTCCACATGGATGCGTGACCAAGGCTTGGCGGGCCAGGACCAGGGGCTAGGGGGGGATTCCCTGGGTGCATGGCCCAGCTGGGCACACGTGTTGCACCTGCAAACACAAAGTTCCAAATCTGCGTCTATCCCTGGCCACCAAACGTGTGACCTGGCAATTGCCTTCACCGTGACAATGCTTGGGTGCCCATTGTGGAGTTCTCTGATGAACACCTCTCTGCCCATCTGGGGCATGACTACGCGGTTTCCCCACAGTAGGCAATTGGCCTGAATCGAGAGTTCATCCCTGCACCTGTGAAATGGTTTAAATTTCTCATGCCATGCCCTGTACGTGGCTGCCCAGTCCCCATTCAGGACACATTTCTTGACTAGAGACAATAGCGGGTCTCTATTTGTCCACACTTTAATCTGGCGGGCTGTCACGGGTCAGCCTTCGCTTCCGAAAGCTTCAATTGCCATGACCATCTCAGCACCATGCTCGGTATCCCCCTCAGTGGTGGCGAGTGGGAGCCTGCTAAGTGCATCGGCGCAGTTTTCAGTGCCCGGTCTGTGCCGAATCGTGTAGTCATATGCGGCTAACGTGAGTGCCCACCTCTGTATGTGGGCCGATGCGTTTGCATTTATGGCCTTGTTGTCGGCCAAAAGGGACGTTAGGGGTTTGTCATCTGTCTCCAGCTCAAATTTCCTGCCAAAAAGGTACTGGTGCATTTTCTTTACTGCATATACTCATGCGAGTGCCTCCTTTTCTACAATCCTGTAGCCCCTTTCTGCCTGGGACAGACTTCTGGAGGCATAAGCTACCGGCTGTAACTGACCCTTGACATTGACATGCTGCAACACACACCCAACACCATAGGACGACGCATCCACGTTAACACAAGTTTCTTACATGGGTCATATAGCGTTAACAGATTGTTGGAACATAACAAATTGCGTGCTCTATTAAAAGCCCTTTCCTGGCTGTCCCCCCAGACCCATTCGCGACCTTTGCGTAGGAGCACGTGTAGCGGCTCTAGCAGCGTGCTCAATTTGGAAAGAAAGTTACCAAAATAGTTCAGGAGCCCCAGGAACGAACGCAGCTCCGTCGTGTTACGGGGTCTGGGTGCTCTCTGGATCGCTTCCGTCTTGGACGCAGTCGGACTGATCCCATCTGCTGCTACCCTCATCCCCAGGAATTCTACCTCTGGAGCTAGGAAGATGCACTTCGCCTTTTTCAGTTGCAGCCCTACCCGGTCCAGTCTGCGTCGCACCTCCTCCAGGTTGTGGAGGTGTTCTTCAGTATCGTAACCCGTGATGAGGATGTCGTCCTGAAAAACCACCGTCCCTGGAATCGACTTGAGGAGGCTTTCCATATTTTGTTGGAAGATCGCGGCGGCCGAGCGAATCCCGAACGGACATCTGTTATACTCAAACAACCCCTTGTGTGTCATGATGGTGGTCAGCTTCTTCGACTCACTCGCCAGCTCCTGGGTCATGTAAGCTCAGGACAGGTCCAATTTTGAAAAAAGTTTGCCACCGGATAGCGTCGCAAAGAGGTCCTCCGCTCTCGGTAGCGGGTACTGGTCTTGGAGTGACACCCGATTGATGGTGGCCTTGTAATCGCCACATATCCAGACTGACCCATCCGCCTTGAGCACCGGCACAATCGGGCTCACCCAGTCACTGAATTCGACTGGCGAGATGATGCCTTCCCTCAGCAGGCGGTCCAATTCGCCTTCTATCTTTTCCCGCATCACGTACGGCACCGCTCTGGCCTTGTGGTGTACTGGCCTGGCGTCCGGGTTTATGTGAATCACTACCTTGGCCCCCGTGACAGTGCCAATGCCAGGTTGAAATAATGAGTCAAATTTGTCAAGGATCTGTGAGCATGATACTCGCTCCACAGAGGAAATTGCATTGACATCGCCCCATTTCCAGTTCATGACAGCAAGCCAACTCCTCCCCAGTAGTGCGGGACCGTCCCCCGGGACAATCCAGAGTGGCAACCTGTTCTCCGAATCTTTGTGGGTCACGACTACCGTGGCGCTGCCTAGCACCGGAATGATCTGCTTTGTATATGTCCGTAGCTGTGCGTCAATCGGCGATAATTTTGGCCTCCTGGCCTTGGATGCCCACAGCTTTTCGAACTGTTTGATACCCATCAGGGACTGGCTGGCACCAGTGTCTAGCTCCATTGATACTGGGATGCCATTGAGGAGCACTTTCATCATTATCGGTGGCGTCCTGTTGAATGAACTGTATACGTGCTCCACATGAACTCGCTGAACTTCAGCTTCCAGCGATTTCCCCCAGCATTCATTTCTGCAATTTCTGCAGGTACTTTGCTCATCTCTGCAAACTCCGGCTGAATGTGTACCTCCACGCCTCCAACATGAGCTGCTGTTTGAAACAAAAGGTCCCTTGCCAGTCGATCGTCCCTGACTGCCCCTGTTATTGTCTTTGAGTGCGCCATTAACAGGTGTTGATGGCCCCATTACTGGCCGCATTATCCCTTGCAATGGCGTGAATCACCGTTCAGCTTGCCATTGTCTCTGTCGAACTCCCCCTCTGGGTTCGACTACATGTTGGGGCATGCCTGACTGCCCTTGTCTGCCTGGAGAACTATGTGCTGCTTTTACAATGTTGAATCTCTGTCCCAACGATTCTTTAACACAGTACCTCTCGTCTGTTCTGCTAGTGGCCAAGCTCGCGTTGTTTAAATCCCAGTTTCTCGTCACCATTGATACGTCCTTACTATACAGTATAAATGCACAGAAGGCCCATGCTTGAGAGAAGGTCAGTCTGTGACCTGTCCTTTATTCCTTCGCACTCAAGTGATGGAAGTGGGTGGAGCTTCCCCTTTTATACCTGAAGGTCCAGGTTAGGAGTGTCTCCCACAAGTTCACCACCTAGTGGTCATTGTTCTCACGGTGTACAACTTAGGTCAGATTATACATGGGTTACAATGCTGGTTGAATACATGACAAATACGATCATGGCTGATCTGATCTTAGCCTCAACTCCACTTCCCTGCCCGCTCCCCATAACCCTTGACTCCTTTATCATTCAAAAATCTGTCTATCTCCACCTTAAATATATTCAATGACCCAACCTCCACAGATCTCTGGGGCAGAGAATTCCACAGATTCACGACTCTCTGAGAGAAGAAATTCCTCCTCATCTCAGTTTTAAATGGGCGGCTCCTTATTCTGAGACTATGCCCCTCGTTTTAGATTCTCCCACGAGGGGAAACATCCTCCCTGCATCTACCCTGCCGAGCCCCCTCAGTATCTTACATGTTTTAATAAGATCACATCTCATTCTTCTAAACTCCAATACGTATAGACCCAACCTGCTCAACCTTTCTCCAATCAACCGAGTGAACCCTCTCTGAACTGCCTCTAATGCAAGTATCTTCCTCCTTGGGGACCAAAACTACACGCAGTACTCCAGGTGTGGCCTCACTAATACCCTGTACAGTTGTAGCAGGACTTCCCTGCTTTTATACTCTATCCCCCTTGCAATAAAGGCCAAGATTCCATTGGGCTTCCGAACTATTTGCTGAGCCTCCATGCTAACCTTTTGTGATTGATGTACGAGGTACAGATCCCTCTGTAACGCAGCAGTCTGTAGTCTCTCTCCACTTAAAAATAATTTACCTTCTTATTCATTCTTCCAAATGGGGGGTGTAAATAGGGGGGGGGGTGTAAATGGGGGGCGTGTAAATTGGGGTGGGTGTAAATGGGGGGCGTGTAAATTGGGGGGGGTGTAAATGGGGAGGGGGTGTAAATGGGGGGGTTATAAATGGGGGGTGTAATTGTGTGTGGTGTAATTGGGGGGGGTGTAAATGGTGAGTGTAAATGGGGGTTGTAAATGGGGGGTGTAAATGGGGGGGTGTAAATGGGGGGTAAATGGGGGGTGTAAATGTCGGGGTTTAAATGGGGGGTATAAATGGGGGATTTAAATGGGGGGTGTAAATGGGGGGTGTAAATGGGGGGGTGTAAATGGGGGGGTGTAACTGGGGGGTGTAAATGTCGGGGTTTAAATGGGGGGTGTAATTGGGGGGGGGTAAGTGGTGGGGGTGTAAATGGGGGTGGTGTAATTGGGGGGGGTGTAAATGGCGGCGGTGACTACACCTGAGGGGCGGGGGTTGTGGGACGGACCCCGAGGAGCGGGGGTTGGGGGTATGGACCCCGAGGGGTGGGGGTTGTGGGACGGACCCCGAGGAGCGGGGGTTGGGGGTATGGGCCCCGAGGGGTGGGGTTTGGGGGGACATACCCCGAGGGGCGGGGGTTGGGGGACGGACCCCGAGGAGCGGGGATTAGGGGCAGTGCCGAGTGACCACGCGATGACATCATCACGGTGTCACGTCACCACAATCTCGCCTTCACTTAAAGGGGAGAGCCTGACCGTTGGGAAAACCTTGGCCCACTGGGCCACCAGGGAGGGTTTTGGCCGGGCCAGCGGCCTGGTACCCAAGAGGGGGTGTGCAGCAGGCTGCCTGTTGGCGGACCGGCCGAACCCGGGGGAACAACCGTCGGGCCGACCTGGCAGTCGGCCGATAACAAACAACATGGCGGTCGCGGCAGTGCGCCCTCCCCGTTACGGGAAGTTGCCCCGCCGCTGCAGAAGGCCACAGCCTCACCGTACCACCGGGGAAAAGCTTGTTTTGTCCCCGACGGGCGGGTGGAAGATTTCCTGAGGGGAATGTCACCGTCGGGGGGGCGGGGGGAGGAGGGGTTAGATCGGCGGTGCGCTCGGTGATGACGTGTGTACCGTGGATCGGCAGCAGTGGGGCAGTAAGGGGGAGATCGGGGCACCGTGGGGAAACCTCGGGAGGGTGATTGGGCGAGCTGTGACCACTGCACCCAATGTCGGCCTCTCCACTGCACAGCACGGCCGCTGGTTTTTGGGGGTAGCAGGCCTGAAGGAGAGGGGCAATTTCAGCCCCTTTGTGTCCTCCTCACAACTTGCTTTCCCTCCTCTCTGTGTAACATCGGCATATTCTGTGTTGGGCATGCACACAACGGGCGTCATTGTTAAGGCAAAAAAATTTACCTCCGTCCTTAAAATCGGAGACCTTTTAGGCCTTATGCCAAAATGTAAAATACTTTTGGCGAAACTTAGGTCTTATTTTTTTGCCACTATTTTAGCATTAAAAAATCCTCCGTTATTTGCAAATAGCGTCAAAAAATGGAGTTATTTTCCAACATGGAAAGTTTGGCCTCATGGGTCTCCCTGGGCAGTCCCGTTTGTGGGTCTTGGGAAGGAGGTAGAAGCAGGCTGTGTGGGGTTGGGGAACTAAGGGTGGAGGTCGTGGAGGGAAGATCTCCAGAGGAGATGAGGTCAGTGACGATCTGGGAAATGATGGCTTGATGTTCAGTACTGGGGTCATGGTCCAGGGGGAGGTAGGAGGAGGGGTCAGAGAGCTGGCGATCAGTCTCCGCAAGGTCGAGGTTGGTTCGCCAAACAACAACAGCACCACCCTCGTCGCAGGTTAAATGACAATGTTGGGGTTGGGTCTGAGAGAGTGGAGTGCTGCAAGTTCAGAGGGAGGTGGGTTGGAGTGAGTGAGGGAGCAGAGAGATGTCCCGTCGGCAGTTTGCGATGAAGAGATCTAGAGAGGGTCAGAGGTCAGAGGGAGGGGTCCAGGTAGAGCAAGTATTCTGAAAACGGGAGAACGGGTCCGCTGTGCGGGGAGAGGGTCCTGGCCGAAGAAGTGAACACAGAGGCGAGGGCGAGGGATAACGAGCTCACCATCGTGCCGAGCTCGAAATTCATTGAGGTGGGGGGCGTAAGGGGCTGAAGCTCAGGCCTTTGCTGAGGACCGATCGTTCGGGGTCAGAGGGGAAGTTCAGAGGGGATAGTGAAAACATGGCAGGGGGTGAGATTGGAATAAGGGATGGGATCAGAGGGAAGTGAAGGGGAAGAAGGTTCCGGAGGGGCGTTGGTGCCCAGGAGTTGTTGGTTTATTGGTATTGTCTCATCCTCCCCCACCACAGTCAGATCGACTCAGGAGCTGGTGGGACATTCCTCATGGACAAACCTCTCCATGCTTTTCCCGAGGAGAAGGAGGAGGAGCATCATTTCTGAGAGAAGAAAGCCGGCCAGACAATAGTCACTTGGACAAGTGTGGATTAATGAAGGAAAGCCAGCACGGATGTAACAGAGAGGGTTGATGAGGGCAATGCGGTTGATGTGGTGTACATGGATTTCCAAAAGGCGTTTGACAAAGTGCCACATAATAGGCTTGCAGCAAAGTTGAAGCCCATGGAATAAAAGAGATAGGGGCAGCATGGATACGGAATGGGCTCAGTGACAGGAAACAGAGAGTAGTGGGGAACGGTTGTTTCTTGGACTGGAGGAAGGTATAGCAAGATAGAAACATAGAAACATAGAAAATAGGTGCAGGAGCAGGCCATTCGGCCCTTCGAGCCTGCACCGCCATTCAATGAGTTCATGGCTGAACATGCAACTTCAGTACCCCATTCCTGCTTTCTCGCCATACCCCTTGATCCCCCTAGTAGTAAGGACTACATCTAACTCCTTTTTGAATATATTTAGTGAATTGGCCTCAACAACTTTCTGTGGTAGAGAATTCCACAGGTTCACCACTCTCTGGATGAAGAAGTTTCTCCTCATCTCGGTCCTAAATGGCTTATCCCTTATCCTTAGACTGTGGCCCGTGGTTCTGGACTTCCCCAACATTGGGAACATTCTTCCTGCATCTAACCTGTCTAAACCCGTTAGAATTTTAAACGTTTCTATGAGAACACCTCTCATCCTTCTGAACTCCAGTGAATACAAGCCCAGTTGATCCAGTCTTTCTTGATAGGTCAGTCCCACCATCCCAGGAATCAGTGTGGTGAATCTTCGCTGCACTCCCTCAATAGCAAGAATGTCCTTCCTCAAGTTAGGAGACCAAAACTGTACACAATACTCCAGGTGTGGCCTCACCAAGGCCCTGTACAACTGTAGCAACACCTCCCTGTTCCTGTACTCAAATCCCCTCGCTATGAAGGCCAACATGCCATTTGCTTTCTTAACCGCCTGCTGTACCTGCATGCCAACCTTCAATGACTGATGTACCATGACACCCAGGTCTCGTTGCACCTCCCCTTTTTCTAATCTGTCACCATTCAGATAATAGTCTGTCTCTCTGTTTTTACCACCAAAGTGGATAACCTCACATTTATCCACATTATACTTCATCTGCCATGCATTTGCCCACTCACCGAACCTATCCAAGTCACCCTGCAGCCTCATAGCATCCTCCTCGCAGCTCACACTGCCACCCAACTTAGTGTCATCCACAAATTTGGAGATACTACATTTAATCCCCTCGTCTAAATCATTAATGTACAGTGTAAACAGCTGGGGCCCCAGCACAGAACCTTGCAGTACCCCACTAGTCACTGCCTGCCATTCTGAAAAGTATACAGTGGTGTTCCCAGGGGTCTGCACTGGGACCATGGCTTTTCCTGATGTATATTAATGACTTGGACTTGGGTGTACAGGGCACAATTTCAACATTTACAGATGATACTTGGAAGTCTCGAGAAGAGGATAGTGATAGACTTCAGGAAGACAGAGACAGGCTGATGGAATGGGCGGACAGGGGGCAGGTGAAATTTAACGCAGAATAGTGCGAAGTGATATATTTTGGCAGAATGAATGAGGAGAGGAAATATCAACTAATGGTAACAATCCTAAAGGTGGTGTACGGAGAGACCTGGGGTATATGTGCACAAACTGTTGAAGTTGGCTGGGCAGGTTGAGAAAGCGATTATAAAGCACACGGGATTATGGGCTTCATAAATAGAGATAGAAACATAGAAACATAGAAACATAGAAAATAAGTGCAGGAGTAGGCCATTCGGCCCTTCTAGCCTGCACCGCCATTCAATGAGTTCATGGCTGAACATTCAACTTCAGTACCCCATTCCTGCTTTCTCGCCATACCCCTTGATCCCCCTAGCAGTAAGGACCTCATCTAACTCCTTTTTGAATATATTTAGTGAATTGGCCTCAACAACTTTCTGTGGTAGAGAATTCCACAGGTTCACCACTCTCTGGGTGAAGAAGTTCCTCCGCATCTCGGTCCTAAATGGCTTACCCCTTATCCTTAGACTGTGACCCCTGGTTCTGGACTTCCCCAACATTGGGAACATTCTTCCTGCATCTAACCTGTCTAACCCCGTCAGAATTTTATATGTTTCTATGAGGTCCCCTCTCATTCTTCTGAACTCCAGTGAATACAAGCCCAGTTGATCCAGTCTTTCTTGATAGGTCAGTCCCGCCATCCCGGGAATCAGTCTGGTGAACCTTCGCTGCACTCCCTCAATAGCAAGAATGTCCTTCCTCAGGTTAGGAGACCAAAACTGTACACAATACTCCAGGTGTGGCCTCACCAATGCCCTGTACAACTGTAGCAACACCTCCCTGCCCCTGTACTCAAATCCCCTTGCTATGAAGGCCAACATGCCATTTGCTTTCTTAACCGCCTGCTGCACCTGCATGCCAACCTTCAATGACTGATGTACCATGACACCCAGGTCTCTTTGCACCTCCCCTTTTCCTAATCTGTCACCATTCAGATAATAGTCTGTCTCTCTGTTTTTTTTTTTAGATATAATGGGGTGGATTTTCGGGTCTTCTGCACTCAGTTTCTAGCCCCGGAGTGGCGACCATGGCGGGTGTGAGGTGTTCTGGGCGAGGGTGAGATGTTCTGGGAGAGGGTGAAGTGTTCTGGGTGGTGAGGTTTTCTGGGCGGGATGAGGTGTTCTGTGCGAGGGTGAGGTGTTCTGGGCGGGGTGAGGTGTTCTGGGCAGGATGAGGTGTTCTGTGCGAGGGTGAGGTGTTCTGGGCGGGGGTGAGGTGTTCTGGGCGAGGGTGAGGTGTTCTGGGTGGGGGTGAGGTGTTCTGGGCGAGGGTGAGGAGCTCTGGGCGAGGGTGAGGTGTTCTGGGCGGGGGTGAGGTGTTCTGGGCGAGGGTGAGGTGTTCTGGACAGTGAGGAGTTCTGGGCGGGAGTGAGGTGTTCTGGGCGAAGGTGAGGTGTTCTGGGCGAGGGTGAGGTGTTCTGGGAGGCGGTGAGGTTTTTCTGGGCGAGGATGAGGTGTTCTGGGCGAGGGTGAGGTGTTCTGGACAGTGAACTGTTCTGGGCGGGGGTGAGGTGTTCTGGGCGAGTGTGAGGTGTTCTGGGCGGAGTGCGATGTTCTGGGCGAGTGTGAGGTGTTCTGGGCGGGGGTGAGGTGTTCTGGGCGAGTGTGAGGTGTTCTGGGCGGAGTGCGATGTTCTGGGCGAGTGTGAGGTGTTCTGGGTGGGGGTGAGGTGTTCTGGGCGAGGGTGAGGTGTTCTGGGCGGAGGTGAGGTGTTCTGGGTGGGGGTGAGGTGTCCTGGGCGGGGGTGAGGTGTTCTGGGCGAGGGTGAGGTGTTCTGGGCGAGGGTGAGGTGTTCCGGGCGGGGGTGAGGTGTTCTGGGCGGAGGTGAGGTGTTCTGGGCGGGGGTGAGGTGTTCTGGGCGGGGGTGAGGTGTTCTGGGCGAGGGTGAGGTGTTCCGGGCGGGGGTGAGGTGTTCTGGGCGAGGGTGAGGTGTTCTGGGCGAGGGTGAGGTGTTCTGGTCGAGGGTGAGGTGTTCTGGGCGGAGTGAGATGTTATGGACAGTGAGGTGTCCAGGGCGAGGGTGAGGTGTCCTGAGCGAGGGTGAGTTGTTTTGGACAGTGAGGTGTTCTGTGCGAGGGTGAGGTGTTCTGGGCGGGGGTGAGGAGTTCTGGGCGAGGGTGAGGTGTTCTGGTCGAGGGTGAGGTGTTCTGGGCGAGGGTGAGGTGTTCTGGGCGAGGGTGAGGTGTCCTGGGCGAGGGTGAGGTGTTCTGGTCGAGGGTGAGGTGTTCTGGGCGAGGGTGAGGTGTTCTGGGCGAGGGTGAGGTGCTCTGGACAGTGACGTGTCCTGGGCGAGGGTGAGGTGCTCTGGACAGTGAGGTGTCCTGGCCGAGGGTGAGGTGTTCTGGGCGAGGGTGAGGTATCCTGGCCGAGGGTGAGGTGCTCTGGACAGTGAGGTGTCCTGGGTGAGGGTGAGGTGCTCTGGACAGTGAGGTGTTCTGGCCGAGGGTGAGGTGCTCTGGACAGTGAGGTGTTCTGGACGAGGGTGAGGTGCTCTGGACAGTGAGGTGTCCTGGCCGAGGGTGAGGTGCTCTGGACAGTGAGGTGTTCTGGGCGAGGGTGAGGTGCTCTGGACAGTGAGGTTTCCGGCCGAGGGTGAGGTGCTCTGGACAGTGAGGTGTCCTGGCCGAGGGTGAGGTGCTCTGGACAGTGAGCTGTTCTGGGCGGGCGGTCAGCCTCCTGCGCCCCGCGGTGACCCTGGGGTCCGGTTTAGCGGCAGTGTGGAGCAGCACCGCGGGAAGAGCTGTGCACGGTGTGGAATGCCCCCGGTTGTGACACCGGTCTGAGTTTGGACTTCAGCCAGACCCGTCCGCCCCACAGCGCGCCCCGCGGTGACCTGGGAAATCTGGGCCGTCCAACCATCCCGACAGCAGAGCGGTGAGTTACGCACTCCTACGGTACGTGTGATTGTTGCTACTGTTAATTTGTTTTGTGATTTGTGTTGTGGCGTGGGCAATGTATTGGGAATGTTTTTGTGGGTTTTCTCAGGTTCCCCCCCCGCCCCCCCAGGCCTCTCTCGGAGCGGTCCAGGCCCGGCGCTTTATCTGGGGAGTTTCCCTCACTAACACCTCCCTGAGTGCTGCACCCCCCTGACTCAGGGCCCAGCTGTCCAAACTCACCCACTGAGGGGCAAACTGTTCCCGGGCGCTAACTTTCCCGCCCGCCGCCATTCTCGCCCCAAAACATCAAAGCCGGAAATTGAGCCCATGGAGTACAAAAACAAGGAAGTTATGATGGACCTTTATAAAACACAGGTTCAGCCACAACTCGAGTATTGTGGGCACCACACTTTAGGAAGGATGTGAAGGCCTGAGAGAGGGAGCAGAGGGGATTTACGAGAATGGTTCCAGGGATGAGGGACTTCAGTGACGTGGATAGACTGGAGAAGCTGGGGTTGTTCTCCTTGGAGCAGAGAAGGTTGAGAGGAGATTTGATCGAGGTGTTCAAAATCATGAGGGGTCTGGGCAGAGTAGAGAGAGAGAAACTGTTCCCATTGGTGGAAGGGTCAGGAACCAGAGGACACAGATTTAAGGTGGATTGACAAGGCGACATGAGGAAAAACTATTTTACGCAGCAAGTAGCTTGGATCTGGAAAAGGGAGTTGGATAAGTACCTGAAGGAAAACAAGTTGTAGAGCTACGGGGAAAGGGCGGGCAAATAATATGTCCTTACTATGCAGTATAAATGCACACGAGGCCCATACTAGAGAGAAGGCCACTCTGTGACCAGTAACCTTTATTAGCCAGCACTGAAGTGGAGAAAGTGGGTGGAGCTTCCCCTTTTATACCTGAAGGTCCAGGTTAGGAGTGTCTCCCACCTTGTGGTCAATGTTCTCACGGTGTACAACTTAGGTCAGTTTATACATGGGTTCCAATGATCGTTGAATACATGACATCACCTCCCCCACAAAGTCTTATTGGGATCACAGGTTGAGTCTCTCTGGTGGTTTACGCTCCCTTGTAGAGCGCCTGAGTTGGGGCTCTGGTTGTTGGGTGCTGGCCTGAGTGTCTGCTGTTTGCGGTGCCTCAGGCCTGTCCGGACTGCCCACAGTGACTAGGCTCTCCTCCCTTTGGTTCCGGTGTTTGGTCACCTGTGGTGGAGTGAACTCTATATCGTGTTCTTCCTCTGCTTCTTCTATGGGGTTGCTGAACCTCCTTTTTGTTTGATCCACGTGTTTGCGGCAGATTTGTCCATTGGTAAGTTTAACAACCAGAATCCTATTCCCCTCTTTGGCAATCACAGTGCCTGCGAGCCATTTGGGCCCTGCAGCGTAGTTGAGAACAAAGACAGGGTCATTGACATCAATACATCGCGCCCTCGCATTCCCGTCATGGTAGTCACATTGTGACTGGCGCCTGCTCTCAACAATTTATTTCATGGTGGGGTGTATAAGGGATAACCTGGTTTTGAGCGTCCTTTTCATTAGCAGCTCTGCGGGTGGAACCCCTGTGAGCGAGTGTGGTCAGGATCTATTGACCAACAGGAGGCGTGATAAGCGGCTTTGTAGGGAACCCCCTTGGATTCTGAGCATCCCCTGTTTGATTATCTGCACTGCTCGTTCTGCCTGGCCGTTTGAGACGGGCTTGAATGGTGCCGTTCTGACATGATTGATACCATTTCCTGCCATGAAGTCCTGAAATTTAATGCTTGTAAAGCACGGGCCATTGTCGCTGACCAAGACGTCCGGTAGACCATGGGCGGCGAACATTGCCCGTAGACTTTCTACCGTGGCAGAGGATGTGCTTGAATTGAGAATGTCACACTCAATCCATTTGGAGTAGGCGTCTACTACAATCAAAAACATTTTTCCCATGAAAGGACCTGTGTAGTCCACATGGATGCGTGACCATGGCTTGGCGGGCCAGGACTAGGGGCTAAGGTGGGCTTCCCTGGGTACATTGCCCAGCTGGGCACACGTGTTGCACCTGCGAACACAAAGTTCCAGGTCTGCATCTATCCCTGGCCACCAAACGTGTGACCTGACAATTGCGTTCATCACGACAATGCCCGGGTGCTCATTGTGAAGTTCTCTGATGAACACCTATCTGCCCACCTAGGGCATGACTACTCGGTTTCCCCACAGTAGGCAATCGGTCTGAATCGAGAGTTCATCCTTGCGCCTGTGAAATGGTTTAAATTTCTCAGGGCATGCCCTGTACGTGGCTGCCCAGTCCCCATTCAGGACACATTTCTTGACTAAAGACAGTAGTGGGTCTTTATTTGTCCAGACTTTAATCTGACGGGCTGTCACGAGTGAACCTTCGCTTTCGAAAGCTTGAACAACCATGACCATCTCAGCAGCATGCTCAGTTGCCCCCTCGGTGGTGACTAGTGGGAGCCTGCTGAGTGCATCGGCGCAGTTTTCAGTGCCCGGTCTGTGCCAAATTGTGTAGTCATAGGCGGCTAACATAAGTGCCCACCTCTGTATACAGGCCGACATATTTGCATTTATGGCCTTGTTGTCGGCCAAAAGGAACATGAGGAGTTTGTGATCTGTCTCCAGCTCAAATTTCCTGCCAAACAGGTACTGGTGCATTTTTTTTACTGCATATGCACATGCAAACGCTTCCTTTTCTACCATCCCGTAGCCCCTTTCTGCCTGGGACAGACTTCTGGAGGCACAAGCTACCAGCTGTAACTGACCCTTGGCATTAACATGCTGCAACACACACTCGACCCCAGAGGACGACGCATTGCACATTAAAACAAGTTTCTTACATGGGTCATGTCGCGTTAACAGTTTGTTGGAACATAACAAATTGCATGCTCTGTCAAAAGCCCTTTCCTGGCTGTCCTCCTCGACCCAAACGCGACCTTTGCGTCGGAGCATGTGTAGCGGCTCTAACAGCGTGCTCAATTTGGAAAGAAAGTTACCAAAATAGTTCAGGAGCCCCAGGAACGAACGCAGCTCCGTCGTGTTACGGGGTCTGGGTGCTCTTGGTTTAAATCCCAGTTTCTCGTCGCCAATGATATGTCTTTACTATACAGTACAAATGCACACGAGGCCCATATTAGCGAGAAGGTCACTCTGTGACCAGTAACCTTTATTAGCCAGCACTGAAGTGGAGAAAATGGGTGGAGCTTCCCCTTTTATACCTGAAAGTCCAGGTTAGGAGTGTCTCCCACACGTTCACCACCTAGTGGTCAGTGTTCTCACGGTGTACAACTTAGGTCAGCTTATACATGGATTACAATGTCAGTAGAATACATGACAGGAAGGATGTGAAGGCCTGAGAGAGGGAGCAGAGGAAATTTACGAGAATGGTTCCAGGGATGAGGGACTTCAGTGACATGGATAGACTGGAGAAGCTGGGATTGTTCTCCTTGGAGCAGAGAAGGTTGAGAGGAGATTTGATCGAGGTGTTCAAAATCATGAGGGGTCTGGCCAGAGCAGAGAGAGAGAAACTGTTCCCATTGGTGGAAGGGTCAGGAACCAGAGGACACAGATTTAAGGTGGATTGACAAGGCGACATGAGGAAAAACTATTTTACACAGCGAGTAGCTCGGATCAGGAAAAGGGAGTTGGATAAGTACCTGAAGGAAAACAATTTGTTGGGCGACGGGGAAAGGGCGGGCAGTGGGACTGGCTGAGGTGTTCTTGCAGAGAGCTGGCACAGGCTTGATGGGCGAATGGCCTCCTTCTGTGCTGTCACCATTCTACGATAACCTCCAAAATCAGATCTACAGGCAGCACAGGTCCTGAGGACCTCTCTGATGAGCTCTGTGTCAGGAAGGGTTGGTCTCCAAATCCTGCCAGTGACCATCTTTGACCTTCTGAACAGGGATCTGAAGCCAGGCACACCTACGGCGATGAAGATCACCGTTGCCTTTAACGTTTCCAGCTCAGGCTCCCCAGGCAGCCCCAGGAGAAGTGTACAGCAGGAAGGGTGTTGTGGAGCAGCAAGTGCCTGCATAGGCCGGGTCAGTGACGTCCTGTGTACCAGAGCAGCAAGCCAGCAGAGAATGGGCATCTCAGTGCTAGGGGGTCACTGGTTTCCTCCAGGGTACAGGATGCTGCATTAAAGGTGGCCATTGGGCATTCTTTCACCCACGTGAACAGGAATGGTTCCGATGTATGAACATGCAGATAGTTTGCGACATCACTCAGACGATCCTTCACGTCAACAGCCAGTGTGCAGGGAGTTGCCACGGTGCCTTCAACCTCTGACATGCAGCATTCCCTCATCTCTTCCGGGAGGAAAACCGGTTGCTGGGCGACTAGACATATCCCCCCGGCCCCTCTCTACCGTGGCTCATGAAACCATTCCGCCCACGATGATCAGAACACCGCAAACTGTGGCATGTGCAGTGACCAGGCTGGTGAGTGAGAGGACCATCGGGGTACTGGAGGCATGCTTTCCCTGCCCCGACAAATGGCCAAGTTCGACAGTATGTGCCAGCGTGGGTCTCCACAACTATCACCGCCCCGTGTGCCCTTCACAACTGCCATCGGGAAGAGCTGCGATTGACCAAAAGATCCTGAATTGTGGGGACCAGAACACGTGGGTGACATTCACTGAGGAGCCCAGAGGGTAGATCCTCTCCAAAGTATTCAGCACATGATTCAATCTGCCTGGGAACCATAACCTGGCCTCCTTCTCCCCCACTTACCAATGAAGAGAGATTCCAGAAAACCCGATGGACAAGACCTCTCTCTGCCCCAACATATTCATGTCATTAATGATCATCGGCTGAGTCAATAAGGCAGCATCAAATGAGTGCTCCCCTTCCTGTATGATGTCACCGCCATGATTAACAAAACCCAAGGTATGTGCACATTCTACTTTCATAAGATAACAACAAATGCAATCCATCGCCCTGCTCTTTGCTAACAGCATCCTTTCTCTTGCTCCCTTTCTAGCTCCATGTAAGTGCCACCTGGGGCCAGCATTGTGGGCAATGGATGGAAATGAACAGAAGGGGGATTGATGGGAGTGCGATGGGCTTGGAACTGTGGCAGTAGGCTCCCCGGGAATAGCTCTGAGGGGGAAGGTGGGAGTGCTGACGCTCAACAGGTATCAGGTTGCTGGACTCCAGCCACCACCATTGCACTGGGCTCTGGCTCTGTGGCCCCATGGACAGATGGTGCATTGCTATTGTTACACCCCTGTTTAAAAAACAATAACTCCAGGCCAGCCAGCCTAAGGTCAGTGGTGGGGAATCCAGGACAACATTCACTGGCATTTGGAAAAGTATTGGCGACTAAATGAAAGTCAGCGCAGATTTGTTAAAGGTAAATTGTGTTTGAATAACTTGACTGAGTTCTTTGATGAAGTAACGGAGAGGGGTGATGAGGGGCATGCAGTTGATGTTGTGTATTCGGACTTTCAAAAGCCGGTTGATAAAGTGACTCGTTAGCAAAATTAAAGCCCATGGGATTAAAGGGTCAATGGGTGAGTGGATACAACATTGGTGAAGGGACAAAAGCAGTGGGCAGTGGTGGGTGGGTTTTTTAGACTGGAGGGAAGTCTACAGTAGTGTTCCTCTGGGGTCAGTATTGGGACCACTGTTCTCTGATTATATAATGACCTGGACTTGGGTCTACAGGGCATCATCTCAAAGTGTGCAGATGATACAGAGCTAGGAAATGTAGTGAACAGTGAGGAGGATAGTAACAGCCTTCAGGAGGGCACACACAGTCTGCTGAAATGGGCAGACACGTGGCAGATGAAATTTAACGTTGAGAAGTGTGACATGATATATTTTGGGAGGATGAATGAGGAGAGAAAGAAAGACTTACATTTTATATGGAGCCTTTCTTGACCACCGGACGTCCCAAAGTGCTTTTCAGCCAATGAGGTACTTTTTCCCCCAAGTGTAGTCACTGCTGTAATGCAGGAAAGGCAGCAGCCAATTTGCGCACAGCAAGCTCCCACAAAGAGCAATGTGATAATGACCAGATAATCTGTTTTGTAGCGATGTTTTGATTGAGAGATAAATATTGGCCAAGACACCGGGGAATATGAACAAAATAATACAATTTTAAAGGTGTTGCAGGAACAGAGACCTGGGGGGTGTATGTATTCAAATCTTTCAAGGTGGCAGCACAAGTTGAGAAGGCTGTTGAGAAAGCTCACAGATCCTTGGGTTTATTAATAGAACAACAGAGTACAGAGGTGAGGAAGCTATTCTAACCATTTATAAACCACTGGTGAGGCCCCAGCTGGAGTATTGTGTCCAATTCTGGGCACCGCACTGTAGGAAGGATGTGAAGGCCTGGAGAGGGTGTGGAGGGGATGTACTCGAATGGTTCCGGGGCTGAGGGACTCCAGTTATGTGGGGATACTGGAGAAGCTGCCAATGTTCTCCTTCGAGCAGAGAAGGTTAAGAGGAGATTTGATACGTGTTTAAAATGATGAATGATTTTGACAGAGTAGATAGAGAGAGACTGTTTCCAGTGGCAGGAGCGTCGGTAACACAGAGTTAAGGTGATTGGTAAAAGAAGGCGATATGAGGAAACTTGTTTTTACGCAGCGAGTTGTTGTGATCTGGAACGTGTTGCCTGAAAGGGCGTTGGGAGCAGATTCAATAGTAACTTTCAAAAGGGAATTGAATAAATACTTGATGGGTAAAACATTTCCAAGGATGTGGGGAAAGAGCGGGGCAGTGGGATTCATTGAATAGTTCTACCAAAGATCCAGCCCAGGAACGATGGGCCGAATGGCCTCCTTCAGTACTGTATCATTCTATAATTGTATGAATGGGATGGCTGGTCCAATGGCAGCTCCCAGCTCTTGAAAGCCTTGAGACACAGCATGGCCGAGGTGTGGGGCCATGACACTTGCTGTGCTCCATTCTGGCCCATGCAGCCTTCGGAGCTGTGCTCTGAGTTTCCGTGGGAACTGCCTGGTCACTGCCAATCGTCGCTGGGGACCTGCTTCAGAGCTGGAGTAGGTGAAATCCTCATCACTGAAGGTTACAGTCCAGGCATTGCTAGCTCTGTGTTACTGAAATAAAAGCCCCTCTCTCGATTTCATGAAAATGGCAACACGACAGCTGTTTCAACCCTTGTCAGCAGTGAGGCTGAAGAGAACCTCTGAGAGTGACCTGAGAAAGGGAGGTTCCTTGTGCTGGGACAGGGAGCGAGAGACTGATGGGGAAAGGGGCCTGAGAAAGGGAGGTTCCTTGTGCTGGGACAGGGAGCCAGTGACTGATGGGGAAAGGGGCCTGAGAAAGGGAGGTTCCCTGTGCTGGGACAGGGAGCCAGTGATTGATGGGGAAAGGGGCCTGAGAAAGGGAGGTTCCTTGTGCTGGGACAGGGAGCCAGTGACTGATGGGGAAAGGGGCCTGAGAAAGGGAGGTTCCCTGTGCTGGGACAGGGAGCGAGGGACAGACCGGGAAAGGAGCCTGAGAAAGGGATGTTCCTTGTGCTGGGACAGGGAGCGAGGGACTGACAGGGAAAGGAGACTGAGAAAGGGATGTTCCTTATGCTGGGACAGGGAGCGAGGGACAGACAGGGAAAGGAGCCTGAGAAAGGGATGTTCCTTGTGCTGGGACAGGGAGCCAGTGACTGACAGGGAAAGGAGCCTGAGAAAGAGAGGTTTCCTGTGCTGGGACAGGGAGCGAGGGACAGACCGGGAAAGGAGCCTGAGAAAGGGAGGTTCCTTGTGCTGGGACAGGGAGCCAGTGACTGATGGGGAAAGGGGCCTGAGAAAGGGAGGTTCCTTGTGCTGGGACAGGGAGCCAGTGACTGATGGGGAAAGGGGCCTGAGAAAGGGAGGTTCCCTGTGCTGGGACAGGGAGCGAGAGAGTGATGGGGAAAGGGGCCTGAGAAAGGGAGGTTCCCTGTGCTGGGACAGGGAGCCAGTGACTGATGGGGAAAGGGGCCTGAGAAAGGGAGGTTCCTTGTGCTGGGACAGGGAGCCAGTGACTGATGGGGAAAGGGGCCTGAGAAAGGGAGGTTCCTTGTGCTGGGACAGGGAGTGAGGGACTGACAGGGAAAGGAGCCTGAGAAAGGGAGGTTCCCTGTGCTGGGACAGGGAGCGAGGGACAGACCCGGAAAGGAGCCTGAGAAAGGGAGGTTTCCTGTGCTGGGACAGGGAGCCAGTGACTGATGGGGAAAGGAGCCTGAGAAAGGGAGGTTCCTTGTGCTGGGACAGGGAGTGAGGGACTGACAGGGAAAGGAGCCTGAGAAAGGGAGGTTCCCTGTGCTGGGACAGGGAGCGAGGGACAGACCCGGAAAGGAGCCTGAGAAAGGGAGGTTTCCTGTGCTGGGACAGGGAGCCAGTGACTGACGGGGAAAGGGGCCTGAGAAAGGGAGGTTCCTTGTGCTGGGACAGGGAGCCAGTGACTGACAGGGAAAGGGGCCTGAGAAAGGGAGCTTCCTTGCTGGGACAGGGAGCAAGAGACTGACCGGGAAAGGGGCCTGAGAAAGGGAGGTTCCCTGTGCTGGGACAGGGAGTGAGGGACAGATGGGGAAAGGGGCCTGAGAAAGGAAGGTTCCCTGTGCTGGGACAGGGAGTGAGGGACAGATGGGGAAAGGAGCCTGAGAAAGGGAGGTTCCTTGTGCTGGGACAGGGAGCGAGGGACAGATGGGGAAAGGGGCCTGAGAAAGGAAGGTTCCCTGTGCTGGGACAGGGAGCGAGGGACAGATGGGGAAAGGGGCCTGAGAAAGGGAGGTTCCCTGTGCTGGGACAGGGAGCGAGAGACTGATGGGGAAAGGAGCCTGAGAAAGGGAGGTTCCCTGTGCTGGGACAGGGAGCGAGAGACTGATGGGGAAAGGAGCCTGAGAAAGGGAGGTTCCCTGTGCTGGGACAGGGAGCCAGTAACTGACAGGGAAAGGAGCCTGAGAAAAGGAGGTTCATTGTGCTGGGACAGGGAGCCAGTAACTGACAGGGAAAGGAGCCTGAGAAAGGGAGGTTCCTTGTGCTGGGACAGGGAGCGAGAGACTGACCGGGAAAGGGGCCTGAGAAAGGGATGTTCCCTGTGCTGGGACAGGGAGCCAGTGACTGATGGGGAAAGGGGCCTGAGAAAGGGAGGTTCCTTGTGCTGGGACAGGGAGCCAGTGACTGACAGGGAAAGGGGCCTGAGAAAGGGAGCTTCCTTGCTGGGACAGGGAGCAAGAGACTGACCGGGAAAGGGGCCTGAGAAAGGGAGGTTTCCTGTGCTGGGACAGGGAGTGAGGGACAGATGGGGAAAGGAGCCTGAGAAAGGGAGGTTCCTTGTGCTGGGACAGGGAGCGAGGGACAGATGGGGAAAGGGTCCTGAGAAAGGGAGGTTCCCTGTGCTGGGACAGGGAGTGAGGGACAGATGGGGAAAGGAGCCTGAGAAAGGAAGGTTCCCTGTGCTGGGACAGGGAGCCAGTGACTGACGGGGAAAGGAGCCTGAGAAAGGGAGCTTCCTTGTGCTGGGACAGGGAGCAAGAGACTGACCGGGAAAGGGGCCTGAGAAAGGGATGTTCCCTGTGCTGGGACAGGGAGCCAGTGACTGATGGGGAAAGGGGCCTGAGAAAGGGAGCTTCCTTGTGCTGGGACAGGGAGCAAGAGACTGACCGGGAAAGGGGCCTGAGAAAGGGATGTTCCCTGTGCTGGGACAGGGAGCCAGTGACTGATGGGGAAAGGGGCCTGAGAAAGGGAGGTTCCTTGTGCTGGGACAGGGAGCCAGTGACTGACAGGGAAAGGGGCCTGAGAAAGGGAGCTTCCTTGTGCTGGGACAGGGAGCAAGAGACTGACCGGGAAAGGGGCCTGAGAAAGGGAGGTTCCCTGTGCTGGGACAGGGAGTGAGGGACAGATGGGGAAAGGAGCCTGAGAAAGGGAGGTTCCTTGTGCTGGGACAGGGAGCGAGGGACAGATGGGGAAAGGGGCCTGAGAAAGGAAGGTTCCCTGTGCTGGGACAGGGAGTGAGGGACAGATGGGGAAAGGAGCCTGAGAAAGGAAGGTTCCCTGTGCTGGGACAGGGAGCCAGTGACTGATGGGGAAAGGAGCCTGAGAAAGGGAGGTTCCCTGTGCTGGGACAGGGAGCGAGAGACTGATGGGTAAAGGGGCCTGAGAAAGGGAGGTTCCCTGTGCTGGGACAGGGAGCGAGGGACTGACAGGGAAAGGAGCCTGAGAAAGGGAGGTTCCCTGTGCTGGGACAGGGAGCGAGGGACTGACAGGGAAAGGAGCCTGAGAAAGGGAGGTTCCCTGTGCTGGGACAGGGAGCGAGGGACAGACCCGGAAAGGAGCCTGAGAAAGGGAGGTTCCCTGTGCTGGGACAGGGAGCGATGGACTGACAGGGAAAGGGGTCTGAGAAAGGGAGGTTCCCTGTGCTGGGACAGGGAGTGAGGGACTGATGGGGAAAGGAGCCTGAGAAAGGGAGGTTCCCTGTGCTGGGACAGGGAGCGAGAGACTGACCGGGAAAGGGGCCTGAGAAAGGGAGGATCCCTGTGCTGGGACAGGGAGCGAGGGACAGACCGGGAAAGGAGCCTGAGAAAGGGAGGTTCCTTGTGCTGGGACAGGGAGCCAGTGACTGACCGGGAAAGGGGTCTGAGAAAGGGAGGTTCCCTGCGCTGGGACAGGGAGTGAGGGACTGATGGGGAAAGGAGCCTGAGAAAGGGAGGTTCCCTGCGCTGGGACAGGGAGTGAGGGACTGACAGGGAAAGGAGCCTGAGAAAGGGAGGTTCCCCGTGCTGGGACAGGGAGTGAGGGACTGACAGGGAAAGGAGTCTGAGAAAGGGAGGTTTCCTGTGCTGGGACAGGGAGCCAGTGACTGACGGGGAGCTCAGTCAGTAACCAACATCACCGTGCCCATCCTGTGCAGTGCCCAGGTGCACACAGATTCCAGCAGTGCCATCAGGGGTGAGCAACACGAACACCGGCTGATTTTATTCCTCACAACTTCAGCTCAGCTAAGAGCACAGACTGGTGCCTGAATCTGTGCATTTTCAATGGCCTCCTGGGTATGCGTCAGTCTCTATCTTCTCTTTTTTATCTCCTTCCCCTTTTTGTGGTGACATTTGGCAATGCTTGCTGATTCTGATATAAATTTGTCACACACAAAGTACAGGGCTTGGGGGAAGAGAATCTTCACTCTGAGAGGCGTGGACTGGTGGAAATGGTGCGTAAACTGCTCCTGGCTGTGACCCTGTCCCTGTGTGCCGCTGTGGGTGAGTATGTGTCTCAGTTTGGTGGTGTGCTGGGTGAGTCTAGTTCAATGGCAATGCAGCTTCACACAGTTTCATCGACAAATGTATAATTTACAACTGAAAGTCACACCCAGGTGTTCATTCCAGTATCTGCTCCAGCTACTTAAACCATCCTCTGGTTCTGCTGTGTATCTGAGTGCTGTAACCAGCTCGATGTGTTCATTCCAAATTTGGTGCGGAGGTGCGGAGAACGAGGGTACGGGGCCCAGGAGAGCCGAGAGCCCAGGGGCAGCACGGCCCAGCCCACACTGCGATGTGTGTGCGCGCTGGGTCCGTGCAGCAGAGCAGGTCTCCATGTTGTCCTGGTTAACCCTTGCCACTGGACCAAGACCGAGCTCTGTCAAGCCCGTGTGGTGGCTGGTGTGCAACGGCCACCCCACGTTAAAACAATCCACGCACAGGCATCTTCCACCCTTCAATTGGAGATCAGGACAAGAATATCAAGTTCCCCATTGAGACATCTATGAACCCATGTGGAAGCAAGTCATCCTCGTTCGAGGGACGGTCTTTGTCAGATAGCTGTTGGATGTCAAGATCTACCCATCACAGTCTATTTCGGTTGTTCCATCCTGAAAGAAGTTGAGGAGGTGAGACAGGCAGGATTTCCACCTTCTCAATCCATGCCAACTCTTGTTAATTAGGTTCAAACCCCACTCTGGAGACTCGAGCACATAATCACTAAAACAGATTATCCGCTCATTCGCCTCACTGGTTTGATGAGAGCTTGCTGTGTGCCAACTGGACATTGCAACAGGGACAGAAAAGTATCTATGAAGCAACTATAGGCCGGTCAGTTTCGCTTCGTCAGTGGAGAAGCTTTTAGTGAGGAAACAATAATCAGGGACAAAATTAACAGTCACTTGGACAAGTGTGCATTAATGAAGGAAAGCCAGGACGGATTTGTGAAAGGCAAATCGTGTTTAACCAAGTTGATTGAGTTTGTTGATGAGGTAACAGAGAGGATTGATCATAAGAACATAAGAAATAGGAGCTGGAGCCTCCAAGGCCTTCACATCCTTCCTAAAGTGTGGTGCCCAGAATTGGACACAATACTCCAGTTACTCAAGCCTGCTACGTCATTTAATAAGAGCATGGCTGATCTGATCTCAACTCCACTTCCCTGCCCGCACCCCATAACCCATGACTCCCTTATCGTTCAAAAATCAATCTCCACCTTAAATATATTCAATGACCCAGCCTCCACAGGTCTCTGGGGCAGAGGATTCCAAAGATTCACGACCCTCTGAGAGAAGAAATTCCTCTTAATTTCCGTTTTAAATGGCCGACCCCTTATTCAGAAACTAAAAGAGGGCAATGCGGTTGATGTGGTGTACACGGATTTCCAAATGTGTTCGACAAAGTGCCACATAATCGGCTTGCAACAAAGTTGAAGCCCAGGAAATCAAAGGGACAGAGGCAGCATGGATACGGGATTGTCTCAGTGACAGGAAACAGAGAGTAGTGGGGAACGGTTGTTTCTGGGACTGGAGGAAGGTATACAGTGGTGTTCCCCAGGGGTCAGGACTGGGACCACTGCTTTTACTGATATATATTAATGACCTGGTTGTGGGTGTACAGGGCACAATTTCAAAATTTGCAGATGACACAAAACTTGGAAGTATAGTGAACAGTGAGGAGGATAGTGATAGACTTCAGGGAGACAGAGACAGGCTGGTGGGATGGGCAGGCATGGGACAGATGAAATTTAACGTGGAAAAGGGTGAAACATAGAAACTTAGAAAATCGGTGCAGGAGTAGGCCATTCGGCCCTTCGAGCCTGCACCGCCATTCAATAAGATCATGGCTGATCATTCCCTCAGTACCCCTTTCCTGCTTTCTCTCCATACCCCTTGATCCCTTTAGCCGTAAGGGCCATATCTAACTCCCTCTTGTGGGCCATATCTAACTCCCTCTTGTGGGCCATATCTAACTCCCTCGTGAGGCCCATATCTAACTCCCTCTTGTGGGCAATATCTAACTCCCTCTCGAGGCCCATATCTAACTCCCTCTTGTGGGCCATATCTAACTCCCTCGTGAGGGCCATATCTAACTCCCTCGTGAGGGCCATATCTAACTCCCTCTTGTGGGCAATATCTAACTCCCTCTTGTGGGCCATATCTAACTCCCTCTTCTGGGCCATATCTAACTCCCTCTTGTGGGCCATATCAAACTCCCTCTTGTGGGCCATATCTAACTCCCTCTTGAGGCCCATATCTAACTCCCTCTTGTGAAGTAATACATTTTGGTGGAAAGAATGAGGAGAGGCAATATAAACTAAAGGGTACAATCCTAAAGCGGGTGTATGAACAGAGAGACCTGGGGGTATATGGGCACAAATCGTTGAAGATGGCAGGGCAGGTTGAGAAAGCGGTTAAAAATGCTTATGGAGCTTCATGAATAGCGGTACAGAGTACAAAAGCAGAGAAGTTATGATGAACCTGTATAAAGCACTGGTTCAGTCCCTGGAGTATTGTGTCCAATTCTGGGCACCACACTTGAGGAAGGATGTGAAGGCCTTAGAGAGGGAGCAGAAAAGATTTACGAGAATGGTTCCAGGGATGAGGGACTTCAGTTACGGGGAGAGACTGGAGAAGCTGGGGTTGTTCTCCTTGGAGCAGAGAAGGTTGAGAGGAGATTTCAGAGTTGAGAGGATGCGCAAATGCATTCAATTGTTCCCTCTCAGAGTCTTAAAAGTTGGGTCTACCTTTATCTCCGGCCACTTCCCTCACTCGCTTAGTTAAAGTCTTTATTCACACAATTATCCCTTAAAGTCTCCCTGGTAAAGTGCATCATCCCCACTGACCGCTGGGAGTCCTTGGCCGAAGACCGCACGAGGTCCATCCGGGAGGGCGCTGAGCTCTTCGAATCTCAACGGCGAGAGCGTGAAGAGCCCAAGCGCAGGCAGCGGAAGGAGCGCGCGGCAATCCAGTCCCACCCACCCCTTCCCTTGGAGAATGTCAGTCGCACCTGTAACAGGGTCTGTGGCTCTCGTATTGGACTATTCAGCCACCAAAGGACTCACTTCAGGAGTGGAAGCAAGTCTTCCTCGATTCCGAGGGACTGCCGATGGTGATCTACAGTTATATTCATTCATTTATCTAGTTACGTTCGAGAGAATAAAACATTAATTCTCACTCAGCAATCACCAACCTGCAGTCCTGTGATGTCCTGTACCCCGCGCCCCGTACCCCGTACCCCGCGTCCCATACCCCGCGTCCCGTACCCTGCACCCTGTACCCCGCATCCTGTACCCCGCGTCCCGTACCCGGCACCCTGTACCCCGCGTCCCATACCCCGTGCCCTGTACCCCATGTCCTGTACCCCGTGCCCTGTACCCCTCGCCCTGTACTCTGCGCCCTGTACCCCTCGCCCCATACCCCGCACCCTGTACCCCGTGTCCCGTGCCCTGTACCCCTCGCCCTGTACCCCGTGTCCTGTACCCCGTGCCCTGTATGTACCCCTCGCCCCATACCTCGCATCCTGTACCCCGTGTCCCATACCCCGTGCCCTGTACCCCTCGCCCTGTACACCTCGCCTTGTACCCCGCGCCCTGTACCCCGCACCCCGCGCCCCGTACCCCGCGCCATGTACCCCGCGCCCTGTACACCTCGCCTTGTACCCCGCGCCCTGTACCCCGTGTCCTGTACCCCACGTCCTGTACCCCTCACCCTGTACCCCGTGTCCTGTACCCCGCGTTCCGTACCCCGCGCCCCGTACCCCTCGCCCTGTACCCCTCGCCCTGTACCCCGCGTCCTGTACCCCGCGCCATGTACCCCGCACCCCGCGCCCCGTGCCCCACGCCATGTACCCCGTGCCCTGTATACCTCGCACTGTACCCCGTGCCCTGTACCCCGTGCCCTGTACCCCTCGCCCTGTACCCCGTGTCCTGTACCCCGCGTCCTGTACCCCTCGCCCTGTACCCCGTGTCCTGTACCCCGTGCCCTGTATGTACCCCTCGCCCCATACCTCGCACCCTGTACCCCGTGTCCCATACCCCGTGCCCTGTACCCCTCGCCCTGTACACCTCGCCTTGTACCCCGCGCCCTGTACCCCGCACCCCGCGCCCCGTACCCCGCGCCATGTACCCCGCGCCCTGTACACCTCGCCTTGTACCCCGCGCCCTGTACCCCGCGTCCCGTAACCCGTGTCCCGTACCCCGCGCCCCGTACCCCGCGTCCCGTACCCTTCGCCCTGCACCCCGTGTCCTGTACCCCACGTCCTGTACCCCTCACCCTGTACCCCGTGTCCTGTACCCCACGTTCCGTACCCCGCGCCCCGTACCCCTCGCCCTGTACCCCTCGCCCTGTACCCCGCGCCCTGTACCCCGCACCCCGCGCCCCGTACCCCGCGCCATGTACCCCGCGCCCTGTATCCCTCGCACTGTACCCCGTGCCCTGTACCCCGTGCCCTGTACCCCTCGCCCTGTACACCTCGCCTTGTACCCCGCGCCCTGTACCCCGTGTCCCGTAACCCGTGCCCCGTACCCCGCGCCCCGTACCCCGCGTCCCGTACCCTTCGCCCTGCACCCCGTGTCCTGTACCCCACGTCCTGTACCCCTCACCCTGTACCCCGTGTCCTGTACCCCGCGTTCCGTACCCCACACCCTGTACCCCTCGACCTGTACCCCGCGCCCTGTACCCCTCGTCCCGTAGCCCGTGCTCTGTACCCCGCACCCTGTACCCCGCGTCCCGTACCCCGCGCCCTGTACCCCTCGCCCTGTACCCTGCGTCCCGTACCCCTCGCCCTGTACCCTGTATCCTGTGTCCTGTACCCCGCGCTCTGTATATACCCCGCGCCCTGCGCTCTGTATGTACCCCGCGTCCCGTACCCCGTTCCCTGTACCCCGCACCCTGTATGTACCCCACGCCCTGCGCTCTGTATGTACCCCTCGCCCTGTACCCCTCGCCCTGTATCCCGCGCTCTGTATGTACCCCTCGCCCTGTAACCCTCGCCCTGTATCCTGCATCCCGTATCCCGCGCCCTGTATGTACCCCGTGCCCTGCGCTCTGTCTGTACGTCGTGCCCTGCACCTAACCTATCTAGCTCTGTAAGGACTGTATATGTTTCAATGATATCTCTCATTCTTCAAAACTCCAGAGAATACAGGTCTAGTCTGCTCAATCTCTCCTCATAGGGCAATCCCTCCATCCCAGGAATCAGTCTGGTGAACCTTCGTTGCACTCCCTCAATGGCCAGTATAACCTTCCTTGTGTAAGGAGACCGACACTGTACACAATACTCCCGGTGCGATCTTACCAGGGCCCTATATAATTGTAACCATTATTTGAAGCACCGTGTGCATCACTGAACAAATCTGCTGCGAGCAGGGTTCGAACCTACGCGGGGAAACCCCATTGGATTTTAAGCCCCACGTCTGAACCACTTGGCCATCGGATCTGCACTAAACAAGCTTTAAGCCTCACTTTCAACCCAGCAGCTTGAGCATGTACCAGGAGTGGGGTACCTGTGTCTGCTGCCTCTGCTGCCCATTCCTTCCAGGTCCCAATTGATATTGAAGTTGCCCCACCCAAGTCGATTCCGCAGCCCTGTTTCCCTCAGAGTTTCGGCCAACTGATGTGCAACGTGGAGGAGATCTGATTCTTCAGTTGGAAGCTGTAGACAGCCCGGTACAGGACATGTCCTGGCCTTGTTTGACCGACCACGATCAGACTTCATGATGTCTGACGTACAGGAGTAGCACCACCCGACGGTATATCCTGTGCCCGCCTGGTGGGCCCATCCGACCGATAAACCCGACAAACGAGGGATGGTGAAGAGGGAGTGTTGCAGGATAGATGTGACTCTGTGAGCTTTCTGGTGTGACTGGACCTGACTGGTTGGGGCTGATCTTTGCCTATTCTGTGGCACAGTTTCCCCCAAATTGGTTACCAGTCATCAGATGTTCATGGTTCACTGGGCTGAGAATACCTCGGTCTCTGGCGATAGGTCGGTCCAATAGGATTGTGTTCTCCAGCAACTGTTTACAATCGAGTGGGCTGTAGTGATACCCTCCCTCCTGTATGGCTCAGAGGCGTGGCCCATAGACAGTAGACACCTCAAATCACTGGAGAACTACCACCAACGATGTCTCCGCAAGATCCTGCAAATCCCCCGGGAGGACAGACGCACCAACGTTAGCGTTCTCAATCAGGCCAACATCCCCAGCATCGGAGCACTGACCACACTCGACCAGCTCCGCTGGGCAGGGCCATATCGTCCACATGTCCAACACAACACGAGGTTCATCAGACTGATTCTCAGGATGACAGGACTGACATATGAAGAAAGACTGGATCGACTAGGCTTATAGTCAATGGAATTTAGAAGAGTGAGAGGGGATCTCATAGAAACATATAAAATTCTGACAGGATTGGACGAGATAGCTGCAGGAAGAATGTTTCCGATGTTGGGGAAGTCCAGAACCAGGGGTCACAGTCTAAGGATAAGAGGTAAGCCATTTAGGACTGAGATTAAGGGGAAACTTCATCACTCAGAGAGTTGTGAGCATGTGTAATTCTCTACCACAGAAATTTGTTGGGGCCAGTTCGTCAGATATATTCAAAAGGGAGTTAGTTGTGGCCCTCAGGGCTAAAGGGATCAAGTGGTATGGAGAGAAAGCAGGAATGGGGTATTGAAATGCATGATCAGCCATGAACTCATTGAATGATGGTGCAGGCTCGAAGGGCCGAATGGCCTACTCCTGCACCTATTTTCTATATTTCTATGTTACGAGACTCCCAAAACAAGTGATCTACTCGGAACTCCTACATGGCAAGTGAGCCCCAGGTGGGCAGAGGAAACGTTACAAGGACACCATCAAAACCTCCCTGATAAAATGCAACATCCCCACTGACACCTGGGAGTCTCTGGCCAAAGACCGCCCTAAGTGGAGGAAGTGCATCCGGGAGGGCGCTGAGCACCTCGAGTCTCATCGCCGAGAGCATGCAGAAACCAAGCGCAGACAGCGGAAGGAGCGTGCGGCAAACCAGACTCCCCACCCACCCTTTCCTCAACCACTGTCTGTCCCACCTGTGACAGAGACTGTAATTCCTGTATTGGACTGTTCAGTCACCTGAGAACTCACTTTTAGGTGGAAGCAAGTCTTCCTCGATTCCGAGGGACTGCCTATGATGATGACGGGCTGCGAGGCTGTTTCAGAGATCATCAAGAGCCAAGCGCTCAGTGTGGGACTGGACCATAGAAACATAGAAAATAGGTTCAGGAGTAGGCCATTCGGCCCTTCGAGCCTGCACCACCATTCAATGAGTTCAAGGCTGATCATTCACCTCGGTACCCCTTTCCTGCTTTCTCTCCATACCCCTTCATGCCTTTGGCCTTAAGGGCCATATCTAACTCCCTTTTGAATATATCTAACGTCGTCAATGATTTAGACAAAGGAATTGAGTGTAATATCTCCAAGTTTGCAGATGACACTAAGCTGGGTGGCGGTGTGAGCTGTGAGGAGGATGCTAAGAAGCTGCAGGGTGACTTGGACAGGTTAGGTGCATGGGCAAATGCATGGCAGATGCAGTATAATGTGGATAAATGTGAGGTAGCCCAGACCGTGTAGGGGTCTCCCTGCTTTCCCTGAACGATTTGGGGTTTTCCCAGAGTCCGGCACCTTTGATGGTCACTTTCCCTGGTGCGGCCAGTCAGCTCCACATTTGGCCGAGAGGGAGCCCAGGCTGAGCCAGCCAGTGTGGGTACCTGGCCCTGATAGTTCCACCATCAATCCTCGCCTTCTCCCTGCACACTCACATGCTGGATCCTGGCAGCTACCTGATGCCCCCACACAATGTTCAGACATTTCATGGACCAGTCATGGTTAGATGCTCGGTTGTGTCTCGTGATTTATTGGAAGTTTTTAATGTTTCAGGAGTAACGCATGATCCAGTGGGTATTCTGACTCCGACGCTGATACATGTTAGAATAGAGGGCACGGTGAACTTACAGTGTGTGGTGGTGAACGGCAACGTGGGAGACACTGATGTATGCTGGAGGGTATCAAGTTCTGGTCATGACCACAGCCTCCTCATCCTCAGAAACGGCACGGTGACCAGGTCCCAAGGATTAGCCGACCGATTTCAACATTCCATCGATCACAAATACAACAGCTTCATTCTCACCATCACAGACATACAGCAAGTTGATGATGGTTATTATTATTGTGATATTAGAGGAGAGAATACATTCAACAAAAGAAAGCCAGCCAAGATAAAAGTAAAAAGTAAGTAGCTTTTACATAAAACTGTCACATTCTCATCAACTGGACTGGGAATCTGTTAGATATCACTGGAATATTCACACCCAGTGTGCTGGGAATCTGTTAGATATCACTGGAATATTCACACCTAGTGTACTGGGAATCTGTTCGATAACACTGGAATATTCACACCTAGTGTACTGGGAATCTGTTAGATATCACTGGAATATTCACACGTAGTGTACTGGGAATCTGGTAGATAACACTGGAATATTCACACCTAGTGTACTGGGAATCTGTTAGATATCACTGGAATATTCACACCTAGTGGACTGGGAATCTGTTAGATATCACTGGAATATTCACACCGAATGTACTGGGAATCTGTTATATATCAATGAAATATTCACACCTAGTAAACTGGGAATAAATTCGATATCACTGGAATATTCACACTGACTATATTTGGAATCTGTTAGATATCACTGGAATATTCACACCCAGGGTACAGGGAATCTGTTAGATATCACTGGAATATTTACAGCGATTATACTTGGAATCTGTTAGATGTCACTCGAATATTCACATCCAGTGTTTAGGGAAGCTGTTAGATATTACTGGAATGTTCACACCTAGTGTACTGGGAATCTGTTAGATATCACTGGAATATTCACACCTAGTGTACTGGGAATCTGTTAGATATCACTGGAATATTCACACCTAGTGGACTGGGAATCTGTTAGATATCACTGGAATATTCACACCGAATGTACTGGGAATCTGTTATATATCAATGAAATATTCACACCTAGTAAACTGGGAATAAATTCGATATCACTGGAATATTCACACTGACTATATTTGGAATCTGTTAGATATCACTGGAATATTCACACCCAGGGTACAGGGAATCTGTTAGATATCACTGGAATATTTACAGCGATTATACTTGGAATCTGTTCGATGTCACTCGAATATTCACATCCAGTGTTTAGGGAAGCTGTTAGATATTACTGGAATGTTCACACCTAGTGTACTGGGAATCTGTTTGATAACACGAGAATATTCACACCCAAAGTACTGGGAATCTGTTAGATAACCCTGGAATATTCACACCTAGTGTACGCGGAATCTGTTAGATATCATTGGAATATTCAGACCCAGTGTACTTGGAATCTGTTAGATATCACTGGAATATTCACATCTAGCGTATTGGGAATCTGTTCATATCACTGGCACATTCACACCTAGTGTACTGGGAATCTGTTAGATATCACTGGAATATTCACACCTAGTGTACTGGGGACCTGTTAGATGTCACTGGAATATTCACACTGTCTGTACTGGGAATGTATTAGATAGCAATGGAATATTCACACCTTGAGTGTTGGGAATCTGTTAGATATCATTGGAATATTTACAGCTATTATACTTGGAATCTGTTAGATGTCACTGGAATAGTCACATCCAGTGTTTAGGGAAGTTGTTAGATATTACTGGAATGTTCACACCTAGTGTACTGGGAATCTGTTCGATAACACTAGAATATTCACACCCAAAGTACTGGGAACCTGTTAGATAACCCTGGAATATTCACAACTTGTGTACTGGAAATCTGTTAGATATCACAGGAATATTCACACCAAGTGTACTGGGAATCTGTTACATAACCTTGGAATATTCACACCTAGTGTACTGGGAATCTGTTAGATAACCCTGGAATGTTCACACCTAGTGTACTGGTGACCTGTTAGATATCACTGGAATATTCACACCGAGTGTACTGGGAATCTGTTAAATATCACAGGAATATTCACAGCTAGCATACTGGAAATCTGTTAGATCTCACTGGAATATTCACATCCAGTGTACTGGGAATCTGTCAGATATCACTGGAATATTCACATCCAGTGTACTGGGAATCTGTTACATAACCCTGGAATATTCACACCTAGTGTATTGGGAATCTGTTAGATAACCCTGGAATGTTCACACCTAGTGTACTCGGGACCTGTTAGTTATCACTGGAATATTCACACCTAGTGTATTGGGAATCTGTTAGATATCACCAGCATATTCACACCCAATGTACTGGGAATCTGTTAGATATCACTGGAATATTCACATCCAGTGTACTGGGAATCTGTTAGATATCACTGGAATATTCACACCCAGTGTACTGGGATTCTGTTAGACATCACTGGAATATTCACACTGACTGGACTGTGAATCTGTTGGATAACCCTGTAATATTCGCAGATTGTGTACGGGGAATCTGTTAGATATCCTGGAATATTCACGCCCAATGTACTGGAAATCTGTTCGATAACCCTGGAATATTCACACCCAGTTTACTGGGAATTTGTTAGATTTCACTGGAATATTCACACCGAGCGTACTGTGAACCTGTTAGATAACGCTGTAATATTCACAGATAGTGTACTGGGGATCTGTTAGATATCACTGGAATATTCAAACCTCGTGTACTTTGAATCTGTTATAAAACCCTGGAATAGTCATAATGAGTGAAGTGGTTATCTATTAGATATAATTGGAATATTCACACCTAGTATACAGTAAATCTGTTAGATATCACTGGAATATTCACACCCAGTGTACAGGAAATCTGTAAGATATCACTGGAATATTCACACCCAGTTTATGGGGAATCTGTTAGATATCACTGAAATATTCACACCTGGTATACTGGGATCCTGTTACATAATCCTGATATATTCACACCTAGTATACAGGGAATCTGTTATAGAAACTGTAATATTCACACCTAGCGTACTAGGAATCTGATAGATATCACTGGAATATTCACGCCCAGTGTACTGCGAATCTATTAGATATCATGGAATATTCACACCCAGTGTACTGGGAATCTGTTGGATAATACTGGAATGTTCACACCCAGTGTACTGGGAATAAATTCGATATCACTGGAATATTCACACTGACTATATTTGGAATCTGTTAGATATCACTGGAATATTCACACCCAGGGTACAGGGAATCTGTTAGATATCACTGGAATATTCACACTGTCTGTACTGGGAATGTATTAGATATCAATGGAATATTCACACCTTGAGTGTTGGGAATCTGTTAGATATCATTGGAATATTTACAGCGATTATACTTGGAATCTGTTAGATGTCACTCGAATATTCACATCCAGTGTTTAGGGAAGCTGCTAGATATTACTGGAATGTTCACACCTAGTGTACTGGGAATCTGTTCGATAACACGAGAATATTCACACCCAATGTACTGGGAATCTGTTAGATAACCCTGGAATATTCACACCTAGTGTACACGGAATCTGTTAGATATCACTGGAATATTCACACCCAGTGTACTGGGAATCTGTTAGATGTCACTGGAATATTCACACCCAGTGTACACGGAATCTGTTCGATATCACTGGAATATTCACACCCAGTGTACTTGGAATCTGTTAGATATCACTGGAATATTCACACCTAGTGTACTGGAAATCTGTTAGATGTCACTGGAATATTCACACTGTCTGTTTTAGGAATCTGTTAGATATCACTGGCATATCTACACCTAGTGTACTGGGAATCTGTTAGATATCACTGAAATATTCACACCTAGTGTACTGGGAATCTGTTAGATATCACTGGAATATTCACACGTAGTGTACTGGGAATCTGTTAGATATCACTGGAATATTCACACCTAGTGTACTGGGAATCTGTTCGATAACACTGGAATATTCACACCTAGTGTACTGGGAATCTGTTAGATATCACTGGAATATTCACACGTAGTGTACTGGGAATCTGGTAGATAACACTGGAATATTCACACCTAGTGTACTGGGAATCTGTTAGATATCACTGGAATATTCACACCTAGTGGACTGGGAATCTGTTAGATATCACTGGAATATTCACACGTAGTGTACTGGGAATCTGGTAGATAACACTGGAATATTCACACCTAGTGTACTGGGAATCTGTTAGATATCACTGGAATATTCACACCTAGTGGACTGGGAATCTGTTAGATATCACTGGAATATTCACACCGAATGTACTGGGAATCTGTTATATATCAATGAAATATTCACACCTAGTAAACTGGGAATAAATTCGATATCACTGGAATATTCACACTGACTATATTTGGAATCTGTTAGATATCACTGGAATATTCACACCCAGGGTACAGGGAATCTGTTAGATATCACTGGAATATTTACAGCGATTATACTTGGAATCTGTTAGATGTCACTCGAATATTCACATCCAGTGTTTAGGGAAGCTGTTAGATATTACTGGAATGTTCACACCTAGTGTACTGGGAATCTGTTAGATATCACTGGAATATTCACACCTAGTGTACTGGGAATCTGTTAGATATCACTGGAATATTCACACCTAGTGGACTGGGAATCTGTTAGATATCACTGGAATATTCACACCGAATGTACTGGGAATCTGTTATATATCAATGAAATATTCACACCTAGTAAACTGGGAATAAATTCGATATCACTGGAATATTCACACTGACTATATTTGGAATCTGTTAGATATCACTGGAATATTCACACCCAGGGTACAGGGAATCTGTTAGATATCACTGGAATATTTACAGCGATTATACTTGGAATCTGTTCGATGTCACTCGAATATTCACATCCAGTGTTTAGGGAAGCTGTTAGATATTACTGGAATGTTCACACCTAGTGTACTGGGAATCTGTTTGATAACACGAGAATATTCACACCCAAAGTACTGGGAATCTGTTAGATAACCCTGGAATATTCACACCTAGTGTACGCGGAATCTGTTAGATATCATTGGAATATTCAGACCCAGTGTACTTGGAATCTGTTAGATATCACTGGAATATTCACATCTAGCGTATTGGGAATCTGTTCATATCACTGGCACATTCACACCTAGTGTACTGGGAATCTGTTAGATATCACTGGAATATTCACACCTAGTGTACTGGGGACCTGTTAGATGTCACTGGAATATTCACACTGTCTGTACTGGGAATGTATTAGATAGCAATGGAATATTCACACCTTGAGTGTTGGGAATCTGTTAGATATCATTGGAATATTTACAGCTATTATACTTGGAATCTGTTAGATGTCACTGGAATAGTCACATCCAGTGTTTAGGGAAGTTGTTAGATATTACTGGAATGTTCACACCTAGTGTACTGGGAATCTGTTCGATAACACTAGAATATTCACACCCAAAGTACTGGGAACCTGTTAGATAACCCTGGAATATTCACAACTTGTGTACTGGAAATCTGTAAGATATCACAGGAATATTCACACCTAGTGTACTGGGAATCTGTTACATAACCTTGGAATATTCACACCTAGTGTACTGGGAATCTGTTAGATAACCCTGGAATGTTCACACCTAGTGTACTGGTGACCTGTTAGATATCACTGGAATATTCACACCGAGTGTACTGGGAATCTGTTAAATATCACAGGAATATTCACAGCTAGCATACTGGAAATCTGTTAGATCTCACTGGAATATTCACATCCAGTGTACTGGGAATCTGTCAGATATCACTGGAATATTCACATCCAGTGTACTGGGAATCTGTTACATAACCCTGGAATATTCACACCTAGTGTATTGGGAATCTGTTAGATAACCCTGGAATGTTCACACCTAGTGTACTCGGGACCTGTTAGTTATCACTGGAATATTCACACCTAGTGTATTGGGAATCTGTTAGATATCACCAGCATATTCACACCCAGTGTACTGGGAATCTGTTAGATATCACTGGAATATTCACATCCAGTGTACTGGGAATCTGTTAGATATCACTGGAATATTCACACCCAGTGTACTGGGATTCTGTTAGACATCACTGGAATATTCACACTGACTGGACTGTGAATCTGTTGGATAACCCTGTAATATTCGCAGATTGTGTACGGGGAATCTGTTAGATATCCTGGAATATTCACGCCCAATGTACTGGAAATCTGTTCGATAACCCTGGAATATTCACACCCAGTTTACTGGGAATTTGTTAGATTTCACTGGAATATTCACACCGAGCGTACTGTGAACCTGTTAGATAACGCTGTAATATTCACAGATAGTGTACTGGGGATCTGTTAGATATCACTGGAATATTCAAACCTCGTGTACTTTGAATCTGTTATAAAACCCTGGAATAGTCATAATGAGTGAAGTGGTTATCTATTAGATATAATTGGAATATTCACACCTAGTATACAGTAAATCTGTTAGATATCACTGGAATATTCACACCCAGTGTACAGGAAATCTGTAAGATATCACTGGAATATTCACACCCAGTTTATGGGGAATCTGTTAGATATCACTGAAATATTCACACCTGGTATACTGGGATCCTGTTACATAATCCTGATATATTCACACCTAGTATACAGGGAATCTGTTATAGAAACTGTAATATTCACACCTAGCGTACTAGGAATCTGATAGATATCACTGGAATATTCACGCCCAGTGTACTGCGAATCTATTAGATATCATGGAATATTCACACCCAGTGTACTGGGAATCTGTTGGATAATACTGGAATGTTCACACCCAGTGTACTGGGAATAAATTCGATATCACTGGAATATTCACACTGACTATATTTGGAATCTGTTAGATATCACTGGAATATTCACACCCAGGGTACAGGGAATCTGTTAGATATCACTGGAATATTCACACTGTCTGTACTGGGAATGTATTAGATATCAATGGAATATTCACACCTTGAGTGTTGGGAATCTGTTAGATATCATTGGAATATTTACAGCGATTATACTTGGAATCTGTTAGATGTCACTCGAATATTCACATCCAGTGTTTAGGGAAGCTGCTAGATATTACTGGAATGTTCACACCTAGTGTACTGGGAATCTGTTCGATAACACGAGAATATTCACACCCAATGTACTGGGAATCTGTTAGATAACCCTGGAATATTCACACCTAGTGTACACGGAATCTGTTAGATATCACTGGAATATTCACACCCAGTGTACTGGGAATCTGTTAGATGTCACTGGAATATTCACACCCAGTGTACACGGAATCTGTTCGATATCACTGGAATATTCACACCCAGTGTACTTGGAATCTGTTAGATATCACTGGAATATTCACACCTAGTGTACTGGAAATCTGTTAGATGTCACTGGAATATTCACACTGTCTGTTTTAGGAATCTGTTAGATATCACTGGCATATCTACACCTAGTGTACTGGGAATCTGTTAGATATCACTGAAATATTCACACCTAGTGTACTGGGAATCTGTTAGATATCACTGGAATATTCACACGTAGTGTACTGGGAATCTGTTAGATAACACTGGAATATTCACACCTAGTGTACTGGGAATCTGTTAGATATCACTGGAATATTCACACCTAGTGGACTGGGAATCTGTTAGATATCACTGGAATATTTACACGTAGTGTACTGGGAATCTGTTAGATAACACTGGAATATTCACACCTAGTGTACTGGGAATCTGTTAGATAACACTGGAATATTCACACCTAGTGTACTGGGAATCTGTTAGATATCACTGGAATATTCACACCTAGTGTACTGGGAATCTGTTAGATATCACTGGAATATTCACACCGAATGTACTGGGAATCTGTTAGATATCACTGGAATATTCACACCCAGGGTACAGGGAATCTGTTAGATATCATTGGAATATTTACAGCGATTATACTTGGAATCTGTTAGATGTCACTCGAATATTCACATCCAGTGTTTAGGGAAGCTGCTAGATATTACTGGAATGTTCACACCTAGTGTACTGGGAATCTGTTCGATAACACGAGAATATTCACACCCAAAGTACTGGGAATCTGTTAGATAACCCTGGAATATTCACACCTAGTGTACACGGAATCTGTTAGATATCACTGGAATATTCACACCCAGTGTACTGGGAATCTGTTAGATGTCACTGGAATATTCACACCCAGTGTACACGGAATCTGTTCGATATCACTGGAATATTCACACCCAGTGTACTTGGAATCTGTTAGATATCACTGGAATATTCACACCTAGTGTACTGGAAATCTGTTAGATGTCACTGGAATATTCACACTGTCTGTTTTAGGAATCTGTTAGATATCACTGGAATATCTACACCTAGTGTACTGGGAATCTGTTAGATATCACTGAAATATTCACAGCTAGTGTACTGGGAATCTGTTAGATATCACTGGAATATTCACACCGAATGTACTGGGAATCTGTTAGATATCACTGGAATATTCACACCCAGGGTACAGGGAATCTGTTAGATATCATTGGAATATTTACAGCGATTGTACTTGGAATCTGTTAGATGTCACTCGAATATTCACATCCAGTGTTTAGGGAAGCTGCTAGATATTACTGGAATGTTCACACCTAGTGTACTGGGAATCTGTTCGATAACACGAGAATATTCACACCCAAAGTACTGGGAATCTGTTAGATAACCCTGGAATATTCACACCTAGTGTACACGGAATCTGTTAGATATCACTGGAATATTCACACCCAGTGTACTGGGAATCTGTTAGATGTCACTGGAATATTCACACCCAGTGTACACGGAATCTGTTCGATATCACTGGAATATTCACACCCAGTGTACTTGGAATCTGTTAGATATCACTGGAATATTCACACCTAGTGTACTGGAAATCTGTTAGATGTCACTGGAATATTCACACTGTCTGTTTTAGGAATCTGTTAGATATCACTGGAATATCTACACCTAGTGTACTGGGAATCTGTTAGATATCACTGAAATATTCACAGCTAGTGTACTGGGAATCTGTTAGATATCACTGGAATATTCACACGTAGTGTACTGGGAATCTGTTAGATAACACTGGAATATTCACACCTAGTGTACTGGGAATCTGTTAGATATCACTGGAATATTCACACCTAGTGGACTGAGAATCTGTTAGATGTCACTGGAATATTCACACCTAGTGTACTGGGAATCTGTTAGATAACGCTGGAATGTTCACACCTAGTGTACTGGGGACCTGTTAGATATCACTGGAATATTCACACCGAGTGTACTGGGAATCTGTTAAATATCACAGGAATATTCACAGCTAGCATACTGGAAATCTGTTAGATCTCACTGGAATATTCACACCCAGTGTACTGGGAATCTGTTAGATATCACTGGCATATTCACACCCAGTGTACCGGGAATCTGTTAGATATCACTGGAATATTCACATCCAGTGTACTGGGAATCTGTTACATAACCCTGGAATATTCACACCTAGTGTACTGGGAATCTGTTAGATAACCCTGGAATGTTCACACCTCGTGTACGGGGGACCTGTTAGTTATCACTGGAATATTCACATCCAGTGTACTGGGAATCTGTTCGATATCACTGGAATATTCACACCCAGTGTACTTGGAATCTGTTAGATATCACTGGAATATTCACACCTAGTGTACTGGAAATCTGTTAGATGTCACTGGAATATTCACACTGTCTGTTTTATGAATCTGTTGGATATCACTGGAATATCTACACCTAGTGTACTGGGAATCTGTTAGATATCACTGGAATATTCACACGTAGTGTACTGGGAATCTGTTAGATAACACTGGAATATTCACACCTAGTGTACTGGGAATCTGTTAGATATCACTGGAATATTCACACCTAGTGGACTGGGAATCTGTTAGATATCACTGAAATATTTACATGTAGTGTACTGGGAATCTGTTAGATAACACTGGAATATTCACACCTAGTGTACTGGGAATCTGTTGGATATCACTGGAATATTCACACCTAGTGTACTGGGAATAAATTCGATATCACTGGAATATTCACACTGACTATATTTGGAATCTGTTAGATATCACTGGAATATTCACACCCAGGGTACAGCGAATCTGTTAGATATCACTGGAATATTTACAGCGATTATACTTGGAATCTGTTAGATGTCACTCGAATATTCACATCCAGTGTTTAGGGAAGCTGTTAGATATTACTGGAATGTTCACACCTAGTGTACTGGGAATCTGTTTGATAACACGAGAATATTCACACCCAAAGTACTGGGAATCTGTTCGATAACCCTGGAATATTCACACCTAGTGTACACGGAATCTGTTAGATATCACTGGAATATTCACACCCAGTGTGCTTGGAATCTGTTAGATATCACTGGAATATTCACATCTAGCGTATTGGGAATCTGTTCATATCACTGGCACATTCACACCTAGTATACTGGGAATCTGTTAGATATCACTGGAATATTCACACCTAGTGTACTGGGAATCTGTTAGATGTCACTGGAATATTCACACCTAGTGTACTGGGAATCTGTTAGATAACGCTGGAATGTTCACACCTAGTGTACTGGGGACCTGTTAGATATCACTGGAATATTCACACCGAGTGTACTAGGAATCTGTTAAATATCACAGGAATATTCACAGCTAGCATACTGGAAATCTGTTAGATCTCACTGGAATATTCACACCCAGTGTACTGGGAATCTGTCAGATATCACTGGCATATTCACACCCAGTGTACCGGGAATCTGTTAGATATCACTGGAATATTCACATCCAGTGTACTGGGAATCTGTTACATAACCCTGGAATATTCACACCTAGTGTACTGGGAATCTGTTAGATAACCCTGGAATGTTCACAGCTCGTGTATGGGGGACCTGTTAGTTATCACTGGAATATTCACACCTAGTGTACTGGGAATCTGTTAGATATCACTGGCATATTCACACCCAGTTTACTGGGAATCTGTTAGATATCACTGGAATATTCACATCCAGTGTACTGGGAATCTGTTCGATATCACTGGAATATTCACACCCAGTGTACTTGGAATCTGTTAGATATCACTGGAATATTCACACCTAGTGTACGGGAAATCTGTTAGATGTCACTGGAATATTCACACTGTCTGTTTTAGGAATCTGTTAGATATCACTGGAATATCTACACCTAGTGTACTGGGAATCTGTTAGATATCACTGGAATATTCACACGTAGTGTACTGGGAATCTGTTAGATAACACTGGAATATTCACACCTAGTGTACTGGGAATCTGTTAGATATCACTGGAATATTCACACCTAGTGGACTGGGAATCTGTTAGATATCACTGAAATATTTACATGTAGTGTACTGGGAATCTGTTAGATAACACTGGAATATTCACACCTAGTGTACTGGGAATCTGTTAGATATCACTGGAATATTCACACCGAATGTACTGGGAATCTGTCATATATCAATGAAATATTCACACCTAGTAAACTGGGAATAAATTCGATATCACTGGAATATTCACACTGACTATATTTGGAATCTGTTAGATATCACTGGAATATTCACACCCAGGGTACAGCGAATCTGTTAGATATCACTGGAATATTTACAGCGATTATACTTGGAATCTGTTAGATGTCACTCGAATATTCACATCCAGTGTTTAGGGAAGCTGTTAGATAACGCTGGAATGTTCACACCTAGTGTACTGGGGACCTGTTAGATATCACTGGAATATTCACACCGAGTGTACTGGGAATCTGTTAAATATCACAGGAATATTCACAGCTAGCATACTGGAAATCTGTTAGATCTCACTGGAATATTCACACCCAGTGTACTGGGAATCTGTCAGATATCACTGGCATATTCACACCCAGTGTACCGGGAATCTGTTAGATATCACTGGAATATTCACATCCAGTGTACTGGGAATCTGTTACATAACCCTGGAATATTCACACCTAGTGTACTGGGAATCTGTTAGATAACCCTGGAATGTTCACAGCTCGTGTACGGGGGACCTGTTAGTTATCACTGGAATATTCACACCTAGTGTACTGGGAATCTGTTAGATATCACTGGCATATTCACACCCAGTTTACTGGGAATCTGTTAGATATCACTGGAATATTCACATCCAGTGTACTGGGAATCTGTTCGATATCACTGGAATATTCACACTGTCTGTTTTAGGAATCTGTTAGATATCACTGGAATATCTACACCTAGTGTACTGGGAATCTGTTAGATATCACTGGAATATTCACACCTAGTGTACTGGGAATCTGTTAGATATCACTGGAATATTCACACCTAGTGGACTGGGAATCTGTTAGATATCACTGAAATATTTACATGTAGTGTACTGGGAATCTGTTAGATAACACTGGAATATTCACACCTAGTGTACTGGGAATCTGTTAGATATCACTGGAATATTCACACCGAATGTACTGGGAATCTGTCATATATCAATGAAATATTCACACCTAGTAAACTGGGAATAAATTCGATATCACTGGAATATTCACACTGCCTATATTTGGAATCTGTTAGATATCACTGGAATATTCACACCCAGGGTACAGCGAATCTGTTAGATATCACTGGAATATTTACAGCGATTATACTTGGAATCTGTTAGATGTCACTCGAATATTCACATCCAGTGTTTAGGGAAGCTGTTAGATATTACTGGAATGTTCACACCTAGTGTACTGGGAATCTGTTCGATAACACGAGAATATTCACACCCAAAGTACTGGGAATCTGTTCGATAACCCTGGAATATTCACACCTAGTGTACACGGAATCTGTTAGATATCACTGGAATATTCAAACCCAGTGTGCTTGGAATCTGTTAGATATCACTGGAATATTCACATCTAGCGTATTGGGAATCTGTTCATATCACTGGCACATTCACACCTAGTATACTGGGAATCTGTTAGATATCACTGGAATATTCACACCTAGTGTACTGGGAATCTGTTAGATGTCACTGGAATATTCACACCTAGTGTACTGGGAATCTGTTAGATAACGCTAGAATGTTCACACCTAGTGTACTGGGGACCTGTTAGATATCACTGGAATATTCACACCGAGTGTACTGGGAATCTGTTAAATATCACAAGAATATTCACAGCTAGCATACTGGAAATCTGTTAGATCTCACTGGAATATTCACACCCAGTGTACTGGGAATCTGTCAGATATCACTGGCATATTCACACCCAGTGTACCGGGAATCTGTTAGATATCACTGGAATATTCACATCCAGTGTACTGGGAATCTGTTACATAACCCTGGAATATTCACACCTAGTGTACTGGGAATCTGTTAGATAACCCTGGAATGTTCACACCTCGTGTACGGGGGACCTGTTAGTTATCACTGGAATATTCACACCTAGTGTACTGGGAATCTGTTAGATATCACTGGCATATTCACACCCAGTTTACTGGGAATCTGTTAGATATCACTGGAATATTCACATCCAGTGTACTGGGAATCTGTTCGATATCACTGGAATATTCACACCCAGTGTACTTGGAATCTGTTAGATATCACTGGAATATTCACACCTAGTGTACTGGAAATCTGTTAGATGTCACTGGAATATTCACACTGTCTGTTTTAGGAATCTGTTAGATATCACTGGAATATCTACACCTAGTGTACTGGGAATCTGTTAGATATCACTGAAATATTCACAGCTAGTGTACTGGGAATCTGTTAGATATCACTGGAATATTCACACGTAGTGTACTGGGAATCTGTTAGATAACACTGGAATATTCACACCTAGTGTACTGGGAATCTGTTAGATATCACTGGAATATTCACACCTAGTGGACTGGGAATCTGTTAGATATCACTGAAATATTTACATGTAGTGTACTGGGAATCTGTTAGATAACACTGGAATATTCACACCTAGTGTACTGGGAATCTGTTAGATAACACTGGAATATTCACACCTAGTGTACTAGGAATCTGTTAGATATCACTGGATTCACACCTAGTGCACTGGGAATCTGTTAGATATCACTGGAATATTCACACCGAATGTACTGGGAATCTGTTATATATCAATGAAATATTCACACCTAGTAAACTGGGAATAAATTCGATATCACTGGAATATTCACACTGACTATATTTGGAATCTGTTAGATATCACTGGAATATTCACACCCAGGGTACAGGGAATCTGTTAGATATCACTGGAATATTTACAGCGATTATACTTGGAATCTGTTAGATGTCACTCGAATATTCACATCCAGTGTTTAGGGAAGCTGTTAGATATTACTGGAATGTTCACACCTAGTGTACTGGGAATCTGTTCGATAACACGAGAATATTCACACCCAAAGTACTGGGAATCTGTTCGATAACCCTGGAATATTCACACCTAGTGTACACGGAATCTGTTAGATATCACTGGAATATTCACACCCAGTGTGCTTGGAATCTGTTAGATATCACTGGAATATTCACATCTAGCGTATTGGGAATCTGTTCATGTCACTGGCACATTCACACCTTGTATACTGGGAATCTGTTAGATATCACTGGAATATTCACACCTAGTGTACTGGGAATCTGTTAGATGTCACTGGAATATTCACACTGTCTGTACTGGGAATGTATTAGATAGCAATGGAATATTCACACCTTGAGTGTTGGGAATCTGTTAGATATCATTGGAATATTTACAGCTATTATACTTGGAATCTGTTAGATGTCACTCGAATATTCACATCCAGTGGTTAGGGAAGTTGTTAGATATTACTGGAATGTTCACACCTAGTGTACTGGGAATCTGTTCGATAACACTAAAATATTCACACCCAAAGTACTGGGAACCTGTTAGATAACCCTGGAATATTCACACCTAGTGTACTTGGAATCTTTTAGATATCACTGGAATATTCACAGCTAGTGTACTGGGAATCTGTTAGATATCACTGGAATATACATACGTAGTGTGCAGGGAATGTTAGATATCACTCGAATATTCACATCCAGTGTAGAGGGAAGCTGTTAGATATTACTGGAATGTTCACACCTAGTGTAATGGGAATCTGTTAGATATCACTGGAATATTCACACCTTGTGTACTGGAAATCTGTTAGATATCACTGGAATATTCACACCAAGTGTACTGGGAATCTGTTACATAACCCTGGAATATTCACACCTAGTGTACTGGGAATCTGTTAGATAACGCTGGAATGTTCACACCTAGTGTACTGGGGACCTGTTAGATATCACTGGAATATTCACACCGAGTGTACTGGGAATCTGTTAAATATCACAGGAATATTCACAGCTAGCATACTGGAAATCTGTTAGATCTCACTGGAATATTCACACCCAGTGTACTGGGAATCTGTCAGATATCACTGGCATATTCACACCCAGTGTACCGGGAATCTGTTAGATATCACTGGAATATTCACATCCAGTGTACTGGGAATCTGTTACATAACCCTGGAATATTCACACCTAGTGTACTGGGAATCTGTTAGATAACCCTGGAATGTTCACACTTCGTGTACGGGGGACCTGTTAGTTATCACTGGAATATTCACACCTAGTGTACTGGGAATCTGTTAGATATCACTGGCATATTCACACCCAGTTTACTGGGAATCTGTTAGATATCACTGGAATATTCACATCCAGTGTACTGGGAATCTGTTAGATATCACTGGAATATTCACACCCAGTGTACTGGGATTCTGTTAGACATCACTGGAGTATTCACACTGACTGGACTGTGAATCTGTTGGATAACCCTGTAATATTCGCAGATAGTGTACGGGGAATCTGTTAGATATCCTGGAATATTCATGCCCAATGTACTGGAAATCTGTTCGATAACCCTGGAATATTCACACCCAGTTTACTGGGAATTTGTTAGATTTCACTGGAATATTCACACCGAGCGTACTGTGAACCTGTTAGATAACGCTGTAATATTCACAGATAGTGTACTGGGGATCTGTTAGATATCACTGGAATATTCAAACCTCGTGTACTTTGAATCTGTTATAAAACCCTGGAATAGTCATAATGAGTGAAGTGGTTATCTATTAGATATAATTGGAATATTCACACCTAGTATACAGGAAATCTGTTAGATATCACTGGAATATTCACACCCAGTGTACAGGAAATCTGTTCGATAACCCTGGAATATTCACACCCAGTTTACGGGGAATCTGTTAGATATCACTGAAATATTCACACCTGGTATACTGGGATCCTGTTACATAATCCTGATATATTCACACCTAGTATACAGGGAATCTGTTATATATCCTGTAATATTCACACCTAGCGTACTAGGAATCTGATAGATATCACTGGAATATTCACGCCCAGTGTACTGCAAATCTATTAGATATCATGGAATATTCACACCCAGTGTACTGGGAATCTGTTGGATAATACTGGAATATTCACACCTAGTGTACTGGGAATCTGTTCGATAACACTGGAATATTCACACCAAGTGTACTGGGAATCTGTTAGATATCACTGGAATATTCACACCTAGTGTACTGGGAATCTGTTAGATATCACTGGAATATTCACACCGAATGTACTGGGAATCTGTTATATATCAATGACCTATTCACACCTAGTGAACTGGGAATAAATTCGATATCACTGGAATATTCACACTGACTATATTTGGAATCTGTTAGATATCACTGGAATATTCACACCAGGGTACAGGGAATCTGTTAGATATGACTGGAATATTCACACTGTCTGTACTGGGAATGTATTAGATATCAATGTAATATTCACACCTTGAGTGTTGGGAATCTGTTAGATATCATTGGAATATTTACAGCGATTATACTTGGAATCTGTTAGATGTCACTCGAATATTCACATCCAGTGTTTAGGGAAGCTGTTAGATATTACTGGAATGTTCACACCTAGTGTACTGGGAATCTGTTCGATAACACTAGAATATTCACACCCAAAGTACTGGGAATCTTTTAGATAACCCTGGAATATTCACACCTAGTGTACACGGAATCTGTTAGATATCACTGGAATATTCACACCCAGTGTACTTGGAATCTGTTAGATATCACTGGAATATTCACATCTAGCGTATTGGGAATCTGTTCATATCATTGGCACATTCACACCGAGTGTACTGGGAATCTGTTAGATATCACTGGAATATTAACACCTAGTGTACTGGGAATCTGTTAGATGTCACTGGAATATTCACACTGTCTTTACTGGGAATGTATTAGATATCAATGGAATATTCACACCTTGAGTGTTGGGAATCTGTTAGATATCACTGGAATATTTACAGCTATTATACTTAGAATCTGTTAGATGTCACTCGAATATTCACATCCAGTGTTCAGGGAAGCTGTTAGATATTACTGGAATGTTCACACCTAGTGTACTGGGAATCTGTTAGATATCACTGGAATATTCACACCCAGTGTACATGGAATCTGTTCGATATCACTGGAATATTCACACCCAGTGTACTTGGAATCTGTTAGATATCACTGGAATATTCACATCTAGCGTATTGGGAATCTGTTCATATCATTGGCACATTCACACCGAGTGTACTGGGAATCTGTTAGATATCACTGGAATATTAACACCTAGTGTACTGGGAATCTGTTAGATGTCACTGGAATATTCACACTGTCTTTACTGGGAATGTATTAGATATCAATGGAATATTCACACCTTGAGTGTTGGGAATCTGTTAGATATCACTGGAATATTTACAGCTATTATACTTGGAATCTGTTAGATGTCACTCGAATATTCACATCCAGTGTTTAGGGAAGCTGTTAGATATTACTGGAATGTTCACACCTAGTGTACTGGGAATCTGTTCGATAACACGAGAATATTCACACCCAAAGTACTGGGAATCTGTTCGATAACCCTGGAATATTCACACCTAGTGTACACGGAATCTGTTAGATATCACTGGAATATTCACACCCAGTGTGCTTGGAATCTGTTAGATATCACTGGAATATTCACATCTAGCGTATTGGGAATCTGTTCATGTCACTGGCACATTCACACCTTGTATACTGGGAATCTGTTAGATATCACTGGAATATTCACACCTAGTGTACTGGGAATCTGTTAGATGTCACTGGAATATTCACACTGTCTGTACTGGGAATGTATTAGATAGCAATGGAATATTCACACCTTGAGTGTTGGGAATCTGTTAGATATCATTGGAATATTTACAGCTATTATACTTGGAATCTGTTAGATGTCACTCGAATATTCACATCCAGTGTTTAGGGAAGTTGTTAGATATTACTGGAATGTTCACACCTAGTGTACTGGGAATCTGTTCGATAACACTAGAATATTCACACCCAAAGTACTGGGAACCTGTTAGATAACCCTGGAATATTCACACCTAGTGTACTTGGAATCTTTTAGATATCACTGGAATATTCACAGCTAGTGTACTGGGAATCTGTTAGATATCACTGGAATATACATACGTAGTGTGCAGGGAATGTTAGATATCACTCGAATATTCACATCCAGTGTAGAGGGAAGCTGTTAGATATTACTGGAATGTTCACACCTAGTGTAATGGGAATCTGTTAGATATCACTGGAATATTCACACCTTGTGTACTGGAAATCTGTTAGATATCACTGGAATATTCACACCAAGTGTACTGGGAATCTGTTACATAACCCTGGAATATTCACACCTAGTGTACTGGGAATCTGTTAGATAACGCTGGAATGTTCACACCTAGTGTACTGGGGACCTGTTAGATATCACTGGAATATTCACACCGAGTGTACTGGGAATCTGTTAAATATCACAGGAATATTCACAGCTAGCATACTGGAAATCTGTTAGATCTCACTGGAATATTCACACCCAGTGTACTGGGAATCTGTCAGATATCACTGGCATATTCACACCCAGTGTACCGGGAATCTGTTAGATATCACTGGAATATTCACATCCAGTGTACTGGGAATCTGTTACATAACCCTGGAATATTCACACCTAGTGTACTGGGAATCTGTTAGATAACCCTGGAATGTTCACACTTCGTGTACGGGGGACCTGTTAGTTATCACTGGAATATTCACACCTAGTGTACTGGGAATCTGTTAGATATCACTGGCATATTCACACCCAGTTTACTGGGAATCTGTTAGATATCACTGGAATATTCACATCCAGTGTACTGGGAATCTGTTAGATATCACTGGAATATTCACACCCAGTGTACTGGGATTCTGTTAGACATCACTGGAGTATTCACACTGACTGGACTGTGAATCTGTTGGATAACCCTGTAATATTCGCAGATAGTGTACGGGGAATCTGTTAGATATCCTGGAATATTCATGCCCAATGTACTGGAAATCTGTTCGATAACCCTGGAATATTCACACCCAGTTTACTGGGAATTTGTTAGATTTCACTGGAATATTCACACCGAGCGTACTGTGAACCTGTTAGATAACGCTGTAATATTCACAGATAGTGTACTGGGGATCTGTTAGATATCACTGGAATATTCAAACCTCGTGTACTTTGAATCTGTTATAAAACCCTGGAATAGTCATAATGAGTGAAGTGGTTATCTATTAGATATAATTGGAATATTCACACCTAGTATACAGGAAATCTGTTAGATATCACTGGAATATTCACACCCAGTGTACAGGAAATCTGTAAGATATCACTGGAATATTCACACCCAGTTTATGGGGAATCTGTTAGATATCACTGAAATATTCACACCTGGTATACTGGGATCCTGTTACATAATCCTGATATATTCACACCTAGTATACAGGGAATCTGTTATATATCCTGTAATATTCACACCTAGCGTACTAGGAATCTGATAGATATCACTGGAATATTCACGCCCAGTGTACTGCAAATCTATTAGATATCATGGAATATTCACACCCAGTGTACTGGGAATCTGTTGGATAATACTGGAATGTTCACACCTAGTGTACTGGGAATCTGTTCGATAACACTAGAATATTCACACCCAAAGTACTGGGAATCTTTTAGATAACCCTGGAATATTCACACCTAGTGTACACGGAATCTGTTAGATATCACTGGAATATTCACACCCAGTGTACTTGGAATCTGTTAGATATCACTGGAATATTCACATCTAGCGTATTGGGAATCTGTTCATATCATTGGCACATTCACACCGAGTGTACTGGGAATCTGTTAGATATCACTGGAATATTAACACCTAGTGTACTGGGAATCTGTTAGATGTCACTGGAATATTCACACTGTCTTTACTGGGAATGTATTAGATATCAATGGAATATTCACACCTTGAGTGTTGGGAATCTGTTAGATATCACTGGAATATTTACAGCTATTATACTTAGAATCTGTTAGATGTCACTCGAATATTCACATCCAGTGTTCAGGGAAGCTGTTAGATATTACTGGAATGTTCACACCTAGTGTACTGGGAATCTGTTAGATATCACTGGAATATTCACACCCAGTGTACATGGAATCTGTTCGATATCACTGGAATATTCACACCCAGTGTACTTGGAATCTGTTAGATATCACTGGAATATTCACATCTAGCGTATTGGGAATCTGTTCATATCATTGGCACATTCACACCGAGTGTACTGGGAATCTGTTAGATATCACTGGAATATTAACACCTAGTGTACTGGGAATCTGTTAGATGTCACTGGAATATTCACACTGTCTTTACTGGGAATGTATTAGATATCAATGGAATATTCACACCTTGAGTGTTGGGAATCTGTTAGATATCACTGGAATATTTACAGCTATTATACTTGGAATCTGTTCGATGTCACTCGAATATTCACATCCAGTGTTCAGGGAAGCTGTTAGATATTACTGGAATGTTCACACCTAGTGTACTGGGAATCTGTTAGATATCACTGGAATATTCACACCCAGTGTACATGGAATCTGTTCGATATCACTGGAATATTCACACCCAGTGTACTTGGAATCTGTTAGATATCACTGGAATATTTACACCTAGTGTACTGGGAATCTGTTAGATATCACTGGAATATACATACCTAGTGCGCAGGGAATGTTAGATATCACTCGAATATTCACACCAAGTGCACTGGAAATCTGTTAGATGTCACTGGAATATTCACACTGTCTGTTTTAGGAATCTGTTAGATATCACTGGAATATACAGACCTAGTGTACTGGGAATCTGTTAGATATCACTGAAATATTCATACTTAGTGTACTGGGAATCTGTTCGATATCACTGAAATATTCACACGTAGTGTACTGGGATGCTGTTAAATATCACTGGAATATTCACACCTATTGTACAGGGAATCTGTTAGATATCACTGGAATATTCACACCTAGTGCACTGGGAATCTGTTAGATATCAATGAAATATTCACACCTAGTGTACAGGGAATCTGTTAGATAACAATGAAATATTCACAACCAGGGTACAGGGAATCTGTTAGATATCACTCTAATATTCACATCCAGTGTAGAGGGAAGCTGTTAGATATTACTGGAATGTTCATACCTAGTGTAATGGGAATCTGTTTGATATCACTGGAATATTCACACCTAGTGTACTGGAAATCTGCTAGATATCACTGGAATATTCACACCCAGTGTACTGGGAATCTGTTAGATATCACTGCAATATTCACACATAGTGTACTGGAAAACTGTTAGATAAACCTTGAATATTCACACCGAGTGTACTGGGAATCTGTTAGATAGCCCTGGAATATTCACACCTAGTGTACTGGGAATCTGTGAGATAACCCTTGTATATTCACACCTATTGTACTGGTAATCTGTTAGATATCACTGGAATATTTACACCTAGTGTACAGGGAATCTGTTAGATATCATTTGAATATTCGCACCCAGTGTATGGGGAATCTATTAGATATCACTGGAATATTCACACCTGGTGTACTGGAAATCTGTTACATAATCCTGATATGTTCACACCAAGTATACTGGGAATCTGTTATATATTCTGGAATATTCACACCTAGTGTACTGGGAATCTGTTAGATATCACTGGAATATTCACACCTAGTGTACTGGGAATCTGTTAGTTATCACTGGAATATTCACACCTAGTGTACTGGGAATTTGTTAGTTATCACTGGAATATTCACATCTAGTGTACTGGGAATCTGTTACATATCACTGGAATATTCACAACCAGTGTACTAGAAATCTGTTAGATATCACTGGAATATTCACACCTAGTGTACTGGGAATTTGTTAGTTATCACTGGAATATTCACACCGAGTATACTGGGAATCTGTTACATATCACTGGAATATTCACACCTAGTGTACTGGGAATCTGTTAGATATCACTGCACTATTCATACCGAGTGTACTGGGAACCTGTTAGGTATCACTGGAATATTCACACCAAGTGTACTGGGAATCTGTTAGATATCACTGGAATATTCACACCTAGTGTACTGGGAATCTGTTAGATATCACTGGAATATTCACACCGAATGTACTGGGAGTCTGTTATATATCAATGAAATATTCACACCTAGTGTACTGGGAATAAATTCGATATCACTGGAATATTCACACTGACTATATTTGGAATCTGTTAGATATCACTGGAATATTCACACCCAGGGTACAGTGAATCTGTTAGATATCACTGGAATATTCACACTGTCTGTACTGGGAATGTATTAGATATCAATGGAATATTCACACCTTGAGTGTTGGGAATCTGTTAGATATCATTGGAATATTTACAGCGATTATACTTGGAATCTGTTAGATGTCACTCGAATATTCACATCCAGTGTTTAGGGAAGCTGTTAGATATTACTGGAATGTTCACACCTAGTGTACTGGGAATCTGTTCGATAACTCTAGAATATTCATACCCAAAGTACTGGGAATTTGTTGGATAACCCTGCAATATTCACACCTAGTGTACACGGAATCTGTTAGATATCACTGGAATATTCACACCCAGTGTACTTGGAATCTGTTAGATATCATTGGAATATTCACATCTGGCGTATTGGGAATCTGTTCATATCACTGGCACATTCACACCGAGTGTACTGGGAATCTGTTAGATATGACTGGAATATTCAAACCTAGTGTACTGGGAATCTGTTAGATGTCACTGGAATATTCACACTGTCTGTACTGGGAATGTATTAGATATCAATGAAATATTCACACCTTGAGTGTTGGGAATCTGTTAGATGTCACTCGAATATTCACATCCATTGTTTAGGGAAGCTGTTAGATATTACTGGAATGTTCACACCTAGTGTACTGGGAATCTGTTAGATATCACTGGAATATTCACACCCAGTGTACACGGAATCTGTTCGATATCACTGGAATATTCACACCCAGTGTACTTGGAATCTGTTAGATATCACTGGAATATTCACACCTAGTGTACTGGGAATCTGTTAGATATCACTGGAATATACATACCTAGTGCACAGGGAATGTTAGATATCACTCGAATATTCACACCAAGTGTACTGGAAATCTGTTAGATGTCACTGGAATATTCACATTGTCTGTTTTAGGAATCTGTTAGATATCACTGGAATATCTACACCTAGTGTACTGGGAATCTGTTAGATATCACTGAAATATTCACACCTAGTGTACTGGGAATCTGTTCGATATCACTGAAATATTCACACGTAGTGTACTGGGATTCTGTTAAATATCACTGGAATATTCACACCTATTGTACAGGGAATCTGTTAGATATCACTGGAATATTCACACCTAGTGTACTGGGAATCTGTTAGATATCAATGAAATATTCACACCTAGTGTACAGGGAATCTGTCAGATAACAATTAAATATTCACACCCAGGGTACAGGGAATCTGTTAGATATCACTCTAATATTCACATCCAGTGTAGAGGGAAGCTGTTAGATATTACTGGAATGTTCACACCTAGTGTAATGGGAATCTGTTAGATATCACTGGAATATTCACACATTGTGTACTGGAAATCTGTTAGATATCACTGGAATATTCACACCTCGTGTACTGGGAATCTGTTACATAACCCTGGAATATTCACACCTAGTGTACTGGGAATCTGTTAGATAACCCTGGAATGTTCACACCTAGTGTACTGGGGACCTGTTACATATCACTGGAATATTCACACCTAGTGTACTGGGAATCTGTTAAATATCACAGGAATATTCACAGCTAGCATACTGGAAATCTGTTAGATCTCACTGGAATATTCACACCCAGTGTACTGGGATTCTGTTAGACATCACTGGAATATTCACACTGACTGGACTGGGAATCTGTTGGATAACCCTGTAATATTCGCAGATAGTGTACGGGGAATCTGTTAGATATCCTGGAATATTCACACCCAATGTACTGGAAATCTGTTCGATAACCCTGGAATATTCACACCCAGTTTACTGGGAATTTGTTAGATTTCACTGGAATATTCACACCGAGCATACTGTGAACCTGTTAGATAATGCTGTAATATTCACAGATAGTGTACTGGGGATCTTTTAGATATCATTGGAATATTCAAACCTCGTGTACTTTGAATCTGTTATATAACCCTGGAATAGTCATAATGAGTGAAGTGGTTATCTATTCAATATAATTGGAATATTCACACCTAGTGTACAGGAAATCTGTTAGATATCACTGGAATATTCACACCCAGTGTACAGGAAAACTGTTAGATATCACTGGAATATTCACACCCAGTGTACTGGGAATCTGTTAGAGATCACTGGAATATTCACACCTGGTATACTAGGAATCTGTTACATAATCCTGATATATTCACACCTAGTAGACAGGGAATCTGTTATATATCCTGTAATATTCACACCTAGCGTACTCGGAATCTGATAGATATCACTGGAATATTCACGCCCAGTGTACTAGGAATCTGTTAGATATCACTGAAATATTCACGCCCAGTGTACTGCGAATCTATTAGATATCATGGAATATTCACACCCAGTGTACTGGGCATCTGTTACATATCACTGGAATATTCACACCTAGTATACTGGGAATCTGTTAGATATCACTGGAATATTCACATCGAGTGTACTGGGAATCTGCTATCTATCATTGGAATATTCACGCCTAGTGTACTGGGAATCTTTTAGATAAACCCGGAATATTCACCATGACTGTGCAGGGAATCTGTTAGATATGATTGGAATATTCACACTAGCTGTACTGGGAATCTGTTAGATATCACTTGAATATTCACACCAAGTGCACTGGGAATGTGTTAGATATCACTGGAATATTCACACTTACTGTCCTGGGAATCTGTTAGATAACCTTGGAATATTCACAACTAGTTTACTGCGAACCTGTTAGATATCACTGGAATATTCACACCTAGTGTACTGGAAATCTGCTAGATATCACTGGAATATTCACATCCAGTGTACTGGGAATCTGTTAGATATCACTGCAATATTCACACATTGTGTACTGGAAAACTGTTAAATAAACCTTGAATATTCACACCGAGTGTACTTGGAATCTGTTAGATAGCCCTGGAATATTCACACTGAGTGTACTGGGAATCTGTGAGATAACCCTTGTATATTCACACCTATTGTACTGGTAATCTGTTAGATATCACTGGAATATTTACACCTAGTGTACAGGGAAACTGTTAGATATCACTTGAATATACACACCCAGTGTATGGGGAATGTGTTAGATATCACTGGAATATTCGCACCTGGTGTACTGGAAATCTGTTACATAATCCTGATATGTTCACACCAAGTATACTGGGAATCTGTTATATATTCTGGAATATTCACACCTAGTGTACTGGGAATCTGTTAGATAACACTGGAATATTCACACCTAGTGTACTGGGAATCTGTTAGATATCACTGGAATATTCACACCTAGTGTACAGGGAATCTGTTAGATATCACAGGAATATTCACAGCTAGCATACTGGAAATCTGTTAGATCTCACTGGAATATTCACACCCAGTGTACTGGGAATCTGTCAGATATCACTGGCATATTCACACCCAGTGTACCGGGAATCTGTTAGATAACACTGGAATATTCACACCTAGTGTACTGGGAATCAGTTAGATATCACTGGAATATTCACACCCAGTGTACTTGGAATCTGTTAGATATCACTGGAATATACACACCTAGCTTACTGTGAACCTGTTAGATATCACTGGAATATTCACACCTCGTGTACTGGGAATCTGTTAGATATCACTGGAATATTCACACAGACAGGACTGGGAATCTGTTCGATAACCATGGAATATTCACACCTAATGTACTGGGAATCTGTTAAATAGCACTGGAATATTCACACCTAGTGTACAGGGAATCTGTTAGATATCACTGGAATATTCACACCTAGTGTACTGGGAATCTGTTAGATAACACTAGAATATTCACACCTCGTGTACTGGGAATCTGTTAGGTAACCCTGGAATATTCACACCTAGTATACTGGTAATCTGTTAGATATCACTGGGATATTCACAAATATTGTACTGGGAATCTGTTAGATATCACTGGAATATTCACACCTAGTGTACTGGCAATCTGTTAGATATCACTGGAATATTCACCCTGACTGTACTGGGAATCTGTTAGATATAACTGGAATATTCACACTAAGACTACTGGGAATCTGTTAGAAGTCCCTGGAAAATATTCACACTGACTGTACTGGTAATCTGTTAGATATCACTGGGATATTCACAAATATTGTACTGGGAATCTGTTAGATATCACTGGAAAATTCACACTGATTGTACTGGGAATTTGTTCGATATCGCTGAAAGAGCTACACTGACTGCACTTTTAATTACAAAGTCCTCTTGTTTGAAATTAGATTTGTTTTGAGTCAGTAGGTTGTGAGTTCAAGCACTGTGGGAGTGGCAGTACTGAGGGAATGCTTCACTGTCAGAAGGGCAGTACTGAGGGAATGCTTCACTATCGGGGCGGCAGTACTGAGGGAGTGCTTCACTGTCAGAAGGGCAGTACTGAGGGAGTGCTGCACTGTCGGAGGGGCAGTACTGAGGAGGCGCTGCACTGTCAGAGGGGCATTACTTCGGGAGCGCTGCACTGTCGGAGGGGCAGTACTGCGGGAGTGCTGCACTGTCGGAGGGGCAGTACTGAGGGAGCGTCGCACTGCCGGAGGAGCAGTACTGAGGGGGCGCTGCACTGTCAGAGGGGCATTACTTCGGGAGCGCTGCACTGTCGGAGGGGCAGTATTGAGGGTGTGCTGCACTCTTGGAGGGGCAGTACTGAGGAAATGCCGCACTGTCGGAGGGGCAGTACTGAGGAAATGCTGCACTGTCGGAGGGGCAGTACTGAGGGAGCACCGCACTCTCAGAGGGGCAGTGCTGAGGGAGTGCCGCACTGTCGGAGGGTCAGTACTGAGGGTGCGCCGCACTGTCGGAGGGGCAGTACTGAGGAAATGCTGCACTGTCGGAGGGGCAGTACTGAGGGAGCGCCGCACTGTCGGAGGGGCAATGCTGAGGGAGCACCGCACTGTCAGAGGGGCAGTGCTGAGGGAGTGCCGCACTGTCGGCGGGGCAGTGCTGAGGGAGTGCCACACTGTCGGAAGGGCAGTACTGAGGAAATGCTGCACTGTCGGAGGGGCAGTACTGAGGGAGCGCCGCACTGTCGGAGGGGCAGTGCTGAGGGAGCATCGGACTGTCAGAGGGGCAGTGCTGAGGGAGTGCCGCACTGTCGGAGGGGCAGTATTGAGCGGCAGTGCCTGATCATCCTGGGGCAACATGAAGCAGCGGAGACTCTATGTACCATTCCTCACGGGGCAAGAACTACCAAGGAACTGAGATGGGTCGGGGCATTGCCAGCACTCCTGCCTCGTTGTCGACACTGCATATCAGATTTGGAGCGAGCGCTGTACAGATTCACCAGAATGATACCAGGTGTGTATTCCCTTGGTTGAGAAGGTTGAGGGGTGATCTAATTGAGGTGGTTATAATAAAAAAAGGATTCGATAGGATAGATCTAGAGAATCTATTTGCGCTGGTGATGGAGTCCAGGCAAAGGGGCAGAACCTTACAGTTAGAGATCGGATGTTCAGGGGTGAAGTCAGGAAGCACTTCTTCACACAAAGGGAAGTCTCTGTCCCCCGCCCCTCCTCTGCTGCAGGTCAGTTGTAATTTTGAAGACTCTCGCCATGAAGAAAATATTCTGATCTATCTTTCTGAGGTCCAAAGTCTACGACCTGGCATTTTCCCACGGTGAACTCCATCTGAAATACGTTGTGATGTTGTGTAGAGTTTGGTCACAGCTCCATCGGACTGATTGTCTGTGTAGTCCCACATTCTGTGGGCTCTGTTGATGCCCTGCACCGTTTGGTTTGGTTTCAACTTCATCCTCAGTGATTTCAACCCCGTTCACGGAGTACGTGTGTCCCATTCCCCCTTCCTGTGTCGAGCACGTTACACTTGTTTGCATTAAATTTCATCCGCCATTGCTCTACCCACTTAAACATTTTATCAACAACAACAACAACAGCCACATGTATTTATATAGCGCCTTTAACGTAGTAAAATGTCCCAAGGCACTTCGCACGAGTGTTTTAAGACAAAACAAATAAATTTCACACCGAGTCACATAAGAAGAAATTACGGCAAATAACCAAAAGCTCACTCAAAGAGGTAGGTTTTAAGGAGCGTCTTAAAGGAGGAAAGAGAGGTAGAGAGGTGAAGAGAGCTTTAGGGAGGGAGTTCCAGAGCTTGGGGCCCAGGCAACAGAAGGCATTTGTTCTGTAATTTCCAAGCGGCCTCCTCCAATTGCACTCTCTCTGCCACTTTAGTGTAATCTGCAAACTTCATCACTTTGCATTGAGTTTAAGGAGATATTTCATAACTCTCAAGAAAAGTATATTCCAGTGAGGAGGAAAGGGTGTAAAAGAAAAGATAGCCATCCGTGGCGACCTAAAGAAATAAAGAATGGTATCCAATTAAAAACAAGGGCATACAAAGTGGGCAAAACTAGTGGGAGGACAGAAGATTGGGAAGCTTTTAAAAGCCAGCAAAGAATGACTCAAAAAATGATTAAGAAAGGGAAGATAGTCTATGAAAGTAAACTAGCACAAAATATAAAACAGATGGCAAGAGTTTCTATCGGTGTATAAACAGGAAGAGTGGCTAAAGTAAATGTTGGTCCCTTAGAGGACGAGACCGGGGAATTAGTAATGGGGAACATGGAGATGGCAGAAACTCTAAACAAGTATTTTGTATCAGTCTTTACGGTAGAGGACACTAACAATATTCCGACAGTGGATAGTCAAGGGGCCATGGGGGGGAGGAACTTAACACAAACACAATCACTAAGGAGCTGGTACTCAGTAAGATAATGGGACTAAAGGCAGATAAATCCCCTGGACCTGATGGCTTGCATCCTCGGGTCTTAAGAGAAGGAGCGGCAGGGATTGTGGGTGCATTGGTTGTAATTTACCAAAATTCCCTGGATTCTGGGGAGGTCCCAGCGGATTGGAAAACTGCAAATGTAACGCCCCTATTTAAAAAAGGAGGCAGACAAAAAGCAGGAAACTATAGACCAGTTAGCCTAACATCTGTGGTTGGGAAAATGTTGGAGTCCATTATTAAAGAAGCAGTAGCAGGACATTTGGAAAAACATAAATCGGTCAGGCAGAGTCAGCATGGATTTATGAAGGGGAAGTCATGTTTGACAAATTAGCTGGAATTCATTGAGGATGTAATGAACAGGGTGGATAAAGGGGAACCAGTGGATGTGGTGTATTTGGATTTCCAGAAAGCATTTGACAAGGTGCCACATAAAAGGTTACTGCACAAGATAAAAGTTCAGGGGGTTGGGGGTAATATATTAGCATGGATAGAGGATTGGCTAACTAACAGAAAACAGGATAAATGCTTCATTCTCGGGTTGGTAATCAGTAACTAGTGGGGTGCCGCAGGGATCAGTGCTGGGACCCCAACTATTTACAATCTATATTAACGAGTTGGATGAAGGGACTGAGTGTAACGTAGCCAAGTTTGCTGATAATACAAAGATGGGAGGAAAAGCAATGTGTGAGGAGGACACAAAAAATCTGCAAAAGGACATAGGCTGGCTAAATGAGTGGGAAAAAAATTGACAGATGAAGATAAATGTTGGAAAGTGTGAGGTCATGCACTTTGGCAGAAAAAATCAAAGAGCAAGTTATTATTGAAATGGAGAAAAATTGCAAAGTGCTGCAGTACAGCGGGACCTGGGGGTACTTGTGCATGAAACACAAAAGGATAGTATGCAGATACAGCAAGAGATCAGGAAGGCCAATGGAACCTTGGCCTTTATTGTGAAGGGGATGGATTATACAAGGAGGGTAGTCTTGCTACAGTTATACAGGGTATTGGTGAGACCACACCTGGAATACTGTGTGCAGTTTTGGTTTCTATATTTACGAAAGGATATACTTGCTTTGGAGGCAGTTCAGAAAAGGTTCACTCGGTTGATTCTGGAGATGAGGGGGTTGACTTATGAGGAAAGGTTGAGGAGGTTGGGCCTCTACTCATTCGAATTCAGAAGAATGAGAGGTGGTCTTATCGAAACGTATAAGATTATGAGGGGGCTTGACAAGGTGGATGCAGAGAGGATGTTTCCACTGATGGGGGAGACTAGAACTAGAGGGCATGATCTTAGAATAAGGGGCCGCCCATTTAAAACTGAGATGAGGAGAAATTTCTTCACTCTGAGGGTTATAAATCTGTGGAATTCGCTGCCTCAGAGAGCTGTGGAAGCTGGGACATTAAATAAATTTAAGACTGAGATAGACAGTTTCTTAACCGATAAGGGAATAAGGGGTTATGGGGAGTGGGCAGGGAAGTGGAGCTGAGTCCATGATCGGATCAGCCATGATCGTATTAAATGGCAGAGCAGGCTCGAGGGGCTGTATGGCCTGCTCCTGCCCCTATTTCTTATATTCTTAAGAAGCAGTAGTGGTCCTAGCACTAATTCCTGGGGCACCCCGCTCAGTACACCACCCCTGCTGACAGAATCCTAATGTTTTCCATCATTGATCCAATTTCGGATTGATACCCGTGTTGAACTTTGAACCCCACAGTGTAACTAAAGCCTTTCATGTGTAATGTTGTCAGATGTCTTTTGGAAATCTAATTACATCACATCACGGGGCTTAGAAAGAAAGAAAGACTTGCATTTATATAGCGCCTTTCACAATCACCCGACGTTTCAATGAGCTTTACAGGCAATGAAGTACTTTTGGAGTGTAGTCACTATTGTAATGTAGGAAAGGCAGCTGCCAATTTGTGCACAGCAAGCTCCCACAATGACCAGATCATCTGTTCTTGTTATGTTGATTGAGGGATGAATCTTGGCCCTAGGACACCAGGGATAACTCCCCTGCTCTTCTTCGAAATAGTGCCGTGGGATATTTTACATCCACCTGAGAGAGCAGACGGGCCTCAGTTTAATGTCTCATCCAAAAGACGGCACCTCTGACAGTACGGTGCTCCCTCAGCACTGCACTGGAGTGTCAGCCTAGATTTATGTGCTCAAGTCCCTGGAGTGGGACTGGAACCCACAACCTTCTGACACCAGAGACGAGGGAGCTGCCCAGTGAGCCACAGCTGACACTACTGGCTTATCACAGTGCACTTGGGATAATGCTTCCTCAATGAACCGAGGAGATTGATCAGACAGGATCTCCCCCTGTGAATCCACATTGACTGTTGTTCACTGGGTTAACCGTGAATCTCTGTTTAATTCCTGACCATTTATTGTACACAGCAGTGCAGTGGACTGTTCTCTCGATGAAATATCGAACGAGTGCTGCCTCGGCCCGTTAGACACTCAGGACCTGTTGCAACCTGTCGACTGATTTTGAGTTTTTGCTATTTTTTTCCCTTAAAGGTGAGAGGTTTCCCAAACTTATTCAGCCGGAAATGAAACATACCATGGAGGGTGAAACTGCTCAGTTACCGTGCTCGGTACAGAATACCGAATTGGGCCCTGTCGATCTACATTGGTACCGGCGCAGTACCCAAGGGTTCCACCACTTTCTAACACACCGTGCTGATGGTTCTGTGGTGATGGACAATAGTTTAATGGACAATTTTCAATCTACCAGAAACATCTCCAAGAACATAGCCATTCTAACACTCGCAAAAGTTCGATTCGAAGATGCAAACGTCTATTACTGTAACATCTGGTCAGGTGTGTACGGGAGTGGGACCCAGCTGAATGTAACCAGTAAGTACATATTTTACATTTGTTCTCAGGATGTGGGCGATGCTGAAATGGCCTCAGTTATTGCCCAACCCTAGCCGCCCTGGGCAGGCAGTGTGACCTTCCTGAACCACTGCGGACCCTGTGGGTCGGGGGTGGGGGGAGCTCACACAGTGGGGCAGGCTGTAGAATTTCACCATTCGGCCTCAGTGATGGTCACGGAGCTGCAGTACATGTCCAAGTCAGGATAATGTGTGATGAGGATCAAACATTGTTTCTGTCATAGTTCTTGTTGTGTATCTGTAAAGCATGCACTCCCATGTTCCGCCACCAGGGAGCGCATCCCCTGAAGTCCCAAGGGATCCCAGCATCCCTTGGGAGCACTGTATATAAGCCGGCCCCTAAGGCCTGTTCCTCAATCTACAGTGTCTTATTAAAGACTGAGGTCACTGTTACTTTAACCTCCCTGTGTGCAGTCTCATCTGTGTTAGGAACACAATAACTGGCGACGAGTATACGAATCCAACGCAAAGGTGCAGCAAACTGTGGGCATCCTGGAGAAGTTCTCGGAGGGTGAGGACTGGGAAGCCTATGTCGAACGGCTAGACCAGTACTTTGTAGCCAACGAGCTGGACGGAGAAGGAAGTGCTGCAAAAAGGAGAGCGGTCCTCCTCACGGTCTGCGGGACACCGACCTACAGCCTCATGAAGAATCTTCTGGCTCCAGTGAAACCCACAGATAAGTCGTATGAGGAGCTGTGTACACTGGTTCTGGAGCATCTTAACCCGAGGGAGAGTGTGCTGATGGCGAGGTATCGGTTCTACACGTGCCAGCGATCTGAAGGTCAGGAAGTGGTGAGCTATGTCGCCAAGCTAAGGCGACTTGCAGGACAATGTGAGTTTGATGGCTACCTGGAGCAAATGCTCAGAGACTTTTTTGTACTGGGCATTGGCCATCCTACGAAAATATTTGACTGTAGAGACACCGACCTTCAATAATGCCATTGCGATAGCACAGGCATTTATGTCCACCAGTGATAACACCAAACAAACCTCTCAGCACACAAGTGCTAGCAATGATCATAAATTAACTGGAACTGTGTTTGCGAGCAGAAATGTACAGGGCAGAACCCACGAGTCTGCAACTGCCAGCAGGCCTCAGGTAACCCAGATGTCTCAGAGTCCCCAACAAAGGATGAATGCAAGGCAATTCACACCTTGTTGGCGTTGTGGAGGCTTCCATTCAGCCTATTCATGCCGCTTCAAAGGTTATGTTTGCAAGAGCTGTGGAACAATGGGGCACCTCCATCGAGCTTGCAGACAAGCTGCAAGCTCTGCAAAACCTGCTAACCACCAGGTGGCAGAGGAAGATCGGTCCGTGGATCAAAGCAATTTCGAGCCTCAGAGAGAGGAGGCAGATGCTGAAGTACACGGAGTACACACATTTTCGACGAAATGTCCACTATAATGCTAAATATAAAATTGAATGGCTTACCCGTAGTCATGGAACTGGACACTGCCGCTAGCCAATCCATCATGAGTAAAAAGATGTTTGAGAGACTGTGATGCAATAAGGCACTCAGACCAGCCCTAAGTCCCATCCACACAAAACTGACAACGTACACCAAAGAGCTTATCACTGTCCTGGGCAGCGCCATGGTCAAGGTCACCTACGAGGGCACGGTGCACAAACTGCCACTCTGGATTGTCCCGGGCGATGGCCCCACACTGCTTGGAAGGAGCTGGTTGGGCAAAATCCACTGGAACTGGGATGACATCCGAGCGCTATCACATGTCGATGAGACCTCATGTACCCAGGTTCTTAACAAATTTCCTTCCCTTTTTGAGCCAGGCATTGGAAACTTTTCTGGGGTCAAGGTGCGGATCCACTTTGTCCCAGAGGCATGCCCCATTCACCACAAGGCACGAGCGGTACCTCACATGATGAGGGAGAGAGTGGAAATCGAGATGGACAGGATGCAACGCGAGGGCATCATTTCCCCAGTGGAATTCAGCGAGTGGGCCAGCCCGATTGTTCCAGTACTCAAAAGTGATGGCACGGTCAGGATTTGCGGCGATTATAAAGTAACTATTAATCGTTTCTCGCTACAGGATCAATACCTGCTACCTAAGGCAGATGACCTATTTGCATTGCCAGCAGGAGGCAAGACGTTCACCAAGCTCAACCAAGCTTCGGACAACATGACGCAGGAGCTGGAGGAGTCTTCAAAGGGCCTCACCTACATGAACACAGATAAGAAACTGTTCATCTACAACATATGCCCATTTGGAATTCAGTCGGTTGCAGTGATCTTCCAGAGAAACATGGAGAGCCTACTCAAGTCAGTACCACGCATGGTGGTTTTTCAGGACAACATATTGGTCACGGGTTGGGACACCGTCGAGCACCTACAAAACCTGGAGCAGATCCTCCATCGACTGGATCGCATAGGGCTGCGGCTGAAGAAGTCGAAATGCGTCTTCATGGCAACAGAAGTGGAATTTATGGGGCGAAAGATCGTGGCGGATGGCATTCGGCCTGCAGACACCAAGACAGAGGCTATCAGGAACGCGCCCAGACCACAGAATGTCACGGAGCTGCAGTCGTTCCTGGGACTCCTCAACTATTTTGGTAACTTCCTACCAGGGTTAAGCACCCTCTTAGAATCCCTACATGCGTTATTGCGTAAAGGTGAGAACTGGGTATGGGGAATGTCGTGTTTGCAACCTCACATAACTGTAACCTTTATGTAACAAAACTGTTCACTGTATACACCTGAGAAATGCACACCTTGACCACAGGGGCTATACTTCTGGGAGACACTCCTCACCTGGTCATCCAGGCATATAAAGGGAGGTCCCATGCAGGGTCATCACTTCTTGGTCCTGTGAATAAAGGTACAGGTCATGGAATGACCTTGCCTCCAGTATGTGCCTCGTGTTGATTTGCTATAGTGTGCAAAGACACAACATTTGGCGACGAGAAATGAGAATCAGCGACTCACGAGAATGGCCACCGGTAGCATGGAGGAATGGTACTGCGTTGGTGAGGACTGGGACGATTTTGTTGAGAGGCACCAGCAGAGTTTTGTCACGAAGGTCTGGCTGAGAGCGGCAGCGGCTGACAAGCGAAGGGCTCATCTACTGACCAGCTGTGGACCTAAGACGTACGCGCTGATGAAAGACCTGCTCGCACCTGAGAAGCCGGTGGACAAGACCTTCGAGGAGCTCAGCAAACTGATCGGTGAGTACCTCAAACCGGTGAGTAGTATACACATGGCCCAACACCGATTCTATACGCACCGACGTCGGGAAGGGCAGAGCATACCGGACTTCGTTGCGGACCTTCGGCGCTTGACCAGCCTCTGTAAGTTCACAGACGCCTGCAGGGGGGAGATGTTACGGGATTTCTTCATTGAGGGCATTGGTCATGCCGGGATTTTTAGGAAGCTAATTGAGACCAAGGTCTTGCCCTTAGAAGCAGCGGTGTTGATGGCTCAAACCTTCATGGCGGGGGAGGAGGAAACCAAAATCATATACGCGCGCAACTCTGCTCCCAACGTGGTGATGGTGCAGGGAGTTAACATGGTAAATGTGACTCAGAACCCCGCAGGCAGGCAAGGGCAATTCGACACCAACCAGGCAGTAACAGACTCTAGGGTGTCCTCAACAGTGACAATGGCAGGTTGAATGGACATTTACACCATCACGGTGGATAATACGTCCCGGGATGGGACTATTGACACCCACTAACAGAGTGCTCAAGAGTAATCAAAGAGAGGAATGCCTGGGAACAGCCCTTTTGCTCACAACAATCTCAGCTCATGCTGGAGGTGCGGGGGCAGACATGCTGCAAAAACCTGTACGTTTCAATAATTTATCTGCAGAAAATGTAACTTGAGTGCACATTTAGCCAGGATGTGCAGGAAGCCCGCAGCAAGGCTGGTTTACAAAGCGGATGAACCACAAGAGGGATCTGCAAGGCAGGGTTATGCCTGGGACACAGCAATGGACGCTGAAGTTCAGCAGGTTCACGTGGCAAACATCCACAGCTCATACACAAAGACGCCACCTATGATGATGAGAGTCCTGTTAAACGACATCCTGGTACGCATGGAGCTAGACACAGGAGCCAGCCAGTCACTTGTGAGTGTCCAACAATTCGAGAAACTGTGGCCACTCAGAGCTAGCAGACCCAAACTAGAACGCATTGACACGCAATTACAGACGTATACCAAAGAGATCATCCCAGTGCTAGACAATGCAATGTTGGTGGTCACACATAATGGATCAGAGAACCGGCTGTCACTCTGGATTGTCCCGGGAAATGGTCCCACGCTTTTAGGGAGGAGCTGGCTAACCGTGATGAACTGGAAATGGGGGGATGTGCACACCATTTCATCTGTGGAGCGAAGTTCATGCTCACAGGTCCTACTAAAGTTTGAGTCATTATTTCAACCTGGCATTGGGACTTTCAAAGGCACCAAAGTTGTGATACGCATCACCCCGGACACCAGACCAGTACACCACAAAGCCAGATCTGTGCCGTATGTGATGCGGGAGAAAATTGAGAGTGAGTTGGACAGGTTGCTAAGAGAGGGCATAATTTCGCCCGTTAAATTCAGCGACTGGGCAAGCCCCATCGTCCCTGTCCTAAAAGCGGATGGCTCGGTCAGGATCTGTGGCGACTACAAGGCCACCATCAACCGCGTGTCACTACAGGACCAATACCCGCTTCCGAGAGCGGAGGATATTTTTGCCATGCTGGCAAGCTGCAAGCTGTTCACCAAGTTGGACCTCACTTCAGCCGACATAACCCAGGAACTGGCTGAAGACGCACTCAGCAGGCTGCCACTGGCCACCACCGAGGGGGCAGCGGAGCAAAGCGCTGAGATGGTCAAGGCTGTTGATACCTTTGACAGTGCAGGCTCCCCCATCACAGCCCGCCAGATTAAAATCTGGACAAAGAGAGATCCCCTCCTATCCCTGATTAAGAAATGTGTCCTGACTGGGGATTGGGCGCCCGCACACGGAGCATGCCCCGAGGAGGTCAGACCGTTTCACAGACGGATGGATGAGCTCTCCATCCAAGTCGACTGCCTGTTATGGGTCAGCCGGGTAGTCATGCCCCAGAAAGGAAGGGAAGCATTCATTAGGGAACTCCACAGCGAGCACCCTGGCATCGTGCTAATGAAGGCCATTGCCCGGTCACACGTTTGGTGGCCGGGAATTGACTCAGACCTGGAACACTGGGTTCGCAGGTGCACAACGTGTGCCCAGCTGGATTGTGCCCCCAGGGAGGCTCCACTCAGCCCATGGCTCTGGCCCACCAAGCCATGGTCACGTATTCACGTCGACTACGTGGGCCCATTCATGGGAAAAATGTTCCTCATTGTTGTTGATGTGTACTTGAAATGGATCGAGTGCATCATATTGAATTAATGCACGGCATCCACCACTGTGGAGAGTCTGCGTAGGGTCTTTGTGACCCATGGCTTGCCGGACATCCTGGTTAGTGACAATGGCCCGTGTTTCACCAGCTATGAATTTCGGGAGTTCATGTCATGTAATGGCATCAAACATGTCAGGACGGCACCATTCAAGCCGGCTTCCAATGGCCAGGCGGAATGTGCGGTTCAAATCATAAAGCAAGGCATGCTCCGGATTCAAGGACCCTCCCTTCAATGCCGCCTATCACGCCTCCTGCTGGCCTATAGGTCCCGACCGCATTCGCTCACGGGAGTCCCGCCCGCGGAGCTACTCATGAAACGTACACTTAAAACTCGGCTGTCCCTCATTCATCCAGTCCTGTCAGACATTGTTGAGGGCAAGCGCCAGTCCCAAAATGAGTGCCATGACCGTAACTCAAAGGGGAGATGGATAGAAATCGATGACACTGTATTTGTTCTTAATCACGCTTTGGGGCCCAAGTGGCTCGAGGGTACTGTCGTTTGTAAAGAGGGGAATAGGGTCATAGTGGTCAGACTCAACAATGGGCAGATATGCCGCAAGCATCTGGACCAAGTAAAAAAAAGGTTCATCATGGACACGGAGGAACCTGAGGAAAATCATGAGATGTTGCCCACACCACTGCCAGTGAACGAGCGACAAGAACCGTCAGCAGCATGCACAGTCCCTGCGGTCAGCCCGGACAGGCCGGAATCACCACAGGGGACAGAGACGCATGCCAAGGCTCAACAGCCAGAGCCCCAACTGCGGCGCTCCACGAGAGCGTCGACCGCCTGAAAGACTCAATCTTTGACCCCATAAGAGGTTGGGGGGGGAGATGATGTCATGTATGTAACCTTCATGTAACTGTAACCTTTATGTAACAACACTGTACACTGTAGGTGAACTTGTGGGAGACACTCCTCACCTGGTCATCCAGGTATATAAAGGGAGGTCCCACGCAGGGTCAGCACTTCTTGGTCCTGGGAATAAAGGTTCAGGTCACAGAGTGACCTTGTCTGCAGTATGTGCCTCGTGTTGATTTGCTGTAGTGTGTAAGGACACAACAGGGAAAAAAACAAGTAATAGCTTTTGAGAAAGCCAGAAACATTTTATGCTCCAACAAGCTGCTTGTATTGTATAACCCGTGTAAAAGACTTGTGCTAGCATGTGATGCATCGTCGTACGGAGTCGGGTGTGTATTACAACATGCTAACGTTGCGGGGAAGTTGCAACCTGTCGCCTATGCCTCCAGGAGCTTGTCTAAGGCCGAGAGGGCCTACAGCATGATTGAGAAAGAGGCATTAGCATGTGTGTTCGGGGTAAAGAAAATGCATCAATACCTGTTTGGTCTCAAATTTGAGCTGGAAACCGATCACAAGCCCCTCACATCCCTGTTCGCTGAAAACAAGGGGATAAATACCAATGCCTCAGCCTGCATACAAAGCTGGGCACTCACGCTATCAGCGTATAACTATACCATCCGCCACAGGCTAGGCACCGAGAACTGTGCGGATGCTCTCAGTCGGCTACCATTGGCCACCACGGGGGTGAAAATGACGCAGCCTGCAAACTTGTTGATGGTGGCGCAGTCCGCAGACTTGTTGATGGTCATGGAAGCATTTGAAAATGATAAATCACCTGTCATGCCCCGTGAGATTAGGACTTGGACCAGTCAAGATCCTCTGCTGTTCCGAGTAAAAAACTGTGTACTGCATGGGAGCAGGGCCAGCATCCCCGCTGAAATGCAAGATCTAATCAAGCCGTTCCAGTGGTGAAAGGACGAGCTGTCCATTCAGGCAGACTGCCTGTTGTGGGGTAACCGCGTAGTGCTACCCAAAAAAGGGCAGGGAGACGTTCATCTCGGATCTCCACAGCACACACCCGGGTATAGTAATGATGAAAGTGATAGCCAGATCCCACGTGTGGTGGCCCGGAATCGACTCTGACTTAGAATCCAGTGTATGGCAATGCAGCATGTGTGCTCAGTTGAGCAACGCGCCCAGAGAGGCACCACTAAGTTTGTGGTCCTGGCCCTCCAGACCATGGTCGAGGATCCATGTCGACTATGCGGGCCCGTTTCTCGGTAAAATGTTCCTGGTGGTGGTGGATGCTTTTTCAAAATGGATTGAATGTGAAATAATGTTGGGAAGCACCGCCACCGCCACCATTGAAAGCCTGAGGGCCATGTTTGCCACCCACGGCCTGCCTGACATACTGGTCAGTGACAACGGGCCATGTTTCACCAGTGCCGAATTTAAAGAATTCATGACCCGCAATGGGATCAAACATGTCACCTCGGCCCCGTTTAAACCAGCCTCCAATGGGCAGGCAGAGCGGGCAGTACAAACCATCAAACAGAGCCTTAAACGAGTCACAGAAGGCTCACTCCAAACCCGCCTGCCCCGAGTACTGCTCAGCTACCGCACGAGACCCCACTCACTCACAGGGGTGCCCCCGGCTGAGCTACTCATGAAAAGGACACTTAAAACCAGACTCTCGCTGGTTCACCCCAACCTGCATGATCAGGTAGAGAGCAGGCGGCAGCAACAAAATGTAAACGATGGTCGCGCCACTGTGTCACGGGAAATTGATCTGAATGACCCTGTGTATGTGCTAAACTATGGACATGGTCCCAAGTGGATCGCGGGCACGGTGATAGCTAAAGAAGGGAGTAAGGTGTTTGTTGTCAAACTAGACAATGGACAAATTTGCAGAAAGCACCTGGACCAAACGAGGCTGCAGTTCACAGACTGCCCTGAACAACCCACAGCAGACACCACCTTTTTCGAGCCCACAACACACCCCCAAAGGATCAACGACACCACCCCGGACCAGGAAATCGAACACATCACGCCCAACAGCCCAGCAAGGCCAGGCTCACCCAGCAGCCCTTCAGAGCCAACAACACGCCAGCCCAGCGAGGGCACAGCCAACACACCAGAACAGACATTTATCCCCAGCATTGAAGCACTGACCACACTCGACCAGTTCCGTTGGGCGGGCCCCATCGTCCACACGTCCGACACGAGACTCCCAAAGCAAGCGCTCTACTCGGAACTCTTACACGGCAAGCGAGCCCCAGGTGGGCAGAGGAAACGTTACAGGGACAGCCTCAAAGCCTCCCTGATAAAGTGCAACATCCCCACCAACACCTGGGAGTCCCTGGCCAAAGACTGCCCTAAGTGGAGGAAGTGCATCCGGGAGGGCGCTGAGCACCTCGAGTCTCATCGCCGAGAGCATGCAGAAACCAAGCGCAGGCAGCGGAAGGAGTGTGCGGCAAACCAGACTCCCCACCCACCCTTTCCCTCAACCACTGTCTGTCCCACCTGTGACAGAGACTGTCATTCCCGTATTGGACTGTACAGTCACCTGAGAACTCACTTTTAGAGTGGAAGCAAGTCTTCCTCGACTCCGGGGGACTGTCTATGGACATGATGATAATTTATGCAATTAGCGGGCCCCCAAGAGGAGCTGCTACTGCCGGAGGTGCCTGTGAGTAACATGGAGTTTGCCTAACACCAGGATGTCCAGTGGAGGGAGGCTCACAGGTCAATGTTGGGCACAATACACACTCAGCTCTAGTTTGACAGTGAAGCCGTTTTGCAGGTTTTCAGCCCCATTCTTTCTTCATTGGGGTTTCAGTTCTCGAAATCAAAAGAAGTCAATTTTGAAGCAAACAGCTTCAAATTATCACCCGAGTTACGTTAAAACATCTGTGAGGCAGAGAAAGAGAAAGGGAGAGGGAGAGAGAGAAAGAGAGAAAGGGAGAGAGACAGAGAGAGAGCAAGAGAGCGTGAGAAAGGGAGAAAGAGAGAGACAGAGAGTGAAAGAGAGAAAGGGAGAGAGGCAGAGAGAGAGTGCATGAGAAATGGAGAGAGAGAGACAGAGATAGAGAGAGAAAGGAAGACAGAGACAGAGAGAGACAGAGAGAGAAAGGGAGACAGAGAGAGAGAGGGAGAGACAGAGAGAGAGAAAGGGAGAGAGAAAGGGAGAGAGACAGAGAGAGAGAGAGGCAGAGAAAGAGAGAGAAAGAGAGAGAGAGAGAGAGACAGAGGGAAAAGAGAGAGAGAGACAGAGAGAGACAGAGGCAGAGAAAGAGAGAGACACACAGAGAGAGAGAGAGAGAAAGGGAGAGAGACAGAGAGAGAGAGAGGCAGAGAGAGACACAGTGAGAGAGAGAGAAAGGGAGAGAGACAGAGAGAGAAAGGGAGAGAAACAGAGGGAGAGAGAAAGAGCAAGAGAGCGAGAGAGCCAGAGAGAGATAGAGAAAAAGACAAAGGGAGAAAGAGAGAGAGACAGAGAGAGAGAGAAAGAGAGAGAGGCAGAGAGAGACAAAGCGAGAGAGACAGAGAGAGAGAAAGAGACAGAGCGAGACAGAGGAAATCAGAGGGAGAGAGAGGAAGACAGAGAGAGAGGGAGAGAGACAGTACAGAGAGAGAGAGGGAAAGAGAGAGAGGGAGAGAGGTACAGAAAGAGAGAGAGAGAGAGGGGGAGAGCACAGAGAGAGAGAGGGAGTACAGAGAGAGGGAGAGGGGGAGTACAGAGAGAGAGAGAGGGAGTACAGAGAGAGGGAGAGGGGGAGTACAGAGAGAGAGAGAGGGAGTACAGAGAGAGGGAGAGGGGGAGTACAGAGAGAGAGAGAGGGAGTACAGAGAAAGGGAGAGGGGGAGTACAGAGACAGGGAGTACAGAGAGAGGGAGAGGGGGAGTACAGAGAGAGAGAGAGGGAGTACAGAGAGAGGGAGAGTGATTACAGAGAGAGGGAGAGGGGAAGTACAGAGAGAGGGAGAGGGGGATTACAGAGAGAGAGAGAGGGAGTACAGAGAGAGAGAGAGGGAGTACAGAGAGAGGGAGAGGGGGAGTACAGAGAGAGAGAGAGGGAGTACAGAGAGAGGGAGAGGGGGAGTACAGAGAGAGAGAGAGGGAGTACAGAGAAAGGGAGAGGGGGAGTACAGAGACAGGGAGTACAGAGAGAGGGAGAGGGGGAGTACAGAGAGAGAGAGAGGGAGTACAGAGAGAGGGAGAGTGATTACAGGGAGAGGGAGAGGGGAAGTACAGAGAGAGGGAGAGGGGGATTACAGAGAGAGAGAGAGGGAGTACAGAGAGAGAGAGAGGGAGTACAGAGAGAGGGAGAGGGAGTACAGAGAGAGGGAGAGGGGGAGTACAGAGAGAGAGAGAGGGAGTACAGAGAGAGGGATAGGGGGAGTACAGAGACAGGGAGTACAGAGCAGACCGGTTTATCAGTGCCTCTGCCATTGGGATGCTGGGATCCCTTGGGACTTCAGGGGATGCGCTCCCTGGTGGCGGAACATGGGAGTGCATGCTTTACAGATACACAACAGTATCTATTTACAATGTGAGTTGATCTGGGGCCCTTCTTGCCCTGGTTGATTGTCTCGGTGTGAAAGCTGGTGTTGTTGAATCATTTGTTGGGCCCTCGCTGGGCTGCTGTGTAGCTGGCTTTGCTGGGCTGCCTGGTGTGTTGGGCCCTGCAGGGCTGCTGCGGGTGATGGATTCTGCTTCGTGGCCAACCGTGGTGTCGGTTGCCACTGGTGTGTATGTTGGGGGATCAAAAAAGATAGGGTCCAAGGTGGGTTGCTCAGGATAGTCCATGAATCTGAGTTTGATTTGGTCCCAGTGTTTCCGGTCAATGAGTCCATTTGAAAGTTTGACCCGAAACACCCTGCTCCCCTCTTTGGCCACGACAGTGCCGGGAAGCAACTTGGGACCTTGTCCATAATTTAATACAAATACAGGATCATTGATTTCAATTTCACATGACACATTTGCGCTATCATGGTCTGCACTTTGTTGAAGCCGCCTGCTCTCTACCTGTTTATGTAGATCAGGGTGAACTAACGAGAGCCTTGTCTTAAGTGCTCTTTTAATGAGCAGTTCAGCAGGTAGGATCCCAGTGAGTGAGTGGTGAGCGGTAGCTAAGCAGGACTCGGGATAGTCGAGTCTGCAGTGAGCCTTCAGTTACCCTCTTCAAGCCTTGCTTGATGGTTTGCACTGCTCTCTCTGCCTGACCATTGGATGCTGGTTTAAACGGGACAGATGTGACATGTTTGATCCCGTTACGGGTCATGAATTCTTTGAACTCAGCACTGGTAAAACATGGCCTGTTGTCACTCACCAGGACACCGGGAGTCCATTTAATTCAACCTTCAGCATTATCGGGGGACACTTTGTGGTAAATGTGTGCACTCGATATACCTCTGCCTCCTCGGTCTGAGGCTCTGGTTCGCAGTGATCCGCCGTGGATCTGACCTCCTCTACAACATGGTGGTTTGCAGGATTAACAGTATTTGCAGCTCACCTGCACACTCGATGGAGGTGTCCCATTGTTCCACAGCCCTTGCAAACGTACCCTTTGAAACGACATGAATGGAAACGATGATCACCCTCGCAGCACCAACAAGGTGTTAATGGCCTTGCATTCATCACTCTTGATGGTGGACTCTGAGACATCTGCGGATGTGCAGCTGCAGGCATGTGTGACCTTCCCTGTAAGTTACGATTCGAAAACAACATCACTTTGTTCACAGTACTTGTAGCAGCACTCGTGTGCTGAGAGATTTGCTTTGTATTGTCACTGTTAGCAATGAACGCCTGGTCCATCGCTATGGCCTTACTCAAGGTTGGGCTCTCGACAGTCAAAAGTTTGTGCAGTATCATTTCATGGCCAATGCCAAGTACGAAAAAGTCTCTGAGCATGTGCTCCAAATGTCCTTCAAATTCACAATGCCCTGCAAGGCGTCTTGGTTCGGCGACATAACTCGCCACTTCCTGGCCTTCAGACCTTTTGTAGGTGTAGAACCGGTACCTCGCCATCAGAACGCTTTCCTTCGGGTTCAAATGCTCCCGCACCAGTACAAATTATCGTACGATCTCTGTGGGTTTCACTGGAGCAAGGCAGGTTTACATGAGGCCATACGTTGGTGCCCCGCAGACAGTGAGGAGGATCGCCCTTGGTTTGGCAGCATTCACTTCCCTCTCTAGCTCGTTGGCCACGAAGTATTGGTCGAGTCGCTCCACGAAAGTTTCCCGATCATCTCCCTCCGAAAACTTCTCTAGGATGCCACTGTTCTCTGCATCGTTGTGATGGGGTTCGTTGTCGGTATCTCGTCGCCAGTTGTTATGTATGAATAAAGCGTCTGACTGGATATTGTGAGCTCAAAGCAAAGTGTGACCTTAGTTTTATTGCAGATCTCCAGAGTGCCTCTCCAGCCTGTCAGGCCTCCTTAAGTACCTGTGCTCCCAAGGGATTATGTGGCTATCCAAGGTATATACAAGTTTACATATATAACAGGTCTGGCTCTAATTTTTAGACTATGCCCCCTAGTCCCAGACTCCCAAACGGTGGAAATAATTTCCCTCTGTCTAACCTAACTTTCCCTTACTATCATGAAAGTTTTGATTAGATCACCCATTAACCTTCTAAATCCTGGGGAATACAAGCCTTAGTATGGGTAATCTCGCCCCGTAACTTACCCCCTGTCATTTCACTCTGTCTTTGTCTCAGTTTTGAACACACATTCATACAGCTTCTCTGTTTAAAAAATGTGTCATACAAACTTTGCCAGAATTTAGTTTGTGAAACTTTTCCTCCAGCTTTTCATCAAATAATTCTGAGAAAGAACCGACTGCGAGTATGCAGAGGGAATTACAGCATTTCAGCTGCTGAACACATCCTGTGCACACAGTCTGAACTCAGCTATGGGCTGGGTAAATACATCAAGAACAAAGCCTGGCTTCAGCAAATGCCAAGGTTTTCATGGTGAAGTTTGACGGAGGCATCAAAAGACAGAAACGACAATTCAGTGCATAGATCCAATCCTGTAATTTATCGATTTTAAAATCTTGTTTCCTTTCTTAATTTAAACGTGGATTGAGAACTGGTTGTCAGACAGGAAGCAAAGAGTAGGAGTAAACGGGAACTTTTCAGAATGGCAGGCAGTGACTAGTGGGGTGCCGCAAGGTTCTGTGCTGGGGCCCCAGCTGTTTACATTGTATATTAATGATTTAGACGAGGGGATTAAATGCAGTATCTGCAAATTTGCGGATGACACTAAGTTGGGTGGCAGTGTGAGCTGCGAGGAGGATGCTATTAGGCTGCAGAGTGACTTGGATAGGTTAGGTGAGTGGGCAAATGCATGGCAGATGAAGTATAATGTGGATAACTGTGAGGTTATCCACTTTGGTGGTAAAAACAGAGAGACAGACTATTATCTGAATGGTGACAGATTAGGAAAATGGAAGGTGCAATGAGACCTGGGTGTCATGGTACATCAGTCATTGAAGGTTGGCATGCAGGTACAGCAGGCGGTTAAGAAAGCAAATGGCATGTTGGCCTTCATAGCGAGGGGATTTGAATACAGGGGCAGGGAGGTGTCACTACAGTTGTACAGGGCCTTGGTGAGGCCACACCTGGAGTATTGTGTACAGTTTTGGTCTCCTAACCTGAGGAAGGACATTCTTGCTATTGAGGGAGTGCAGCGAAGGTTCACCAGACTGATTCCCGGGATGGCGGGACTGACCTATCAAGAAAGACTGGATCAACTGGGCTTGTATTCACTGGAGTTCAGAAGAATGAGAGGGGACCTCATAGAAACGTTTAAAATTCTGACGGGTTAAACAGGTTAGATGCAGGAAGAATGTTCCCAATGTTGTGGAAGTCCAGAACCAGAGGTCACAGTCTGAGGATAAGGGGTAAGCCATTTAGGACCGAGATGAGGAGCAACTTCTTCACCCAGAGAGTGGTGAACCTGTGGAATTCTCTACCACAGAAAGTAGTTGAGGCCAATTCACTAAATATATTCAAAAGGGAGTTAGATGAAGTCCTTACTACTCTGGGGATCAAGGGTTATGGCGAGAAAGCAGGAAGGGGGTACTGAAGTTTCATGTTCAGCCATGAACTCATTGAATGGCGGTGCAGGCTAGAAGGGCTGAATGGCCTGCTCCTGCACCTATTTTCTATGTTTCTATGTTTCTATCAGAAATTTCATTTAACAACTTAAAAATGTTTGTAATTTTGAGTGGCTTGTGGGAAAAGATAGATATGAGTGCGTCTCCATCTAATGCTGTGTGTCCATTACTGTAGTTACAGTGTGTGTCTCCATCTAATGCTGTGTGTCCATTACTGTAGTTACAGGGTGCGTCTCCATCTAATGCTGAGTGTCCATTACGGTAGTTACAGGGTGTGTCTCCCTCTAATGCTCCGTGTCCATTACTGTAGTTACAGGGTGTGTCTCCATCTAATGCTGTGTGTCCATTACTGTAGTTACAGGGTGTGTCTCCATCTAATGCTCCGTGTCCATTACTGTAGTTACAGGGTGTGTCTCCATCTAATGCTGTGTGTCTATTACTGTAGTTACAGGGTGTGTCTCCATCTAATGCTCCGTGTCCATTACTGTAGTTACAGGGTGTGTCTCCATCTAATGCTGTGTGTCTATTACTGTAGTTACAGGGTGTGTCTCCATCTAATGCTCTGTGTCCATTACTGTAGTTACAGTGTGTGTCTCCATCTAATGCTGTGTGTACATACTGTAGTTACTGGGTGTGTCTCCATCTAATGCTCCGTGTCCATTACTGTAGTTACAGTGTGTGTCTCCATCGAATGCTGTGTGTCCATTACTGTAGTTACAGGGTGTGTCTCCATCTAATGCTGTGTGTCTATTACTGTAGTTACAGTGTGTGTCTCCATCTAATGCTGTGTGTCCATTACTGTAGTTACAGGGTGTGTCTCCCTCTAATGCTGTGTGTCCATTACTGTAGTTAAAGAGTGTGTCTTCATCTAATGCTGTGTGTCCATTACTGTAGTTACAGGGAGTGTCCCCATCTAATGATGTGTGTCCATCACTGTAGATACAGTGTGTGTCTCCATCTAATGCTCCATGTCCATTACTGTAGTTACAGGGTGTGTCTCCATCTAATGCTCCGTGTCCATTACTGTAGTTACAGTGTGTGTCTCCATCTAATGCTCCGTGTCCATTACTGTAGTTGCAGTGTGTGTCTCCATCTAATGCTGTGTGTCCATTACTGTAGTTACAGAATGTGTCTCCATCTAATGCTCCGTGTCCATTACTGTAGTTACAGTGTGTGTCTCCATCTAATGCTCCGTGTCCATTACTGTACTTACAGTGTGTGTCTCCATCTAATGCTCCGTGTCCATTACTGTAGTTACAGTGTGTGTCTCCATCTAATGCTCCGTGTCCATTACTGTAGTTACAGAGTGTGTCTCCATCTAATGCTCCGTGTCCATTACTGTAGTTACAGTGTGTGTCTCCATCTAATGCTCCGTGTCCATTACTGTAGTTACAGTGTGTGTCTCCATCTAATGCTCCGTGTCCATTACTGTAGTTACAGTGTGTGTCTCCATCTAATGCTCCATGTCCATTACTGTAGTTACAGGGTGTGTCTCCATCTAATGCTGTGTGTCCATTACTGTAGTTACAATGTGTGTCTCCATCTAATGCTCCGTGTCCATTACTGTAGTTCTGTAAAGTCCTCTCCCCTCAGTACAGATTCACACGAGGATGTAGTGAAGTCAAGGTGACCTTCACCTTTATTTCCAGCTCTGGAATGCTGTACTTGCCTGAGACCTGTCCTTATATACCTGTCTCTCGCAAGTGCACCCCTGGTGGTAAGGTATGCTGGTGGTTACAGGTCATATCTTATTACAATCATGTATAGCATGTTAGGATACAGTTATATATAATAATGTAAGATACGTGACATCACCCTCCACCAAGGTCTTATTGTCTTTATAGGTTCAGTCTCTCAGGTGGTCTACGCTCTCGCATGGAGCATCTGAGTTGTGGTTCAGTTGTTTGCCTTGGTGTCTGTTTTTCTTTGGGTGTGGTTGCTAGTATCTCGCCTGGGCTGTCTGTTTTGATTGGTGTGATTGTTGTTGACTCGCCTGGGCTGTCTGTTGGGATTGCCCTTTCCTCAGGTTGTACCCACTGTCTGTCCACCAGGTGTGGTGCAAGTTCCACATTGTAGTCTGACTCTGGTTCCGCAGTGTTGTTGGTAATTCTGCTTTTGACTTGGTCTACATTCCTCCGGTAGGTTTTGCCATTGTCCATTTGTACTACCAGTAGCCTATTTCCCTTCCTTGCCCGTTACTGTCCCTGCAAGCCATTTGGGACCCCTGCCATAGTTTAGTACAAACACTTTGTCCCCTATCTCATTCCATCTCCCCCTCGAATTTCTGTCATGGTACTCAGTCAGTTTATGGCGCTTTGCCTCAACGATTTCGTGCATGTCTGGGAGGATTGATGAGAGCCTTGTTTTTAAAGTCCTTTCCATCAACAGTTGCGCAGGGGGGGGATCCCAGTCAGTGAGTGCGGACGAGATCTGTATGCCAGCAGCAGTCGCGACAGGCGACCCTGCAGCATGGGACCTTGGATTTTAAGCATGCCTTGTTTAATGATTTAGAAACATAGAAACATAGAAAATAGGTGCAGGAGCAAGCCATTCGGCCCTTCTAGCCTGCACCGCCATTCAATGAGTTCATGGCTGAACATGCAACTTCAGTACCCCATTCCTGCTTTCTCGCCATACTACTTGATCCCCCTAGTAGTAAGGACTTCATCTAACTCCTTTTTGAATATATTTAGTGAATTGGCCTCAACAACTTTCTGTGGTAGAGAATTCCACAGGTTCACCACTCTCTGGGTGAAGAAGTTCTCCTCATCGCGGTCCTAAATGGCTTACCCCTTATCTTTAGACTGTGACCCCTGGTTCTGGACTTCCCCAACATTGGGAACATTCTTCCTGCATCTAACCTGTCTAACCCCGTCAGAATTTTAAACGTTTCTATGAGGTCCCCTCTCATTCTTCTGAACTCCAGTGAATACAAGCCCAGTTGATCCAGTCTTTCTTGATAGGTCAGTCCCGCCATCCCGGGAATCAGTCTGGTGAACCTTCGCTGCACTCCTTCAATAGCAAGAATGTCCTTCCTCAGGTTAGGAGACCAAAACTGGACACAATACTCCAGGTGTGGCCTCACCAAGGCCCTGTACAACTGTAGCAACACCTCCCTGCCCCTGTACTCAAATCCCCTCGCTATGAAGGCCAACATGCCATTTGCTTTCTTAACCGCCTGCTGTACCTGCATGCCAACCTTCAATGACTGATCTCCAACCTTCAATGACTGATGTCCAACCTTCAATGACTTTTCACTGCTCTCTCCGCCTGGCCGTTGGAGGCCGGCTTGAATGGTGATGTCTTGACGTGATTTATGCCGTGGTCAATAATAAAGTCTTGGAATTCTGCGCTGGTGAAGCACGGACCATTGTCACTGAAAAATATGTCAGGGATTCCATGCGTTGCAAACATGGTTGCGAGGCTCTCCACAGTGGTGGAGGTTGTGCTCGAATTTAAAATGCTGCATTCGATCCACTTTGAAAATGCATCTACAACTACGAGGAACATTTTGCCCATGAATGGGCCCGCATTGTCTACGTGCACCCGCGACCACGGTTTGGTAGGCCAGGGCCAGGGGCTCAGTGGAGCCTCTCTGGGGGCATTGCTGAGTTGGGCACAAATGGTGCACCTTCGGATGCAGAGCTCCAAGTCCACATCAATACCAGACCGCTGGACGTGGGATCCGACTATGGCCTTCATGAGAACGATCCCCGGGTGCTCGCAGTGGAGCTTTCGGACAAATGCCTCTCTGCCTCGCAGAGGCATGACTACTCGGCTGCCTCACATCAGGCAGTCTGCTTGTAGTGATAGCTCATAAATGCTCCTGTGAAAGGGTTTTAATTCCTCGGGGCAGGCATCGCGAGCCTCTGCCCAGTCACCGGTTAGGACACATCTTTTTACTAAGGATAATGTGGGGACGCTGGCCGTCCAGGCTCTGATTTGGCGAGCTGTCATGGGCGAGCCTGCGGACTCAAAGGCATTGATTGCCATGACTATCTCACAGTCCTGTTCGTCAGACCCTTCCGTGGTCGCCAGGGGTAGCCTGCTGAGCGCATCAGCACAGTTGTCTGTGCCTGGTCTGTGCCTTATGGTATAGTCGTAGGACTCCAGCATGAGTGCCCACCGTTGAATTCCCCCGAGGCGTTGGCATTTATTGCCTTGCTCTCGGATAGGAGGGACGTGAGGGGCTTGTGGTCAGTTTCTAACGTGAACTTGGCCCTGAAAAGGTATTGGTGCATCTTTTTGACACCGTACACGCACGCGAGCGCCACCTTCTCTACCATTCCGTACCCACGCTCCGCCCGCGAAAGTGACCTGGAGGCACAAGCTATGGGTTGTAATTTGCCCGCACTATTGACATGTTGCAAAATGCACACGACCCCATACGCATGTGAGAACTAGCTTTTTACCTGGGTCAAAGAAAGTCAAAACACTGTTGGAACACAGAAGGTTGTGTGCCTTTTTGAAGGCGCGTTCCTGGGTGTCCCCCCAAAACCAATCACACCCCTTCCTGAGTAGCACGTGGAGAGGCTCCAGCAGCGTGCTTAAGTTCTGCATAAAGTTCCCAAAGTAATTGAGTAGCCCGAGAAAGGCGCGCAGTTCTGAGACATTCCGGGGCCTGGGTGCCTGGCGAATTGCTTCTGTTTTGGACTCTGTTGGGCGGATTCCATCAGTGGCAATCCTTCTGCCCAAAAATTCAACCTCGGGTGCGAGAAACAGGCACTTGGATTTCTTGACTCGTCGGCCTACCCGATCCAACCGCTTGAGTACTTCCTCCAAATTACGGAGATGGGAGTCGGTGTCCCTGTCCGTGATAAGTATGTCATCTTGAAATACAACCGTCCCCGGGATGGACTTGAGCAGACTCTCCATGTTGCGCTGGAATATAGCAGCTGCCGACCTGATGCCGAATGGGCATCGATTGTACATGAAAAGGCCTCGATGTGTGTTGATGGTGGTGAGTAGCTTGAATTCCTCGGTCAATTCATGCGTCATATACGCTGATGTGAGGTCTAGTTTTGAGAAAAGTTTACTTCCAGCCAATGTGGCAAATAAGTCCTCTGCTCTGGGCAGCGCGTATTGGTCCTGTAGGGAGACTCTGTTTATGGTAGATTTGTAGTTCCCACAGATTCATACGGATCCTTCAGGCTTCATGACTGGGACGATGGGACTTGCCCAGTCGCTAAATTCCACAGGTGATATAATGCCTTCCCGCAGAAGCCTGTCAAGTTCGTGTTCAATCTTTTTCCTCATCACATAGGGTACAGCTCTGGCCTTGTGATGGACCGGTCTAGCATCCTGTGTGATGTAGATTTTGACTTTGGCCCCTTTGAAAGTGCCCACACCTGGATGAAAGAGATGTTCAAATCGCTTTATAACTGTTGAGCAGGAGGTCTGTTCCTCTAATGACATGGCATGGACATCATCCCATTTCCAGTTTAGTTTTGCCAGCCAGCTTCTCCCCAGCAGTGCTGGGGGGTCTCTGGGGACAATCCACAGGGGAAGTCAGTTCACTGTCCCTTTGTGTGTGACAGAGAGCATGGCGCTGCCGAGGACTGGTACGATTTCTTTGGTAAATGTCCTTAGTTTGGTGTCGACCCTTGTGAGTTTTGGTCTGTCTCTTTTATGCGGCCACAATTGTTCAAATTGTTGAGTGCCCATGAGAGATTGACTCGCTCCCGTATCCAGCTCCATGTTGACAGATATCCCGTTGAGTAGGACCCTCATCATTATAGGAGGCGTCCTGTTTTAGGAGCAGCGGCCATTGATCGTGTTGACCCGCTGTACATCAGTGTCCCGGGTACTGTCCCCACCATCTTCTGGTTCACTTTCCGACCCTTCCGATTCGTATACCAGCCGAGCTGCCGTTTTTTTGCACATGCGGGCCAAATGCCCTGTATATTCACAATTTCTGCAAACAGCCTGCTGAAATTGACATCCCCTTGCCGAGTGCCCACCCCCACACCTCCAGCACAGACCTGTTCTATTGTTCAAAGTGTTTCCAAAGAATGAGCTGCGTTTGGCTGATCTCTCTTGAGCTTCTCTCAGTTTGTAGTTGATTGCTCGCATTGTGGGTTGATGAGGTGTGAACGGCCATTCCTGTGGCCCTTGATGGCTTCTGCCTGCTGTCGAGAGCCTGTACTCCCGGTTTTGTCTGTTTGTGGGGGTAGCGGCTTGTTTAGTGCTGAGAACTTCTTGTTCCGATATTTCGTTAGTTGTCGTACCTGCATTGTAAATCCACCTCGTTTCTTCTTCCCCTACCAAGAATGTCTGTGCAAACAGTGCTGCTGCCTCTAAGGTCAGGTTCTTGGTCTCTATGAGCTTTCGGAATATGACTGCATGGCCTATTCCTTCAATGAAAAAGTCTCTCAGCATTTCTCTCATCAGTTAATCGGAGAACTCACATAAACTAGCCAACCTCCGAAGTTCCGCCACGAAGTCAGGTATGCTCTGGCCCACACAGCGTCTGTAGTTGTAGAACCTGTGTCTGGCCATGTGTAGGCTGCTCGCTGGCTTCAGGTGGTCTCTTACCAGTGTGCTCAATTCTTCAAACGACTTGCTTGCTGGTTTCTCGGGTGCCAACAGATCCTTCATTAAAGCGTATGTTTTCGAGCCACAGCTGGTCAAGAGATGGGCTCTTCTCTTGTCTGCCTTATCATCGCCTAACCAGTCTTTGGTTACAAAGCTTTGCTGCAGACTTTCTATAAAGTCCTCCCAATTGTCTCCCACATTGTACTTTTCATCTGATCCATTCGCCATTCTGTAGATTCTGTAATCCCATAACACGTCACCACTGAAAAGTCTTGTCCCCTCAGTACAGATTCACACGAGGCATGGAGTAAAGTCAAGGTCACTCTGGACCTGCACCTTTATTTCACAGCTCTGGAATGCTGCACTTGCCTGAGACATGTCCTTATATACCTGTCTCTTGCAAGTGCACCCCCGGTGGTAGGTTATGCTGGTGGTTACAGGTCATATCTTATTACAGTCATGAATAGCATGTTAGGATACAGTTATATATAATAATGTAAGATACATCACAGTAGGTACAGGGTGTGTCTCCGTTTAATGCTCCGTGTCCATTACTGTAGTTACAGGGTGTGTCCACATCTAATGCTCCGTGTCCATTACTGTAGTTACAGTGTATGTCTCCATCTAATGCTCCGTGTCCATTACTGTAGTTACAGTGTGTGTCTCCATCTAATGCTGTGTGTCCATTACTGTAGTTACAGAGCGTGTCTCCATCTAATGCTGCGTGTCCATTACTGTAGTTACAGGGTGTGTCTCCATCTAATGCTGTGTGTCCATTACTATATTTACAGTGTGTGCCTCCATCTAATGCTCCGTGTCCATTACTGTAGTTACAGTGTGTGTCTCCATCTAATGCTCCGTGTCCATTACTGTAGTTACAGAGCGTGTCTCCATCTAATGCTGTGTGTCCATTACTGTAGTTACAGTGTGTGTCTCCATCTAATGCTCCGTGTCCATTACTGTAGTTACAGTGTGTCTCCATCTAATGCTCCGTGTCCATTACTGTAGTTACAGGGTGTGTCTCCATCTAATGCTCTGTGTGCATTACTGTATTTACTGTGTGTCTCTCCATCTAATGCTCCGTGTCCATTACTGTAGTTACAGGGTGTGTCTCCATCTAATGCTGTGTGTCCATTACTGTAGTTACAGGGTGTGTCTCCATCAAATGCTCCGTGTTCATTACTGTAGTTACAGGGTGTGTCTCCATCTAATGCTGTGTGTTTATTACTGTAGTTACAGGGTGTGTCTCCATCTAATGCTCCGTGTCCATTACTGTAGTTAGAGGGTGTGTCTCCATCTAATGCTGTGTGTCCATTACTGTAGTTACAGGATGTGTCTCCATCTAATGCTCCATGTTCATTACTGTAGTTACAGGGTGTGTCTCCATCTAATGCTGTGTGTCCATTACTGTAGTTACAGGGTGTGTCTCCATCTAATGCTGAGTGGCCATTACTGTAGTTACAGGGTGTGTCTCCCTCTAATGCTGAGTGGCCATTACTGTAGTTACAGGGTGTGTCTCCATCTAATGCTCTGTGTCCATTACTGTAGTTACAGGGTGTGTCTCCATCTAATGCTGTTTGTCCATTACTGTAGTTACAGAGTGTGTCTCCTCCATCTCATGCTCCATGTCCATTACTGTAGTTACAGGGTGTGTCTCCATCTAATGTCGTGTGTCCATTACTGTAGTTACAGGGTGTGTCTTCATCTAATGCTGTGTGACCATTACTGTAGTTACAGGGTGTGTCTCCATCTAATGCTGTGTGTCCATTACTGTAGTTACAGGGTGTGTCTCCATCTAATGCTGTGTGTCCATTACTGTAGTTACAGGGTGTGTCTCCATCTAATGCTGTGTGTCCATTACTGTAGTTACAGGGTGTGTCTCCATCTAATGCTGTGTGTCCATTACTGTAGTTACAGGGTGTGTCTCCATCTAATGCTGTGTGTCCATTACTGTAGTTACAGGGTGTGTCTCCATCTAATGCTGTGTGTCCATTACTGCAGTTACAGGGTGTGTCTCCATCTAATGCTTTGTGTCCATTACTGTAGTTACTGTGTGTGTCTCCCTCTAATGCTGTGTGTCCATTACTGTAGTTACAGGGTGTGTCTCCATCTAATGCTCCGTGTCCATTGCTGTAGCTACAGTGTGTGTCTCCATCTAATGCTGTGTGTCCATTACTGTAGTTACAGGGTGTGTCTCCATCTAATGCTGTGTGTCCATTACTGTCGTTACAGTGTGTGTCTCCATCTAATGCTCCGTGTCCATTACTGTAGTTACAGTGTGTGTCTCCATCTAATGCTCCGTGTCCATTACTGTAGTTACAGGGTGTGTCTCCATCTAATGCTCCATGTCCATTACTGTAGTTACAGGGTGTGTCTCCATCTAATGCTCCGTGTCCATTACTGTAGTTACAGTGTGTGTCTCCATCTAATGCTCCGTGTCCATTACTGTAGTTACAGGGTGTGTCTCCATCTCATGCTGTGTGTACATTAATGTAGTTACAGGGTGTGTCTCCATCTAATGCTCCATGTCCATTACTGTAGTTACAGTGTGTGTCTCCATCTAATACTGTGTGTCCATTACTGTAGTTACAGGGTGTGTCTCCATCTAATGCTGTGTGTCCATTACTGTAGTTACAGGGTGTGTCTCCATCTAATGCTTTGTGTCCATTACTGTAGTTACTGTGTGTGTCTCCCTCTAATGCTGTGTGTCCATTACTGTAGTTACAGGGTGTGTCTCCATCTAATGCTCCGTGTCCATTACTGTAGCTACAGTGTGTGTCTCCATCTAATGCTGTGTGTCCATTACTGTAGTTACAGGGTGTGTCTCCATCTAATGCTGTGTGTCCATTACTGTCGTTACAGTGTGTGTCTCCATCTAATGCTGTGTGTCCATTACTGTAGTTACAGGGTGTGTCTCCATCTAATGCTTTGTGTCCATTACTGTAGTTACTGTGTGTGTCTCCCTCTAATGCTCCGTGTCCATTACTGTAGCTACAGTGTGTGTCTCCATCTAATGCTCCGTGTCCATTACTGTAGTTACAGGGTGTGTCTCCATCTAATGCTCCATGTCCATTACTGTAGTTACAGGGTGTGTCTCCATCTAATGCTCCGTGTCCATTACTGTAGTTACAGTGTATGTCTCCATCTAATGCTCCGTGTCCATTACTGTAGTTACAGGGTGTGTCTCCATCTCATGCTGTGTGTACATTAATGTAGTTACAGGGTGTGTCTCCATCTAATGCTCCATGTCCATTACTGTAGTTACAGTGTGTGTCTCCATCTAATACTGTGTGTCCTTTACTGTAGTTACAGTGTGTGTCTCCATCTAATGCTGTGTGTCCATTACTGTAGTTACAGTTTGTGTCTCCATCTAATGCTGTGAGTCCATTACTGTAGTTACAGTGTGTGTCTCCATCTAATGCTCCGTGTCCATTACTGTAGTTACAGGGTGTGTCTCCATCTAATGTTCCGTGTCCATTACTGTAGTTACAGGATGTGTCTCCATCTAATGCTCTGTGTCCATTACTGTAGTTACAGTGTGTGTCTCCATCTAATGCTGTGTGTCCATTACTGTAGTTACAGCGTGTATCTCCATCTAATGCTCTGTGTCCTCTACTGTAGTTACAGGGTGTGTCTCCATCTAATGCTGTGTGTCCATTACTGTAGTTACAGGGTGTGTCTCCATCTAATGCTCTGTGTCCATTACTGTAGCTACAGTGTGTGTCTCCATCTAATGCTGTGTGTCCATTACTGTAGTTACAGGGTGTGTCTCCATCTAATGCTCCGTGTCCATTACTGTAGCTACAGTGTGTGTCTCCATCTTATGCTGTGTGTCCATTACTGTAGTTACAGGGTGTGTCTCCATCTAATGCTGTGTGTCCATTACTGTAGTTACAGTGTGTGTCTCCATCTAATGCTCCGTGTCCATTACTGTAGTTACAGGGTGTGTCTCCATCTAATGCTGTGTGTACATTACTGTAGTTACAGTGTGTGTCTCCATCTCATGCTGTGTGTACATTACTGTAGTTACAGTGTGTGTCTCCATCTAATGCTGTGTGTCCATTACTGTAGTTATAGGGTGTGTCTCCATCTAATGCTCCGTGTCCTTTACTGTAGTTACAGGGTGTGTCTCCATCTAATGCTCCGTGTCCATTACTGTAGTTACAGTGTGTGTCTCCATCTAATGCTCCATGTCCATTACTGTAGTTACAGTGTGTGTCTCCATCTAATGCTCCATGTCCATTACTGTAGTTACAGGGTGTGTCTCCATCTAATGCTCCGTGTCCATTACTGTAGTTACAGGGTGTGTCTCCATCTCATGCTGTGTGTCCATTACTGTAGTTACAGAGTGTGTCACCATCTCATGCTGTGTGTCCATTACTGTAGTTACAGTGTATCTCTCCATCTCATGCTCGGTGTTCTGACTAGATTGTGTAAACCATGTTGATATTTTACAGAAGCCGGGAGTCTAGATCTGGTTGCTGTTATTCTCCGCTTGCTGCTGGGTTTACTTCTGCTCCTGGCCATCGTTGTTGTCGGTTTGCTCTATGTAAACCGCTGGGCCTGTTTCAAAATCACGGCAACACAGCCCAGGTAAATTCAGTGGGTTCAATTCTCCGAATGTCTTGGATGTTCATCTGGATTTTCAAATTCTTATTTCACCTCAGTGTTTCTCAGAACTGTGAGCTTATCCATCTTTGCGGTCGAAATTCGGTCGTAGCGTGTTTGAAGGGTTGTCACCGCTCGAGTGCTCATTTTACCGCTGGGCGTTGGGTGCCGGCCACCACAGCCAAATTCAGTTTTACAGCTGAAGGTGAGAGAGCAGCACTAAACGGTGACGTTGCACACACACACTCGGGCAGGAGCTCACACACAGATTTGCCCGACCCACACACACACAAACTTCCTCGACCCCCACACACACACAAATTTCCCCGAAACACACACACACAAACTTCCCTGAACCACACACACACAAACTTCCCTGAACCACACACACACAAATTTCCCTGAACCACACACACACAAATTTCCCCGAAACACACACACACAAACTTTCCTGACTCACACACACACAAACTTCCCTGACCCCCACACAGACAAATTTCCCCGACCCACACAACGGACACAATGAAATCTTTACACCAGTTTAGCAGTACAATGCCCAACCTCCCACCTTTCCTGGCCTAACTGAGTTGGGAGTTCCGGTGACCAGAGGTTATACTCACGACTGTGCCTTCTGCAGTCTGGTGGTTTGTTTCTTCTATCATCGGTGTCTTCGGACACTGGTTTTCCTTCAGTGTCGAGAGGCTTGCTGGTTGTTGGATCACTAGAGCAGGGAACCACACACACTACGTCAGAAACCCCTTTTTATAGCCAGATTATCCAGTCTGCCTCTCCTGCTGAAATCGATCCTTCCCATTGGTGGGCTTTGTGATTTTGAAAAATGCAGCAGTTTTAGATTATTGCGGATTTTTTCCACTGATGTTAACCTACTCAAGGTTTGAGAGGGTGTTGATTGTGTTGGCCTCCTGTAGCCATTGCGTAGGCCCTTGGTTTGTTTTGCGTTCCCTAGTTTTCTGAAGGTCTGCATGATTTCCCTCCATAGTGTAAACATGGGGAAGACAATAGCCCGATAATGGCTGTGGGTCAGTCCCACAGTTTTCGAGCAAGTGCTCTCCCATTGGCTTGAAAGCCCCATGCTTCGGGCTGACTCTGTCTCACCTTTGGTCCTCCGGTGTCCTCCCCCGTCCAATCACTGCTCTGCCAAGGTCAAACCGTATCGGTTTCAATTCACAGCACAGACTGATCCAACAGCCCTTTTCCTTCTGGGTAAAATGAGGGGGTTTTCGTGCTCCTCTACATTGTAGATGGTACACGCACACAAACTTCCCCGAACCCCCACACACACAACTTCCCCAACCCACAAACACACACAAACTTCCCCGACCCCCACAAACACAAACTTCCCCAACCCCCACACACAACTTCCCCGAACCCCCACACACACAAACTTCCCCAACCCACAAACACACACAAACTTCCCCGACCCCCACAAAAACAAACTTCCTCCACCCACACAAACACAAATATCCCCGAACCCACACACACACAAACTTCCCCAACCCACAAACACACACAAACTTCCCCGACCCCCCACACACAAACTTCCCCAACCCACAAACACACACAAACTTCCCCGACCCCCCACACACAAACTTCCCCAACCCACAAACACACACAAACTTCCCCGAACCCCCACACACACAAACTTCCCCAACCCACAAACACACACAAACTTCCCCAACCCACAAACACACACAAACTTCCCCAACCCACAAACACACACAAACTTCCCCGAACCCCCACACACACAAACTTCCCCAACCCACAAACACACACAAACTTCCCCAACCCACAAACACACACAAACTTCCCCAACCCACAAACACACACAAACTTCCCCGAACCCCCACACACACAAACTTCCCCAACCCACAAACACACACAAACTTCCCCGAACCCCCACACACACAAACTTCCCCAACCCACAAACACACACAAACTTCCCCAACCCACAAACACACACAAACTTCCCCAACCCACAAACACACACAAACTTCCCCGAACCCCCACACACACAAACTTCCCCAACCCACAAACACACACACAAACTTCCCCAACCCCCACACACAACTTCCCCGAACCCCCACACACACAAACTTCCCCAACCCACAAACACACACAAACTTCCCCGAACCCCCACACACACAACTTCCCCAACCCACAAACACACACAACTTCCCCGAACCCCCACACACACAAACTTCCCCAACCCACAAACACACACAAACTTCCCCGACCCCCACAAACACAAACTTCCCCAACCCCCACACACAACTTCCCCGAACCCCCACACACACAAACTTCCCCAACCCACAAACACACACAAACTTCCCCGAACCCCCACACACACAAACTTCCCCAACCCACAAACACACACACAAACTTCCCCGACCCTCACAAAAACAAACTTCCTCCACCCACACAAACACAAATATCCCCGAACCCACACAAACACAAACTTCCCCGACCCTCACACACACAATATTCCCCGACCCCCACACACACAAACTTCTCCGACCCCCCCCACACACAAACTTCCCCGCCCCCCCCCACACACAAACTTCCCCGACCCCCCCCACACACAAACTTCCCCGACCCCCACACACACAAACTTCCCCGACCCCCCCCACACACACAAACTTCCCCGACCCCCCCCACACACACAAACTTCCCCGACCCCCCCCCACACACAAACTTCCCCGACCCCCACACACACAAACTTCCCCGACCCCCACACACACAAACTTCCCCGAACCCCCTCACACATAAACTTCCCCGAACCCCCACACACACAAACTTCCCCGAACCCCCTCACACATAAACTTCCCCGAACCCCCACACACACAAACTTCCCCGACCCCCCCTCACACACAAACTTCCCCGACCCACACACACACACAAACTTCCCCGACCCCCCCACACACACAAACTTCCCCGACCCCCACACACACAAACTTCCCCGACCCCCCCACACACACACACACAAACTTCCCCGACCCCCCCACACACACACACACAAACTTCCCCGACCCCCCCACACACACACACACAAACTTCCCCGACCCCCCCTCACACACAAACTTCCCCGACCCACACACACACACAAACTTCCCCGACCCCCCCACACACACAAACTTCCCCGACCCCCCCACACACACACAAACTTCCCCGACCCCCCCACACACACAAACTTCCCCGACCCCCCCCCACACACACACAAACTTCCCCGACCCCCTCACACACACAAACTTCCCCAACCCACACACACACACAAACTTCCCCGACCCCCCCACACACACAAACTTCCCCGACCCCCCCACACACACACAAACTTCCCCGACCCCCCCACACACACAAACTTCCCCGACCCCCCCCCACACACACACAAACTTCCCCGAACCCCCTCACACACACAAACTTCCCCGACCCACACACACACAAACTTCCCCGACCCCCCCACACACACAAACTTCCCCGACCCACACACACACACAAACTTCCCCGACCCACACACACACACACAAACTTCCCCGACCCACACACACACACAAACTTCCCCGACCCACACACACACACAAACTTCCCCGACCCCCCCACACACACACAAACTTCCCCGACCCACACACACACAAACTTCCCCGACCCCCCCACACACACAAACTTCCCCGACCCCCCCACACACACAAACTTCCCCGACCCCCCCACACACACAAACTTCCCCGACCCCCCCACACACACACAAACCTCCCCAACCCCCACACACACAAACGTCCCCGACCCCCCCCACACACACAAACTTCCCCGACCCCCACACACACACAAACTTCCCCGACCCCCCCACACACACAAACTTCCCCGACCCCCCCACACACACACAAACTTCCCCGACCCCCACACACACACACAAACTTCCCCGACCCCCACACACACACAATCTTCCCCGACCCCCCCACACACACAAACTTCCCCGACCCCCACACACACACAAACTTCCCCGACCCCCCACACACACACAAACTTCCCCGAACCCCCTCACACACAAACTTCCCCGACCCCCCCCACACACACAAACTTCCCCGACCCCCCCACACACACAAACTTCCCCGACCCACACACACACAAACTTCCCCGACCCCCACACACACAAACTTCCCCGACCCCCACACACACACAAACTTCCCCGACCCACACACACACAAACTTCCCCAACCCACACACACACACAAACTTCCCCGACCCCCACACACACAAACTTCCCCGAACCCCCCACACACACAAACTTCCCCGACCCCCCCACACACAAACTTCCCCGACCCCCCCCACACACACAAACTTCCCCGACCCCCACACACACAAACTTCCCCGACCCCCACACACACACACAAACTTCCCCGACCCCCCCACACACACAAACTTCCCCGACCCCCACACACACACACACACACAATTTCCCGATGTCACAACTAATAAAGAAACAAAGAAACGTAGCTTGCTCTCTGGACGATTCCCCCCGAGTTTCGCTGTTTACACACCACTGTTTTCCGGCTGTTTAGCCTTCTGCCGGTACGGCAGCCGTACACATGAAATATGGCAATCGAGGTGCCAAGGTGGCATTGCACACGCTCTAATGTGAGTATTCCCTGGCGTTAGCCGGTGGGACGGAACGTTTTAATGCCCTTAAAAAATTACCAAATTTTGCGTCAGGCGTGAATAGCATCCAGTGCCACTCCCAATCGCTCAACTCCCAGTTAACACCCAACACCGGGCGCAGGTAACCGAATTTCAACCCCTTTATCTCTCCCTTCTCGTTCTCTCTCACGCTCACTGACCTCTTCCCTCTATATCTCTCCATTACTGTTTGCTCTTTCTCTCTCTCTCTCCAGCTTGGGTCATGGTTGGGTTGGGGAGTGCTCGGATAGCCACGTATGTGTTTTTATCTCACTCTATTCCTGTTTCTCCGGCCCCGATATTAAGGCAGAGATGGGAACGGAGCACGTGGGGCGATATCGGGCGATGGTCCCGCAGTATCGCCAGACCAGGAAGTCTGGCTGCTTCGAATGGCCGGGTCTCATTTGAATATTGCTGCCGGGTCCGTCGCCTTCTCTGTGCGTTGGCGGATGTGACACCGACCCCCGTGAAGCAATTTCCCGGCACCTATTCCCAGGTCCAGCTCACCGTGGAAACGGGGAAGAGTTTCGGTGCTTTCTACACAAGAGGAACTGCGAGAGGCTGAGGAAAGAGGGAAGGTTGCCCCTACACATCCGTTTCACAGAAGCTTCCGCCTGATGTTCCGCTGTCAGGGCCAGGAGGGGCGGGCTAGTCCTCACCATCAGGGAACCTGCTGTCACAGCTCAGCAGGTGTGGCTAGACACGACAGAAGGCAACAGCAGGTGACCAGACGGTGGCGGATTCTGTGTTGTTAACGGTTCAATGACCTCACGAGGTCAGGGAAGGTCAGTCGATGGCTATCTACACCCGAATCCTCCAATGCACCCTGTCTCACTCAGCTTTGTCAAACCTACTCCAGTCACATCACTCGTTACGGCCACATCACTTTCATCAGCACCAATCAAACCAGGGCATCGACTCATTGGAATTCAGAAGAACGAGAGGTGATCTTATCGAAATGTATAAGATTATGAGGGGGCTTGACAAGGTGGATGCAGAGAGGATGTTTCCACTGATGGGGGAGACTGGAACTAGGGGGCATGGTCTTGGAATAAGGGGCCGCCCATTTAAAACTGAGATGAGGAGAAATTTTTTCTCTCAGAGGGTTGTAAATCTGTGGATTTCGCTGCCTCAGAGAGCTGTGGAAGCCGGGACATTAAATAAATTTAAGATAGAGATAGATTTCTAGAAACAAAAGGCATCAAGGGGTATGGGGAGAAAGTGGGAATATGGTGTTGAGATAGAGGATCAGCCATGATCATACTGAATTGTGGTGCAGGCTCGAAGGGCCGAAGGGCCTACTCCTGCACCTATTTTCTATGTTTCTGTGTTTTTCCACCCTCTGCTCAACAGGACAGAGATACCCAACTACACGGGCCGGCAATAAAGGGGAGAATGATGGAGGGCAACAGCAGCTGTGTGAGATGTTAGCAGAGAGGACTGAGCAGCCCAGCTCCAGCCTACGTGGGTCGATTTTGCAATCTACCATAGACTGTGTGCTGAGCTCCAGGGAAATTGTAGCAGGCCTACCAGCCACTGGGCACCTGACTCGAGGCTCACACAGCACTGTGCAGACTCTGGGCACAAACCTCTGTACCACATCTGACATGCTGCCAGACCGACTAAACCGGGGCTCCCGAGTGTTCACTGATCTCCTTCACTAAACCGGGGCTCCCGAGTGTTCACTGATCTCCTTCACTCTGCTGTCCCAGAGACATAGAAACATAGAAACATAGAAAATAGGTGCAGGAGTAGGCCATTCGGCCCTTCTAGCCTGCACCGCCATTCAATGAGTTCATGGCTGAACATTCAACTTCAGTACCCATTCCTGCTTTCTCGCCATACCCCTTGATTCCCCTAGTAGTAAGGACTTCATCTAACTCCTTTTTGAATATATTTAGTGAATTGGCCTCAACAACTTTCTGTGGTAGAGAATTCCACAGGTTCACCACTCTCTGGGTGAAGAAGTTTCTCCTCATCTCAGTCCTAAATGGCTTCCCCCTTATCCTCAGACTGTGACCCCTGGTTCTGGACTTCCCCAACATTGGGAACATCCTTCCTGCATCTAACCTGTCTAACCCCGTCAGAATTTTAAATATTTCTATGAGGTCCCCTCTCATTCTTCTGAACTCCAGTGAATACAAGCCCAGTTGATCCAGTCTTTCTTGATAGGTCAGTCCCGCCATCCCGGGAATCAGTCTGGTGAACCTTCGCTGCACTCCCTCAATAGCAAGAATGTCCGTCCTCAGGTTAGGAGACCAAAACTGTACACAATACTCCAGGTGTGGCCTCACCAAGGCCCTGTACAACTGTAGCAACACCTCCCTGCCCCTATACTCAAATCCCCTCGCTATGAAGGCCAACATGCCATTTGCTTTCTTAACCGCCTGCTGCACCTGCATGCCAACCTTCAATGACTGATGTACCAATGACCGGAGCGCCTGACATCCCTCTGCCCCGGGGAGGGGGGGTGGGTAATGACCCTCTGACCCGGGGAGGGTGGACTGACCCTCTGACCCGGGGGCGGGGGGGGAACTGACCCACTGACCCGGGGGGGAACTGACCCTCTGACCCGGGGGGGGACTGACCCTCTGACCCGGGGGGGGTGGGGGAACTGACCCTCTGACCCAGGGGGGAACTGACCCTTTGACCCGGGGGGGGACTGACCCTCTGACCCCGGGGGGGGGAACTGACCCTCTGACCCGGGGGGGGGGGGGAACGGGGGACTGGCCCTCTGACCCGGAGGGGGGGGATTGACACTCTGACCCGGGGGGGGGGGGAACTGATCCTCTGACCCGGGGGAGGGGGGAATTGACCCTCTGACCCGGGGGCAGGAGGGGAACTGACCCTCTGACACGGGGGCGGGGGGAACTGACCCACTGACCCGGGGGGGGAACTGACCCTCTGACCCGGGGGGGGACTGACCCTCTGACCCGGGGGGGTGGGGGAACTGACCCTCTGACCCAGGGGGGAACTGACCCTTTGACCCGGGGGGGGGGATTGGCCCTCTGACCCCGGGGGGGGGGGAACTGACCCTCTGACCCGGGGGGGGGGGGAACGGGGGACTGACCCTCTGACCCGGGGGGGGGGGGAACTGACCCTCTGACCGGGGGGGGGGGGTGGGGGGATGGACTGACCCTCTGACCCGGGGATCGGGACTGGGACCACTGCTTTTCCACATATATATATTAATGACCTGGTTGTGGGTGTACGGGGCACAATTTCAAAATCTGCAGATGTCACAAAACTTGGAAGTATAGTGAACAGTGAGGGGGACAGTGATAGACTTCAGGGAGACAGACGGGCTGGTGGGATGGGCGGGCACGGGGCAGATGGAATTTAATGGAGAAAAGTGTGATGTGATACATTTGATAGGACGAATGGGGAGAAGCAATATAAACTGAAGGGTACAATCCTAAAAGGGATGGAGAGACTTGGTGGCAAAATGGTTGAAGTTGTCAGGACAGGTTGAGATTGCAGTTAAAAACCGTGTGGGATCCTGGGCTTCATACATAGAGGCATAGAGTACAAAAGCAAGGAGATTAAGATGGACCTGTTTAAAACACTGGTTCAGCCTCAACTGGAGTATTGTGTCCAATTCTGGGCACCACACTTTAGGAAGGATGTGAAGGCCTGAGAGAGGGAGCAGAAAAGATTTACGAGACTAGTTCCAGGGATGAGGGACTTCAGTGACGTGGATAGACTGGAGAAGCCGGGGTTGTTCTCCTTGGAGCAGAGAAGGTTGAGAGGAGATTTGATCGAGGGGTCTGGGCAGAGTGGAGAGAGAGAAACTGTTCCCATTGGTGGAAGGGTCAGGAACCAGAGGACACAGATTTCAGGTGATTGGTAGAAGAACCAAAGGCGACATGAGGAAAAACGTTTTTACGCAGCGAGTGGTTAGGATCGGGAATGCACGACCTGAGAGGGTGGGGGAGGCAGACTCGATCATGGCTTTCAAAAGGGAGTTGGATAAGTCCCTGAAGGAAAAGAATTTGAGTGGGACCTGCTGAAGAGCTGTTGCAGAGAGCCAGCACGGGCTCGATGGGCTGAATGGCCTCCTCTGTGCTATAACCATTCTATGATTCTATGATCTCCAGCTGGCCCCGACTGCCCTTGCACAGGTCCAGGAGGAGCAGTCGGTAGCTGGGCCCTCCTGGGCTCCAGCACCCAGAGGTCATCGGCCACGAGCCGCTCATGCGATTGAGAAAAGCACAAAGCAGTTTGTGCTGAGCTAATGGGGTAGTGCTGTATAAAGGGGCAGGGAGAGAAAGCGAAAGGTTATATCGGTCACTGAGGGTTAGCACTTCGGGGTTAGTTATTTTGGAGCACATTAAAACCTTTGTCCCTCAAACCATTCCCATGTGCCCAATGATTGAATGGCAACTTTGCAGTGCGGCGTTCATTTGACAGGTGTGAAAGGTGCAGATGTGTCATGATGGTCTCGACTTGGAGGATGTGGAAGCAGTGGATTAAGGATTGCAGAGGCCTGGGAGTCTGGGTACCAGAAAGTGGTCCAGGTGGCGGAACCTACGACCTATTCGAACAGCTCTTGCACCAAGGCCAGCAATGATGATGCACACACAGTGCGTTCGGGCCACATCTTCCTCCTACTGCTCATCAGATGAGGAGTCCTGAGCTTCTTTTTCCTCCAGTCCTCTTTGCTGAGCAAAGTTGTGCAGGACACAGCGAGTCACAATGGTCCCTGACACCGGGCATGGTGAATACGCAGGCCCCTGTCAGGGCACCTGAACCTCCACAGGAACATTGGACTGGTTTATCCAATTATGCCTATCATGATGATGTGGCTGCTGTAATACCTCTCTTGCTGTTGGGCGCCGGGGTTCCTGAGAGGTGTCATGAGCCGGAGTTGCAGCAGGTATCAAGCAGCCAACCTTTGGGGTTGATCCCAGGCTGAAACATGTTGGGGAGATGTGACTGCCGCAGTCTGGGAACATCTTCAGGAATCACGCACAGACCTGCCGGAACCGTTTCTCGTGGTTGCAGTCGAGCTGAACACTTGTGGAGCAGAATCCCTTGCGGTTCACAGATACTGGTCGGGGGAAATGGGAGGGTGCTTATTGACACGTGTGTGCAGTCTATGGCAACACGGCACCTGTGGGAAGCCAGTCAGAGATGTGAACCCCCAATGCTCACTCTGTCTGACTGTTGTCATCACTTGCACAGATTATATATCTGCTTGGTCGGGCAAATAACCCAGCCGTCTCCCTGCTGTCTGCAACACGCTCACTATGTCTCCTATCACTGCCTGAAAGGACCCAGAGGCAAGGAAAGTGATGACTTTCACTGGCACTGGTATGGCATGGACACCAGGTCCATCAGGTCTGCCTCGAGGAGGCTACCTTAGGGGCAACCGAACCCTGACCCTAATCCTAACCCTGACCCTGACCCTAACCGTAACCCTGAACCGAACCGTAACCCTGACCCTAACCGTAACCTTGACCCTAACTCTGACCCTGAACTGAACCATAACTCTGACCCTAACCCTAACCCTGAACCGAACCGTAACCCTGACCCTAACCCTGACCCTGACCATAATCCTGACCCTAACTCTGACCCTGAACCGAACCCTAACTCTGACCCTAAACCTAACCCTGAACCGAACCGTAACTCTGACCCTGACCCTAACCCTGACCCTGACCCTAACCCTAACCCTAATCCTGACCCTGAACCGAACCCTGACCCTAACCCTGACCCTAACCCTGACCCTGAACCGAACCCTGACCCTAACCCTCACCCTCACCCTGACACTGACCCTGACCCTAACCCTGACCCTGAACCTAACCCTGACCCTGAACCGAACCGTAACCCTGACCCTAAACAATAACCCTGACCCTGACCCTGAACCTAAACCTGACCCTGACCCTAACCCTGACCCTAACCCTAACCCTGACCCTGAACCGAACCATAACCCTGACCCTAAACCTGACCCTGACCCTAACCCTAACTCTGAACCTAACCATAACCCTGACCCTAACCGTAACCCTGACCCTGACCCTAACACTGAACCTAACCATAACCCCGACCCAAACCCTAACCCTGACCCTAACCGTAACCCTGACCTTAACCCTAAACCTGACCCTGAACCTAACCCTTACCTTGACTCCAACCGTAACCCTGACAATAACTGTGACCCTGAACCTGAACCTAAGCATGACCATGACCCTGACCCTGACCCCTACTCTAACCCTAACCCTGATCCTAACCCTAACCCTGACCCTAACCTTGACCCTGACCCTGATCCTAACCCTAACTCTGACCCCGACCCGAACCTTGACCCTAACCTTGAACCTGACCATGACCCCGACCCTAACCCCGACACTAACCCTGATCCTAACCCTGACCATGACCATGACCCTAACCCTAACCCTGACCCTGACACTGATCCTGACCCTAACCCTGACCCTGACGCTAAACCTAACCCTAACCCTGACCCAAACCCTAACTCTGACCCCGACCCTGACCCCGACCCTAACCTTGACCCTAATCTTGACCCTGACCCTGACCCCGACCCTAACCCCGACACTAACCCTGATCCTAACCCTGACCATGACCATGACCCTAACCCTAACTCTCACCCTGACACTGACCCTAACCCTGACCCTGACGCTAACCCTAACCCTAACCCCAACCCTAACCCTAACCCTGACCCCGACCCCGACCCCGACCCTGACCCTGACCCTGACCCTGAACCTAACCCTGACCTTAACCCTGACTTTAACCATAACCCTAACCCCGACCCTAACCCTAACCCCGACCCCGACCCTAACCTTGACCCTGACCCTGAACCTAACCCTGACCTTAACCCTGACTTTAACCATAACCCGAACCCCGACCCTAACCCTGACCCCGACCCCGACCCCGACCCCGACCCTGACCCTAACCCTGACCCTGACCCTGAACCTAACCCTGACCTTAACCCTGACTTTAACCATAACCCTAACCCCGACCCTAACCCTGACCCCGACCCCGACCCTAACCTTGACCCTGACCCTGAACCTAACCCTGACCTTAACCCTGACTTTAACCATAACCCGAACCCCGACCCTAACCCTGACCCCGACCCCGACCTTGACCCTGATCCTGACCCTAACCCTGACCCTGACCCTAACTGAAATCCCTCTTACTTAGTACTGTCTCCTCCACACCCTCTCCAAGGCCGTGACATCCTTCCCAAAGTGCGGTGCCCAGAATTGGACACAACATTCCAGCTGAGGCCTATCCAGTGATCTGTAAAAGGGTCACCATAAATTCCTTGCTTTATACTCTGTGTCAATGATCCCATATAGGTTTTTGAAGAGCCTTATCAACTTGTGCTGCCACCTTGAGCTGTGTAGATGGTGGAGAGGCTTCGAGGTGTCAGGAGGTGGGAGCCTCACAGAATACCCAGTCTCTGCCCTACTCTTGTAACAAACGGTCTTACTATGGGCCCGTTCGGTGAAGCATATGTCAATGATGACCCTCAAGCTGCTGACGGTGAAGGGTTTGCCGATGGTGAAGAACTTGCCGATAGTGAAGAGCTTGCCGATAGTGAAGGACTTGCCAATGGTGAAGGGTTTGCCGATGGTGAAGGGCTTGCCGATGGTGATTCCATTGATGGTCATGGGCAAATGGCTGAGCTTTCTCCTATTTGCGATGGTCATCACCTGCCATAGCCAGCTGGAGCCGGATGCTGTTGAAGACCTGCTGTAAGCTGGAATGAGCTGCAGGAGTTGTAAATGGAGCTGAGCCCTGTGGAATTGTTACCGAATAGCCTCACTTCTGACCTTATGATGGAGGGGAGGTCATTGAAGAAGCAACTGAAGGTGACTGGGCCGCGGACCCTGAGGAACTCCGACAGCGATGGGGTGAGGGGATTGGCCTCCAGCGAGCATAACCATTTTGTTCTGTGTCAGCTGTGAGCTCCCCCACTGACCAACTGTTGCTTGGACACAGCCATTCTCGCCTCTCCTCAGGAAGAAGGTTCAATAAAGACAGTCACACAAGCTAGAATAAAAATTGGGGATATTTCCCAACTGGTCCATTGCTCAGTTACAGGAGCAGAATGGAGTTGGGCAGGTCCGAGCCGTGGAATGGGAACCATTGGTGTAAGAGCACAGACCATTTAACGTTGCATCAACCGGGGCTGTACCTATAAATGAACCCGCACTTATATTCTCTCTCTGTCTCTGTCTCTGTGTGTGGGGGCTTTGTGTTCATTGCGTTGGGTAGGTGTACAGTACAGCACTGCTCTGTGATAAATTAATCTCTGTTTATCTGTTGTAACACCAATCAGGGTTACGGATGGAGCAATTGATACCGGGTCTGTAACAGCCCATGGTAAGCAAACTCACTCAGTATTTATTGTAGCAATGGCCGGTATTACTGATTAACACGCACTGTAAGTTTCACATGTGCTGTCTGTAATGCCATTTATTTGTGATGTGTTTGTTATTCGTGGCGTAGCATTGATCTCCCTGCCCCCCATTCTGCACCCTTCGCTCATCACATCTGGACCTGGCCCATGGGATGGGAGCCACAGCTGGATTCAATCCCCTTCTTGTGATAATTGCTCCCATCGACTCTCCCTGCCCATTAAACAGGGACACAGTCCTGCCATGTTCTTTCCCTGATCATCCCACACACAGACAGCAAGCCGATTGAGAAATGTGAGTCCTGTTCCGATCCAGGCTCCTTGTTCTGGGGAAAGATCACCGACCGCAGTATTTCCAGCATTTTCTGTTCATATTGCAGGCTGCTTGGTCATTGCTTCAGGAGCTTCCCCAATCAGTTCATTGGGTCATTGTGTAAACCACCCAATCGTGTTTACCGGCCCCAGCTCACACTGATCTGTACAGGCATTGGGCCCGATCTTCATATCTGGGCAGGTACGGCAGGGGCGGAGGGGCAGGGGGAGGGGCAGGGAGCGAGGGGAGGGGCAGGGGGTGGTGGCAGGGAGCGGGAGAGGGGGAGGGCGCAGGAGCGGGGGCAGAGGAGGGGCAGGGGGAGGCGGGAGGGGAAGGGAGTAGGTGGGAGGGGCGGGGGAAGGGGGGAGTGCAGGGGGCAGGAGCGGGGGAGGGGGCAGAGGAGAGGCAGGGAGCGGGAGAGGCGGAGGGAGCAGGAGCGGGGGAGGGGGCAGAGGAGGGGCAGGGAGCGGGAGAGGGGGAGGGGTCAGGAGCGGGGGAGGGGGCAGAGGAGGGGCAGGGGGAGGGGCAGGGAGCGGGTGCAGGGGGAGGGGCAGGGGGGAGTGGAGGGGGCAGGGGGAGGGGGCAGAGGAGGGGCAGGGCGAGGGGGCAGGAGCGGGGGAGGGGGCAGAGGAGGGGCAGGGGGAGGGGGGAGGGAGCGGGAGAGGGGAGGGGGCAGGAGCGGGGGAGGGGGCAGAGGAGGGTCATGGGGAGGCGCAGGGGCAGGGGGAGGGGCAGGGAGCGGGGGAGGGGGCAGGTGGCAGGGAGATGGGGAGGGGCAGGGAGCGGGGGAGAGCCAGGGGGACGGGCACGGGATGGGAGAAAGGGCATGAGGGGGCAAGGGGCAGGGTGTGGGGGAGGGGCACAGGGAGGGGCAGGGGGACGGGCACGGGATGGGAGAAAGGGCAGGAGGGGGCAAGGGGCAGGGTGTTGGGGAAGGGCACAGGGAGGGGCAGGGGGAATGGAGGGGGCAGGAGTGGGGGAGTGGGAGGGACAGGGGGTGAGGGGAAGGGAGCAGTGAGCGGGGGGCAGGGGGCAGGGGGAGGGAGAGGGGCAGGGCGAGCAGGGGGCCGGGGGAGATGGAGGGGCTGTGGGAGGGGGGAGGAGGCAGGCGGAGGGGGAGGGGGCAGTGGGCAGGGGGCAATGTGAGGGGGCAGGGGGCAGTGGGCAGGGGGCAGGCTCAGCCGGGACCTCAGTGAGCGGATGTTTTGGTGTTAAAATTGCCGGCAGGAGGCTACGTGGGGAACCTGTGAAAATAGGGCCAGGCACAAGGGTAGTGTTCTGGGAGGGGAAACCCCATCAGGGGAGGGATAGGAAGCCAACACATACCTTGCTGGGCCTCTTCCAGCCTTGGAAGCCGTCAAGAAAAGCATTAAAAAAGGGGGACAAGTCCGACTGCGGCAACTACAGGGGAATCTCCCTGCCATCAGCCACTGGGAAAGTTGTTGCTAGAGTTCTCCTCAACCGTCTTCTCCCTGTCGCCGAGGAACTCCTCCCGGAGTCACAGTGCGGATTTCGTCCCCTACAGAGCACAATGGACATGATTTTTGCAGCGCGACAGCTGCAGGAAAAATGCAGGGAGCAGAGCCAGCCCTTACACATGGCCTTCTTCGATCTTACAAAGGCCTTTGACACTGTCAACTGTGAGGGTCTATGGAGCGTCCTCCTCCGTTTCGGATGCCCCCAAAAATTTATCACCATCCTTCGCCTGCTCCACGAGAACATGCAGGCCGTGATCCTTACCAACGGATCCATTACAGACCCAATCCATGTCCGCACCGGGGTCAAACAGGGCTGTGTCATCACCCCAACCCTCTTCCCAATCTTCCTCGCCGCCATGTTCCACCTCACAATCAACAAGCTCCCCACTGGAGTGAAACTAAAGTATAGAACCAGTGGGAACCTGTTCAACCAGCACCGTCTCCAGGCCAGGTCCAAGACCACCCCAACCTCTGTCATCGAGCTACAGTATGTGGACGATGCCTGCGTCTGTGCACATACAGAGGCTGAACTCCAGGACACAGTCAACGTATTTACTGAGGCGTACGAAAGCATGGGCCTTATGCTAAACATCCGTCCTCACTGGACAGCACTGCCGCCCCGCAGTCATCAAGATACACAGCGTGGCCCTGGACAACGTGAACCATTTCCCATACCTCGGGAGTCTCTTATCAACAAAAGCAGACATTGATGACGAGATTCAACACCACCTCCAGTGTGCCATTGTAGCCTTCGGCCACCTGAGGAAAAGAGTGTTCGAAGACCAGTCCCTCAAATCTGCCACCAAGCTCATGGTCTACAGGGCTGTAGTAATACCCGCCCTCCTGTAAGGCTCAGAGACGTGGACCATGTACAGTAGACACCTCAAGTCGCTGGAGAAATACCACCAACGATGTCTCCGCAAGATCCTGAAAATCCCCTGGGAGGACAGACGCACCAATGTTAGCGACCTCGACCAGGCCAACATCCTCAGCATTGAAGCACTGACCACACTCGATCAGCTCCACTGGGCAGGCCACATTGTCCGCATACCAGACACAAGACTCCCAAAGCAAGCGCTCTACTCGGAACTCCTTTACGGCAAACAAGCCAAAGGTGGGCAGAGGAAACGTTACAGGGACACCCTCAAAGCCTCCCTGATAAAGTGCAACATCCCCACTGACACCTGAGTCCCTGGCCAAAGACCACCCTAAGTGGAGGAAGTGCATCCGGGAGGGCGCTGAGCACCTCGAGTCTCATCGCCGAGAGCGTGCAGAAATCAAGCTCAGGCAGCGGAAGGAGCGTGCGGCAAACCAGACTCCCCACCCACCCTTTCCCTCAACCACTGTCTGGCCCACCTGTGACAGGGACTGTGGTTCTCGTATTGGACTGTTCAGCCACCTAAGGACTCATTTTTAGAGTGGAAACAAGTTTTCTTCAATTCCGAGGGACTGCCTATGACTGACTGATGACTGATGGGCCTCTTCCGGCCTTGGAAGCCAACCCTGACAGGTTTGGTGTGGCAGGGAAGCTCTCACTGCTTCCCCACTCAGAGCTCAGGTTAAAGCTCCAGACCGTGGCCCATAGTCACCATCGGAGACGTATCATGTGTGCAACCTTCATACAACAGTAACCTTCATGTAACTGTAACCTTCATGCAACCACACTGTACATTGTATATTTGTCCTGGAAATGCACACCTTGACCACAGGGGGTGAACTTGTGGGAGACACTCCTCACCTAGGCACTCAGGTATTTAAAGGGAAGTCCCACACAGGGTCATTACTTCTTGGTCCTGGGAACAAAGAAAGGTCACGCAGTGACTGTGTCTGCAGTACATGCCTCGTGGATTCAGTAGCAAGATTCAGGGACACGACATGGCTGGGAGATGCAGCGGCTGACAAGCGAAGGACACATCTACTGACCAGCTGCGGACCAAAGACGTATGCGCTGATGAAAGACCTGCTCGCACCCGAGAAGCCGGCGGACAAGTCCTTCGAAGAGCTCAGCCAGCTGATCAGTGAGCATCTCAAGCCGGCGAGTAGCGTACACATGGCCCGGCACCGGTTCTACACACACCGGCGTCGGGAGGGTCAAAACATCTCGGACGTCGTTGCGGACCTGCGGCGCTTGGCCAGTCTCTGTAAGTTCACAGACGCCTGCAGGGGGGAGATGTTAAGGGATTTCTTCATTGAGGGCATTAGTCAGGCTGGGATTTTCAGGAAGCTCATGCAGACCAAGGACTTGACTTTAGAAGGGGCGGCGTTGATAGCTCAGACCTTTATGGCAGGGGAAGAGGAGACCAAGCTAATTTACGCGCGCAGCTCTGGTTCCAACATGGCGATGGACCAGGGAGTTAACATTGTGAACGCGGTTAGGGGCCCCACAGGCAGGCAAGGGCATTTCGAAACCGCCCAGGCAGCAACAGACTCTAGGGTGGGCCTGCAACAGGAACAATGGAAAGGGGATCGGCAATTCACCCCATCTTGAGGAACAATGCGTCCCGTGATGGGACCATTGACACCCACCATCAGAGTGCTTAGAAACAACCAAAGGGATAATCAGAGAGGAATGCCTGGTAACAGTGCTTTTGTTAACAACAACCTCAGCTCATGCTGGAGGTGTGGGCGTAGACATACTGCAAAAAGCTGCAGGTTCCAGCAATTTATCTGTAGGAATTGCAACACCAGTGGACACTTGGCCAGAATGGGCAGAAAGGCTGTAGCGAGGCTAATCTACAAGACAGAGGAACCAGATGAGGAGTCTGCAATGCAGGATGATGCTTGCGGCAAAGCCATGGATGCTGAAGTTCAGCGGGTTCACGTGGCTGACGTCCACAGCTCATATACCAAAACGCCACCCATGATGATGAAAGTTTTATTGAATGGCATCCCGGTACGCATGGAGCTGGACACAGGAGCCAGCCAGTCCCTTATGAGTGCCCAACAATTTGAGAGACTATGGCCACACAGAGCTAGCAGGCCCAAACTGGAACGCATTGATACGCAGCTACGGACGTATACCAAAGAGATCATACCAGTGCTGGGCAGTGCAAATTTGGTGGTAACACATAATAGGTCAGAGAATTGGCTGCCACTCTGGATTGTCCCGGGAAACGGCCCCGCATTTTTGGGGAGGAGTTGGCTAGCCGAGATGAACTGGAAATGGGGGGATGTGCACGCCATTTCATCTGTGGAGCGAAGCTCATGCTCGCAGGTCCTACAGAAATTCGGGGCACTGTTTCAACCTGGCGTCGGGACTTTCAAGGGCACCAAAGTAGTGATACGCATCACCCCGGACGCCAGACCAGTGCAACACAAAGCCAGAGCGGTGCCGTATGTGATGCGTGAGAAAATTGAAAGTGAATTGGACAGGCTGCTCAGAGAGGGCATAATCTCGGCCGTTGAATCCAGTGACTGGGCAAGCCCCATCGTTCCTGTTCTCAAAGCAGATGGCTCGGTCAGGATTTGTGGCGACTACAAGACCACCATCAACCGAGTGATACTGCAGGACCAATACCCGCTTCTGAGAGCGGAGGACCCTTTTTGTCACGCTGGCAGGTGGCAAGCTGTTTACCAAGTTGATCCTCACTTCGGCCTACATGACTCAGGAACTGACTGAAGAATCCAAGCTTCTGACCACCATCACGACACACAAGGGGCTATTTATCTACAACAGGTGTCTGTTTGGCATTCGTTCGGCAGCCGCTATCTTTCAGAGGAACATGGAAAGCCTGCTCAAATCCATTCCTGGAACAATCGTATTCCAAGAAGACATCCTAATAACGGGTCGAGACACCGAGGAACACCTCCAAAACCTGGGTAGGCTTGCGGTTGAAAAATCCCAAGTGTGTGTTTTTGGCCCCAGAGGTCGAGTTTTTGGGCAGGAGAGTTGCCGCAGACAGGATCTGGCCCACTGAATCAAAAATGGAAGCGATCCGTTGTGCGCCCAGACCCGGAGTTGCGATCATTCCTGGGACTTTTGAACTATTTTGGGAACTTTCTGCCGAACTTAAGCACATTTTTGGAGCCGTTACATGTGCTCTTGCGTAAAGGTTGTGAATGGTTTTGGGGGGACGGTCAAGAACGGGCTTTCAATAAGGCGAGGAACCTGGTTTGTTCTAACAAGCTGTTGACCTTGTACAACCCCTGTAAAAAACTGGTTTTAACATGTGATGCATCACCCTATGGGGTTGGGTGCATGTTGCAGCAGGGTAACGATGACGGCCAACTCCAACCGGTGGCTTCTGCCTCCAGGTCGCTCTCCCAGGCAGAGCGTGGATACGGCATAGTCGAAAAGGAGGCACTCGCATGTGTTTACGGTGTGAAAAAGATGCACCAGTAACTTTTCGGTAGACAGTTCGAGCTAGTAACGGACCACAAGACGTTAATATCCCTGTTGTCTGACAGCAAGGTTGTCAACGCAAATGCATCAGCTCGCATACAGCGATGGGCTCTCACACTGGCTGCGTATGACTACACGATATGGCACCAGCCAGGCACCGGAAATTGCGCTGACGCGCTCAGCAGGCTCCCACTAGCCACCACCGAGGGGGCAGCGGAGCAGAGTGCCGAGATGGTCATGGCCATTGAGGCTTTTGACACTGCGGGCTCTCCCATCACAGCCCGCCAGATCAAACTCTGGACCAACAGGGATCCCCTCCTATCCATGATAAAGAAATGTGTCCTGACTGGGGATTGGGCGCCTGCACACGGAGCATGCCCCGAGGAGGTCAGAACGTTTCAGAGACGGATGGATGAGCTCTCCATCCAAGCCAACTGCCTGCTTTGGGGCAGCCGGGTAGTCATGCCCCAGAAAGGAAGGGAAACGTTCATCAGGGAACTCCACAGCGAGCACCCAGGCATCGTGTTTATGAAGGCCATTGCCCGGTCACATGTTTGGTGGCCGGGGATTGACTCAGACCTGGAACACTGGGTTCGCAGGTGCACAACGTGTGCCCAGCTGGGCAATGCCCCCAGGGAGGCCCCCTTCAGTCCGTGGCCCTGGCCCACCAGGCCATTATCACGCGTTCACGTAGTCTACGCGGGCCCGTTCATGGGGAAAATGTTCCTGATCGTTTTCGATGCATACCCAAAATGGATCGAGTGCATCATATTGAACTCGTGCATGACATCCATCACTGTGGAGAGTCTGCATACGGTTTTCGCGACCCATGGCTTGCCGGACATCCTGGTCAGCGACAATGGCCCATGTTTCACCAGCCATGAATTCCAGGAGTTTATGTCGGGCAATGGGATCAAGCACGTCCGGACAGCGCCATTCAAGCCGGCTTCCAATGGCCAGGCAGAACAGGCGGTCCAAGTCATAAAACACGGCATGCTACGTATCCAAGGACCCTCCCTTCAGTACCGCCTATCGCGCCTCCTGCTGGCCTACAGGTTCCGCCTGCACTCGCTCACAGGAGTCCCGCCAGCGGAACTCCTCATGAAACGCACGCTCAAGACGCAGCTGTCCCTCATTCACCCAGCCCTGGCAGACTTTGTTGAGGGCAAGCGTCAGTCCCAAACCAAGCTCCATGATCGAGGCTCAAGGGGGATGTGTATAGAAATAGATCCGGTATTTGTTCTTAATCATGCTTTGAGGTTTGAGGGCACAGTAATCGGCAAAGAGGGGAATAGGGTCATAGTGGTCAGACTAAACAATGGGCAGATATGCCGCAAACACTTGGACCAAGTAAAGAAAAGGTTCAGCATAGACACTGAGGAACCTGAGGAAGAGCATGAGATGTCAGCCACACCACTGCCAGTGAACGAGCAACAAGGACAATCCACAGCATGCACAGTCCCTGCGGCCAGCCCGGACAGGCCGGAATCACCTCAGGTGACAGAGACGTGCCGAGGTTCAGCCACCAGAGCCACAACTGCGGCGCTCCACGAGAGAGCGTCGACCACCCGATAGACTTAACCTTTGACACAAAACGACATGAGGGGGGAGGTGATGTCATGTATGTAACCATCATGTAACTATAACCTTCATGTAACTGTAACCTTCATGCAGACCGTACACTGTACATTGTATATATGTCCTGGAAATGCACACCTTGACCACAGGGGGTGAACTTGTGGGAGACACTCCTCACCTAGGCACTCAGGTATATAAAGGGAGGTCCCACGCAGGGTCATCGCTTCTTGGTCCTGGGAATAAAGAAAGGTCACGCAGTGACCCTGTCTGCAGTACATGCCTCGTGTGATTCAGTAGCAAGATGCGAGGACACTTCAAGAAGGATCTGCATATTTAACATGGAGGGTGTCCTTGTGCCTGTTCTGCAAAACTTGCAGTTGGCCACTTTGAGGCAGGAAAGGAGTGATTAAACCCCCTACGCCATTTTAACTGATGCTCCCCTCACTCCCCGCCAGAGCCGGCCTGGTTTCGGCCAGGCAGCAGGTGTTACAATCCACCACACTGTTGTTCCGACGCCATTTAAATGCTGCAGCCCGACAAAGATCTGTATCTGAAGCGACAATGTATTATCTTTCAGGTCAAAATCAAGCCAACAATCCAGCAGCTGCGTCTCCTGCTGTGGTAAGTGATTGGATCAGGAGGCTGTACATCTGTAAAATGTAAAATGACAGGAATTATAGAACTCATATCAGTAAGGTACTTCATCCATTTATCAGTAATATTGCAGCAATAATAATGTATCTGTAAAAAGTATTAATTATCATTCAGGTGCAATGAATCTTCAGGTGTATCAATCGTTCAGTTACATTGATCAGTCAGTCCGCTACATTGATCAGTTACATTGATCAGTTACATCGATCAGTTACACTGATCAGTTACATTGATCAGTTACAGTGATCAGTTACACTGATCAGTTACATTGATCAGTTACAGTGATCAAGGACATTGATCAGTTACATTGATCAGTTACAGTGATCAGTTACAAGTGATCAGTTACAGTGATCAGTTAGTTTGATCACTTACATTGATCAGTTACAGTGATCAGTGACATTGATCAGTGACATTGATCAGTTACATTGATCAGTTACATTGATCAGTTACATTGATCAGTGATACTGATCAATGACATTGATCACTTACATTGATCAGTTACATTGATCAGTGACAGTGATCAGTGACATTGATCAGTGACATTGATCACTTACATTGATCAGTTACAGTGATCAGTTACAGTGATCAGTGACATTGATCAGTGACAGTGATCATTTACATTGATCAGTGACATTGATCAGTGACATTGATCACTTACATTGATCAGTTACATTGATCAGTGACAGTGATCAGCTACATTGATCAGTTACATTGATCAGTGACAGTGATCAGTGACATTGATCAGTTACATTGATCAGTTACATCGATCAGTTACACTGATCAGTTACATTGATCAGTTACAGTGATCAGTTACATTGATCAGTTACAGTGATCAGTGACATTGATCAGTTACATTGATCAGTTACAGTGATCAGTTACAAGTGATCAGTTACAGTGATCAGTTAGTTTGATCACTTACATTGATCAGTTACAGTGATCAGTAACATTGATCAGTGACATTGATCAGTTACGTTGATCAGTTACATTGATCAGTGACATTGATCAGTTACATTGATCAGTTACAGTGATCAGTTAAATTGATCAGTTACATTGATCAGTTACAGTGATCAGTGACATTGATCAGTGACATTGATCAGTTACAGTGATCAGTTACATTGATCAGTTACAGTGATCACTTACATTCATCAGTTACATTGATCAGTGATACTGATCAATGACATTGATCACTTACATTGATCAGTTACATTGATCAGTGACAGTGATCAGTGACATTGATCAGTGACATTGATCACTTACATTGATCAGTTACATTGATCAGTGACATTGATCAGTTACATTGATCAGTTACATTAATCAGTGACATTGATCAGTGACATTGATCAGTTACATTGATTAGTTACATTGATCAGTTATATTGATCAGTTACATTGGCCAGTCCTTTAATTGGTTCCTCGACATATTGTTCCAGAAACCATCCCTAATACACTCCAGGAAATCCTCCTCCACCGTGTTGCTACCAGTTCCACATCATCCAAGCTAATGTCCTTCCTTACTATTGCATTAACTTCCTCTTTAACCAGCAACGCCACCCCACCTCCTTTTCCTTTCTGTCTATCCTTCCTGAATGTTGAATAGTCCTGGAAGTTGAGTTCCCAGCCTTGGTCACCTGGAGCCATGTTTCCGTGATGCCAATTACATCATATCTGTCAACTGCTATCTGTGCATTTAATTCGTCCACCTTATTCCGAATACTCCTCCCATTGAGGCACAGAGCCTTCAGGCTTGTCTTTTTAACACACTTTGCCCCTTTAGAATTTTACTGTAATGTGGCCTTTTTTGTTTTTGCCTTGGGTTTCTCTGCCCTCCACTTTTACTTTTCTTCTTTCTATCTTTTGCTTCTGCCCTCATTCTCCTTTCCTCTGTCTCCCTGCATTGGTTCCCATCCACCTGCCATGTTAGTTTAACTCCTCCGTAACAGCACTAGCAAACACTCCCCCTAGGACATTGGTTCTGGTCCTGCCCACGTGCAGAACGTCCGGTTTGTACTGGTCCCACCTCCCCCAGAACCGGTTCCAATATCGCAGGAATTTGAATCCCTCCCTTCTGCACCACTGCTCAAGCCACGTATTCATCTGAGCTATCCTGCGATTCCTACTCTGACTACCGCGTGGCACTGGTAGCAATCCTGAGATTACTACTTTTGAGATTACTACTTTTGATTTTGTTTAATCCCGTTGATATTATCTAAGTGTGCCATTAATACATTCTTTATAATTTTCCCTACTACTAATGTCAGGCTAACCGGTCTGTAGTTCCCTGTTTTCTCTTTCCCTCCTTTTTTAAATAGTGGGGTTACATTTGCCACCCTCCAATCTGCAGGAACTGTTCCATAATCTGTAGAATTTTGGAAGATGACAACCAATCCATCAACTATTTCCATGGCTACCTCTTTTAGTACTCTGGGATGCAGATCATCAGGCCCTGGGGATTTATCTGCCTTCAGTCCCATTAGTTTCTCCAGCACTATTTTCTTACTAATAATCATTTCCTTTAATTCCTCTTGCTCACTAGACCCTTGGTTCCCTAGCATTTCTGGGACGTTATTTGTGTCCTCTTCTGTGAAGTATTTATTTAATTGTTCTGCCATTTCCTTGTTCCCCATTACAAATTCTCCCGTTTCTGTCTGAAAAGGACCTACATTTGTCTTCACTAATCTTTTTCTTTTTACGTACTTGTAGAAGCTTTTGCAGTTGGTTTTTATGTTCCTTGCAAGTTTACTCTCAGACTCTATTTTTCCTCTCTTAATCAATCTCTTGGTCCTTTTTTGCTAAATTCTAAACTGCTCCCAATCCTCAGGGTTGCTACTCTTTCTGGCAACTTTGCGTAACTCCTCTTTGGATCTAATACTATCCTTAATTTCTTCTTTTAGCCATGGTTGGGTCACTTTTCCTTTTGTGTTTTTACGCCGGAAAGAAATGTATAACTGTTGCAATTCATGCATTCATTCCTTAAATATTAGCCATTGCCTATCCACTGTCATGTCTTTTAATGAATCTTCCCAATCTATCATAGCCAATTCAATCCTCATACCTTCGTAGTTTCCTTTGTTTAGATTTAGGACCCTAGTTTTGGATTGGACTACTTCACTTTCCATCTTAATAAAGAATTCAATAATATTATGGTCAATCTTCCCGAAAGGACCCCGCACAACATTGGTCAGTGATCAGTTACATTGATCAGCTACATTGATCACTTACATTGATAAGTGATCAGTTACATTGATCAGTTACATTGACCAGTGACATTGATCAGTGACATTGATCAGTTACAGTGATCAGTTACATTGATCAGTGATATTGATCACTGACATTGATCAGTTACATTGATCAGTGACATTGATCAGTGACAGTGATCAGTGACATTGATCAGTTGCAGTGATCAGTTACAGTGATCAGTTACATTGATCAGTTACAGTGATCGGTTACATTAAACACTTAAATTGATCAGTTACAGTGATCAGTGACATTGATCAGTTACAGTGATCACTTACATTGATTAGTTACATTCATCAGTGACATTGATCAGTTACAGTGATCACTTACATTGATTAGTTACAGTGATCAGTGACATTGATCAATGACAGTGATCAGTTACATTGATCAGTTACAGTGATCAGTTACATTGATCAGTTGCAGTGATCAGTTGCACTGATCATTTACATTGATCAGTTGCATTGATCCGTTACAGTGATGAGTGACAGTGATCAGTTACAGTGATCAGTTACATTGAACACTTCAATTGATCAGTTACAGTGATCAGTTACATTGATCAGTGACAGTGATCAGTGACATTGATCAGTTACAGTGATCAGTTACATTGACCAGTGACAGTGATCAGTGACATTGATCAGTTACATTGATCAGTGACAGTGATCAGTGACATTGATTAGTGACATTAATCAGTTACATTGATCAGTTACATTGATCAGTTACAGTGATCAGTTACATTGAACACTTACATTGATCAGTTACAGTGATCATTACATTGATCAGTGACAGTGATCAGTTACATTGATCAGTGACAATGATCAGTTACTGTGATCAGTTACATTGAACACAAATTGATCAGAAACAGTAATCAATTACATTGATTAGTTACAGTGATCAGTTACAGTGATCAGTGAAATTGATCAATTACAGTGACCAGTTATATTGAACACAAATTGATCAGTTACAGTAATCAGGTACATTGATCAGTGACATTGATCAGTGACAGTGATCAGTTACATTGATCAGTTAAATTGATCAGTGACATTGATCAGTTACAGTGATCAGTTACAGTGATCAGTTGCATTGATCAGTTGCAGTGATCAGTTACATTGACCAGTGACAGTGATCAGTTACAGTGATCAGTTACATTGAACACAAATTGATCAGTTACAGTGATCTGTTACAGTGATTAGTGACATTGATCAATTACAGTGATCAATTACATTGATCAGTTAAAGTAATAATATGCTTATAGTGCTCCATAATTTAAAGAGAAATCTTTCAATGTAATAATTCAGTCAAAGTATGAATTCACAAGCTGATACTCATTTACAGTAATAACTAATGTGAAGTGATGATTAGTTTTGAAATCAAATCTAACAGCGAAATTCCATATCCGACTGTCTTTTGTTTATTGCAGTTAGACGACAATTAAATCCAATACGCTGAACTGAATCTCCGACACAGTCATCGCGTTCCGCCAGAGGCAGTTATTGAAACTGAGTGCGAATATGCTGCTGTGAAACGCATGTAATCTCCCAAGGTTCTATGTCACTGTTGTCAGTCAGAAGGGGCGCACTGAAATATAATATTGTCTAATGCTAAGCTCGAATGGACCCAGCAACTCCCACACCCTGATATTACTGGGTAATCCCACACTCCCACACCCTGATATTACTGGGTAATCCCACACTCCCAGACCCTGATATTACTGGGTAATCTCACACTCCTAGACCCTGATATTACTGGGTAATCCCACACTCCCAGACCCTGATATTACTGGGTAATCCCACACTCCCAGACCCTGATATTACTGGGTAATCCCACACTCCCAGACACTGATATTACTGGGTAATCCCACACTCCCTGACCCTGATATTACTGGGTAATCCCACACTCACAGACCCTGATATTACTGGGTAATCCCACACTCCCACACCCTGATATTACTGGGTAATCCCACACTCCCAGACCCTGATATTACTGGGTAATCTCACACTCCTAGACCCTGATATTACTGGGTAATCCCACACTCCCAGACCCTGATATTACTGGGTAATCCCTCACTCCCAGACCCTGATATTACTGGGTAATCCCGCACTCCCAGACACTGATTTACTGGGTAATCCCACACTCCCATACCCTGAAATTACTGGGTAATCCCACACTCTCAGACCCTGATATTAATGGGCAATGTCACACTCCAGACCCTGATATTACTGGGCAATCCCACACTCGCAGACACTGATATTACTGGGTAATCCCACACTCCCAGACCCTGATATTACTGGGTAATCCCACACTCCCAGACCCTGATATTACTGGGTAATCCCACACTCCCAGACACTGATATAACTGGGTAATCCCACACTCCCTGACCCTGATATTACTGGGTAATCCCACACTCACAGACCCTGATATTACTGGGTAATCCCACACTCCCACACCCTGATATTACTGGGTAATCCAACACTCCCAGACCCTGATATTACTGGGTAATCTCACACTCCTAGACCCTGATATTACTGGGTAATCCCACACTCCCAGACCCTGATATTACTGGGTAATCCCTCACTCCCAGACCCTGATATTACTGGGTAATCCCGGACTCCCAGACACTGATATTACTGGGTAATCCCACACTCCCAGACCCTGATATTACTGGGTAATCCCACACTCTCAGACCCTGATATTAATGGGCAATGCCACACTCCAAGACCCTGATATTACTGGGCAATCCCACACTCACAGACACTGATATTACTGGGTAATCCCACACTCCCAGACCCTGATATTACTGGGTAATCCCACACTCGCAGACCCTGATATTACTGGGTAATGTCACATTCCCAGACCCTGATATTACTGGGTAATGTCACACTCCCAGTACCCTGATATTACTGGGTAATCCCACACTCCCAGACCCTGATATTACTGGGTAATCCCACACTCCCAGACCCTGATATTACTGGGTAATCCCACACTCCCAGACACTGATATTACTGGGTAATCCCACACTCCCAGACATTGATATTACTGGGTAATCCCACACTCACAGACCCAGATATTATTGGGTAATCCCACACGAGTAGACCCTGATATTACTGGGTAATCACACACTCCCAGACCCTGATATTACTGGGTAATCCCACACTCCCAGACACTGATATTACTGGGTAATCCCACACTCCCAGACCCTGATATTACTGTGTTATCCCACACTCCCAGACCCTGATATTACTGGGTAATCCCACACTCCCACACCCTGATATTACTGGGTAATTACACACTCCCAGACCCTGATATTACTGGGTAATCCCACACTCCCAGACCCAGATATTACTGGGTAATCCCACACTCCCAGACACTGATATTACTGGGTAATCCCACACTACCAGACCCTGATATTACTGGGTAATCCCACACTCCCAGACCCTGATATTACTGGGTAATCCCACACTCCCACACCCTGATATTACTGGGTAATCCCACACTCCCAGACCCTGATATTACTGGGTAATCCCACACTCCCAGACCCTGATATTACTGGGTAATCCCACACTCCCAGACCCTGATATTACTGGGTAATCCCACACTCCCAGAACCTTATATTACTGGGTAATCCCACACTCCCAGACCCTGATATTACTGGGTAATCACACACTCCCAGACCCTGATATTACTGGGTAATACCACACTCCCAGACCCTGATATTACTGGATAATCCCATATTCCCAGACCCTGATATTACTGGGTAATCCCACACTCCCAGACCCTGATATTACTGGGTAATCCTACACTCCCAGACCCTGATATTACTGGGTAATCCCACACTCCCAGACCCTGATATTACTGGGTAATCCCACACTCCCAGACCCTGATATTACTGGGTAATCACAAACTCCCAGACCCTGATATTACTGGATAATCCCACACTCCGAGACCCTGATATTACTGGGTAATCCCACACTCCCAGACACTGATATTACTGGTAATCCCACACTCCCAGACCCTGATATTACTGGGTAATCCCACACTCCCAGACACTGATATTACTGGGTAATCCCACACTTCCAGACCCTGATATTACTGGGTAATCCCACACTCCCAGACACTGATATCACTGGGAAATCCCACATTCCCAGATCCTGTTATTACTGGGTAATCCCACACTCCCAGACCCTGATATTACTGGGTAATCCCACACTCCCAGACCCTGATGTTATGGTAATCCCACACTCCCACACCCTGATATTACTGGGTAATCCCACACTCTCAGACCCTGATATTACTGGGTAATCCCACACTCCCAGACCCTGATATTACTGGGTAATCCCACACTCCCAGACCCTGATATTACTGGGTAATCTCACACTCCCTGACCCTGATATTACTGGGTAATCCCACACTCCCAGACCCTTATATTACTGGGTAATCCCACACTCCCAGACCCTGAAATTACTGGCTAATCACACACTCCCAGACCCTGATATTACTGGGTAATCCCACACTCCCAGACCCTGATATTACTGGATAATCCCACATTCCCAGACCCTGATATTACTGGGTAATCCCACACTCCCAGACCCTGATATTACTGGGTAATCCTACACTCCCAGACCCTGATATTACTGGGTAATCCCACACTCCCAGACCCTGATATTACTGGGTAATCCCACACTAGTAGACCCTGATATTACTGGGTAATCACACACTCCCAGACCCTGATATTACTGGGTAATCACACACTCCCAGACCCTGATATTACTGGATAATCCCACATTCCGAGACCCTGATATTACTGGGTAATCCCACACTCCCAGACACTGATATTACTGGTAATCCCACACTCCCAGACCCTGATATTACTGGGTAATCCCACACTCCCAGACACTGATATTACTGGGTAATCCCACACTCCCAGACCCTGATATTACTGGGTAATCCCACACTCCCAGACACTGATATTACTGGGTAATCCCACATTCCCAGATCCTGATATTACTGGGTAATCCCACACTCGTAGACCCTGATATTACTGGGTAATCCCACACTCCCAGACCCTGATATTATGGTAATCCCACACTCCCACACCCTGATATTACTGGGTAATCCCACACTCCCAGACCCTGATATTACTGGGTAATCCCACACTCCCAGACCCTGATATTACTGGGTAATCCCACACTCCCAGACCCTGATATCACTGGGTAATCCCACACTCCCAGACCCTGATATTACTGGGTAATCCCACACTCCCAGACCCTGATATTACTGGGTAATCTTACACTCCCAGACCCTGATATTACTGGGTAATCCCACACTCCCAGACCCTGATATTACTGGGGTAATCTCACACTCCCATACCCTGATATTACTGGGTAATCCCACTCTCGTAGACACTGATATTACTGGGTAATCCCACACTCCCTGACCCTGATATTACTGGGTAATCCCACACTCCCCGACCCTGATATCACTGGGTAATCCCACACTCCCAGACCCTGATATTACTGGGTAATCCCACACTCCCAGACCCTGATATTACTGGGTAATCCCACACTCCAAGACCCTGATATTACTGAGTAATCCCACACTCTCAGACCCTGATATTACTGCGTAATCTCACACTCCCAGACCCTGATATTACTGGGTAATCCCACACTCCCAGACCCTGATATTACTGGGTAATCCCACACTCCCAGACCATTATATTACTGGGTAATCCCACACTCCCAGACCCTGATATTACTGGGTAATCACACACTCCCAGACCCTGATATTACTGGGTAATTCCACACTCCCAGACCCTGATATTACTGGATAATCCCACACTCCCAGACCCTGATATTACTGGGTAATCCCACACTCCCAGACCCTGATATTACTGGGTAATCCCACACTCCCAGACCCAGATATTACTGGGTAATCCCACACGAGTAGACCCTGATATTACTGGGTAATCACACACTCCCAGACCCTGATATTACTGGGTAATCCCACAGTCCCAGACACTGATATTACTGGGTAATCCCACACTCCCAGACCCTGATATTACTGGGTTATCCCACACTCCCAGACCCTGATATTACTGGGTAATCCCACACTCCCACACCCTGATATTACTGGGTAATCACACACTCCCAGACCCTGATATTACTGGGTAATCCCACAGTCCCAGACCCTGATATTACTGGGTAATCCCACACTCCCAGACACTGATATTACTGGGTAATCCCACACTACCAGACCCTGATATTACTGGGTAATCCCACACTCCCAGACCCTGATATTACTGGGTAATCCCACACTCCCACACCCTGATATTACTGGGTAATCCCACACTGCCAGACCCTGATATTACTGGGTAATCCCACAATCCCAGACCCTGATATTACTGGGTAATCCCACACTCCCAGACCCTGATATTACTGGGTAATCCCACACTCCCAGACCCTTATATTACTGGGTAATCCCACACTCCCAGACCCTGATATTACTGGGTAATCACACACTCCCAGACCCTGATATTACTGGGTAATCCCACACTCCCAGACCCTGATATTACTGGATAATCCCACATTCCCAGACCCTGATATTACTGGGTAATCCCACACTCCCAGACCCTGATATTACTAGGTAATCCTACACTCCCAGACCCTGATATTACTGGGTAATCCCACACTCCCAGACCCTGATATTACTGGGTAATCCCACACTCCCAGACCCTGATATTACTGGGTAATCACAAACTCCCAGACCCTGATATTACTGGATAATCCCACAATCCGAGACCCTGATATTACTGGGTAATTCCACACTCCCAGACACTGATATTATTGGTAATCCCACACTCCCAGACCCTGATATTACTGGGTAATCCCACACTCCCAGACACTGATATTACTGGGTAATCCCACACTCCCAGACCCTGATATTACTGGGTAATCCCACACTCCCAGACACTGATATTACTGGGTAATCCCACATTCCCAGATCCTGATATTACTGGGTAATCCCACACTCCCAGACGCTGATATTACTGGGTAATCCCACACTCCCAGATCCTGATATTATGGTAATCCCACACTCCCACACCCTGATATTACTGGGTAATCCCACACTCCCAGACCCTGATATTACTGGGTAATCCCTCACTCCCAGACCCTGATATTACTTGGTAATTCCACACTCCCAGACCCTGATATTACTGGGTAATCCCACACTCCCAGACCCTGATATTACTGGGTAATCCCACACTCCCAGACCCTGATATTACTTGGTAATCTCACACTCCCAGACCCTGATATTACTGGGTAATCCCACACTCCCAGACCCTTATATTACTGGGTAATCCCACACTCCCAGACCCTGAAATTACTGGGTAATCACACACTCCCAGACACTGATATTACTGGGTAATCCCACACTCCCAGACCCTGATATTACTGGATAATCCCACATTCCCAGACCCTGATATTACTGGGTAATCCCACACTCCCAGACCCTGATATTACTGGGTAATCCTACACTCCCAGACCCTGATATTACTGGGTAATCCCACACTCCCAGACCCTGATATTACTGGGTAATCCCACACTAGTAGACCCTGATATTACTGGGTTATCACACACTCCCAGACCCTGATATTACTGGGTAATCACACACTCCCAGACCCTGATATTACTGAATAATCCCACACTCCGAGACCCTGATATTACTGGGTAATCCCACACTCCCAGACACTGATATTACTGGTAATCCCACACTCCCAGACCCTGATATTACTGGGTAATCCCACACTCCCAGACACTGATATTACTGGGTAATCCCACACTCCCAGACCCTGATATTACTGGGTAATCCCACACTCCCAGACACTGATATTACTGGGTAATCCCACATTTCCAGATCCTGATATTACTGGGTAATCCCACACTCCCAGACCCTGATATTACTGGGTAATCCCACACTCCCAGACCCTGATATTACTGGGGTAATCTCACACTCCCAGACCCTGATATTACTGGGTAATCCCACTCTCGTAGACACTGATATTACTGGGTAATCCCACACTCCCTGACCCTGATATTACTGGGTAATCCCACACTCCCCGACCCTGATAGCACTGGGTAATCCCACACTCCCAGACCCTGAATTTACTGGGTAATCCCACACTCCCAGACCCTGATATTACTGGGTAATCCCACACTCCCAGACCCTGATATTACTGGGTAATCCCACACTCTCAGACCCTGATATTACTGGGTAATCTCACACTCCCAGACCCTGATATTACTGGTAATCCCACACTCCCAGACCCTGATATTACTGGGTAATACCACACTCCCAGATCCTGATATTACTGGGTAATCCCACACTCCCAGACCCTGATATTACTGGGTAATCCCACACTCCCAGACCCAGATATTACTGGGTAATCCCACACGAGTAGACCCTGATATTACTGGGTAATGACACACTCCCAGATCCTGATATTACTGGGTAATCCCCCACTCCCAGACACTGATATTACTGGGTAATCCCACACTCCCAGACCCTGATATTACTGGGTTATCCCACACTCCCAGACCCTGATATTACTGGGTAATCCCACACTCGCACACCCTGTTATTACTGGGTAATCACACACTCCCAGACCCTGATATTACTGGGTAATCCCACAGTCCCAGACCCTGATATTACTGGGTAATCCCACACTCCCAGACACTGATATTACTGGGTAATCCCACACTACCAGACCCTGATATTACTGGGTAGTCCCACACTCCCAGACCCTGATATTACTGGGTAATCCCACACTCCCACACCCTGATATTACTGGGTAATCCCACACTCCCAGACCCTGATATTACTGGGTAATCCCACAATCCCAGACCCTGATATTACTGGGTAATCCCACACTCCCAGACCCTGATATTACTGGGTAATCCCACACTCCCAGACCCTTATATTACTGGGTAATCCCACACTCCCAGACCCTGATATTACTGGGTAATCACACACTCCCAGACCCTGATATTACTGGGTAATCCCACACTCCCAGACCCTGATATTACTGGATAATCCCACATTCCCAGACCCTGATATTACTGGGTAATCCCACACTCCCAGACCCTGATATTACTGTGTAATCCTACACTCCCAGACCCTGATATTACTGGGTAATCCCACACTCCCAGACCCTGATATTACTGGGTAATCCCACACTCCCAGACCCTGATATTACTGGGTAATCACAAACTCCCAGACCCTGATATTACTGGATAATCCCACAATCCGAGACCCTGATATTACTGGGTAATCCCACACTCCCAGACACTGATATTACTTGTAATCCCACACTCCCAGACCCTGATATTACTGGGTAATCCCACACTCCCAGACACTGATATTACTGGGTAATCCCACACTCCCAGACCCTGATATTACTGGGTAATCCCACACTCCCAGACACTGATATTACTGGGTAATCCCACATTCCCAGATCCTGATATTACTGGGTAATCCCACACTCCCAGACGCTGATATTACTGGGTAATCCCACACTCCCAGACCCTGATATTATGGTAATCCCACACTCCCACACCCTGATATTACTGGGTAATCCCACACTCCCAGACCCTGATATTACTGGGTAATCCCACACTCCCAGACCCTGATATTACTTGGTAATCTCACACTCCCAGACCCTGATATTACTGGGTAATCCCACACTCCCAGACCCTTATATTACTGGGTAATCCCACACTCCCAGACCCTGAAATTACTGGGTAATCACACACTCCCAGACCCTGATATTACTGGGGAATCCCACACTCCCAGACCCTGATATTACTGGATAATCCCACATTCCCAGACCCTGATATTACTGGGTAATCCCACACTCCCAGACCCTTATATTACTGGGTAATCCTACACTCCGAGACCCTGATATTACTGGGTAATCCCACACTCCCAGACACTGATATTACTGGTAATCCCACACTCCCAGACCCTGATATTACTGGGTAATCCCACACTCCCAGACACTGATATTACTGGGTAATCCCACACTCCCAGACCCTGATATTACTGGGTAATCCCACACTCCCAGACACTGATATTACTGGGTAATCCCACATTTCCAGATCCTGATATTACTGGGTAATCCCACACTCCCAGACCCTGATATTACTGGGTAATCCCACACTACCAGACCCTGATATTATGGTAATCCCACACTCCCACACCCTGATATTACTGGGTTATCCCACACTCCCAGACCCTGATATTACTGGGTAATCCCACACTCCCAGACCCTGATATTACTGGGTAATCCCACACTCCCAGACCCAGATATTACTGTGTAATCCCACACTCCCAGACCCTGATATTACTGGGTAATACCACACTCCCAGACCCTGATATTACTGGGTAATCTCACACTCCCAGACCCTGATATTACTGGGTAATCCCACACTCCCAGACCCTGATATTACTGGGTAATCCCACACTCCCAGACCCTGATATTACTGGGTAATCCCACACTCCCAGACCCTGATATTACTGGGTAATCACAAACTCCCAGACCCTGATATTACTGGATAATCCCACAATCCGAGACCCTGATATTACTGGGTAATCCCACACTCCCAGACACTGATATTATTGGTAATCCCACACTCCCAGACCCTGATATTACTGGGTAATCCCACACTCCCAGACACTGATATTACTGGGTAATCCCACACTCCCAGACCCTGATATTACTGGGTAATCCCACACTCCCAGACACTGATATTACTGGGTAATCCCACATTCCCAGATCCTGATATTACTGGGTAATCCCACACTCCCAGACGCTGATATTACTGGGTAATCCCACACTCCCAGATCCTGATATTATGGTAATCCCACACTCCCACACCCTGATATTACTGGGTAATCCCACACTCCCAGACCCTGATATTACTGGGTAATCCCTCACTCCCAGACCCTGATATTACTTGGTAATCCCACACTCCCAGACCCTGATATTACTGGGTAATCCCACACTCCCAGACCCTGATATTACTGGGTAATCCCACACTCCCAGACCCTGATATTACTTGGTAATCTCACACTCCCAGACCCTGATATTACTGGGTAATCCCACACTCCCAGACCCTGAAATTACTGGGTAATCACACACTCCCAGACACTGATATTACTGGGTAATCCCACACTCCCAGACCCTGATATTACTGGATAATCCCACATTCCCAGACCCTGATAATACTGGGTAATCCCACACTCCCAGACCCTGATATTACTGGGTAATCCTACACTCCCAGACCCTGATATTACTGGGTAATCCCACACTCCCAGACCCTGATATTACTGGGTAATCCCACACTAGTAGACCCTGATATTACTGGGTTATCACACACTCCCAGACCCTGATATTACTGGGTAATCACACACTCCCAGACCCTGATATTACTGAATAATCCCACACTCCGAGACCCTGATATTACTGGGTAATCCCACACTCCCAGACACTGATATTACTGGTAATCCCACACTCCCAGACCCTGATATTACTGGGTAATCCCACACTCCCAGACACTGATATTACTGGGTAATCCCACACTCCCAGACCCTGATATTACTGGGTAATCCCACACTCCCAGACACTGATATTACTGGGTAATCCCACATTTCCAGATCCTGATATTACTGGGTAATCCCACACTCCCAGACCCTGATATTACTGGGTAATCCCACACTCCCAGACCCTGATATTACTGGGGTAATCTCACACTCCCAGACCCTGATATTACTGGGTAATCCCACTCTCGTAGACACTGATATTACTGGGTAATCCCACACTCCCTGACCCTGATATTACTGGGTAATCCCACACTCCCCGACCCTGATAGCACTGGGTAACCCCACACTCCCAGACCCTGATATTACTGGGTAATCCCACACTCCCAGACCCTGATATTACTGGGTAATCCCACACTCCCAGACCCTGATATTACTGGGTAATCCCACAATCTCAGACCCTGATATTACTGGGTAATCTCACACTCCCAGACCCTGATATTACTGGTAATCCCACACTCCCAGACCCTGATATTACTGGGTAATACCACACTCCCAGATCCTGATATTACTGGGTAATCCCACACTCCCAGACCCTGATATTACTGGGTAATCCCACACTCCCAGACCCAGATATTACTGGGTAATCCCACACGAGTAGACCCTGATATTACTGGGTAATGACACACTCCCAGATCCTGATATTACTGGGTAATCCCACACTCCCAGACACTGATACTACTGGGTAATCCCACACTCCCAGACCCTGATATTACTGGGTTATCCCACACTCCCAGACACTGATATTACTGGGTAATCCCACACTCGCACACCCTCCCTGTTATTACTGGGTAATCACACACTCCCAGACCCTGATATTACTGGGTAATCCCACAGTCCCAGACCCTGATATTACTGGGTAATCCCACACTCCCAGACACTGATATTACTGGGTAATCCCACACTACCAGACCCTGATATTACTGGGTAATCCCACACTCCCAGACCCTGATATTACTGGGTAATCCCACACTCCCACACCCTGATATTACTGGGTAATCCCACACTCCCAGACCCTGATATTACTGGGTAATCCCACAATCCCAGACCCTGATATTACTGGGTAATCCCACACTCCCAGACCCTGATATTACTGGGTAATCCCACACTCCCAGACCCTTATATTACTGGGTAATCCCACACTACCAGACCCTGATATTACTGGGTAATCACACACTCCCAGACCCTGATATTACTGGGTAATCCCACACTCCCAGACCCTGATATTACTGGATAATCCCACATTCCCAGACCCTGATATTACTGGGTAATCCCACACTCCCAGACCCTGATATTACTGGGTAATCCTACACTCCCAGACCCTGATATTACTGGGTAATCCCACACTCCCAGACCCTGATATTACTGGGTAATCCCACACTCCCAGACCCTGATATTACTAGGTAATCACAAACTCCCAGACCCTGATATTACTGGATAATCCCACAATCCGAGACCCTGATATTACTGGGTAATCCCACACTCCCAGACACTGATATTACTGGTAATCCCACACTCCCAGACCCTGATATTACTGGGTAATCCCACACTCCCAGACACTGATATTACTGGGTAATCCCACACTCCCAGACCCTGATATTACTGGGTAATCCCACACTCCCAGACACTGATATTACTGGGTAATCCCACATTCCCAGATCCTGATATTACTGGGTAATCCCACACTCCCAGACGCTGATATTACTGGGTAATCCCACACTCCCAGACCCTGATATTATGGTAATCCCACACTCCCACACCCTGATATTACTGGGTAATCCCACACTCCCAGACCCTGATATTACTGGGTAATCCCACACTCCCAGACCCTGATATTACTGGGTAATCCCACACTCCCAGACCCTGATATTACTGGGTAATCCCACACTCCCAGACCATGATATTACTGGGTAATCCCACACTCCCAGACCCTGATATTACTTGGTAATCTCACACTCCCAGACCCTGATATTACTGGGTAATCCCACACTCCCAGACCCTTATATTACTGGGTAATCCCACACTCCCAGACCCTGAAATTACTGGGTAATCACACACTCCCAGACCCTGATATTACTGGGGAATCCCACACTCCCAGACCCTGATATTACTGGATAATCCCACATTCCCAGACCCTGATATTACTGGGTAATCCCACACTCCCAGACCCTTATATTACTGGGTAATCCTACACTCCGATACCCTGATATTACTGGGTAATCCCACACTCCCAGACACTGATATTACTGGTAATCACACACTCCCAGACCCTGATATTACTGGGTAATCCCACACTCCCAGACACTGATATTACTGGGTAATCCCACACTCCCAGACCCTGATATTACTGGGTAATCCCACACTCCCAGACACTGATATTACTGGGTAATCCCACATTTCCAGATCCTTATATTACTGGGTAATCCCACACTCCCAGACCCTGATATTACTGGGTAATCCCACACTCCCAGACCCTGATATTATGGTAATCCCACACTCCCACACCCTGATATTACTGGGTAATCCCACACTCCCAGACCCTGATATTACTGGGTAATCCCACACTCCCAGACCCTGATATTACTGGGTAATCCCACACTCCCAGACCCTGATATTACTGTGTAATCCCACACTCCCAGACCCTGATATTACTGGGTAATACCACACTCCCAGACCCTGATATTACTGGGTAATCTCACACTCCCAGACCCTGATATTACTGGGTAATCCCACACTCCCAGACCCTGATATTACTGGGGTAATCTCACACTCCCAGACCCTGATATTACTGGGTAATCCCTCTCTCCCAGACACTGATATTACTGGGTAATCCCACACTCCCTGACCCTGATATTACTGGGTAATCCCACACTCCCCGACCCTGATATCACTGGGTAATCCCACACTCCCAGACCCTGATATTACTGGGTAATCCCACACTCCCAGACCCTGATATTACTGGGTAATCCCACACTCCCAGACCCTGATATTACTGGGTAATCCCACACTCTCAGACCCTGATATTACTGGGTAATCTCACACTCCCAGACCCTGATATTACTGGGTAATCCCACACTCCCAGACCCTGATATTACTGGGTGGTACCACACTCCCAGATCCTGATATTACTGGGTAATCCCACACTCGCAGAACCTGATATTACTGGGTAGTCCCACACTCCCAGACCCTGATATTGCTGGGTAATCCCACACTCCCAGACACTGATATTAATGTGTAATCCCACACTCCAAGACCCTGATATTACTGGGTAATCCCACACTCCCAGACCCTGATATTACTGGGTAATCCCACACTCCCAGACCCTGATATTATTGGGGAAACCCACATTCCCAGACCCTGATATTACAAGGTAATCCCACACTCCCAGACCCTGATATTACTGAGTAATCCCACACTCCCAGACCCTGATATTACTGGGTAATCCCACACTCACAGACACTGATATGACTGGGCAATCCCACACTCCCAGACCCTGATATTACTGGGAAATCCCACACTGCAAGACCCTGATATTACTGGGTAATCCCACACTCCCAGACCCTGATATTACTGGGTAATCCCACACTCCCAGACCCTGATATTACTGGGTAATCCCACACTCCCAGACCCTGATATTACTGGGTAATCCCACACTCCCACACCCTGATATTACTGGGTAATCCCACACTCCCAGACCCTGATATTACTGGGTAATCCCACACTCCCAGACCCTGATATTACTGGGTAATCCCACACTCCCAGACCCTGATATTACTGGGTAATCCCACACTCCCAGACCCTTATATTACTGTGTAATCCCACACTCCCAGACCATGATATTACTGGGTAATCACACACTCCCAGACCCTGATATTACTGGGTAATCCCACACTCCCAGACCCTGATATTACTGGATAATCCCACACTCACAGACCCTGATATTACTGGGTAATCCCACACTCCCAGACCCTGATATTACTGGGTAATCCTACACTCCCAGACCCTGATATTACTGGGTATTCCCACACTCCCAGACCCTGATATTACTGGGTAATCCCACACTAGTAGACCCTGATATTACTGGGTAATCACACACTCCCAGACCATGATATTACTGGGTAATCAGACACTCCCAGACCCTGATATTACTGGATAATCCCACACTCCGATACCCTGATATTACTGGGTAATCCCACACTCCCAGACACTGATATTACTGGGTAATCCCACACTCCCAGACCCTGATATTAATGGGTAATCCCACACTCCCAGACACTGATATTACTGGGTAATCCCACACTCCCAGACCCTGATATTACTGGTTAATCTCACACTCCCAGACCCTGATATTACTGGGTAATCCCACTCTCCCAGACCCTGATATTACTGGGTAATCCCACACACCCAGACCCTGATATTATTGGGTAATCCCACACTCCCAGACCCTGATATTACTGGGTAATCCCACATTCCCAGACCCTGATATTAATGGGTAATCCCACACTCCCAGACCCTGATATTACTGGGTAATCCCACACTCCCAGACCCTGATATTACTGGGTAATCCCACACTCCCACACCCTGATATTACTGGGTAATCTCACACTCCCAGACCCTGATATTACTGGGTAATCCCACTCTCCCAGACCCTGATATTGCTGGGTAATCCCACACTCCCATACCCTGATATTACTGGGTAATCCCACACTCCCACACCCTGATATTACTGGGAAATCTCACACTCCCAGACCCTGATATTACTGTGTAATCCCACACTCCCAGACCGTTATATTACTGGGTAATCCCACACTCCCACACTCTGATATTACTGCGAAATCTCACACTCCCAGACCCTGATATTACTGGGTAATCCCACACTCCCAGACCCTGATATTACTGGGTAATCACACACTCCCAGACCCTGATATTACTGGGTAATCCCTCACTCCCAGACCCTGATATTACTGGGTAATCCCACACTCCCAGAACCTGATATTACTGAGTCATCCCACACACCCAGACCCTGATATTACTCGGTAATCCCACACTCCCAGACCCTGATATTACTGGGTAATCCCACACACCCAGACGTTGATATTACTGGGTAATCCCTCACTCCCAGACCATGATATTACTGGGTAATCACACACTCCCAGACCCTGATATTACTGGGTAATCCCACACTCCCAGACCCTGATATTACTGGGTAATCCCACACTCCCAGACGCTGATATTACTGGGTAATCCCACACTCGCAGACCCTGATACTACTGGGAAATCCCACACTCCCAGACCCTGATATTACTGGGTAATCACACAATCCCAGAACCTGATATTACTGGGTAATCCCACACTCCCAGACCCTGATATTACTGGGTTATGCCACACTCCCAGACCCTGATATTACTGGGTAATCCCACACTCCCAGACCCTGATATTACTGGGTAATCCCACACTCACAGAACCTGATATTACTGGGTAATCGCACACTCCCAGACCCTGATATTACTGGGTAATCCCACACTTCCAGACCCTGATATTACTGGGTAATCCCACACTCCCAGACCCTGATATTACTGGGTAATCCCACACTTCCAGAACCTGATATTACTGAGTAATCCCACACACCCAGACCCTGATGTTACTGGGTAATCTCACACTCCCAGACCCTGATATTACTGGGTAATCCCACACTCCCAGAACCTGATATTACTGGGAAATCTCACATTCCCAGACCCTGAAATTACTGGGTAATCCCACACTCCCAGACCCTTATATTACTGGGTAATCCCAAACTCCCAGACCCAGATATTACTGGGTAATCCCACTCCCAGTCCCTGATATTACTGGGTAATCACACGCTCCCAGACCCTGATATTACTGGCTAATCCCACACTCCCAGACCCTGATATTACTGCGTAATCCCACACACCCAGACGCTGATATTACTGGGTAATCCCTAACTCACAGACCCTGATATTACTGGGTAATCACACACTCCCAGACCCTGATATTACTGGGTAGTCCCACACTCCCAGACCCTGATATTACTGGGTAATCACACACTCACAGACACTGATATTACTGGGTAATCCCAAACTCCCAGACCCTGACAATACTGGGTAATCCCACACTCTCAGACCCTGATATTCCTGCGTAATCCCACACTCCCAGACCCTTATATTACTGGGTAATCCCAAACTCCCAGACCCTGATTTACTGGGTAATCCCACACTCCCAGACCCTGATACTACTGGGTAATCCCAAACTCCCAGACCCTGACAATACTGGGTAATCCCACACTCTCAGACCCTGATATTCCTGGGTAATCCCACACTCCCAGACCCTGATATTACTGGGTAATCCCACACTCCCACACCCTGATATTACTGGGAAATCTCACATTCCCAGACCCTGATATTACTGGGTAATCCCAAACTCCCAGACCCTGATATTACTGGGTAATCCCACACACCAAGACCCTGATATTACTGAGTAATCACACACACCCAGACCCTGATATTACTGGGTAATCCCACACTCCCAGACCCTGATATTACTGGGTAATCCCACACTCCCAGACGCTGATATTACTGGTTAATCCCACACTCCCAGACCCTGATACTACTGGGAAATCCCACACTCCCAGACCCTGATATTACTGGGTAATCACACACTCCCAGACCCTGATATTACTGGGTAATCCCACACTCCCAGACCCTGATATTACTGGGTAATCCCACACTCCCAGACCCTGATATTACTGGGTAATCCCACACTCCCAGACCCTGATATTACTGGGTAATACCACACTCCCAGAACCTGATATTACTGGGTAGTCGCACACTCCCAGACCCTGATATTACTGGGTAATCCCACACTGACAGACCCTGATATTACTGGTTAATCCCACACTCCCAGACCCTGATATTACTGGGTAATCCCACACTCCCAGAACCTGATATTACTGAGTAATCCCACACACCCAGACCCTGATATTACTCGGTAATTCCACACTCCCAGACCCTGATATTACTGGGTAATCCCACACACCCAGACGTTGATATTACTGGGTAATCCCTCACTCCCAGACCATGATATTACTGGGTAATCACACACTCCCAGACCCTGATATTACTGGGTAATCCCACACTCCCAGACCCTGATATTACTGGGTAATCCCACACTCCCAGACGCTGATATTACTGGGTAATCCCACACTCCCAGACTCTGATACTACTGGGAAATCCCACACTCCCAGACCCTGATATTACTGGGTAATCACACAATCCCAGAACCTGATATTACTGGGTAATCCCACACTCCCAGACCCTGATATTACTGGTTTATGCCACACTCCCAGACCCTGATATTACTGGGTAATCCCACACTCCCAGACCCTGATATTACTGGGTAATCCCACACTCCCAGACCCTGATATTACTGAGTAATCCCACACACCCAGACCCTGATGTTACTGGGTAATCTCACACTCCCAGACCCTGATATTACTGGGTAATCTCACACTCCCAGACCCTGATATTACTGGGTAATCCCACACTCCCAGACCCTGATATTACTGGGTAATCCCACACACCCAGACGTTGATATTACTGGGTAATCCCTCACTCCCAGACCATGATATTACTGGGTAATCACACACTCCCAGACCCTGATATTACTGGGTAATCCCACACTCCCAGACCCTGATATTACTGGGTAATCTCACACTCCCAGACCCTGATATTACTGGGTAATCTCACAGTCCCAGACCCTGATATTACTGGGTAATCCCACACTCCCAGACCCTGATATTACTGGGTAATCCCACACACCCAGACGTTGATATTACTGGGTAATCCCACACTCCCAGAACCTGATATTACTGAGTAATCCCACACACCCAGACCCTGATATTACTGGGTAATCCCACACTCCCAGACCCTGATATTACTGGGTAATCCCACACACCCAGACGTTGATATTACTGGGTAATCACTCACTACCAGACCATGATATTACTGGGTAATCACACACTCCCAGACCCTGATATTACTGGGTAATCCCACACTCCCAGACCCTGATATTACTGGGTAATCCCACAGTCCCAGACCCTGATATTGCTGGGTAATCTCACACTCCCAGACCCTGATAATACTGGGTAATCCCACACTCTCAGACCCTGATATTATTGGGTAATCCCACACTCCCAGACCCTGATATTACTGGGTAATCCCACACTCCCACACCCTGATATTACTGGGAAATCTCACATTCCCAGACCCTGAAATTACTGGGTAATCCCACACTCCCAGACCCTTATATTACTGGGTAATCCCAAACTCCCAGACCCAGATATTACTGGGTAATCCCACTCCCAGTCCCTGATATTACTGGGTAATCACACGCTCCCAGACCCTGATATTACTGGGTAATCCCTAACTCACAGACCCTGATATTACTGGGTAATCACACACTCCCAGACCCTGATATTACTGGGTAATCCCACACTCCCAGACCCTGATATTACTGGGTAATCCCACACTCCCAGACGCTGATATTACTGGGTAATCCCACACTCCCAGACCCTGATACTACTGGGTAGTCCCACACTCCCAGACCCTGATATTACTGGGTAATCACACACTCACAGACACTGATATTACTGGGTAATCCCAAACTCCCAGACCCTGACAATACTGGGTAATCCCACACTCTCAGACCCTGATATTCCTGCGTAATCCCACACTCCCAGACCCTTATATTACTGGGTAATCCCAAACTCCCAGACCCTGATTTACTGGGTAATCCCACACTCCCAGACCCTGATACTACTGGGTAATCCCAAACTCCCAGACCCTGACAATACTGGGTAATCCCACACTCTCAGACCCTGATATTCCTGGGTAATTCCACACTCCCAGACCCTGATATTACTGGGTAATCCCACACTCCCAAACCCTGATATTACTGGGAAATCTCACATTCCCAGACCCTGATATTACTGGGTAATCCCAAACTCCCAGACCCTGATATTACTGAGTAATCACACACACCCAGACCCTGATATTACTGGGTAATCCCACACTCCCAGACCCTGATATTACTGGGTAATCCCACACTCCCAGACGCTGATATTACTGGTTAATCCCACACTCCCAGACCCTGATACTACTGGGAAATCCCACACTCCCAGACCCTGATATTACTGGGTAATCACACACTCCCAGACCCTGATATTACTGGGTAATCCCACACTCCCAGACCCTGATATTACTGGGTAATCCGACACTCCCAGACCCTGATATTACTGGGTAATCCCACACTCCCAGACCCTGATATTACTTGGTAATACCACACTCCCAGAACCTGATATTACTGGGTAGTCGCACACTCCCAGACCCTGATATTACTGGGTAATCCCACACTGCCAGACCCTGATATTACTGGTTAATCCCACACTCCCAGACCCTGATATTACTGGGTAATCCCACACTCCCAGAACCTGATATTACTGAGTAATCCCACACACCCAGACCCTGATATTACTGGGTAATCTCACACTCCCAGCCCCTGAAATTACTGGGTCATCTCACACTCACATACCCTGATATTACTGGGTAATCCCACACTCCCAGACCCTGATATTACTGGGTAATCCCACACACCCAGACGTTGATATTACTGGGTAATCCCTCACTCCCAGACCATGATATTACTGGGTAATCACACACTCCCAGACCCTGTTATTACTGGGTAATCCCACACTCCCAGACCCTGATATTACTGGGTAATCTCACACTCCCAGACCCTGATATTACTGGGTAATCTCACACTCCCAGACCCAGATATTACTGGGCAATCCCACACTCCCAGACCCTGATATTACTGGGTAATCCCACACACCCAGACGTTGATATTACTGGGTAATCCCTCACTCCCAGACCATGATATTACTGGGTAATCACACACTCCCAGACCCTGATATTACTGGGTAATCCCACACTCCCAGACCCTTATATTACTGGGTAATCCCAAACTCCCAGACCCTGATTTACTGGGTAATCCCACACTCCCAGACCCTGATACTACTGGGTAATCCCAAACTCCCAGACCCTGACAATACTGGGTAATCCCACACTCTCAGACCCTGATATTCCTGGGTAATCCCACACTCCCAGACCCTGATATTACTGGGTAATCCCACACTCCCACACCCTGATATTACTGGGAAATCTCACATTCCCAGACCCTGATATTACTGGGTAATCCCAAACTCCCAGACCCTGATATTACTGGGTAATCCCACACACCCAGACCCTGATATTACTGAGTAATCACACACACCCAGACCCTGATATTACTGGGTAATCCCACACTCCCAGACCCTGATATTACTGGGTAATCCCACACTCCCAGACGCTGATATTACTGGTTAATCCCACACTCCCAGACCCTGATACTACTGGGAAATCCCACACTCCCAGACCCTGATATTACTGGGTAATCACACACTCCCAGACCCTGATATTACTGGGTAATCCCACACTCCCAGACCCTGATATTACTGGGTAATCCCACACTCCCAGACCCTGATATTACTGGGTAATCCCACACTCCCAGACCCTGATATTACTGGGTAATACCACACTCCCAGAACCTGATATTACTGGGTAGTCGCACACTCCCAGACCCTGATATTACTGGGTAATCCCACACTGCCAGACCCTGATATTACTGGTTAATCCCACACTCCCAGACCCTGATATTACTGGGTAATCCCACTCTCCCAGAACCTGATATTACTGAGTAATCCCACACACCCAGACCCTGATATTACTGGGTAATCTCACACTCCCAGCCCCTGAAATTACTGGGTAATCTCACACTCACAAACCCTGATATTACTGGGTAATCCCACACTCCCAGACCCTGATATTACTGGGTAATCCCACACACCCAGACGTTGATATTACTGGGTAATCCCTCACTCCCAGACCATGATATTACTGGGTAATCACACACTCCCAGACCCTGTTATTACTGGGTAATCCCACACTCCCAGACCCTGATATTACTGGGTAATCTCACACTCCCAGACCCTGATATTACTGGGTAATCTCACACTCCCAGACCCAGATATTACTGGGTAATCCCACACTCCCAGACCCTGATATTACTGGGTAATCCCACACACCCAGACGTTGATATTACTGGGTAATCCCTCACTCCCAGACCATGATATTACCGGGTAATCACACACTCCCAGACCCTGATATTACTGGGTAATCCCACACTCCCAGACCCTGATATTACTGGGTAATCCCACACTCCCACACCCTGATATTACTGGGAAATCTCACATTCCCAGACCCTGATATTACTGGGTAATCCCACACTCCCAGACCCTTATATTACTGGGTAATCCCAAACTCCCAGACCCTGATATTACTGGGTAATCCCACACTCCCAGTCCCTGATATTACTGGGTAATCACACGCTCCCAGACCCTGATATTACTGGCTAATCCCACACTCCCACACCCTGATATTACTGGGAAATCTCACATTCCCAGACCCTGATATTACTGGGTAATCCCACACTCCCAGACCCTTATATTACTGGGTAATCCCAAACTCCCAGACCCTGATATTACTGGGTAATCCCACACTCCCAGTCCCTGATATTACTGGGTAATCACACGCTCCCAGACCCTGATATTACTGGGTAATCCCTCACTCCCAGACCCTGATATTACTGGGTAATCCCACACTCCCAGACCCTGATATTACTGAGTAATCACACACACCCAGACCCTGATATTACTGGGTAATCCCACACTCCCAGACCCTGATATTACTGGGTAATCCCACACTCCCAGACGCTGATATTACTGGGTAATCCCACACTCCCAGACCCTGATACTACTGGGAAATCCCACACTCCCAGACCCTGATATTACTGGGTAATCCCACACTCCCAGACCCTGATATTACTGGGTAATCCCACACTCCCAGAACCTGATATTACTGGGTAGTCGCACACTCCCAGACCCTGATATTACTGGGTAATCCCACACTGCCAGACCCTGATATTACTGGTTAATCCCACACTTCCAGACCCTGATATTACTGGGTAATCCCACACTCCCAGAACCTGATATTACTGAGTAATCCCACACACCCAGACCCTGATATTACTGGGTAATCTCACACTCCCAGACCCTGATATTACTGGGTAATCTCACACTCCCAGACCCTGATATTACTGGGTAATCTCACACTCCCAGACCCTGATATTACTGGGTAATCCCACACTCCCAGACTCTGATATTACTGGGTAATCCCACACTCCCAGACCCTGATATTACTGGGTAATCTCACACTCCCAGACCCTGATAATACTGGGTAATCCCACACTCTCAGTCCCTGATATTACTGGGTAATCCCACACTCCCAGAACCTGATATTACTGGGTAATCCCACACTCCCAGACCCAGATATTACTGGGTAATCCCACACTCCCAGACCTTGATATTACTGGGTGATCCCACACTCCCAGTCCCTGATATTACTGGGTTATCCCACACTCCCTCACCCTGATATTACTGGGTAATCTCACACTCCCAGACCCTGATATTACTGGGTAATCCCACACTCCCACACCCTGATATTACTGGCTAATTGCTCCCTCCAGACCCTGATATTACTGGGTAATCCCACACTCCCACAACCTGATATTACTGGGAAATCTCACACTCCCAGGCCCTGATATTACTGGGTAATCCCACACTCCCAGACCCTTGTATTACTGGGTAATCCCACACTCCAAGGCCCTGATATTACTGGGTAATCCCACATTCCCAGATCCTGATATTACTGGGTAATCACACACTCCCAGACCCTGATATTACTGGGTGATCCCTCACTCCCAAACCCTGATGTTACGGGGTAATCCCACACTCCCAGAACCTGATCTTTCTGAGTAATCCCACACACCCAGACCCTGATATTACTGGGTAATCCCACACTCCCAGACCCTGATATTACTAGGTAATCTCACACACCCAGACCCTGATATTACTGGGTAATCCCACACTCCCAGTCCCTGATATTACTGGGTAATCCCTCATTCCCAGACCCTGATATTACTGGGTAATCCCACACTCCCAGACCCTTATATTACTGGGTAATCCCACACACCCAGACCCTGATATTACTGGGTAATCCCACACTCCCACACCCTGATATTACTGGGTAATCTCACACTCCCAGAACCTGATCTTTCTGAGTAATCGCACACACCCAGACCCTGATAATACTGGGTAATCCCACACTCCCAGACCCTGATATTACTGGGTAATCCCACACTCCCAGACCCTGATATTACTGGGTAATCCCAAACTCCCAGACCCTGATATTACTGGGTAATCCCACACTCCAAGACCCTGATATTACTGGGTAATCCCACACTCCCAGACCCTGATATTACTGGGTAATCCCACACTCCCAGAACCTGATATTACTGAGTAATCGCACACTCCCAGACCCTGATATTACTGGGTAATCCCACACTCCCAGACCCTGATATTACTGAGTAATCCGACACTCCCTGACCCTGATTTTACTGTGTAGTCCCACACTCCCAGACCCTGATATTACTGGGTAATCTCACACTCCCAGACCCTGATATTACTGGGTAATCCCACACTCCCAGACCCTGATATTACTGGGTAATCCCACACACCCAGACGTTGATATTACTGGGTAATCCCACACTCCCAGAACCTGATATTACTGAGTAATCCCACACACCCAGACCCTGATATTACTGAGTAATCCCACACTCCCAGACCCTGATATTACTGGGTAATCTCACACTCCCAGACCCAGTTATTACTGGGTAATCCCACACTCCCAGACCCTGATATTACTGGGTAATCCCACACACCCAGACGTTGATATTACTGGGTAATCCCTCACTCCCAGACCATGATATTACTGGGTAATCACACACTCCCAGACCCTGATATTACTGGGTAATCCCACACTCCCAGACCCTGATATTACTGGGTAATCCCACAGTCCCAGACCCTGATATTACTGGGTAATCTCACACTCCCAGACCCTGATAATACTGGGTAATCCCACATTCTCAGACCCTGATATTACTGGGTAATCCCACACTCCCAGACCCTGATATTACTGGGTAATCCCATACTCCCACACCCTGATATTACTGGGAAATCTCACATTCCCAGACCCTGATATTACTGGGTAATCCCACACTCCCAGACCCTTATATTACTGGGTAATCCCAAACTCCCAGACCCTGATATTACTGGGTAATCCCACACTCCCAGACTCTGATATTACTGGGTTATCCCACACTCCCAGACCCTGATATTACTGGGTAATCCCACACTCCCAGACCCTGATATTACTGGGTAATCCCTCACTCCCAGACACTGATATTACTGGGTAATCCCACACTCCCAGAGCCTGATATTACTGAGTAATATCACACACCCAGACCCTGATATTACTGGGTAATCCCACACTCCCAGACCCTGATATTACTGCGTAATCCCACACACCCAGACGCTGATATTACTGGTAATCCCACACTCCCAGACCCTGATATTACTGGGTAATCCCACACTCCCAGACGCTGATATTACTGGGTAATCCCACACTCCCAGACCCTGATACTACTGGGTAATCCCACACTCCCAGACCCTGATATTACTGGGTAATCACACACTCCCAGACACTGATATTACTGGGTAATCCCAAACTCCCAGACCCTGATATTACTGGGTTATCCCACACTCCCAGACCCTGATATTACTGGGTAATCCCACACTCCCAGACCCTGATATTACTGGGTAATCCCACACTCCCAGAACCTGATATTCCTGGGTAATCGCACACTCCCAGACCCTGATATTACTGGGTAATCCCACACACCCAGACCCTGATATTACTGGGTAATCCGACAATCCCAGACCCTGATTTTACTGTGTAATCCCACACTCCCAGACCCTGATATTACTGGGTAATCTCACACTCCCAGACCCTGATATTACTGGGTAATCCCACACTCCCAAACCCTGATATTACTGGGTAATCCCAAACTCCCAGACCCTGATATTACTGGGTAATCCCACACTTCCAGACCGTGATATTACTGGGTAATCCCACACTCCCAGACCCTGATATTACTGGGTAATCCCACATTCCCAGACCCTGATATTACTGGGTAATCCCACACTCCCAGACTCTTATATTACTGGGTAATCCCACACTCCCAGACGCTGATATTACTGGGTAATCCCACACTCCCAGACCCTGATATTACTGGGTAATCCCACACTCCCAGACCCTGATACTACTGGGTAATCACACACTCCCTGACCCTGATATTACTGGGTAATCCCACACTCCCAGACCCTGATATTACTGGGTAATCCCACACTCCCAGACCCTGATATTACTGGGTAATCGCACACTCCCAGACCCTGATTTTACTGTGTAATCCCACACTCCCAGACCCTGATATTACTGGGTAATCTCACACTCCCAGACCCTGATATTACTGGGTAATCCCACACTCCCAAACCCTGATATTACTGGGTAATCCCAAACTCCCAGACCCTGATATTACTGGGTAATCCCACACTCCCAGACCGTGATATTACTGGGTAATCCCACACTCCCAGACCCTGATATTACTGGGTAATCCCACATGCCCAGACCCTGATATTACTGGGTAATCCCACACTTCCAGACTCTTATATTACTGGGTAATCCCACACTCCCAGACGCTGATATTACTGGGTAATCCCACACTCCCAGACCCTGATACTACTGGGTAATCCCACACTCCCAGACCCTGATACTACTGGGTAATCACACACTCCCTGACCCTGATATTACTGGGTAATCCCACACTCCCAGACCCTGATATTACTGGGTAATCCCACACTCCCAGACCCTGATATTACTGGGTAATCGCACACTCCCAGACCCTGATATTACTGGGTAATCCCACACTCCCAGACCCTGATATTACTGGGTAATCCCACACTCCCAGACTCTGATATTACTGGGTAATCCCACACTCCCAGACCCTGATATTACTGGGTAATCTCACACTCCCAGACCCTGATAATACTGGGTAATCCCACACTCTCAGTCCCTGATATTACTGGGTAATCCCACACTCCCAGAACCTGATATTACTGGGTAATCCCACATTCCCAGACCCTGATATTACTGGGTAATCCCACACTCCCAGACCTTGATATTACTGGGTAATCCCACACTCCCAGTCCCTGATATTACTGGGTTATCCCACACTCCCACACCCTGATATTACTGGGTAATCTCACACTCCCAGACCCTGATATTACTGGGTAATCCCACACTCGCACACCCTGATATTACTGGCTAATTGCTCCCTCCAGACCCTGATATTACTGGGTAATCCCACACTCCCACAACCTGATATTACTGGGAAATCTCACACTCCCAGGCCCTGATATTACTGGGTAATCCCACACTCCCAGACCCTTGTATTACTGGTTAATCCCACACTCCAAGGCCCTGATATTACTGGGTAATCCCACATTCCCAGATCCTGATATTACTGGGTAATCACACACTCCCAGACCCTGATATTACTGGGTAATCCCTCACTCCCAGACCCTGATATTACTGGGTAATCCCACACTCCCAGTCCCTGATATTACTGGGTAATCCCTCATTCCCAGACCCTGATATTACTGGGTAATCCCACACTCCCAGACCCTTATATTACTGGGTAATCCCACACTCCCAGACCCTGATATTACTGGGTAATCTCACACTCCCAGAACCTGATCTTTCTGAGTAATCGCACACACCCAGACCTTGATATTACTGGGTAATCCCACACTCCCAGACCCTGATATTACTGGGTAATCCCACACTCCCAGAACCTGATCTTTCTGAGTAATCCCACACACCCAGACCCTGATATTACTGGGTAATCCCACACTCCCAGACCCTGATATTACTAGGTAATCCCACACACCCAGACCCTGATATTACTGGGTAATCCCACACTCCCAGTCCCTGATATTACTGGGTAATCCCTCATTCCCAGACCCTGATATTACTGGGTAATCCCACACTCCCAGACCCTTATATTACTGGGTAATCCCACACTCCCAGACCCTGATATTACTGGGTAATCCCACACTCCCACACCCTGATATTACTGGCTAATCTCACACTCCCAGAACCTGATCTTTCTGAGTAATCACACACACCCAGACCCTGATATTACTGGGTAATCCCACACTCCCAGACCCTGATATTACTGGGTAAGCCCACACACCCAGACCCTGATATTACTGGGTAATCCCACTCTCCCAGACCCTGATATTACTGGGTAATCCCACACTCCCAGACACTGATATTACTGGGTAATCCCACACTCCCACACCCTGATATTACTGGGAAATCTCACACTCCAAGACCTTGATATTACTGGGTAATCCCACACTCCCAGACCCTTATATTACTGGGTAATCCCAAACTCCCAGACCCTGATATTACTGGGTAATCTCATACTCCCAGTCCCTGATATTACTGGGTAATCACATGCTCCCAGACCCTGATATTACTGGGTAATCCCTCACTCCCAGACCCTGATATTACCGGGTAATCCCCACTCCCAGAGCCTGATATTACTGAGTAATCCCACACACCCAGACCCTGATATTACTGGGTAATCCCACACTCCCAGACCCTGATATTACTGCGTAATCCCACACACCCAGACGCTGATATTACTGGGTAATCCCTAACTCCCAGACCCTGATATTACTGGGTAATCATACACTCCCAGACCCTGATATTACTGGGTAATCCCACACTCCCAGATCCTGATATTACTGGGTAATCCCACACTCCCAGACGCTGATATTACTGGGTAATCCCACACTCCCAGACCCTGATACTACTGGGTAATCCCACACTCCCAGACCCTGATATTACTGGGTAATCACAAACTCCCAGACCCTGATATTACTGGGTAATCCCACACTCCCAGACCCTGATATTACTGGGTAATCCCAAACTCCAAGACCCTGATATTACTGGGTAATCCCACACTCCCAGACCCTGATATTACTGGGTAATCTCACACTCCCAGACCCTGATATTACTGGGTAATCCCACACTACCAGAACCTGATATTACTGGGTAATCGCACACTCCCAGACCCTGAAATTACTGGGTAATCCCACACTCCCAGACCCTGATATTACTGGGTAATCCGACACTCCCTGACCCTGATTTTACTGTGTAGTCCCACACTCCCAGACCCTGATATTACTGGGTAATCTCACACTCCCAGACCCTGATATTACTGGGTAATCTCACACTCCCAGACCCAGATATTACTGGGTAATCCCACACTCCGAGACCCTGATATTACTGGGTAATCGCACACACCCAGACGTTGATATTACTGGGTAATCCCTCACTCCCAGACCCTGATATTACTGGGTAATCACACACTCCCAGACCCTGATATTACTGGGTAATCCCACACTCCCAGACCCTGATATTACTGGGTAATACCACAGTCCCAGACCCTGATATTACTGGGTAATCTCACACTCCCAGACCCTGATAATACTGGGTAATCCCACACTCTCAGACCCTGATATTACTGGGTAATCCCACACTCCCAGACCCTGATATTACTGGGTAATCCCATACTCCCACACCCTGATATTACTGGGAAATCTCACATTCCCAGACCCTGACATTACTGGGTAATCCCACACTCCCAGACCCTTATATTACTGGGTAATCCAAAACTCCAGACCCTGATATTACTGGGTAATCCCACACTCCGAGTCCCTGATATTACTTGGTAATCACACGCTCCCAGACCCTGATATTACTGGGCAATCCCTCACTCCCAGACCCTGATATTACTGGGTAATCCCACACTCCCAGAGCCTGATATTACTGAGTAATATCACACACCCAGACCCTGATATTACTGGGTAATCCCACACTCCCAGACCCTGATATTACTGCGTAATCCCACACACCCAGATCCTGATATTACTGGGTAATCACACACTCCCAGACCCTGATATTACTGGGTAATCCCACACTCCCAGACCCTGATATTACTGGGTAATCCCACACTCCCAGACGCTGATATTACTGGGTAATCCCACACTCCCAGACCCTGATACTACTGGGTAATCCCACACTCCCAGACCCTGATATTACTGGGTAATCACACACTCCCAGACACTGATATTACTGGGTAATCCCAAACTCCCAGACCCTGATATTACTGGGTTATCCCACACTCCCAGACCCTGATATTACTGGGTAATCCCACACTCCCAGACCCTGATATTACTGGGTAATCCCACACTCCCAGAACCTGATATTCCTGGGTAATCGCACACTCCCAGACCCTGATATTACTGGGTAATCCCACACACCCAGACCCTGATATTACTGGGTAATCCGACAATCCCAGACCCTGATTTTACTGTGTAATCCCACACTCCCAGACCCTGATATTACTGGGTAATCTCACACTCCCAGACCCTGATATTACTGGGTAATCCCACACTCCCAGACCCTGATATTACTGGATAATCCCACATTCCCAGACCCTGATATTACTGGGTAATCCCACACTCCCAGACTCTTATATTACTGGGTAATCCCACACTCCCAGACGCTGATATTACTGGGTAATCCCACACTCCCAGAACCTGATATTACTGGGTAATCCCTCATTCCCAGACCCTGATATTACTGGGTAATCCCACACTCCCAGACCCTTATATTGCTGGGTAATCCCACACTCCCAGACCCTGATATTACTGGGTAATCCCACACTCCCACACCCTGATATTAATGGGTAATCCCACACTCCCAGAACCTGATATTACTGGGTAATCCCACATTCCCAGACCCTGATATTACTGGGTAATCCCACACTCCCAGACCCTGATATTACTGGGTAATCCCACACTCCCAGACTCTGATATTACTGGGTAATCCCACACTCTCACACCCTGATATTACTGGGTAATCTCACAATCCCAGACCCTGATATTACTGGGTAATCCCACTCTCCCAGACCCTTATATTACTGGGTAATCCCACACTCCCAGACACTGATATTACTGGGTAATCCCACACACCCACACCCTGATATTACTGGGAAATCTCACACTCCAAGACCCTGATATTACTGGGTAATCCCACACTCCCAGACCCTTATATTACTGGGTAATCCCAAACTCCCAGACCCTGATATTACTGGGTAATCCCATACTCCCAGACCCTGATACTACTGGGTAATCCCACACTCCCAGACCCTGATATTACTGGGTAATCACACACTCCCAGACCCTGATATTACTGGGTAATCCCACACTCCCAGACCCTGATATTACTGGGTAATCCCAAACTCCCAGACCCTGATATTACTGGGTAATCCCACACTCCCAGACCCTGATATTACTGGGTAATCCCACACTCCCAGACCCTGATATTACTGGGTAATCCCACACTACCAGAACCTGATATTACTGGGTAATCGCACACTCCCAGACCCTGATATTACTGGGTAATCCCACACTCCCAGACCCTGATATTACTGGGTAATCCGACACTCCCTGACCCTGATTTTACTGTGTAGTCCCACACTCCCAGACCCTGATATTACTGGGTAATCTCACACTCCCAGACCCTGATATTACAGGGTAATCCCACACTCCCAGACCCTGATATTACTGGGTAATCCCACACTCCCAGACCCTGATATTACGGGGTAATCCCACACTCGCACACCCTGATATTACTGGCTAATTGCTCCCTCCAGACCCTGATATTACTGGGTAATCCCACACTCCCACAACCTGATATTACTGGGAAATCTCACACTCCCAGGCCCTGATATTACTGGGTAATCCCACACTCCCAGACCCTTGTATTACTGGTTAATCCCACACTCCAAGGCCCTGATATTACTGGGTAATCCCACATTCCCAGATCCTGGTATTACTGGGTAATCACACACTCCCAGACCCTGATATTACTGGGTAATCCCTCACTCCCAGACCCTGATATTACTGGGTAATCCCACACTCCCAGTCCCTGATATTACTGGGTAATCCCTCATTCCCAGACCCTGATATTACTGGGTAATCCCACACTCCCAGACCCTTATATTACTGGGTAATCCCACACTCCCAGACCCTGATATTACTGGGTAATCTCACACTCCCAGAACCTGATCTTTCTGAGTAATCGCACACACCCAGACCTTGATATTACTGGGTAATCCCACACTCCCAGACCCTGATATTACTGGGTAATCCCACACTCCCAGAACCTGATCTTTCTGAGTAATCCCACACACCCAGACCCTGATATTACTGGGTAATCCCACACTCCCAGACCCTGATATTACTAGGTAATCCCACACACCCAGACCCTGATATTACTGGGTAATCCCACACTCCCAGTCCCTGATATTACTGGGTAATCCCTCATTCCCAGACCCTGATATTACTGGGTAATCCCACACTCCCAGACCCTTATATTACTGGGTAATCCCACACTCCCAGACCCTGATATTACTGGGTAATCCCACACTCACACACCCTGATATTACTGGGTAATCTCACACTCCCAGAACCTGATCTTTCTGAGTAATCACACACACCCAGACCCTGATATTACTGGGTAATCCCACACTCCCAGACCCTGATATTACTGGGTAAGCCCACACACCCAGACCCTGATATTAATGGGTAATCCCACACTCCCAGAACCTGATATTACTGGGTAATCCCACATTCCCAGACCCTGATATTACTGGGTAATCCCACACTCCCAGACTCTGATATTACTGGGTAATCCCACACTCTCACACCCTGATATTACTGGGTAATCTCACAATCCCAGACCCTGATATTACTGGGTAATCCCACTCTCCCAGACCCTGATATTACTGGGTAATCCCACACTCCCAGACACTGATATTACTGGGTAATCCCACACTCCCACACCCTGATATTACTGGGAAATCTCACACTCCAAGACCTTGATATTACTGGGTAATCCCACACTCCCAGACCCTTATATTACTGGGTAATCCCAAACTCCCAGACCCTGATATTACTGGGTAATCTCATACTCCCAGTCCCTGATATTACTGGGTAATCACATGCTCCCAGACCCTGATATTACTGGGTAATCCCTCACTCCCAGACCCTGATATTACCGGGTAATCCCCACTCCCAGAGCCTGATATTACTGAGTAATCCCACACACCCAGACCCTGATATTACTGGGTAATCCCACACTCCCAGACCCTGATATTACTGCGTAATCCCACACACCCTGACGCTGATATTACTGGGTAATCCCTAACTCCCAGACCCTGATATTACTGGGTAATCATACACTCCCAGACCCTGATATTACTGGGTAATCCCACACTCCCAGATCCTGATATTACTGGGTAATCCCACACTCCCAGACGCTGATATTACTGGGTAATCCCACACTTCCAGACCCTGATACTACTGGGTAATCCCACACTCCCAGACCCTGATATTACTGGGTAATCACAAACTCCCAGACCCTGATATTACTGGGTAATCCCACACTCCCAGACCCTGATATTACTGGGTAAACCCAAACTCCAAGACCCTGATATTACTGGGTAATCCCACACTCCCAGACCCTGATATTACTGGGTAATCTCACACTCCCAGACCCTGATATTACTGGGTAATCCCACACTACCAGAACCTGATATTACTGGGTAATCGCACACTCCCAGACCCTGAAATTACTGGGTAATCCCACACTCCCAGACCCTGATATTACTGGGTAATCCGACACTCCCTGACCCTGATTTTACTGTGTAGTCCCACACTCCCAGACCCTGATATTACTGGGTAATCTCACACTCCCAGACCCTGATATTACTGGGTAATCCCACACTCCCAGACCCTGATATTACTGGGTAATCCCACACACCCAGACTTTGATATTACTGGGTATTCCCACACTCCCAGAACCTGATATTACTGAGTAATCCCACACACCCAGACCCTGATATTACTGAGTAATCCCACACTCCCAGACCCTGATATTACTGGGTAATCTCACACTCCCAGACCCAGATATTACTGGGTAATCCCACACTCCGAGACCCTGATATTACTGGGTAATCGCACACACCCAGACGTTGATATTACTGGGTAATCACACACTCCCAGACCCTGATATTACTGGGTAATCCCACACTCCCAGACCCTGATATTACTGGGTAATACCACAGTCCCAGACCCTGATATTACTGGGTAATCCCACACTCCCAGACTCTTATATTACTGGGTAATCCCACACTCCCAGACGCTGATATTACTGGGTAATCCCACACTCCCAGAACCTGATATTACTGGGTAATCCCTCATTCCCAGACCCTGATATTACTGGGTAATCCCACACTCCCAGACCCTTATATTGCTGGGTAATCCCACACTCCCAGACCCTGATATTACTGGGTAATCCCTCACTCCCAGACCATGATATTACTGGGTAATCCCACACTCCCAGAACCTGATATTACTGGGTAATCCCACATTCCCAGACCCTGATATTACTGGGTAATCCCACACTCCCAGACCCTGATATTACTGGGTAATCCCACACTCCCAGACTCTGATATTACTGGGTAATCCCACACTCTCACACCCTGATATTACTGGGTAATCTCACAATCCCAGACCCTGATATTACTGGGTAATCCCACTCTCCCAGACCCTTATATTACTGGGTAATCCCACACTCCCAGACACTGATATTACTGGGTAATCCCACACACCCACACCCTGATATTACTGGGAAATCTCACACTCCAAGACCCTGATATTACTGGGTAATCCCACACTCCCAGACCCTTATATTACTGGGTAATCCCAAACTCCCAGACCCTGATATTACTGGGTAATCCCATACTCCCAGACCCTGATACTACTGGGTAATCCCACACTCCCAGACCCTGATATTACTGGGTAATCACACACTCCCAGACCCTGATATTACTGGGTAATCCCACACTCCCAGACCCTGATATTACTGGGTAATCCCAAACTCCCAGACCCTGATATTACTGGGTAATCCCACACTCCCAGACCCTGATATTACTGGGTAATCCCACACTCCCAGACCCTGATATTACTGGGTAATCCCACACTACCAGAACCTGATATTACTGGGTAATCGCACACTCCCAGACCCTGATATTACTGGGTAATCCCACACTCCCAGACCCTGATATTACTGGGTAATCCGACACTCCCTGACCCTGATTTTACTGTGTAGTCCCACACTCCCAGACCCTGATATTACTGGGTAATCTCACACTCCCAGACCCTGATATTACAGGGTAATCCCACACTCCCAGACCCTGATATTACTGGGTAATCCCACACTCCCAGACCCTGATATTACGGGGTAATCCCACACTCGCACACCCTGATATTACTGGCTAATTGCTCCCTCCAGACCCTGATATTACTGGGTAATCCCACACTCCCACAACCTGATATTACTGGGAAATCTCACACTCACAGGCCCTGATATTACTGGGTAATCCCACACTCCCAGACCCTTGTATTACTGGTTAATCCCACACTCCAAGGCCCTGATATTACTGGGTAATCCCACATTCCCAGATCCTGGTATTACTGGGTAATCACACACTCCCAGACCCTGATATTACTGGGTAATCCCTCACTCCCAGACCCTGATATTACTGGGTAATCCCACACTCCCAGTCCCTGATATTACTGGGTAATCCCTCATTCCCAGACCCTGATATTACTGGGTAATCCCACACTCCCAGACCCTTATATTACTGGGTAATCCCACACTCCCAGACCCTGATATTACTGGGTAATCTCACACTCCCAGAACCTGATCTTTCTGAGTAATCGCACACACCCAGACCTTGATATTACTGGGTAATCCCACACTCCCAGACCCTGATATTACTGGGTAATCCCACACTCCCAGAACCTGATCTTTCTGAGTAATCCCACACACCCAGACCCTGATATTACTGGGTAATCCCACACTCCCAGACCCTGATATTACTAGGTAATCCCACACACCCAGACCCTGATATTACTGGGTAATCCCACACTCCCAGTCCCTGATATTACTGGGTAATCCCTCATTCCCAGACCCTGATATTACTGGGTAATCCCACACTCCCAGACCCTTATATTACTGGGTAATCCCACACTCCCAGACCCTGATATTACTGGGTAATCCCACACTCCCACACCCTGATATTACTGGGTAATCTCACACTCCCAGAACCTGATCTTTCTGAGTAATCACACACACCCAGACCCTGATATTACTGGGTAATCCCACACTCCCAGACCCTGATATTACTGGGTAAGCCCACACACCCAGACCCTGATATTAATGGGTAATCCCACACTCCCAGAACCTGATATTACTGGGTAATCCCACATTCCCAGACCCTGATATTACTGGGTAATCCCACACTCCCAGACTCTGATATTACTGGGTAATCCCACACTCTCACACCCTGATATTACTGGGTAATCTCACAATCCCAGACCCTGATATTACTGGGTAATCCCACTCTCCCAGACCCTGATATTACTGGGTAATCCCACACTCCCAGACACTGATATTACTGGGTAATCCCACACTCCCACACCCTGATATTACTGGGAAATCTCACACTCCAAGACCTTGATATTACTGGGTAATCCCACACTCCCAGACCCTTATATTACTGGGTAATCCCAAACTCCCAGACCCTGATATTACTGGGTAATCTCATACTCCCAGTCCCTGATATTACTGGGTAATCACATGCTCCCAGACCCTGATATTACTGGGTAATCCCTCACTCCCAGACCCTGATATTACCGGGTAATCCCCACTCCCAGAGCCTGATATTACTGAGTAATCCCACACACCCAGACCCTGATATTACTGGGTAATCCCACACTCCCAGACCCTGATATTACTGCGTAATCCCACACACCCAGACGCTGATATTACTGGGTAATCCCTAACTCCCAGACCCTGATATTACTGGGTAATCATACACTCCCAGACCCTGATATTACTGGGTAATCCCACACTCCCAGATCCTGATATTACTGGGTAATCCCACACTCCCAGACGCTGATATTACTGGGTAATCCCACACTTCCAGACCCTGATACTACTGGGTAATCCCACACTCCCAGACCCTGATATTACTGGGTAATCACAAACTCCCAGACCCTGATATTACTGGGTAATCCCACACTCCCAGACCCTGATATTACTGGGTAAACCCAAACTCCAAGACCCTGATATTACTGGGTAATCCCACACTCCCAGACCCTGATATTACTGGGTAATCTCACACTCCCAGACCCTGATATTACTGGGTAATCCCACACTACCAGAACCTGATATTACTGGGTAATCGCACACTCCCAGACCCTGAAATTACTGGGTAATCCCACACTCCCAGACCCTGATATTACTGGGTAATCCGACACTCCCTGACCCTGATTTTACTGTGTAGTCCCACACTCCCAGACCCTGATATTACTGGGTAATCTCACACTCCCAGACCCTGATATTACTGGGTAATCCCACACTCCCAGACCCTGATATTACTGAGTAATCCCACACACCCAGACCCTGATATTACTGAGTAATCCCACACTCCCAGACCCTGATATTACTGGGTAATCTCACACTCCCAGACCCAGATATTACTGGGTAATCCCACACTCCGAGACCCTGATATTACTGGGTAATCGCACACACCCAGACGTTGATATTACTGGGTAATCACACACTCCCAGACCCTGATATTACTGGGTAATCCCACACTCCCAGACCCTGATATTACTGGGTAATACCACAGTCCCAGACCCTGATATTACTGGGTAATCTCACACTCCCAGACCCTGATAATACTGGGTAATCCCACACTCTCAGACCCTGATATTACTGGGTAATCCCACACTCCCAGACCCTGATATTACTGGGTAATCCCATACTCCCACACCCTGATATTACTGGGAAATCTCACATTCCCAGACCCTGATATTACTGGGTAATCCCACACTCCCAGACCCTTATATTACTGGGTAATCCAAAACTCCCAGACCCTGATATTACTGGGTAATCCCACACTCCGAGTCCCTGATATTACTTGGTAATCACACGCTCCCAGACCCTGATATTACTGGGCAATCCCTCACTCCCAGACCCTGATATTACTGGGTAATCCCACACTCCCAGAGCCTGATATTACTGAGTAATATCACACACCCAGACCCTGATATTACTGGGTAATCCCACACTCCCAGACCCTGATATTACTGCGTAATCCCACACACCCAGACCCTGATATTACTGGGTAATCACACACTCCCAGACCCTGATATTACTGGGTAATCCCACACTCCCAGACCCTGATATTACTGGGTAATCCCACACTCCCAGACGCTGATATTACTGGGTAATCCCACACTCCCAGACCCTGATACTACTGGGTAATCCCACACTCCCAGACCCTGATATTACTGGATAATCCCACATTCCCAGACCCTGATATTACTGGGTAATCCCACACTCCCAGACTCTTATATTACTGGGTAATCCCACACTCCCAGACGCTGATATTACTGGGTAATCCCACACTCCCAGACCCTGATACTACTGGGTAATCCCACACTCCCAGACCCTGATACTACTGGGTAATCACACACTCCCTGACCCTGATATTACTGGGTAATCCCACACTCCCAGACCCTGATATTACTGGGTATTCCCACACTCCCAGACCCTGATATTACTGGGTAATCGCACACTCCCAGACCCTGATATTACTGGGTAATCCCACACTCCCAGACCCTGATATTACTGGGTAATCCCACACTCCCAGACTCTGATATTACTCGGTAATCCCACACTCCCAGACCCTGATATTACTGGGTAATCTCACACTCCCAGACCCTGATAATACTGGGTAATCCCACACTCTCAGTCCCTGATATTACTGGGTAATCCCACACTCCCAGAACCTGATATTACTGGGTAATCCCACATTCCCAGACCCTGATATTACTGGGTAATCCCACACTCCCAGACCTTGATATTACTGGGTAATCCCACACTCCCAGTCCCTGATATTACTGGGTTATCCCACACTCCCACACCCTGATATTACTGGGTAATCTCACACTCCCAGACCCTGATATTACTGGGTAATCCCACACTCCCACACCCTGATATTACTGGCTAATTGCACCCTCCAGACCCTGATATTACTGGGTAATCCCACACTCCCACAACCTGATATTACTGGGAAATCTCACACTCCCAGGCCCTGATATTACTGGGTAATCCCACACTCCCAGACCCTTATATTACTGGGTAATCCCACACTCCAAGGCCCTGATATTACTGGGTAATCCCACATTCCCAGATCCTGATATTACTGGGTAATCACACACTCCCAGACCCTGATATTATTGGGTAATCCCTCACTCCCAGACCCTGATATTACGGGGTAATCCCACACTCCCAGAACCTGATCTTTCTGAGTAATCCCACACACCCAGACCCTGATATTACTGGGTAATCCCACACTCCCAGACCCTGATATTACTGGGTAATCCCACACACCCAGACCCTGATATTACTGGGTAATCCCACACTCCCAGAACCTGATATTACTGGGTAATCCCTCATTCCCAGACCCTGATATTACTGGGTAATCCCACACTCCCAGACCCTTATATTGCTGGGTAATCCCACACTCCCAGACCCTGATATTACTGGGTAATCCCACACTCCCACACCCTGATATTACTGGGTAATCTAACACTCCCAGAACCTGATCTTTCTGAGTAATCGCACAAACCCAGACCCTGATATTACTGGGTAATCCCACACTCCCAGACCCTGATATTACTGGGTAATCCCACACACCCAGACCCTGATATTAATGGGTAATCCCACACTCCCAGAACCTGATATTACTGGGTAATCCCACATTCCCAGACCCTGATATTACTGGGTAATCCCACACTCCCACACCCTGATATTACTGGCTAATTGCACCCTCCAGACCCTGATATTACTGGGTAATCCCACACTCCCAGACCCTGATATTACTGCGTAATCCCACACACCCAGACCCTGATATTACTGGGTAATCACACACTCCCAGACCCTGATATTACTGGGTAATCCCACACTCCCAGACCCTGATATTACTGGGTAATCCCACACTCCCAGACGCTGATATTACTGGGTAATCCCACACTCCCAGACCCTGATACTACTGGGTAATCCCACACTCCCAGACCCTGATATTACTGGATAATCCCACATTCCCAGACCCTGATATTACTGGGTAATCCCACACTCCCAGACTCTTATATTACTGGGTAATCCCACACTCCCAGACGCTGATATTACTGGGTAATCCCACACTCCCAGACCCTGATACTACTGGGTAATCCCACACTCCCAGACCCTGATACTACTGGGTAATCACACACTCCCTGACCCTGATATTACTGGGTAATCCCACACTCCCAGACCCTGATATTACTGGGTATTCCCACACTCCCAGACCCTGATATTACTGGGTAATCGCACACTCCCAGACCCTGATATTACTGGGTAATCCCACACTCCCAGACCCTGATATTACTGGGTAATCCCACACTCCCAGACTCTGATATTACTCGGTAATCCCACACTCCCAGACCCTGATATTACTGGGTAATCTCACACTCCCAGACCCTGATAATACTGGGTAATCCCACACTCTCAGTCCCTGATATTACTGGGTAATCCCACACTCCCAGAACCTGATATTACTGGGTAATCCCACATTCCCAGACCCTGATATTACTGGGTAATCCCACACTCCCAGACCTTGATATTACTGGGTAATCCCACACTCCCAGTCCCTGATATTACTGGGTTATCCCACACTCCCACACCCTGATATTACTGGGTAATCTCACACTCCCAGACCCTGATATTACTGGGTAATCCCACACTCCCACACCCTGATATTACTGGCTAATTGCACCCTCCAGACCCTGATATTACTGGGTAATCCCACACTCCCACAACCTGATATTACTGGGAAATCTCACACTCCCAGGCCCTGATATTACTGGGTAATCCCACACTCCCAGACCCTTATATTACTGGGTAATCCCACACTCCAAGGCCCTGATATTACTGGGTAATCCCACATTCCCAGATCCTGATATTACTGGGTAATCACACACTCCCAGACCCTGATATTATTGGGTAATCCCTCACTCCCAGACCCTGATATTACGGGGTAATCCCACACTCCCAGAACCTGATCTTTCTGAGTAATCCCACACACCCAGACCCTGATATTACTGGGTAATCCCACACTCCCAGACCCTGATATTACTGGGTAATCCCACACACCCAGACCCTGATATTACTGGGTAATCCCACACTCCCAGAACCTGATATTACTGGGTAATCCCTCATTCCCAGACCCTGATATTACTGGGTAATCCCACACTCCCAGACCCTTATATTGCTGGGTAATCCCACACTCCCAGACCCTGATATTACTGGGTAATCCCACACTCCCACACCCTGATATTACTGGGTAATCTAACACTCCCAGAACCTGATCTTTCTGAGTAATCGCACAAACCCAGACCCTGATATTACTGGGTAATCCCACACTCCCAGACCTTGATATTACTGGGTAATCCCACACTCCCAGTCCCTGATATTACTGGGTTATCCCACACTCCCACACCCTGATATTACTGGGTAATCTCACACTCCCAGACCCTGATATTACTGGGTAATCCCACACTCCCACACCCTGATATTACTGGCTAATTGCACCCTCCAGACCCTGATATTACTGGGTAATCCCACACTCCCACAACCTGATATTACTGGGAAATCTCACACTCCCAGGCCCTGATATTACTGGGTAATCCCACACTCCCAGACCCTTATATTACTGGGTAATCCCACACTCCAAGGCCCTGATATTACTGGGTAATCCCACATTCCCAGATCCTGATATTACTGGGTAATCACACACTCCCAGACCCTGATATTATTGGGTAATCCCTCACTCCCAGACCCTGATATTACGGGGTAATCCCACACTCCCAGAACCTGATCTTTCTGAGTAATCCCACACACCCAGACCCTGATATTACTGGGTAATCCCACACTCCCAGACCCTGATATTACTGGGTAATCCCACACACCCAGACCCTGATATTACTGGGTAATCCCACACTCCCAGAACCTGATATTACTGGGTAATCCCTCATTCCCAGACCCTGATATTACTGGGTAATCCCACACTCCCAGACCCTTATATTGCTGGGTAATCCCACACTCCCAGACCCTGATATTACTGGGTAATCCCACACTCCCACACCCTGATATTACTGGGTAATCTAACACTCCCAGAACCTGATCTTTCTGAGTAATCGCACAAACCCAGACCCTGATATTACTGGGTAATCCCACACTCCCAGACCCTGATATTACTGGGTAATCCCACACACCCAGACCCTGATATTAATGGGTAATCCCACACTCCCAGAACCTGATATTACTGGGTAATCCCACATTCCCAGACCCTGATATTACTGGGTAATCCCACACTCCCAGACCCTGATATTACTGGGTAATCCCACACTCCCAGACTCTGATATTACTGGGTAATCCCACACTCTCACACCCTGATATTACTGGGTAATCTCACAATCCCAGACCCTGATATTACTGGGTAATCCCACTCTCCCAGACCCTTATATTACTGGGTAATCCCACACTCCCAGACACTGATATTACTGGGTAATCCCACACTCCCACACCCTGATATTACTGGGAAATCTCACACTCCAAGACCCTGATATTACTGGGTAATCCCACACTCCCAGACCCTTATATTACTGGGTAATCCCAAACTCCCAGACCCTGATATTACTGGGTAATCCCATACTCCCAGACCCTGATACTACTGGGTAATCCCACACTCCCAGACCCTGATATTACTGGGTAATCACACACTCCCAGACCCTGATATTACTGGGTAATCCCACACTCCCAGACCCTGATATTACTGGGTAATCCCAAACTCCCAGACCCTGATATTACTGGGTAATCCCACACTCCCAGACCCTGATATTACTGGGTAATCCCACACTCCCAGACCCTGATATTACTGGGTAATCCCACACTACCAGAACCTGATATTACTGGGTAATCGCACACTCCCAGACCCTGATATTACTGGGTAATCCCACACTCCCAGACCCTGATATTACTGGGTAATCCGACACTCCCTGACCCTGATTTTACTGTGTAGTCCCACACTCCCAGACCCTGATATTACTGGGTAATCTCACACTCCCAGACCCTGATATTACAGGGTAATCCCACACTCCCAGACCCTGATATTACTGGGTAATCCCACACTCCCAGACCCTGATATTACTGGGCAATCCCACACTCCCTCACCCTGTTATTACTGGGTAATCCCACACTCCCAGACCCTGATATTACTGGGTAATCCCACACTCCCAGACCCTGATATTACTGGGTAATCCCACACTCCCAGACCCTGATATTACTGGGTAATCCGACACTCCCTGACCCTGATTTTACTGTGTAGTCCCACACTCCCAGACCCTGATATTACTGGGTAATCTCACACTCCCAGACCCTGATATTACTGGGTAATCCCACACTCCCAGACCCTGATATTACTGGGTAATCCCACACACCCAGACGTTGATATTACTGGGTATTCCCACACTCCCAGAACCTGATATTACTGAGTAATCCCACACACCCAGACCCTGATATTACTGAGTAATCCCACACTCCCAGACCCTGATATTACTGGGTAATCTCACACTCCCAGACCCAGATATTACTGGGTAATCCCACACTCCCAGACCCTGATATTACTGGGTAATCCCACACACCCAGACGTTGATATTACTGGGTAATCCCTCACTCTCAGACCATGATATTACTGGGTAATCACACACTCCCAGACCCTGATATTACTGGGTAATCCCACACTCCCAGGCCCTGATATTACTGGGTAATCCCACAGTCCCAGACCCTGATATTACTGGGTAATCTCACACTCCCAGACCCTGATAACACTGGGTAATCCCACACTCTCAGACCCTGATATTACTGGGTAATCCCACACTCCCAGACCCTGATATTACTGGGTAATCCCATACTCCCACACCCTGATATTACTGGGAAATCTCACATTCCCAGACCCTGATATTACTGGGTAATCCCACACTCCCAAACCCATATATTACTGGGTAATCCAAAACTCCCAGACCCTGATATTACTGGGTAATCCCACACTCCGAGTCCCTGATATTACTTGGTAATCACACGCTCCCAGACCCTGATATTACTGGGCAATCCCTCACTCCCAGACCCTGATATTACTGGGTAATCCCACACTCCCAGAGCCTTATATTACTGAGTAATATCATACACCCAGACCCTGATATTACTGGGTAATCCCACACTCCCAGACCCTGATATTACTGCGTAATCCCACACACCCAGACGCTGATATTACTGGGTAATCCCTAACTGACAGACCCTGATATTACTGGGTAATCACACACTCCCAGACCCTGATATTACTGGGTAATCCCACACTCCCAGACCCTGATATTACTGGGTAATCCCACACTCCCAGACGCTGATATTACTGGGTAATCCCACACTCCCAGACCCTGATACTACTGGGTAATCCCACACTCCCAGACCCTGATATTACTGGGTAATCACACACTCCCAGACACTGATATTACTGGGTAATCCCAAACTCCCAGACCCTGATATTACTGGGTTATCCCACACTCCCAGACCCTGATATTACTGGGTAATCCCACACTCCCAGACCCTGATATTACTGGGTAATCCCACACTCCCAGAACCTGATATTCCTGGGTAATCGCACACTCCCAGACCCTGATATTACTGGGTAATCCCACACACCCAGACCCTGATATTACTGGGTAATCCGACAATCCCAGACCCTGATTTTACTGTGTAATCCCACACTCCCAGACCCTGATATTACTGGGTAATCTCACACTCCCAGACCCTGATATTACTGGGTAATCCCACACTCCCAAACCCTGATATTACTGGGTAATCCCAAACTCCCAGACCCTGATATTACTAGGTAATCCCACACTCCCAGACCCTGATATTACTGGGTAATCCCACACTCCCAGACCCTGATATTACTGGATAATCCCACATTCCCAGACCCTGATATTACTGGGTAATCCCACACTCCCAGACTCTGATATTACTGGGTAATCCCACACTCCCAGAACCTGATATTACTGGGTAATCCCTCATTCCCAGACCCTGATATTACTGGGTAATCCCACACTCCCAGACCCTTATATTACTGGGTAATCCCACACTCCCAGACCCTGATATTACTGGGTAATCTCACACTCCCACACCCTGATATTACTGCGTAATCTCACACTCCCAGAACCTGATCTTTCTGAGTAATCGCACAAACCCAGACCCTGATATTACTGGGTAATCCCACACTCCCAGACCCTGATATTACTGGGTAATCCCACACACCCAGACCCTGATATTAATGGGTAATCCCACACTCCCAGAACCTGATATTACTGGGTAATCCCACATTCCCAGACCCTGATATTACTGGGTAATCCCACACTCCCAGACCCTGATATTACTGGGTAATCCCACACTCCCAGACTCTGATATTACTGGGTAATCCCACACTCTCACACCCTGATATTACTGGGTAATCTCACAATACCAGACCCTGATATTACTGGGTAATCCCACTCTCCCAGACCCTTATATTACTGGGTAATCCCACACTCCCAGACACTGATATTACTGGGTAATCCCACACTCCCACACCCTGATATTACTGGGAAATCTCACACTCCAAGACCCTGATATTACTGGGTAATCCCACACTCCCAGACCCTTATATTACTGGGTAATCCCAAACTCCCAGACCCTGATATTACTGGGTAATCCCATACTCCCAGTCCCTGATATTACTGGGTAATCACACGCTCCCAGACCCTGATATTACTGGGTAATCCCTCACTCCCAGGCCCTGATATTACTGGGTAATCCCCACTCCCAGAGCCTGATATTACTGAGTAATCCCACACACCCAGACCCTGATATTACTGGGTAATCCCACACTCCCAGACCCTGATATTACTGCGTAATCCCACACACCCAGACGCTGATATTACTGGGTAATCCCTAACTCCCAGACCCTGATATTACTGGGTAATCATACACTCCCAGACCCTGATATTACTGGGTAATACCATACTCCCAGACCCTGATATTACTGGGTAATCCCACACTCCCAGACGCTGATATTACTGGGTCATCCCACACTCCCAGACCCTGATACTACTGGGTAATCCCACACTCCCAGACCCTGATATTACTGGGTAATCACACACTCCCAGACCCTGATATTACTGGGTAATCCCACACTCCCAGACCCTGATATTACTGGGTAATCCCAAACTCCCAGACCCTGATATTACTGGGTAATCCCACACTCCCAGACCCTGATATTACTGGGTAATCCCACACTCCCAGACCCTGATATTACTGGGTAATCCCACACTACCAGAACCTGATATTACTGGGTAATTGCACACTCCCAGACCCTGATATTACTGGGTAATCCCACACTCCCAGACCCTGATATTACTGGGTAATCCGACACTCCCTGACCCTGATTTTACTGTGTAGTCCCACACTCCCAGACCCTGATATTACTGGGTAATCTCACACTCCCAGACCCTGATATTACTGGGTAATCCCACACTCCCAGACCCTGATATTACTGGGTAATCCCACACTCCCAGACCCTGATATTACTGGGCAATCCCACACTCCCACACCCTGTTATTACTGGGTAATCCCACACTCCCAGACCCTCATATTACTGGGTAATCCCACACTCCCAGACCCTGATATTACTGGGTAATCCCACACTCCCAGACCCTGATATTACTGGGTAATCCCACACTCCCAGACCCTGATATTACTGGGTAATCCCACACTCCCAGACCCTGATATTACTGGGTAATCTCACACTCCCAGACCCTGATATTACTGGGTAATCCCACACTCCCAGACCCTGATATTACTGGGTAATCCCACACTCCCAGACCCTGATATTACAGGGTAATCCCACACTCCCAGACCCTGATATTACTGGGTAATCGCACACTCCCAGACCCTGATATTACTGGGTAATCCCACACTCCCAGACCCTGATATTACTGGGTAATCCGACACTCCCAGACCCTGATATTACTGCGTAATCCCACACTCCCAGACCCTGATATTACTGGGTAATATCACACTCCCAGACCCTGATAATACTGGGTAATCACACACTCCCAGTCCCTGATATTACTGGGTAATCCCACACTCCCAGAACCTGATATTACTGGGTAATCCCACACTCCCAGACCCTGATATTACTGGGTAATCCCACACTCCCACACCCTGATATTACTGGGTAATCTCACACTCCCAGAACCTGATCTTTCTGAGTAATCGCACACACCCAGACCCTAATATTACTAGGTAATCCGACACTCCCAGACCCTGATATTACTGGGTAATCCCACACACCCAGACCCTGATATTAATGGGTAATCCCACACTCCCAGAACCTGATATTACTGAGTAATCCCACATTCCCAGACCCTGATATTACTGGGTAATCCCACACTCCCAGACCCTGATATTACTGGGTAATCCCACACTCCCAGACTCTGATATTACTGGGTAATCCCACACTCTCACACCCTGATATTACTGGGTAATCTCACAATCCCAGACCCTGATATTACTGGGTAATCCCACTCTCCCAGACCCTGATATTACTGGGTAATCCCAAACTCCCAGACCCTGATATTACTGGGTAATCCCACACTCCCACACCCTGATATTACTGGGAAATCTCACACTCCCAGACCCTGATATTACTGGGTAATCCCACACTCCCAGACCCTTATATTACTGGGTAATCCCAAACTCCCAGACCCTGATATTACTGGGTAATCCCACACTCCCAGTCCCTGATATTACTGGGTAATCACACGCTGCCAGACCCTGATATTACTGGGTAATCCCTCACTCCCAGACCCTGATATTACTGGGTAATCCCCACTCCCAGAGCCTGATATTACTGAGTAATCCCACACTCCCAGACACTGATATTACTGGGTAATCCCACGCTCCCACACCCTGATATTACTGGGAAATCTCACACTCCAAGACCCTGATATTACTGGGTAATCCCACACTCCCAGACCCTTATATTACTGGGTAATCCCAAACTCCCAGACCCTGATATTACTGGGTAATCCCATACTCCTAGTCCCTGATATTACTGGGTAATCACACGCTCCCAGACCCTGATATTACTGGGTAATCCCTCACTCCCAGGCCCTGATATTACTGGGTAATCCCCACTCCCAGAGCCTGATATTACTGAGTAATCCCACACACCCAGACCCTGATATTACTGGGTAATCCCACACTCCCAGACCCTGATATTACTGCGTAATCCCACACACCCAGACGCTGATATTACTGGGTAATCCCTAACTCCCAGACCCTGATATTACTGGGTAATCATACACTCCCAGACCCTGATATTACTGGGTAATCCCATACTCCCAGACCCTGATATTACTGGGTAATCCCACACTCCCAGACGCTGATATTACTGGGTCATCCCACACTCCCAGACCCTGATACTACTGGGTAATCCCACACTCCCAGACCCTGATATTACTGGGTAATCACACACTCCCAGACCCTGATATTACTGGGTAATCCCACACTCCCAGACCCTGATATTACTGGGTAATCCCAAACTCCCAGACCCTGATATTACTGGGTAATCCCACACTCCCAGACCCTGATATTACTGGGTAATCCCACACTCCCAGACCCTGATATTACTGGGTAATCCCACACTACCAGAACCTGATATTACTGGGTAATCGCACACTCCCAGACCCTGATATTACTGGGTAATCCCACACTCCCAGACCCTGATATTACTGGGTAATCCGACACTCCCTGACCCTGATTTTACTGTGTAGTCCCACACTCCCAGACCCTGATATTACTGGGTAATCTCACACTGCCAGACCCTGATATTACTGGGTAATCCCACACTCCCAGACCCTGATATTACTGGGTAATCCCACACTCCCAGACCCTGATATTACTGGGCAATCCCACACTCCCACACCCTGTTATTACTGGGTAATCCCACACTCCCAGACCCTCATATTACTGGGTAATCCCACACTCCCAGATCCTGATATTACTGGGTAATCCCACACTCCCAGACCCTGATATTACTGGGTAATCCCACACTCCCAGACCCTGATATTACTGGGTAATCCCACACTCCCAGACCCTGATATTACAAGGGTAATCTCACACTCCCAGACCCTGATATTACTGGGTAATCCCACACTCCCAGACCCTGATATTACTGGGTAATCCCACACTCCCAGACCCTGATATTACTGGGTAATCCGACACTCCCAGACCCTGATATTACTGCGTAATCCCACACTCCCAGACCCTGATATTACTGGGTAATATCACACTCCCAGACCCTGATAATACTGGGTAATCACACACTCCCAGTCCCTGATATTACTGGGTAATCCCACACTCCCAGAACCTGATATTACTGGGTAATCCCACACTCCCAGACCCTGATATTACTGGGTAATCCCACACTCCCACACCCTGATATTACTGGGTAATCTCACACTCCCAGAACCTGATCTTTCTGAGTAATCGCACACACCCAGACCCTAATATTACTAGGTAATCCGACACTCCCAGACCCTGATATTACTGGGTAATCCCACACACCCAGACCCTGATATTAATGGGTAATCCCACACTCCCAGAACCTGATATTACTGAGTAATCCCACATTCCCAGACCCTGATATTACTGGGTAATCCCACACTCCCAGACCCTGATATTACTGGGTAATCCCACACTCTCAGACTCTGATATTACTGGGTAATCCCACACTCTCACACCCTGATATTACTGGGTAATCTCACAATCCCAGACCCTGATATTAGTGGGTAATCCCACTCTCCCAGACCCTGATATTACTGGGTAATCCCAAACTCCCAGACCCTGATATTACTGGGTAATCCCACACTCCCACACCCTGATATTACTGGGAAATCTCACACTCCCAGACCCTGATATTACTGGGTAATCCCACACTCCCAGACCCTTATATTACTGGGTAATCCCAAACTCCCAGACCCTGATATTACTGGGTAATCCCACACTCCCAGTCCCTGATATTACTGGGTAATCACACGCTCCCAGACCCTGATATTACTGGGTAATCCCTCACTCCCAGACCCTGATATTACTGGGTAATCCCCACTCCCAGAGCCTGATATTACTGAGTAATCCCACACACCCAGACCCTGATATTACTGGGTAATCCCACACTCCCAGACTCTGATATTACTGCGTAATCCCACACACCCAGACGCTGATATTACTGGGTAATCCCTAACTCCCAGACCCTGATATTACTGGGTAATCATACACTCCCAGACCCTGATATTACTGGGTAATCCCACACTCCCAGACCCTGATATTACTGGGTAATCCCACACTCCCAGACGCTGATATTACTGGGTAATCCCACACTCCCAGACCCTGATACTACTGGGTAATCCCACACTCACAGACCCTGATATTACTGGGAAATCACACATTCCCAGACCCTGATATTACTGGGTAATCCCACAATCCCAGACCCTGATATTACTGGGTAATCCCAAACTCCCAGACCCTGATATTACTGGGTAATCCCACACTCCCAGACCCTGATATTACTGGGTAATCCCACACTCCCAGACCCTGATATTACTGGGTAATACCACACTCCCAGAACCTGATAATACTGGGTAATCGCACACTCCCAGACCCTGATATTACTGGGTAATCCCACACTCTCAGACCCTGATATTACTGGGTAATCCGACACTCCCTGACCCTGATTTTACTGTGTAATCCCACACTCCCAGACCCTGATATTACTGGGTAATCTCACACTCCCAGATCCTGATATTACTGGGTAATCCCACACTCCCAGACCCTGATATTACTGGGTAATCCCACACTCCCAGACCCTGATATTACTGGGCAATCCCACACTCCCACACCCTGTTATTACTGGGTAATCCCACACTCCCAGACCCTGATATTACTGGGTAATCCCACACTCCCAGACCCTGATATTACTGGGTAATCCCACACTCCCAGACCCTGATATTACTGGGTAATCCCACACTCCCAGACCTTGATATTACTGGGTAATCCCACACTCCCAGACTCTGATATTACTTTGTAATCTCACACTCCCAGACCCTGATATTACTGGGAAATCCCACACTCCCAGACCCTGATATTACTGGGTAATCCCACACTCCCAGACCCTGATATTACTGGGTAATCCCACACTCCCAGACCCTGATATTACTGGGTAATCGCACACTCCCAGACCCTGACATTACTGGGTAATCCCACACTCCCAGACCCTGATATTACTGGGTAATCCGACACTCCCAGACCCTGATATTACTGGGTAATCCCACACTCCCAGACCCTGATATTACTGGGTAATCTCACACTCCCAAACCCTGATAATACTGGGTAATCCCACACTCCCAGTCCCTGATATTACTGGGTAATCCCACACTCCCAGAACCTGATATTACTGGGTAATCCCACATTCCCAGACCCTGATATTACTGGGTAATCCCACACTCCCAGACCTTGATATTACTGGGTAATCCCACACTCCCTGTCCCTGATATTACTGGGTTATCCCACACTCCCACACCCTGATATTACTGGGTAATCTCACACTCCCAGACCCTGATATTACTGGGTATTCCCACACTCCCACACCCTGATATTACTGGGTAATTGCACACTCCCAGACCCTGATATTACTGGGTAATCCCACACTCCCACACCCTGATATTTCTGGGAAATCTCACACTCCCAGACGCTGATATTACTGGGTAATTCCACACTCCCAGACCCTTATATTACTGGGTAATCCCACACTCCAAGGCCCTGCTATTACTGGGTAATCCCACATTCCCAGACCCTGATATTACTGGGTAATCACACACTCCCAGATGCTGATCTTACGGGGTAATCCCTCACTCCCAGACCCTGATATTACTGGGTAATCCCACACTCCCAGAACCTGATCTTTCAGAGTAATCCCACACATCCAGACCCTGATATTACTGGGTAATCCCATACTCCCAGCCCCTGATATTACTGGGTAATCCCACACACCCAGACCCTGATATTATTGGGTAATCCCACACTCCCAGTACCTGATATTACTGGGTAATCCCACATTCCCAGACCCTGATATTAATGGGTATTCCCACACTCCCAGACCCTGATATTACTGGGTAATCCCACACTCCCAGACCCTGATATTACTGGGTAATCCCACACTCCCACACCCTGATATTACTGGGTAATCGCACACTCCCAGACCCTGATATTACTGGGTAATCCCACTCTCCCTGACCCTGATATTACTGGGTAATCCCACACTCCCATACCCTGATATTACTGGGTAATCCCACACTCCCACACCCTGATATTACTGGGAAATCTCACACTCCCAGACGCTGATATTACTGGTTAATCCCACACTCCCAGACCGTTATATTACTGGGTAATCCCACACTCCCACACCCTGATATTACTGGGAAATCTCACACTCCCAGACCCTGATATTACTGGGTAATCCCACACTCCCAGACCCTTATATTACTGGGTAATCCCACACTCCCAGACCCTGATATTACTGGGTAATCCCACACTCCCAGACCCTGATATTACTGGTGTTGTAGAGAGTAGAAATATATATATAGACTTAGGCTTTAGGCACCTGCTGGATATTTAAAACTCACATAAGCTTAAATGGACACACACATAAAATGGCTGCCCAGGCATGATGGGAAATCAGGTAGTCAAGCTGTGAACTGTTGAACGTTCACTGACCGAGCAATAACCCTGTGAGGCCCACTGTAGGAATGCCTGGGAAGACAGAGATAAGAAGGAAACCATCTCCTGTGAACAAGGCCATAAACCAATTAATTCCCCAGGAAGAAAGATAAGAGAGAAACCATTTGCTGTAAACAAGGCTATATACCAATTATTTCTCCCAGATGAAAGAACTAGGGAGAGAACCTATAAAGCCATCGATCAGCCCAAGCTGACAATAACCGAACATATGGTTCCCTGGATACTAGGAGAATTCTATTGGGTTAAAAGAACCTATATGTAATCTATAATCGTTGTGATTGGCTTGTGTCCAGCCGTGATGGGCTGTGTAACTGTAGTAAACTGTTTTGTAACTGTTGTGAAACATATAAAGGTACATGTAACTCTTTGTTCTGTGGAGAGAAACCTGGATACGGTCCTGAGTTTTTTCCTCCCCGCTGAGCGTTACTAAATGCTGCCAGGCGTTGGAACCGACCCTGAGTGTTGAGTGATTCTTCAGAGAAAACACTAACGCTAACAATGGCGTAGTCGACGGGATTTCCGGGAGTCGCTGGACGCCCTTGGAAAAAACCCGGGTGAGTATAAAAAACAATAAGTATAAAGGGTGCAGAAGGTGGAAGCTGGTTGATCGACATGAGGAGACGGTCTAATATCTCAAACGCCTAGCCTGAGCCTGAATTAAGAGGACTTTTGTCCCACGTGACGGCCAGGAACCAAGTAGGCGTAGGGAACACACTTAGACCGTGGGATCGTGATACAAGAGACATCTTCCGGACCCAGTAGTGTAATTTGAATTACCCCGGGGTAGAACCAAGCGGTGTACAGCAGCTAACGGAATCCAAACCTGTGAACAGGGTTGGACCAACGGGCTGAGCGGTGGTAGGTAGTCGTTAAGGATACGTAGAGCACTGCGGGAATTGCTTAAACGCGTTTTTAAGAATTGTATAAGTTTGTGCAACAGCAGAACTTGTGACCTGACAGTAGCCAAGAGACAGTTTACTACAAGTCGCGCTAGAAAGAAAGCGGACCTCTGAGAGTAGATTCCTAACGGTACTAGTCCTACCCAGGAATGGCCATGAAAACAAGTAAACTCGAGTGGGGACCAGAAGGGTCGCTTACCCGCCACCTGGCGGAAAAACAAAAGAAGCTAATTGAAAAAATGATTAAAGCAGGGTGGAATCCTCAGGAATTAGTTATGTGAGGAATTATTTAGATAAAACTACGAATTCCCTGAAAGGTCATGGATCCAAAAATAGAGCCGGCCAAAACAAGAAGAGAGACTGTTGTAAATGTCTGATCGTTGAGTGAGAAGTGTCTGTGTGATTTTTGACTGCAGAATGAATTTTTTATGTTTTCATGTTCCGAAAGCCTGGTTGAAAGAGGAATGCAAGTGTCTGTTTATTTTAGAAACAGAGTGAAAGTCTTTTTTTTTAACCCTTTGTAATGTTGTCCTGTATGTGGGAAGTTTTAAGAAATTTAAGTTCGAAACGCAGGTGTGGAATTATTCGGATGATAAGTTACGGAGCTAGGAAAATAAACAAATAAAGAATAGGTTTGTTGAGCAAAATATTTATATGACATGCTCACTTACTTGCCGAAAGAAAACATGCAATGATTGATTGGGTTGAAAGACATAAATTTAGTCTCGGAATGAGATAAAGAATGCTTTAAAAAAAAGAGCTTCTAAAAAAAAGTTTGAAATAAAGATTGAAATTACAACGTTTGAATTGGGATTTTGAGATATTCAGAGAAGGCACAGGAAATACTGAGGTGGATTTAAAAAAAAAAAGAAAAAGATTAAATTAAATCTGATCAGGTCAAACTCCTGGGCAAGTGGCGAGCTATCTGCGAAGGTGTAAAAGGAACTTTTGGAAAATGTTAAAAACAGCAAGCTTTAGTAACGACTTTGAAACTGGAGCATTTTGAGATAACGAAAGGCAGCACTCAAACTCTCAAAGCTGGACTCCATTCCAGTTATGGAGAAAAAGAAAAAGATAAAGACGCCACTTTGAAAGTAAACAAATGATTTTAAATTAACAACTTTATGGAGTTACGAACCCTCCGTGTAAAATACAAAACCTAATTTGAAGAAATAAAAAAAAAAGATGCAACGGACTAAATGGAAAAAGACATAACTTACTAAATACTAGTTGATGTTTGCTGTGAAAAAGATATTGGTTTAATTAGAAGAAAAAAAAAATGGAATAAGTAAAAAACACTCTACATGGATTCGAATTTTCAATTATGAAAAAGTTTCAATGCAGTTTGAAAAGATTTCCAAAATGGACAGTGTTTATCAAAAATGTCCCGAACAGTCTAAACAAGCAGGAGGGTTTTGAAGATAACGAGGAGAAAGAGAGAAATAAAAAAAAAACAGAATTGAATTTCAGTAAACAAAATTGCTATTGTATGTGTGGTCTTGTTTTAAAACAATTAAAAAAAAAAAATTCTTTGGCAAGTACTTGAATTAGAAGTTAAGAAAACATTGGAGTTTACTCTAATGATTTATGCTGTTTTTAACGGATTCCGAATTTCGAAGCCAGTTTTGAAGGCACAAAGACTTTTTTTTTTCAGATGATTACGTGAAGTCACGTAATGACATCAGGTCTTCTTACAAACCTGGAAAGGAGTTAACCCTTTCCATTGACAGCCGTTTTATACTGAACATTATTAATTTGGATTTCTTAATAAGAAAAAAAAAGACTCACCTAACAGAGGAAACAAAAATAAAAACAGAACTAGCTTATGTAATAATACTTGCCTGATACAATAAAGAAATAGATACTCAATAAAACAAATTGAAGAGTTAAAAGCTAAGATAAACAGGCTGGAAGAGATAATGGGACTAGACGGATAGTGCAGTGCGCAGCCATAGCACCATCACCTCTGGCAATAGAGCCAATGTACCCCGCGGTGGGTAGGTGTAGTCCACAAACCCAACCTAACGGTAAAGCAGACAGCGATGTTTGGAGGAATAGCTTTGGCCTTGGTCATAATAGGAGTTTGGGTAATATTTAAGTGGGTAAAGACACGGGCGCACGCCCTACAGATTCAGCTTGAAATGGTTCGATTATAACCTTGTCCTTCTGATTTTGCAGGGTGACAGGGACACTCGTAGAGCAAAAAACTTAACCCCTGGTGACGACCAGGCCGTCTGTTTAAAATTACAGATAATACTTACCGGAATGGGAATACGAAAGGCGCTACTCGTAATATGGATAGCCCTGCGACATGCACGTACCCTGGGCAACACCGACGGACAGCAGAGCACGCTGGAAATAAACAACTATATGAACTATGGAGTCTTGTTTAATTTAACGGACGGAATGTGCATCCCAGCAGCCAAGGACTGGAGCAAGGACAGGACTTATTTTAATGCATGGTTACAAGTGAATCCTAATAAGAATCCTAATAAGAATAAGAGTATGTGTACAGTGCTCCACGGGTATAAGGAGTAGATGCATTAAACGGAGGGATGTCAAAGGGCCTGATGAATGTACTTTCGGCATAATTTGCGTGCCTCCGGGACAATCCCAGCAATCAGTCATCCGCAAGAAGGGAATGGGGCTGTGTGGGTATTACGAGGAGGCGGGGGCGGCTGCAATATAATTGTATGTATGTTTCTCACCCCCTCCGACACCGCGCCCCATAAGAATCACTACATTGCCCGAAGAACTGCCTTGTCCCATAACTACTAAGGGACCAGAAAATGGGATTGCAATGTACAACGAAGGGGAATTATTGTATGATAATGGTAAACATGAAATTGTGCCTGTTCTGATCAATATTTCAGGCATCCAGATGCCGGAATATTGTACCGAACAGTCAAGTAAGATGTACAATGTATTAAGTAAAGTCGTAATGCAGCAGGCTGCCGATGCCATGGGTGCCAGTAAGTTCCGGGGACAGGGGTTAGCACCCAGGGTGAAGAGGGAAATAGTAAATGATGTTGCTACCGTTTTCAATACAGGAACCTCCGTAGTGAACTCGATAGACATACAAGGGTTAAATGAGAGGGTAGAACAGCTTAAAGGGGTGATGAAGGGGTTATTGGAGAGGGTGGAGCAAAACCAGGAAGACCAGGCCAACCTAGGAAAGGAGGGTGCCGAAATCCAGTTGGATGGCATCTCAGTCCTGGAAGCTCACGCCAAAACCATCAATCACCTCATTGATAGAGAACAAGAAGATACAATAAAGCAAAGACAGGGGCAACTCTGTCATGCTTATGGTCTGTGGATGGTGGGACAGATCCGCCACAACCTCGACCAGATCCAACGCGGGGAAGTACCCGATTGGATAGACAGTTCACATTTAGCTCAGTTGGCGAACCAAAGGGGGACACTGGATAATTGTACTCTGAAGGGACTGACCCGAGTATACCCCGCAATTCCAGATTGCCAGATGGGTAGGACTACCGGGATAGGGATAGTCCTGTTGATCCCCATAGCAACGCCGGACTCAGGGCTGTTCCCCTTGTACCAACTAGAGAATATCGGAGTAATACGGGAAAATGTCTCCATACGCTACTACCTAACCACCACCTCTGCCGTTCGTCGAAACAACATACTTACTGGGATTTCCCTAGCAGATTGCAAGCAAAGGGGGGAAATCACAGTATGCCCTCACCCGGTGGGCCGAGGGGAACTAGACGAGTGCGGGTTTAACCGAACCAACGGGTGTGTACTAGAAATAGTGCCCGCACACATGCACTTCGCGAGGGCAGGCTACGGAGGGAGGGGAAGATACTGCGTCTCTACCACAGAGCGTTCATACCAGTATAATGACCTGCAGTGCCCTATACCGCAGCCAAACTTTTGCTTTACACCACTACGACCTGTCGCGATCGGGCAAGCGCATATCACCCAGGTTAGGCGCCGGAAGTCCGAAGTTATTGAAGTAACTGATCAGCTCCATGATCATTTGCAGGATTATGACGAGCCAGAGCAGGTCCCTATCCCACATCTAACCGAGGTATTACGGGAGTTAAGGCTCAGAGTGGGGCAATCCGTAAAACTCTATCACCAGCTACAAACTAAAATCAAAGAACTGGAAGAAGATACCGAGGTAGACTTACAAAGTCAGAGTTGGTGGAGAAAGGTCTGGGACTGGGGAATAAATGTGAACATCCACCCATGGATCCGAATTATTTCACACACACTGGTCGGTATACAATTAATCTTAGCAATAACATGGGGCGTGATGGCCTGCCAGGTATGCAGGCGCCACAAACGGCGGAAACGGACTAATCACCGTTCCCTGGATATTAAACAGGCCTGTTTGATAAGGGGACGGGAGGAGCTAGCCTTTGTTAATTTGATTTAAGCAACCGGAACTCCTGAAACCGCGTGACTGGCCAGCACGTTGAGGCAAGGAATACCGGGCCGTGCACAAATATCAGATAAAGGCAGTATTTCGGTTAAAAGGGGACTAGGACTAGTCCCTTTACCGAAAGGGGGAATTGTTGTAGAGAGTAGAAATATATATATAGACTTAGGCATTAGGCACCTGCTGGATATTTAAAACTCACATAAGCTTAAATGGACACACACATAAAATGGCTGCCCAGGCATGATGGGAAATCAGGTAGTCAAGCTGTGAACTGTTGAACGTTCACTAACCGAGCAATAACCCTGTGAGGCCCACTGTAGGAATGCCTGGGAAGACAGAGATAAGAAGGAAACCATCTCCTGTGAACAAGGCCATAAACCAATTAATTCCCCAGGAAGAAAGATAAGAGGGAAACCATTTGCTGTAAACAAGGCTATATACCAATTATTTCTCCCAGATGAAAGAACTAGGGAGAGAACCTATAAAGCCATCGATCAGCCCAAGCTGACAATAACCGAACATATGGTTCCCTGGATACTAGGAGAATTCTATTGGGTTAAAAGAACCTATATGTAATCTATAATCGTTGTGATTGGCTTGTGTCCAGCCGTGATGGGCTGTGTAACTGTAGTAAACTGTTTTGTAACTGTTGTGAAACATATAAAGGTACATGTAACTCTTTGTTCTGTGGAGAGAAACCTGGATACGGTCCTGAGTTTTTTCCTCCCCGCTGAGCGTTATTAAATGCCGCCAGGCGTTGGAACCGACTCTGAGTGTTGAGTGATTCTTCAGAGAAAACACTAACGCTAACACTGGGTAATCACACACTCCCAGACCCTGATATTACTGGGTAATCACACACACCCAGACCCTGATATTACTGGATAATCCCTCACTCCCAGACCCTGATATTACTGGGTAATCCCACACTCCCAGAACCTGATATTACTGAGTAATCCCACACACCCAGACCCTGATATTACTCTGTAATCCCACACTCCCAGACCCTGATATTACTGGGTAATCCCACACACCCAGACGTTGATATTACTGGGTAATCCCTCACTCCCAGACGCTGATATTACTGGGTAATCATGCACTCCCAGACCCTGATATTACTGGGTAATCCCACACTCCCAGACCCTGATACTACTGGGAAATCCCACACTCCCAGACCCTGATAGTACTGGGTAATCACACACTCCCAGACCCTGATATTACTGGGTAATCCCACACTCCCAGACCCTGATATTACTGGGTAATCCCACACTCCCACACCCTGATATTACTGGGTAATCCCACACTCCCAGAACCTGATATTACTGGGTAATCGCACACTCCCAGACCCTGATATTACTGGGTAATCCCACACTGCCAGACCCTGATATTACTGGGTAATCCCACACTCCCAGACCCTGATATTACTGGGTAATCCCACACTCCCAGAACCTGATATTACTGAGTAATCCAACACACCCAGACCCTGATATTACTGGGTAATCTCACACTCCCAGACCCTGATATTACTGGGTAATCTCACACTCCCAGACTCTGATATTACTTGGTAATCCCACACTCCCAGACCCTGATATTACTGGGTAATCCCACACACCCAGACGTTGATATTACTGGGTAATCCCTCACTTACAGACCATGATATTACTGGGTAATCACACACTCCCAGACCCTGATATTACTGGGTAATCCCACACTCCCAGACCCTGATATTACTGGGTAATCTCACACTCCCAGACCCTGATGTTACTGAGTAATCTCACAGTCCCAGACCCTGATATTACTGGGTAATCGCACACTCCCAGACCCTGATATTACTGGGTAATCCCACACTGCCAGACCCTGATATTACTGGGTAATCCCACACTCCCAGACCCTGATATTACTGGGTAATCCCACACTCCCAGAACCTGATATTACTGAGTAATCCCACATACCCAGACCCTGATATTACTGGGAAATCCCACACTCCCACACCCTGATATTACTGGGAAATCTCACATTCCCAGACCCTGATATTACTGGGTAATCCCACACTCCCAGACCCTTATATTACTGGGTAATCCCAAACTCCCAGACCCTGATATTACTGGGTAATCCCACACTCCCAGTCCCTGATATTACTGGGTAATCACACGCTCCCAGACCCTGATATTACTGGGTAATCCCTCACTCCCTGACCCTGATATTACTGGGTAATCCCACACTCCCAGAGCCTGATATTACTGCGTAATCCCTAACTCACAGACCCTGATATTACTGGGTAATCACACACTCCCAGACCCTGGTATTACTGGGTAATCCCACACTCCCAGACCCTGATATTACTGGGTAATCCCACACTCCCAGACGCTGATATTACTGGGTAATCCCACACTCCCAGACCCTGATACTACTGGGTAATCCCACACTCCCAGACCCTGATATTACTGGGTAATCACACACACCCAGACCCTGATATTACTGGGTAATCCCAAACTCCCAGACCCTGATATTACTGGGTAATCCCACACTCCCAGACCCTGATATTACTGGGTAATCCCACACTCCCAGACCCTGATATTTCTGGGTAATCCCACACTCCCACACCCTGATATTACTGGGTAATCTCACACTCCCAGAACCTGATCTTTCTGAGTAATCGCACACACCCAGACCCTGATATTACTGGGTAATCCCACACTCTCAGACCCTGATATTACTGGGTAATCCCACACACCCAGACCCTGATATTATTGGGTAATCCCACACTCCCAGTCCCTGATATTACTGGGTAATCACACGCTCCCAGACCCTGATATTACTGGGTAATCCCTCACTCCCAGACACTGATATTACTGGGTAATCCCACGCTGCCAGAGCCTGATATTACTGAGTAATCTCACACACCCAGACCCTGATAATACTGGGTAATCCCACACTCCCAGTCCCTGATATTACTGGGTAATCCCACACTCCCAGACCCTTTTATTACTGGGTAATCCCACACTCCCAGACCCTGATATTACTGGGTAATCCCACACTCCCAGACCCTGATATTACTGGGTAATCCCACACTCCCAGAACCTGATATTACTGGGTAATCGCACACTCCCAGACCCTGATATGACAGGGTAATCCCACACGCCCAGACCCTGATATTACTGGGCAATCCCACTCTCCCAGACCCTGATATTACTGGGTAATCCCACACGCCCAGACCCTGATATTACTGGGTAATCCCACACTCCCAGACCCTGGTATTACTGGGTAATCCGACACTCCCAGACCCTGATATTACTGGGTAATCCCACACTCCCAGACCCTGATATTACTGGGTAATCTCACACTCCCAGACCCTGATAATACTGGGTAATCCCACACTCCCAGTCCCTGATATTACTGGGTAATCCCACACTCCCAGAACCTGATATTACTGGGTAATCCTACATTCCCAGACCCTGATATTGCTGGGTAATCCCACACTCCCAGACCTTGATATTACTGGGTAATCCCACATTCCCAGTCCCTGATATTACTGGGTTATCCCACAATCCCACACCCTGATATTACTGGGTAATCTCACACTCCCAGACCGTGATATTACTGGGTAATCCCTCACTCCCAGACCCTGATATTACTGGGTAATCCCACACTCCCAGAGCCTGATATTACTGCGTAATCCCTAACTCACAGACCCTGATATTACTGGGTAATCACACACTCCCAGACCCTGGTATTACTGGGTAATCCCACACTCCCAGACCCTGATATTACTGGGTAATCCCACACTCCCAGACGCTGATATTACTGGGTAATCCCACACTCCCAGACCCTGATACTACTGGGTAATCCCACACTCCCAGACCCTGATATTACTGGGTAATCACACACTCCCAGACCCTGATATTACTGGGTAATCCCAAACTCCCAGACCCTGATATTACTGGGTAATCCCACACTCCCAGACCCTGATATTATTGGGTAATCCCACACTCCCAGACCCTGATATTACTGGGTAATCCCTCACTCCCAGACACTGATATTACTGGGTAATCCCACGCTGCCAGAGCCTGATATTACTGAGTAATCTCACACACCCAGACCCTGATATTACTGGGTAATCCCACACTCCCAGACCCTGATATTACTGCGTAATCCCACACACCCAGACGCTGATATTACTGGGTAATCCCTAACTCACAGACCCTGATATTACTGGGTAATCACACACTCCCAGACCCTGATATTACTGGGTAATCCCACACTCCCAGACCCTGATATTACTGGGTAATCCCACACTCCCAGACGCTGATATTACTGGGTAATCCCACACTCCCAGACCCTGATACTACTGGGTAATCCCACACTCCCAGACCCTGATATTACTGGGTAATCACACACTCCCAGACCCTGATATTACTGGGTAATCCCAAACTCCCAGACCCTTTTATTACTGGGTAATCCCACACTCCCAGACCCTGATATTACTGGGTAATCCCACACTCCCAGACCCTGATATTACTGGGTAATCCCACACTCCCAGAACCTGATATTACTGGGTAATCGCACACTCCCAGACCCTGATATGACTGGGTAATCCCACACGCACAGACCCTGATATTACTGGGCAATCCCACTCTCCCAGACCCTGATATTACTGGGTAATCCCACACGCCCAGACCCTGATATTACTGGGTAATCCCACACTCCCAGACCCTGATATTACTGGGTAATCCGACACTCCCAGACCCTGATATTACTGGGTAATCCCACACTCCCAGACCCTGATATTACTGGGTAATCTCACACTCCCAGACCCTGATAATACTGGGTAATCCCACACTCCCAGTCCCTGATATTACTGGGTAATCCCACACTCCCAGAACCTGATATTACTGGGTAATCCTACATTCCCAGACCCTGATATTACTGGGTAATGCCACACTCCCAGACCTTGATATTACTGGGTAATCCCACATTCCCAGTCCCTGATATTACTGGGTTATCCCACAATCCCACACCCTGATATTACTGGGTAATCTCACACTCCCAGACCCTGATATTACTGGGTAATCCCACAGTCCCACACCCTGATATTACTGGGAAATCTCACACTCCCAGATCCTGATTTTACTGGGTAATCCTACACTCACAGACCCTGATATTACTGGGTAATCACACACTCCCAGGTCCTGATATTACTGGGTAATCCCTCACTCCAAGACCCTTATATTACTGGGTAATCCCACACTCCAAGGCCCTGATATTACTGGGTAATCCCACACTCCCAGACCCTGATATTACTGGGTAATCACACACTCCCAGACCCTGATATTACTGGGTAATCCCTCACTCCCAGACCCTGATATTACTGGGTAATCCCACACTCCCAGAACCTGATATTACTGGGTAATCCCACACTCCCACACCCTGATATTACCGGGAAATCTCACACTCCCAAACCCTGATATTACTGGGTAATCCCACTCTCCCAGACCCTGATATTACTGGGTAATCCCACAATCCCAGACCCTGATATTACTTGGTAATCCCACACTCCCACACCCTGATATCACTGGGAAATCTCACACTCCCAGACCCTTATATTACTGGGTAATCCCACACACCCACACCCTGATATTACTGGGAAATCTCACACTCCCAGACCCTGATATTACTGGGTAATCCCACACACCCAGCCTGTGATATTATTGGGTAATCCCACACTCCCAGTCCCTGATATTACTGGGTAATCACACGCTCCCAGACCCTGATATTACTGGGTAATCCCTCACTCCCAGACACTGATATTACTGGGTAATCCCACGCTGCCAGAGCCTGATATTGCTGAGTAATCTCACACACCCAGACCCTGATATTACTGGGTAATCCCACACTCCCAGACCCTGATATTACTGCGTAATCCCACACACCCAGACGCTGATATTACTGGGTAATCCCTAACTCACAGACCCTGATATTACTGGGTAATCACACACTCCCAGACCCTGATATTACTGGGTAATCCCACACTCCCAGACCCTGATATTACTGGGTAATCCCACACTCCCAGACGCTGATATTACTGGGTAATCCCACACTCCCAGACCCTGATACTACTGGGTAATCCCACACTCCCAGACCCTGATATTACTGGGTAATCACACACTCCCAGACCCTGATATTACTGGGTAATCCCAAACTCCCAGACCCTTTTATTACTGGGTAATCCCACACTCCCAGACCCTGATATTACTGGGTAATCCCACACTCCCAGACCCTGATATTACTGGGTAATCCCACACTCCCAGAACCTGATATTACTGGGTAATCGCACACTCCCAGACCCTGATATGACTGGGTAATCCCACACGCACAGACCCTGATATTACTGGGCAATCCCACTCTCCCAGACCCTGATATTACTGGGTAATCCCACACGCCCAGACCCTGATATTACTGGGTAATCCCACACTCCCAGACCCTGATATTACTGGGTAATCCGACACTCCCAGACCCTGATATTACTGGGTAATCCCACACTCCCAGACCCTGATATTACTGGGTAATCTCACACTCCCAGACCCTGATAATACTGGGTAATCCCACACTCCCAGTCCCTGATATTACTGGGTAATCCCACACTCCCAGAACCTGATATTACTGGGTAATCCTACATTCCCAGACCCTGATATTACTGGGTAATGCCACACTCCCAGACCTTGATATTACTGGGTAATCCCACATTCCCAGTCCCTGATATAACTGGGTTATCCCACAATCCCACACCCTGATATTACTGGGTAATCTCACACTCCCAGACCCTGATATTACTGGGTAATCCCACAGTCCCACACCCTGATATTACTGGGAAATCTCACACTCCCAGATCCTGATTTTACTGGGTAATCCTACACTCACAGACCCTGATATTACTGGGTAATCACACACTCCCAGGTCCTGATATTACTGGGTAATCCCTCACTCCAAGACCCTTATATTACTGGGTAATCCCACACTCCAAGGCCCTGATATTACTGGGTAATCCCACACTCCCAGACCCTGATATTACTGGGTAATCACACACTCCCAGACCCTGATATTACTGGGTAATCCCTCACTCCCAGACCCTGATATTACTGGGTAATCCCACACTCCCAGAACCTGATATTACTGGGTAATCCCACACTCCCACACCCTGATATTACCGGGTAATCTCACACTCCCAAACCCTGATATTACTGGGTAATCCCACTCTCCCAGACCCTGATATTACTGGGTAATCTCACAATCCCAGACCCTGATATTACTTGGTAATCCCACACTCCCACACCCTGATATCACTGGGAAATCTCACACTCCCAGACCCTTATATTACTGGGTAATCCCACACACCCACACCCTGATATTACTGGGAAATCTCACACTCCCAGACCCTGATATTACTGGGTAATCCCACACTCCCAGACCCTTATATTACTGGGTAATGCCACACTCCCAGACCCTGATATTACTGGGTAATCACACACTCCCAGACCCTGATATTACTGGGTAATCCCTCACTCCCAGACCCTAATATTACTGGGTAATCCCACACACCCAGAACCTGATATTACTGAGTAATCCCACACACCCAGACCCTGATATTACTCGGTAATCCCACACTCCCAACCCTGATATTACTGGGTAATCCCACACACCCAGACGTTGATATTACTGGGTAATCCCTCACTCCCAGACCATGATATTACTTGGTAATCACACACTCCCAGACCCTGATATTACTGGGTAATCCCACACTCCCAGACCCTGATATTACTGGGTAATCCCACACTCCCAGACGCTGATATTACTGGGTAATTCCACACTCCCAGACCCTGATACTACTGGGTAATCCCACACTCCCAGACCCTGATATTACTGGGTAATCCCACATTCCCAGACCCTGATATTACTGGGTAATCCCACACTCCCAGACCCTGATATTACTGGGTAATCCCACACTCCCAGACCCTGATATTACTGTGTAATCCCACACTCCCAGAACCTGATATTACTGGGTAATCGCACACTCCCAGACCCTGATATTACTGGGTAATCCCACACTCCCAGACCCTGATATTACTGGGTAATCCCACACTCCCAGACCCTGATATTACTGGGTAATCACACACTCCCAGACCCTGATATTACTGGGTAATCCCAGACTCCCAGACCCTGATATTACTGGGTAATCCCACACTCCCAGACCCTGATATTACTGGGTAATCGCACACTCCCAGACCCTGATATTGCTGGGTAATCCCACACTCCCACACCCTGATATCACTGGGAAATCTCACACTCCCAGACCCTTATATTACTGGGTAATCCCACACACCCACACCCTGATATTACTGGGAAATCTCACACTCCCAGACCCTGATATTACTGGGTAATCCCACACACCCAGCCTGTGATATTATTGGGTAATCCCACACTCCCAGTCCCTGATATTACTGGGTAATCACACGCTCCCAGACCCTGATATTACTGGGTAATCCCTCACTCCCAGACACTGATATTACTGGGTAATCCCACGCTGCCAGAGCCTGATATTGCTGAGTAATCTCACACACCCAGACCCTGATATTACTGGGTAATCCCACACTCCCAGACCCTGATATTACTGCGTAATCCCACACACCCAGACGCTGATATTACTGGGTAATCCCTAACTCACAGACCCTGATATTACTGGGTAATCACACACTCCCAGACCCTGATATTACTGGGTAATCCCACACTCCCAGACCCTGATATTACTGGGTAATCCCACACTCCCAGACGCTGATATTACTGGGTAATCCCACACTCCCAGACCCTGATACTACTGGGTAATCCCACACTCCCAGACCCTGATATTACTGGGTAATCACACACTCCCAGACCCTGATATTACTGGGTAATCCCAAACTCCCAGACCCTTTTATTACTGGGTAATCCCACACTCCCAGACCCTGATATTACTGGGTAATCCCACACTCCCAGACCCTGATATTACTGGGTAATCCCACACTCCCAGAACCTGATATTACTGGGTAATCGCACACTCCCAGACCCTGATATGACTGGGTAATCCCACACGCACAGACCCTGATATTACTGGGCAATCCCACTCTCCCAGACCCTGATATTACTGGGTAATCCCACACGCCCAGACCCTGATATTACTGGGTAATCCCACACTCCCAGACCCTGATATTACTGGGTAATCCGACACTCCCAGACCCTGATATTACTGGGTAATCCCACACTCCCAGACCCTGATATTACTGGGTAATCTCACACTCCCAGACCCTGATAATACTGGGTAATCCCACACTCCCAGTCCCTGATATTACTGGGTAATCCCACACTCCCAGAACCTGATATTACTGGGTAATCCTACATTCCCAGACCCTGATATTACTGGGTAATGCCACACTCCCAGACCTTGATATTACTGGGTAATCCCACATTCCCAGTCCCTGATATAACTGAGTTATCCCACAATCCCACACCCTGATATTACTGGGTAATCTCACACTCCCAGACCCTGATATTACTGGGTAATCCCACAGTCCCACACCCTGATATTACTGGGAAATCTCACACTCCCAGATCCTGATTTTACTGGGTAATCCTACACTCACAGACCCTGATATTACTGGGTAATCACACACTCCCAGGTCCTGATATTACTGGGTAATCCCTCACTCCAAGACCCTTATATTACTGGGTAATCCCACACTCCAAGGCCCTGATATTACTGGGTAATCCCACACTCCCAGACCCTGATATTACTGGGTAATCACACACTCCCAGACCCTGATATTACTGGGTAATCCCTCACTCCCAGACCCTGATATTACTGGGTAATCCCACACTCCCAGAACCTGATATTACTGGGTAATCCCACACTCCCACACCCTGATATTACCGGGTAATCTCACACTCCCAAACCCTGATATTACTGGGTAATCCCACTCTCCCAGACCCTGATATTACTGGGTAATCTCACAATCCCAGACCCTGATATTACTTGGTAATCCCACACTCCCACACCCTGATATCACTGGGAAATCTCACACTCCCAGACCCTTATATTACTGGGTAATCCCACACACCCACACCCTGATATTACTGGGAAATCTCACACTCCCAGACCCTGATATTACTGGGTAATCCCACACTCCCAGACCCTTATATTACTGGGTAATGCCACACTCCCAGACCCTGATATTACTGGGTAATCACACACTCCCAGACCCTGATATTACTGGGTAATCCCTCACTCCCAGACCCTAATATTACTGGGTAATCCCACACACCCAGAACCTGATATTACTGAGTAATCCCACACACCCAGACCCTGATATTACTCGGTAATCCCACACTCCCAACCCTGATATTACTGGGTAATCCCACACACCCAGACGTTGATATTACTGGGTAATCCCTCACTCCCAGACCATGATATTACTTGGTAATCAAACACTCCCAGACCCTGATATTACTGGGTAATCCCACACTCCCAGACCCTGATATTACTGGGTAATCCCACACTCCCAGACGCTGATATTACTGGGTAATTCCACACTCCCAGACCCTGATACTACTGGGTAATCCCACACTCCCAGACCCTGATATTACTGGGTAATCCCACATTCCCAGACCCTGATATTACTGGGTAATCCCACACTCCCAGACCCTGATATTACTGGGTAATCCCACACTCCCAGACCCTGATATTACTGTGTAATCCCACACTCCCAGAACCTGATATTACTGGGTAATCGCACACTCCCAGACCCTGATATTACTGGGTAATCCCACACTCCCAGACCCTGATATTACTGGGTAATCCCACACTCCCAGACCCTGATATTACTGGGTAATCACACACTCCCAGACCCTGATATTACTGGGTAATCCCAGACTCCCAGACCCTGATATTACTGGGTAATCCCACACTCCCAGACCCTGATATTACTGGCTAATCCCACACTCCCAGACCCTGATATTACTGGGTAATACCACACACCCAGACCCTGATATTACTGGGTAATCCCACACTCCCAGACCCTAATATTACTGGGTAATCCCACACTCCCAGACCCTGATATGACTGCGTAATCCCACGCTCACTGACCCTGATATTACTGGGTAATCCCACACTCCCAGACCCTGATATTACTGGGTAATCCCACACTCCCAGACCCTGATATTACTGGGTAATCCCACATTCCCAGACCCTGATATTACTGGGTAATCCCACACTCCCAGAACCTGATATTACTGGGTAATCCCACACTCCCAGACCCTGATATTACTGGGTAATCCCACACGCCCAGACCCTGATATTACTGGGAAATCCCACACTCCCAGACCCTGATATTACTGGGTACCACACTCCCAGAACCTGATATTACTGGGTAAACCCACACGCCCAGACCCTGATATTACTGGGCAATCCCACACTCCCAGATCCTGATATTACTGGGTAATCCCACCCGCACGGAACCTGATATTACTGAGTAATCCCACACACCCAGACCCTGATATTACTGGGAAATCTCACACTCCCAGACCCTGATATTACTGGGTAATCCCACACTCCCAGACCCTTATATTACTGGGTAATGCCACACTCCCAGACCCTGATATTACTGGGTAATCACACACTCCCAGACCCTGATATTACTGGGTAATCCCTCACTCCCAGACCCTAATATTACTTGGTAATCCCACACACCCAGAACCTGATATTACTGAGTAATCCCACACACCCAGACCCTGATATTACTCGGTAATCCCACACTCCCAACCCTGATATTACTGGGTAATCCCACACACCCAGACGTTGATATTACTGGGTAATCCCTCACTCCCAGACCATGATATTACTTGGTAATCACACACTCCCAGACCCTGATATTACTGGGTAATCCCACACTCCCAGACCCTGATATTACTGGGTAATCCCACACTCCCAGACGCTGATATTACTGGGTAATTCCACACTCCCAGACCCTGATACTACTGGGTAATCCCACACTCCCAGACCCTGATATTACTGGGTAATCCCACATTCCCAGACCCTGATATTACTGGGTAATCCCACACTCCCAGACCCTGATATTACTGGGTAATCCCACACTCCCAGACCCTGATATTACTGTGTAATCCCACACTCCCAGAACCTGATATTACTGGGTAATCGCACACTCCCAGACCCTGATATTACTGGGTAATCCCACACTCCCAGACCCTGATATTACTGGGTAATCCCACACTCCCAGACCCTGATATTACTGGGTAATCACACACTCCCAGACCCTGATATTACTGGGTAATCCCAGACTCCCAGACCCTGATATTACTGGGTAATCCCACACTCCCAGACCCTGATATGACTGCGTAATCCCACGCTCACTGACCCTGATATTACTGGGTAATACCACACACCCAGACCCTGATATTACTGGGTAATCCCACACTCCCAGACCCTAATATTACTGGGTAATCCCACACTCCCAGACCCTGATATGACTGCGTAATCCCACGCTCACTGACCCTGATATTACTGGGTAATCCCACACTCCCAGACCCTGATATTACTGGGTAATCCCACACTCCCAGACCCTGATATTACTGGGTAATCCCACATTCCCAGACCCTGATATTACTGGGTAATCCCACACTCCCAGAACCTGATATTACTGGGTAATCCCACACTCCCAGACCCTGATATTACTGGGTAATCCCACACGCCCAGACCCTGATATTACTGGGAAATCCCACACTCCCAGACCCTGATATTACTGGGTACCACACTCCCAGAACCTGATATTACTGGGTAAACCCACACGCCCAGACCCTGATATTACTGGGCAATCCCACACTCCCAGATCCTGATATTACTGGGTAATCCCACCCGCACGGAACCTGATATTACTGAGTAATCCCACACACCCAGACCCTGATATTACTGGGTAATCCCACACTCCAGACCCTGATATTACTGGGTAATCCCACACTCCAGACCCTGATATTACTGGGTAATTCCACACACCCAGACGTTGATATTACTGAGTAATCCCACACTCCCAGACCCTGATATTACTGGGCAATCCCACACTCCCAGACCATGATATTACTGGGTAATCACGCACTCCCAGACCCTGATATTACTGGGTAATCCCCCACTCCCAGACGCTGATATTACTGGGTAATCCCACACTGCCAGACCCTGATATTACTGGGTAATCCGACACTCCCAGACCCTGATATTACTTGCTAATCCCACACTCCCAGACCCTGATATTACTGGTTAATCTTACACTCCCAGACCCTGATAATACTGGGTAATCCCACACTCCCAGTCCCTGATATTACTGGATAATCCCACACTCCCAGAACCTGATATTACTGTGTAATCCCACATTCCCAGACCCTGATATTACTGGGTAATCCCACACTCCCAGACCTTGATATTACTGGGTAATCCCACACACCCAGTCCCTGATATTATTGGGATATCCCACACTCCCAGACCCTGATATTACTGGGTAATCCCACACTCCCACACCCTGATATTACTGGGTAATCTCACACTCCCAGAACCTGATCTTTCTGAGTAATCGCACACACCCAGACCCTGATATTACTGGGTAATCCCACACTCTCAGACCCTGATATTACTGGGTAATCCCACACACCCAGACCCTGATATTATTGGGTAATCCCACACTCCCAGTCCCTGATATTACTGGGTAATCACACGCTCCCAGACCCTGATATTACTGGGTAATCCCTCACTCCCAGACACTGATATTACTGGGTAATCCCACGCTGCCAGAGCCTGATATTACTGAGTAATCGCACACACCCAGACCCTGATATTACTGGGTAATCCCACACTCCCAGACCCTGATATTACTGCGTAATCCCACACACCCAGACGCTGATATTACTGGGTAATCCCTAACTCACAGACCCTGATATTACTGGGTAATCACACACTCCCAGACCCTGATATTACTGGGTAATCCCACACTCCCAGACCCTGATATTACTGGGTAATCCCACACTCCCAGACGCTGATATTACTGGGTAATCCCACACTCCCAGACCCTGATACTACTGGGTAATCCCACACTCCCAGACCCTGATATTACTGGGTAATCACACACTCCCAGACCCTGATATTACTGGGTAATCCCAAACTCCCAGACCCTTTTATTACTGGGTAATCCCACACTCCCAGACCCTGATATTACTGGGTAATCCCACACTCCCAGACCCTGATATTACTGGGTAATCCCAAACTCCCAGAACCTGATATTACTGGATAATCGCACACTCCCAGACCCTGATATGACAGGGTAATCCCACACGCCCAGACCCTGATATTACTGGGCAATCCCACTCTCCCAGACCCTGATATTACTGGGTAATCCCACACGCCCAGACCCTGATATTACTGGGTAATCCCACACTCCCAGACCCTGATATTACTGGGTAATCCGACACTCCCAGACCCTGATATTACTGGGTAATCCCACACTCCCAGACCCTGATATTACTGGGTAATCTCACACTCCCAGACCCTGATAATACTGGGTAATCCCACACTCCCAGTCCCTGATATTACTGGGTAATCCCACACTCCCAGAACCTGATATTACTGGGTAATCCTACATTCCCAGACCCTGATATTGCTGGGTAATCCCACACTCCAAGACCTTGATATTACTGGGTAATCCCACATTCCCAGTCCCTGATATTACTGGGTTATCCCACAATCCCACACCCTGATATTACTGGGTAATCTCACACTCCCAGACCCTGATATTACTGGGTAATCCCTCACTCCCAGACCCTGATATTACTGGGTAATCCCACACTCCCAGAGCCTGATATTACTGCGTAATCCCTAACTCACAGACCCTGATATTACTGGGTAATCACACACTCCCAGACCCTGGTATTACTGGGTAATCCCACACTCCCAGACCCTGATATTACTGGGTAATCCCACACTCCCAGACGCTGATATTACTGGGTAATCCCACACTCCCAGACCCTGATACTACTGGGTAATCCCACACTCCCAAACCCTGATATTACTGGGTAATCACACACTCCCAGACCCTGATATTACTGGGTAATCCCAAACTCCCAGACCCTGATATTACTGGGTAATCCCACACTCCCAGACCCTGATATTACTGGGTAATCCCACACTCCCAGACCCTGATATTACTGGGTAATCCCACACTCCCACACCCTGATATTACTGGGTAATCTCACATTCCCAGTCCCTGATATTACTGGGTTATCCCACAATCCCACACCCTGATATTACTGGGTAATCTCACACTCCCAGACCCTGATATTACTGGGTAATCCCACAGTCCCACACCCTGATATTACTGGGAAATCTCACACTCCCAGATCCTGATTTTACTGGGTAATCCTACACTCCCAGACCCTGATATTACTGGGTAATCACACACTCCCAGGTCCTGATATTACTGGGTAATCCCTCACTCCAAGACCCTTATATTACTGGGTAATCCCACACTCCAAGGCCCTGATATTACTGGGTAATCCCACACTCCCAGACCCTGATATTACTGGGTAATCACACACTCCCAGACCCTGATATTACTGGGTAATCCCTCACTCCCAGACCCTGATATTACTGGGTAATCCCACACTCCCAGAACCTGATATTACTGGGTAATCCCACACTCCCACACCCTGATATTACCGGGTAATCTCACACTCCCAGACCCTGATATTACTGGTTAATCCCACTCTCCCAGACCCTGATATTACTGGGTAATCCCACAATCCCAGACCCTGATATTACTCGGTAATCCCACACTCCCACACCCTGATATCACTGGGAAATCTCACACTCCCAGACCCTTATATTACTGGGTAATCCCACACACCCACACCCTGATATTACTGGGAAATCTCACACTCCCAGACCCTGATATTACTGGGTAATCCCACACTCCCAGACCCTTATATTACTGGGTAATGCCACACTCCCAGACCCTGATATTACTGGGTAATCACACACTCCCAGACCCTGATATTACTGGGTAATCCCTCACTCCCAGACCCTGATATTACTGGGTAATCCCACACACCCAGAACCTGATATTACTGAGTAATCCCACACACCCAGACACTGATATTACTCGGTAATCCCACACTCCCAACCCTGATATTACTGGGTAATCCCACACACCCAGACGTTGATATTACTGGGTAATCCCTCACTCCCAGACCATGATATTACTTGGTAATCACACACTCCCAGACCCTGATATTACTGGGTAATCCCACACTCCCAGACCCTGATATTACTGGGTAATCCCACACTCCCAGACGCTGATATTACTGGGTAATTCCACACTCCCAGACCCTGATACTACTGGGTAATCCCACACTCCCAGACCCTGATATTACTGGGTAATCCCACATTCCCAGACCCTGATATTACTGGGTAATCCCACACTCCCAGACCCTGATATTACTGGGTAATCCCACACTCCCAGACCCTGATATTACTGTGTAATCCCACACTCCCAGAACCTGATATTACTGGGTAATCGCACACTCCCAGACCCTGATATTACTGGGTAATCCCACACTCCCAGACCCTGATATTACTGGGTAATCCCACAATCCCAGACCCTGATATTACTGGGTAATCACACACTCCCAGACCCTGATATTACTGGGTAATCCCAGACTCCCAGACCCTGATATTACTGGGTAATCCCACACTCCCAGACCCTGATATTACTGGCTAATCCCACACTCCCAGACCCTGATATTACTGGGTAATACCACACACCCAGACCCTGATATTACTGGGTAATCCCACACTCCCAGACCCTGATATTACTGGGTAATCCCACACTCCCAGACCCTGATATGACTGCGTAATCCCACGCTCCCTGAGCCTGATATTACTGGGTAATCCCACACTCCCAGACCCTGATATTACTGGGTAATCCCACACTCCCAGACCCTGATATTACTGGGTAATCCCACATTCCCAGACCCTGATATTACTGGGTAATCCCACACTCCCAGAACCTGATATTACTGGGTAATCCCACACTCCCAGACCCTGATATTACTGGGTAATCCCACACGCCCAGACCCTGATATTACTGGGAAATCCCACACTCCCAGACCCTGATATTACTGGGTACCACACTCCCAGAACCTGATATTACTGGGTAAACCCACACGCCCAGACCCTGATATTACTGGGCAATCCCACACTCCCAGATCCTGATATTACTTGGTAATCCCACCCGCACGGAACCTGATATTACTGAGTAATCCCACACACCCAGACCCTGATATTACTGGGTAATCCCACACTCCAGACCCTGATATTACTGGGTAATCCCACACTCCAGACCCTGATATTACTGGGTAATTCCACACACCCAGACGTTGATATTACTGAGTAATCCCACACTCCCAGACCCTGATATTACTGGGCAATCCCACACTCCCAGACCATGATATTACTGGGTAATCACGCACTCCCAGACCCTGATATTACTGGGTAATCCCACACTGCCAGACGCTGATATTACTGGGTAATCCCACACTCCCAGACCCTGATACTACTGGGTAATCCCACACTCCCAGACCCTGATATTACTGGGTAATCCCACACTCCCAGACCCTGATATTACTGGGTAATCACACACTCCCAGACCCTGATATTACTGGGTAATCCCACACTCCCAGACCCTGATATTACTGGGTAATCCCACACTCCCAGACCCTGATATTACTGGGTAATCGCACACTCCCAGACCCTGATATTACTGGGTAATTCCACACTGCCAGACCCTGATATTAATGGGTAATCCGACACTCCCAGACCCTGATATTACTTGCTAATCCCACACTCCCAGACCCTGATATTACTGGTTAATCTCACACTCCCAGACCCTGATAATACTGGGTAATCCCACACTCCCAGTCCCTGATATTACTGGATAATCCCACACTCCCAGAACCTGATATTACTGGGTAATCCCACACTCCCAGACCCTTATATTTCTGGGTAATCCCACACTCCAAGGCCCTGATATTACTGGGTAATCCCACACTCCCAGACCCTGATATTACTGGGTAATCACACACTCCCCGACCCTGATATTACTGGGTAAACCCTCACTCTCAGACCCTGATATTACTGGGTAATCCCACACTCCCAGAACCTGATCTTTCAGAGTAATCCCACACACCCAGACCCTGATATTACTGGGTAATCCCACACTCCCAGACCCTGATATTACTGGGTGATCCCACACACCCAGACCCTGATATTATTGGGTAATCCCAGACTCCCAGAACCTGATATTACTGGGTAATCCCACATTCCCAGACCCTGATATTACTGGGTAATCCCACACTCCCAAACCCTGATATTTCTGTGTAATCCCACACTCACAGACCCTGATATTACTGGGTAATCCCACACTCACACACCCTGATATGACTGGGTAATCTCACACTCCCAGACCCTGATATTACTGGGTAATCCCACTCTCCCAGACCCTGATATTACTGGGTAATCCCACACTCCCAGACCCTGATATTACTGGGTAATCCCACACTCCCACACCCTGATATTACTGGGAAATCGCACACTCCCAGACACTGATATTACTGGGTAATCCCACACTCCCAGACCCTTATATTACTGAGTAATCCCACACTCCCACACCCTGATATTACTGGGAAATCTCACACTCTCAGACCCTGATATTACTGGGTAATCCCACACTCCAAGACCCTTATATTACTGGGTAATCCCACACTCCCAGACCCTGATATTACTGGGTAATCCCACACTCCCAGACCCTGATATTACTGGGAAATCACACACTCCCAGACCCTGATATTACTGGGTAATCCCTCACTCGCAGACCGTGATATTACTGGGTAATCCCACACTCCCAGAACCTGATATTACTGAGTAATCCCACACACCCAGACCCTGATATTACTCGGTAATCCCACACTCCCAGACGCTGATATTACTGGGTAATCCCACACTCCCAGACCCTGATACTACTGGGTAATCCCACACTCACAGACCCTGATATTACTGAGTAATCACACACTCCCAGACCCTGATATTACTGGGTAATCCCACACACCCAGACGTTGATATTACTGGGTAATCCCTCACTCCAAGACCCTGATATTACTGGGTAATCACACACTCCCAGACCCTGATATTACTGGGTAATCCCACACTCCCAGAACCTGATTTTACTGGGTAATCCCACACTCCCAGACGCTGATATTACTGGGTAATCCCACACTCCCAGACTCTGATACTACTGGGTAATCCCACACTCCCAGACCCTGATATTACTGAGGAATCACACACTCCCAGACCCTGATATTACTGGGTAATCCCACACTCCCAGACGCTGATATTACTGGGTAATCCCACACTCCAAGACCCTGATATTACTGTGTAATCCCACACTCCCAGAACATGATATTGCTGGGTAATCGCACACTACCAGACCCTGATTTTACTGGGTAATCCCACACTCTCAGACCCTGATATTACTGGGTAATCCGACACTCCCAGACCCTGATATTACTGGGTAGTCCCACACTCCCAGACCCTGATATTACTGGGTAATCTCACACTCCCAGACCCTGATAGTACTGGGTAATCCCACACTCCCAGTCCCTGATATTACTGGGTAATCACACACTCCCAGAGCCTGATATTGCTGGGTAATCCCACATTCCCAGACCCTGATATAACTGGGTAATCCCACACTCCCAGACCCTGATATTACTGGGTAATCCCACACTCCCAGTCCCTGATATTACTGGGTTATCCCGCACTCCCACACCCTGATATTACTGGGTAATCTCACACTCCCAGACCCTGACATTACTTGGTAATCCCACAATCCCAGACCCTGATATTACTGGGTAATCCCACACTCCCAGACCCTGATATTACTGGGTAATCTCACACTCCCAGACCCTGATATTACTGGATAATCCCACACTCCCAGACCCTGATATTACTGGGTAATCCCACACTCCCAGACCCTGATATTACTGGGTAATACCACACTCCCAGACCCTGATATTACTGGGTAATCCCACACTCACAAATCCTGATATTACTGGGTAATCTCTCACTCCCAGAACCTGATATTACTGGGTAAACCCACACTCCCAGACCCTGATATTACTGGGTAATCCCACACTCCCAGACCCTGATACTACTAGGTAATCCCACACTCCCAGACCCTGATATTACAGGGTAATCCCACACTCCCAGACCCTGATATTACTGTATAATCCCACACTCCCAGACCCTGATATTATTGGGTAATACCACACTCCCAGACCTTATATTACTGGGTAATCCCACACTCCCAGACCCTGATATTACTGGGTAATCGCACATTCCCAGACCCTGATATTACTGGGTAATCCCACACTCCCAGACCCTGATATTACTAGGTAATCCCACACTCCCAGACCCTTATATTACTGGGTAATCCCACAGTCCAAGACCCTGATATTAATGGGTAATCTCACACTCCCAGACACTGATAATACTGGGTAATCCCACACTCCCAGACCCTGATATTACTGGGTAATCCCACACACTCAGAATCTGATATTACTGGGTAATCCCACATTCCCAGACCCTGATATTACTGGGTAATCCCACACTCCCAGACCCTGATATTACTGGGTAATCCCACACTCCCAGACCCTGATATTACTGGGTTATCCCACAATCCCAGACCCTGATATTACTGGGTAATCTCACACTCCCATACCCTGATATTACTGGGTAATCCCACACTCCCAGACCCTGATATTACTGGGTAATCCCACACTCCCAGACCCTGATATTACTGGCTAATCCCACACTCCCACACCCTGATATTACTGGGAAATCTCACACTCCCAGACCCTGATATTACTGGGTAATCCCACACTCCCAGACCCTTATATTACTGGGTAATCCCACACTCCAAGGCTCTGATATTACTGGGTAATCCCACACTCCCAGACCCTGATATTACTGGGTAATCACACACTCCCAGACCCTGATATTACTGGGTAATCCCTCACTCCCAGACACTGATATTACTGGGTAATCCCACACTCCCAGAACCTGATCTTTCAGAGTAATCCCACACACCCAGACCCTGATATTACTGGGTAATCCCACACTCCCAGACCCTGATATTACTGGGTAATCCCACACACCCAGACCCTGATATTATTGGGTAATCCCACATTCCCAGAACCTGATATTACTGGGTAATCCCACATTCCCTGACCCTGATATTACTGGGTAATCACACACTCCCAGACCCTGATATTACAGGGTAATCCCACACTCCCAGACCCTGATATTACTGTGTAATCCCACACTCCCAGACCCTGATATTATTGGGTAATACCACACTCCCAGACCTTATATTACTGGGTTATCCCACTCTCCCAGACCCTGATATTACTGGGTAATCCCACACTCCCAGACCCTGATATTACTGGGTAATCCCACACTCACACACCCTGATATTACTGGGAAATCTCACACTCCCAGACCCTGATATTACTGGGTAATCCGACACTCCCAGACCCTTATATTACTGGGTCATCCCACACTCCCACACCCTGATATTACTGGGATATTTCACACTCCCTGACCCTGATATTACTGGGTAATCCCACACTCCCAGACCTTTATATTACTGGGTAATCCCACACTCCCAGACCCTGATATTACTGGGTAATCCCACACTCCCAGACCCTGATATTACTGGATAATCATACACTCCCAGACCCTGATATTACTGGGTAATCCCTCACTCCCAGACCCTGATATTACTGGGTAATCCCACACTCCCAGAACCTGATATTACTGAGTAATCCCACACACCCAGACCCTGATATTACTCGGTAATCCCACACTCCCAGACCCTGATATTACTGGGTAATCCCACACACCCAGACGTTGATATTACTGGGTAATCCCTCACTCCCAGACCATGATATTACTGGGTAATCACACACTCCCAGACCCTGATATTATTGGGTAATCCCACACTCCCAGACCCTGATATTACTGGGTAATCCCACACTCCCAGACCCTGATACTACTGGGTAATCCCACACTCCCAGACCCTGATATTACTGGGTAATCACACACTCCCAGACCATGATATTACTGGGTAATCACACACTCCCAGACCCTGATATTACTGGGTAATCCCACACTCCCAGACCCTGATATTGCTGGGTAATCCCACACTCCCAGACGCTGATATTACTGGGTAATCCCACACTCCCAGACCCTGATACTACTGAGTAATCCCACACTCCCAGACCCTGATATTACTGGGTAATCACACACTCCCAGACCCTGATATTACTGGGTAATCCCACATTCCCAGACCCTGATATTACTGGGTAATCCCACACTCCCAGACCCTGATATTACTGGGAAATCCCACACTCCCAGACCCTGATATTACTGGGTAATCCCACACTCCCAGAACCTGATATTACTGGGTAAACCCACACGCCCAGACCCTGATATTACTGGGCAATCCCACACTCCCAGATCCTGATATTACTGGGTAATCCCACCCGCACAGAACCTGATATTACTGAGTAATCGCACACACCCAGACCCTGGTATTACTGGGTAATCCCACACTCCAGACCCTGATATTAATGGGTAATTCCACACACCCAGACGTTGATATTACTGAGTAATCCCACACTCCCAGACCCTGATATTACTGGGTAATCCCACACTCCCAGATCCTGATATTACTGTGTAATCCGACACTCCCAGACCCTGATATTATTGGCTAATACCACACTCCCAGACCTTATATTACTGGGTAATCCCACACTCCCAGACCCTGATATTACTGGGTAATCGCACACTCCCAGACCCTGATATTACTGGGTAATCCCACACTCCCAGACCCTGATATTACTAGGTAATCCCACACTCCCAGACCCTTATATTACTGGGTAATCCCACAGTCCAAGACCCTGATATTACTGGGTAATCTCACACTCCCAGACACTGATAATACTGGGTAATCCCACACTCCCAGACCCTGATATTACTGGGCAATCCCACACACCCAGAATCTGATATTACTGGGTAATCCCACATTCCCAGACCCTGATATTACTGGGTAATCCCACACTCCCAGACCCTGATATTACTGGGTAATCCCACACTCCCAGACCCTGATACTACTAGGTTATCCCACAATCCCAGACCCTGATATTACTGGGTAATCTCACACTCCCATACCCTGATATTACTGGGTAATCCCACACTCCCAGACCCTGATATTACTGGGTAATCCCACACTCCCTGACCCTGATATTACTGGCTAATCCCACACTCCCACACCCTGATATTACTGGAAAATCTCACACTCCCAGACACTGATATTACTGGGTAATCACACACTCCCAGACCCTTATATTACTGGGTAATCCCACACTCCAAGGCTCTGATATTACTGGGTAATCCCACACTCCCAGACCCTGATATTACTGGGTAATCACACACTCCCAGACCCTGATATTACTGGGTAATCCCTCACTCCCAGACACTGATATTACTGGGTAATCCCACACTCCCAGAACCTGATCTTTCAGAGTAATCCCACACACCCAGACCCTGATATTACTGGGTAATCCCACACTCCCAGACCCATGATATTACTGGGTAATCCCACACACCCAGACCCTGATATTATTGGGTAATCCCACATTCCCAGAACCTGATATTACTGGGTAATCCCACATTCCCTGACCCTGATATTACTGGGTAATCACACACTCCCAGACCCTGATATTACAGGGTAATCCCACACTCCCAGACCCTGATATTACTGTGTAATCCCACACTCCCAGACCCTGATATTATTGGGTAATACCACACTCCCAGACCTTATATTACTGGGTTATCCCACTCTCCCAGACCCTGATATTACTGGGTAATCCCACACTCCCAGACCCTGATATTACTGGGTAATCCCACACTCACACACCCTGATATTACTGGGAAATCTCACACTCCCAGACCCTGATATTACTGGGTAATCCGACACTCCCAGATCCTTATATTACTGGGTAATCCCACACTCCCACACCCTAATATTACTGGGAAATTTCACACTCCCTGACCCTGATATTACTGGGTAATCCCACACTCCCAGACCCTTATATTACTGGGTAATCCCACACTCCCAGACCCTGATATTACTGGGTAATCCCACACTCCCAGACCCTGATATTACTGGGTAATCACACAGTCCCAGACCCTGATATTACTGGGTAATCCCTCACTCACAGACCCTGATATTACTGGGTAATCCCACACTCCCAGAACCTGATATTACTGAGTAATCCCACACACCCAGACCCTGATATTACTCGGTAATCCCACACTCCCAGACCCTGATATTACTGGGTAATCCCACACACCCAGACGTTGATATTACTGGGTAATCCCTCACTCCCAGACCATGATATTACTGGGTAATCACACACTCCCAGACCCTGATATTACTGGGTAATCCCACACTCCCAGACCCTGATATTACTGGGTAATCCCACACTCCCAGACGCTGATACTACTGGGTAATCCCACACTCCCAGACCCTGATATTACTGGGTAATCACACACTCCCAGACCATGATATTACTGGGTAATCACACACTCCCAGACCCTGATATTACTGGGTAATCCCACACTCCCAGACCCTGATATTACTGGGTAATCCCACACTCCCAGACGCTGATATTACTGGGTAATCCCACACTCCCAGACCCTGATACTACTGGTAATCCCACACTCCCAGACCCTGATATTACTGGGTAATCACACACTCCCAGACCCTGATATTACTGGGTAATCCCAAATTCCCAGACCCTGATATTACTGGGTAATCCCACACTCCCAGATCCTGATATTACTGGGTAATCCCACACTCCCAGACCCTGATATTACTGTGTAATCCCACACTCCCAGAACCTGATATTACTGGGTAATCGCACACTCCCAGACCCTGATATTACTGTGTAATACCACACTCCCAGACCCTGATATTACTGGGTAATCCCACACTCCCAGACCCTGATATTACTGGGTAATCACACACTCCCAGACTCTGATATTACTGGGTAATCCCAGACTCCCAGACCCTGATATTACTGGGTAATCCCACACTCCCAGACCCTGATATTACTGGCTAATCCCACACTCCCAGACCCTGATATTACTGGGTAATACCACACACCCAGACCCTGATATTACTGGGTAATCCCACACTCCCAGACCCTGATATTACTGGGTAATCCCACACTCCCAGACCCTGATATGACTGCGTAATCCCACGCTCCCTGACCCTGATATTACTGGGTAATCCCACACTCCCAGACCCTGATATTACTGGGAAATCCCACACTCTCAGACACTGATATTACAGGGTAATCCCACATTCCCAGACCCTGATATTACAGGGTAATCCCACACTCCCATAACTTGATATTACTGGGAAATCCCACACTCCCAGACCCTGATATTACTGGGTAATCCCACACTCCCAGAACCTGATATTACTGGGTAAACCCACACGCCCAGACCCTGATATTACTGGGCAATCCCACACACCCAGACCCTGATATTACTGGGTAATCCCACACTCCAGACCCTGATATTAATGGGTAATTCCACACACCCAGACGTTGATATTACTGAGTAATCCCACACTCCCAGACCCTGATATTACTGGGTAATCCCACACTCCCAGACCATGATATTACTGGGTAATCACGCACTCCCAGACCCTGATATTACTGGGTAATCCCACACTCCCAGACCCTGATATTACTGGGTAATCCCACACTCCCAGACGCTGATATTACTGGGTAATCCCACACTCCCAGACCCTGATACTACTGGGTAATCCCACACTCCCAGACCCTGATATTACTGGGTAATCCCACACTCCCAGACCCTGATATTACTGGGTAATCACACACTCCCAGACCCTGATATTACTGGGTAATCCCACACTCCCAGACCCTGATATTACTGGGTAATCCCACACTCCCAGACCCTGATATTACTGGGTAATCGCACACTCCCAGACCCTGATATTACTGGGTAATTCCACACTCCCAGACCCTGATATTACTGGGTAATCCGACACTCCCAGACCCTGATATTACTTGCTAATCCCACACTCCCAGACCCTGATATTACTGGTTAATCTCACACTCCCAGACCCTGATAATACTGGGTAATCCCACACTCCCAGTCCCTGATATTACTGGATAATCCCACACTCCCAGAACCTGATAATACTGGGTAATCCCACATTCCCAGACCCTTATATTACTGGGTAATCCCACACTCCCAGACCTTGATATTACTGGGTAATCCCACACACCCAGTCCCTGATATTATTGGGATATCCCACACTCCCACACCCTGATATTACTCGGTAATCTCACACTCACAGACCCTGATATTACTGGGTAATCCCACACTCCCACACCCCGATATTACTGGGTAATTGCACACTCCCAGACCCTGATATTAGTGGGTAATCCAACACTCCCACACCCTGATATTGCTGGGAAAACTCACACTCACAGACCCTGATATTACTGGGTAATCCCACACTCCCAGATCCTTATATTTCTGGGTAATCCCACACTCCAAGGCCCTGATATTACTGGGTAATCCCACACTCCCAGACCCTGATATTACTGGGTAATCACACACTCCCAGACCCTGATATTACTGGGTAATCCCTCACTCCCAGACCCTGATATTACTGGGTAATCCCACACTCCCAGAACCTGATCTTTCAGAGTAATCCCACACACCCAGACCCTGATATTACTGGGTAATCCAACACTCCCAGACCCTAATATTACTGGGTAATCCCACACACACAGACCCTGATATTATTGGGTAATCCCAGACTCCCAGAACCTGATATTACTGGGTAATCCCACATTCCCAGACCCTGATATTACTGGGTAATCCAACATTCCCAAACCCTGATATTACTGTGTAATCCCACACTCACAGACCCTGATATTACTGGGTAATCCCACACTCACACACCCTGATATTACTGGGTAATCTCACACTCCCAGACCCTGATATTACTGGGTAATCCCACTCTCCCAGACCCTGATATTACTGGGTAATCCCACACTCCCAGACCCTGATATTACTGGGTAATCCCACACTCCCACACCCTGATATGACTGGGAAATCTCACACTCCCAGACACTGATATTACTGGGTAATCCCACACTCCCAGACCATTATATTACTGGGTAATCCCACACTCCCACACCCTGATATTACTGGGAAATCTCACACTCCCAGACCCTAATATTACTGGGTAATCCCACACTCCAAGACCCTTATATTACTGGGTAATCCCACACTCCCAGACCCTGATATTACTGGGTAATCCCACACTCCCAGACCCTGATATTACTGGGAAATCACACACTCCCAGACCCTGATATTACTGGGTAATCCCTCACTCCCAGACCCTGATATTACTGGGTAATCCCACACTCCCAGAACCTGATATTACTGAGTAATCCCACACACCCAGACCCTGATATTACTCGGTAATCCCACACTCCCAGACGCTGATATTACTGGGTAATCCACACTCGCAGACCCTGATACTACTGGGTAATCCCACACTCACAGACCCTGATATTACTGAGTAATCACACACTCCCAGACCCGGATATTACTGGGTAATCCCACACACCCAGACGTTGATATTACTGGGTAATCCCTCACTCCAAGACCCTGATATTACTGGGTAATCACACACTCCCAGACCCTGATATTACTGGGTAATCCCACACTCCCAGACCCTGATATTACTGGGTAATCCCACACTCCCAGACGCTGATATTACTGGGTAATCCCACACTCCCAGACCCTGATACTCCTGGGTAATCCCACACTCACAGACCCTGATATTACTGAGGAATCACATACTCCCAGACCCTGATATTACTGGGTAATCCCACACACACAGACGCTGATATTACTGGGTAATCCCACACTCCAAGACCCTGATATTACTGGGTAATCCCGCACACACAGACGCTGATATTACTGGGTAATCCCACACTCCAAGACTCTGATATTGCTGGGTAATCGCACACTCCCAGACCCTGATTTTACTGGGTAATCCCACACTCCCAGACCCTGATATTACTGGGTAATCCGACACTCCCAGAACCTGATATTACTGGGTAGTCCCACACTCCCAGACCCTGATATTACTGGGTAATCTCACACTCCCAGACCCTGATAGTACTGGGTAATCCCACACTCCCAGTCCCTGATATTACTGGGTAATCACACACTCCCAGAGCCTGATATTGCTGGGTAATCCCACATTCCCAGACCCTGATATAACTGGGTAATCCCACACTCCCAGACCCTGATATTACTGGGTAATCCCACACTCCCAGTCCCTGATATTACTGGGTTATCCCGCACTCCCACACCCTGATATTACTGGGTAATCTCACACTCCCAGACCCTGATAATACTGGGTAATCCCACACTCCCAGTCCCTGATATTACTGGATAATCCCACACTCCCAGAACCTGATATTACTGGGTTATCCCACATTCCCAGACCCTGATAATACTGGGTAATCCCAGACTCCCAGAACCTGATATTACTGGGTAATCCCACATTCCCAGACCCTGATATTACTGGGTAATCCAACACTCCCAAACCCTGATATTACTGTGTAATCCCACACTAACAGACCCTGATATTACTGGGTAATCCCACACTCACACACCCTGATATTACTGGGTAATCTCACACTCCCAGACCCTGATATTACTGGGTAATCCCACTCTCCCAGAACCTGATATTACTGGGTAATCGCACACTCACAGACCCTGATATTACTGGGTAATCCCACACTCCCACACCCTGATATTACTGGGAAATCTCACACTCCCAGACACTGATATTACTGGGTAATCCCACACTCCCAGACCCTTATATTACTGGGTAATCCCACACTCCCACACCCTGATATTACTGGGAAATCTCACACTCCCAGACCCTGATATTACTGGGTAATCCCACACTCCAAGACCCTTATATTACTGGGTAATCCCACACTCGTAGACCCTGATATTACTGGGTAATCCCACACTCCCAGACCCTGATATTACTGGGAAATCACACACTCCCAGACCCTGATATTATTGGGTAATCCCTCACTCCCAGACCCTGATATTACTGGGTAATCCCACACTCCCAGAACCTGATATTACTGAGTAATCCCACATACCCAGACCCTGATATTACTCGGTAATCCCACACTCCCAGACGCTGATATTACTGGGTAATCCCACACTCCCAGACCCTGATACTACTGGGTAATCCCACACTCACAGACCCTGATATTACTGAGTAATCACACACTCCCAGACCCTGATATTACTGGGTAATCCCACACACCCAGACGTTGATATTACTGGGTAATCCCTCACTACAAGACCCTGATATTACTGGGTAATCACACACTCCCAGACCCTGATATTACTGGGTAATCCCACACTCCCAGACCCTGATATTACTGGGTAATCCCACACTCCCAGACGCTGATATTACTGGGTAATCCCACACTCCCAGACCCTGATATAACTGGGTAATCCCACTCTCACAGACCCTGATATTACTGAGGAATCACACACTCCCAGACCCTGATATTACTGGGTAATCCCACACACCTTGACGCTGATATTACTGGGTAATCCCACACTCCAAGACCCTGATATTACTGGGTAATCCCACACTCCCAGACCCTGATATTGCTGGGTAATCGCACACTCCCAGACCCTGATTTTACTGGGTAAACCCACACTCCCAGTCCCTGATATTACTGGGTAATCACACACTCCCAGAGCCTGATATTGCTGGGTAATCCCACATTCCCAGACCCTGATATTACTGGGTAATCCCACACTCCCAGTCCCTGATATTACTGGGTTATCCCGCACTCCCACACCCTGATATTACTGGGTAATCTCACACTCCCAGACCCTGACATTACTGGGTAATCCCACAATCCCAGACCCTGATATTACTGGGTAATCCCACACTCCCAGACCCTGATATTACTGGGTAATCTCACACTCCCAGACCCCGATATTACTGGATAATCCCACACTCCCAGACCCTGATATTACTGGGTAATCCCACACTCCCAGACACTGATATTACTGGGTAATACCACACTCCCAGACCCTGATATTACTGGGTAATCCCACACTCACAAATCCTGATATTACTGGGTAATCCCACACTCCCAGACCCTGATATTACTGGGTAATCACACACTCCCAGACCCTGATATTACTGGGTAATCCCTCACTCCCAGACCCTGATATTACTGGGTAATCCCACACTCCCAGACCCTGATATTTCTGGGTAATCCCACACTCCCAGACCCTGATATTACTGGGTAATCCCACACTCCAAGACCCTGATATTACTGCGTAATCGCACACTCCCAGACCCTGATTTTACTAGGTAATCCCACACTCCCAGACCCTGATATTACTGGGTAATCCGACACTCCCAGACCCTGATATTACTGGGTAATCCCACACTCCCAGACCCTGATATTACTGGGTAATCTCACACTCCCGACCCTGATAGTACTGGGTAATCCCACACTCCCAGTCCCTGATATTACTGGGTAATCACACACTCTCAGAACCTGATATTACTGGGTAATCCCACATTCCCAGACCCTGATATTACTGGGTAATCCCACACTCCCAGACCCTGATATTACTGGGTAATCCCACACTCCCAGTCCCTGATATTACTGGGTTATCCCACACTCCCACACCCTGATATTACTGGGTAATCTCACACTCCCAGACCCTGATATTACTGGGTAATCCCACACTCGCAGACCCTGATATTACTGGGTAATCCCACACTCCCACACCCTGATATTACTGGGTAATCTCACACTCCCAGACCCTGATATTACTGGCTAATCCCACTCTCCCAGACCCTGATATTACTGGGTAATCCCACACTCCCAGACCCTGATATTACTGGGTAATCCCACACTCCCAGACGCTGATATTACTGGGTAATCCCACACTCCCAGACCCTGATACTACTGGGTAATCCCACACTCCCAGACCCTGATATTACTGGGTAATCACACACTCCCAGACCCTGATATTACTGGGTAATCGCACACTCCCAGAACCTGATATTACTGGGTAATCCCACACTCCCAGACCCTGATATTATTGAGTAATCCGACACTCCCAGACCCTGATATTACTGTGTAATACCACACTCCCAGACCCTGATATTATTGGGTAATCCCACATTCCCAGACCCTGATATTACTGGGTAATCCCACACTCCTAGACCTTGATATTACTGGGTAATCCCACACTCCCAGTCCCTGATATTACTGGGTTATCCCACACTCCCACACCCTGATATTACTGGGTAATCTCACACTCCCAGACCCTGATATTACTGGGTAATCCCACACTCCCACACCCTGATATTACTGGGTAATTGCACACTCCCAGACCCTGATATGACTGGGTAATCCCACACTCCCACACCCTGATATTACTGGGAAATCTCACACTCCCAGACCCTGATATTACTGGGGAATCCCTCACTCCCAGACCCTTATATTACTGGGTAATCCCACACTCCAAGGCCCTGATATTACTGGGTAATCCCACACACCCAGACCCTGATATTACTGCGTAATCACACACTCCCAGACCCTGATATTACTGGGTAATCCCTCACTCACAGACCCTGATATTACTGGGTAATCCCACACTCCCAGACCCTAATATTACTGGGTAATCCCACACTTCCAGACCCTGATATTACTGGGTAATCACACACTCCCAGACCCTGATATTACTGGGTAATCCCTCACTCCCAGACCCTGATATTACTGGGTAATCCCACACTCCCAGACCCTGATATTACTGGGTAATCCCACACTCCCAGACCCTGATATTACTGGGTAATCCCACACTCCCAGACGCTGATATTACTGGGTAATCCCACACTCCCAGACCCTGATATTACTGGGTAATCCCACACTCCCACACCCTGATATTACTGGGTAATTGCACACCCCCAGACCCTGATATGACTGGGTAATCCCACACTCCCACACCCTGATATTACTGGGAAATCTCACACTCCCAGACCCTGATATTACTGGGGAATCCCTCACTCCCAGACCCTTATATTACTGGGTAATCCCACACTCCAAGGCCCTGATATTATCGGGTTATCCCACACTCCCAGACCCTGATATTACTGCGTAATCACACACTCCCAGACCCTGATATTACTGGGTAATCCCTCACTCACAGACCCTGATATTACTGGGTAATCCCACACTCCCAGAACCTAATATTACTGGGTAATCCCACACTCCCAGACCCTGATATTACTGGGTAATCACACACTCCCAGACCCTGATATTACTGGGTAATCCCTCACTCCCAGACCCTGATATTACTGGGTAATCCCACACTCCCAGACCCTGATATTACTGGGTAATCCCACACTCCCAGACCCTGATATTACTGGGTAATCCCACACTCCAAGACCCTGATATTACTGCGTAATCGCACACTCCCAGACCCTGATTTTACTAGGTAATCCCACACTCCCAGACCCTGATATTACTGGGTAATCAGACACTCCCAGACCCTGATATTACTGGGTAATCCCACACTCCCAGACCCTGATATTACTGGGTAATCTCACACTCCCGACCCTGATAGTACTGGGTAATCCCACACTCCCAGTCCCTGATATTACTGGGTAATCACACACTCCCAGAACCTGATATTACTGGGTAATCCCACATTCCCAGACCCTGATATTACTGGGTAATCCCACACTCCCAGACCCTGATATTACTGGGTAATCCCACACTCCCAGTCCCTGATATTACTGGGTTATCCCACACTCCCACACCCTGATATTACTGGGTAATCTCACACTCCCAGACCCTGATATTGCTGGGTAATCCCACACTCGCAGACCCTGATATTACTGGGTAATCCCACACTCCCACACCCTGATATTACTGGGTAATCTCACACTCCCAGACCCTGATATTACTGGGTAATCCCACTCTCCCAGACCCTGATGTTACTGGGTAATCCCACACTCCCAGACCCTGATATTACTGGGTAATCCCACACTCCCAGACGCTGATATTACTGGGTAATCCCACACTCCCAGACCCTGATACTACTGGGTAATCCCACACTCCCAGACCCTGATATTACTGGGTAATCACACACTTCCAGACCCTGATAATACTGGGTAATCCCACACTCCCAGACCCTGATATTACTGGGTAATCCCACACTCCCAGACCCTGATATTACTGGGTAATCCCACACTCCCAGACCCTGATATTACTGGGTAATCGCACACTCCCAGACCCTGATATTACTGGGTAATCCCACACTCCCAGACCCTGATATTACTGAGTAATCCGACACTCCCAGACCCTGATATTACTGTGTAATACCACACTCCCAGACCCTGATGTTACTGGGTAATCCCACATTCCCAGACCCTGATATTACTGGGTAATCCCACACTCCTAGACCTTGATATTACTGGGTAATCACACACTCCCAGTCCCTGATATTACTGGGTTATCCCACACTCCCACACCCTGATATTACTGGGTAATCTCACACTCCCAGACCCTGATATTACTGGGTAATCCCACACTCCCACACCCTGATATTACTGGGTAATTGCACACTCCCAGACCCTGATATGACTGGGTAATCCCACACTCCCACACCCTGATATTACTGGGAAATCTCACACTCCCAGACCCTGATATTACTGGGGAATCCCTCACTCCCAGACCCTTATATTACTGGGTAATCCCACACTCCAAGGCCCTGATATTACTGGGTAATCCCACACTCCCAGACCCTGATATTACTGCATAATCACACACTCCCAGACCCTGATATTACTGGGTAATCCCTCACTCACAGACCCTGATATTACTGGGTAATCCCACACTCCCAGACCCTAATATTACTGGGTAATCCCACACTCCCAGACCCTGATATTACTGGGTAATCACACACTCCCAGACCCTGATATTACTGGGTAATCCCTCACTCCCAGACCCTGATATTACTGGGTAATCCCACACTCCCAGACCCTGATATTACTGGGTAATCCCACACTCCCAGACCCTGATATTACTGGGTAATCCCACACTCCAAGACCCTGATATTACTGCGTAATCGCACACTCCCAGACCCTGATATTACTAGGTAATCCCACACTCCCAGACCCTGATATTACTGGGTAATCCGACACTCCCAGACCCTGATATTACTGGGTAATCCCACACTCCCAGACCCTGATATTACTGGGTAATCTCACACTCCCGACCCTGATAGTACTGGGTAATCCCACACTCCCAGTCCCTGATATTACTGGGTAATCACACACTCCCAGAACCTGATATTACTGGGCAATCCCACATTCCCAGACCCTGATATTACTGGGTAATCCCACACTCCCAGACCCTGATATTACTGGGTAATCCCACACTCCCAGTCCCTGATATTACTGGGTTATCCCACACTCCCACACCCTGATATTACTGGGTAATCTCACACTCCCAGACCCTGATATTACTGGGTAATCCCACTCTCCCAGAACCTGATATTACTGGGTAATCCCACATTCCCAGACCCTGATATTACTGGGTAATCCCACATTCCCAGACCATGATATTACTGGGTAATCCCACACTCCCAGACCCTGATATTACTGGGTAATCCCACACTCGCAGACCCTGATATTACTGGGTAATCCCACACTCCCACACCCTGATATTACTGGGTAATCTCACACACCCAGACCCTGATATTACGGGGTAATCACACACTCCCAGACCCTGATATTACTGGGTAATCCCTCACTCACAGACCCTGATATTACTGGGTAATCCCACACTCCCAGTCCCTGATATTACTGGGTAATCCCACACACCCAGACCCTGATATTATTGGGTATTCCCACACTCCCAGAACCTGATATTACTAGGTAATCCCACATTCCCAGACCCTGATATTACTGGGTAATCCCACACTCCCAGACCCTGATATTACTGGGTAATCCCACACTCGCAGACCCTGATATTACTGGGTAATCCCACACTCCCACACCCTGATATTACTGGGTAATCTCACACTCCCAGACCCTGATATTACTGCGTAATCCCACTCTCCCAGACCCTGATATTACTGGGTAATCCCACACTCCCAGACCCTGATATTACTGGGTAATCCCACACTCCCACACCCTGATATTACTGGGTAATCCCACACTCCCACACCCTGATATTACTGGGAAATCTCACTCTCCCAGACCCTGATATTTCTGGGTAATCCCACACTCCTAGACCCTGATATTACTGGGTAATCCCACACTCCCAGACCCTGATATTACTGGGTAATCCCACGCTCCCAGGCCCTGATATTACTGGGTAATCACACACTCCCAGACCGTGATATTACTGGGTAATCCCTCACTCCCAGACCCTGATATTACTGGGTAATCCCACACTCACAGACCCTGATATTACTGGGTAATCCCACACTCCCAGACCCTGATATTACTGGGTAATCCCACACTCCCAGACCCTGATATTACTGGGTAATCGCACACTCCCAGACCCTGATTTTACTCGGTAATCCCACACTCCCAGACACTGATATTACTGGGTAATTTCACACTCCAAGACCCTGATAGTACTGGGTAATCCCACACTCCCAGTCCCTGATATTACTGGGTAATCACACACTCCCAGAACCTGATATTACTGGGTAATCCCACATTCCCAGACCCTGATATTACTGGGTAATCCCACACTCCCAGACCCTGATATTACTGGGTAATCCCACACTCGCAGACTCTGATATTACTAGGTAATCCCACACTCCCACACCCTGATATTACTGGGTAATCTCACACTCCCAGACCCTGATATTACTGGGTAATCCCACTCTCCCAGACCCTGATATTACTGGGTAATCCCACACTCCCAGACCCTGATATTACTGGGTAATCCCACACTCCCAGACGCTGATATTACTGGGTAATCCCACACTCCCAGAACCTGATACTACTGGGTAATCCCACACTCCCAGACCCTGATATTACTGGGTAATCACACACTTCCAGACCCTGATATTACTGGGTAATCCCACACTCCAGGACCCTGATATTACTGGGTAATCCCACACTCCCAGACCCTGATATTACTGGGTAATCACACACTTCCAGACCCTGATATTACTGGGTAATCCCACACTCCCAGACCCTGATATTACTGGGTAATCCCACACTCCCAGACCCTGATATTACTGAGTAATCGGACACTCCCAGACCCTGATATTACTGTGTAATACCACACTCCCAGACCCTGATATTCCTGGGTAATCCCACATTCCCAGACCCTGATATTACTGGGTAATCCCACACTCCCAGACCCTGATATTACTGGGTAATCCCACACTCCCAGACCCTGATATTACTGGGTAATCCCACACTCCCAGACCCTGATATTACTGGGTAATCCCACACTCCAAGACCCTGATATTACTGCGTAATCGCACACTCCCAGACCCTGATTTTACTAGGTAATCCCACACTCCCAGACCCTGATATTACTGGGTAATCCGACACTCCCAGACCCTGATATTACTGGGTAATCCCACACTCCCAGACCCTGATATTACTGGGTAATCTCACACTCCCGACCCTGATAGTACTGGGTAATCCCACACTCCCAGTCCCTGATATTACTGGGTAATCACACACTCCCAGAACCTGATATTACTGGGTAATCCCACATTCCCAGACCCTGATATTACTGGGTAATCCCACACTCCCAGACCCTGATATTACTGGGTAATCCCACACTCCCAGTCCCTGATATTACTGGGTTATCCCACACTCCCACACCCTGATATTACTGGGTAATCTCACACTCCCAGACCCTGATATTACTGGGTAATCCCACACTCGCAGACCCTGATATTACTGGGTAATCCCACACTCACACACCCTGATATTACTGGGTAATCTCACACTCCCAGACCCTGATATTACTGGGTAATCCCACTCTCCCAGACCCTGATATTACTGGGTAATCCCACACTCCCAGACCCTGATATTACTGGGTAATCCCACACTCCCAGACGCTGATATTACTGGGTAATCCCACACTCCCAGACCCTGATACTACTGGGTAATCCCACACTCCCAGACCCTGATATTACTGGGTAATCACACACTTCCAGACCCTGATATTACTGGGTAATCCCACACTCCCAGACCCTGATATTACTGGGTAATCCCACACTCCCAGACCCTGATATTACTGGGTAATCCCACACTCCCAGACCCTGATATTACTGGGTAATCGCACACTCCCAGACTCTGATATTACTGGGTAATCCCACACTCCCAGACCGTGATATTACTGAGTAATCCGACACTCCCAGACCCTGATATTACTGTGTAATACCACACTCCCAGACCCTGATGTTACTGGGTAATCCCACATTCCCAGACCCTGATATTACTGGGTAATCCCACACTCCTAGACCTTGATATTACTGGGCAATCACACACTCCCAGTCCCTGATATTACTGGGTTATCCCACACTCCCACACCCTGATATTACTGGGTAATCTCACACTCCCAGACCCTGATATTACTGGGTAATCCCACACTCCCACACCCTGATATTACTGGGTAATTGCACATTCCAAGACCCTGATATGACTGGGTAATCCCACACTCCCACACCCTGATATTACTGGGAAATCTCACACTCCCAGACCCTGATATTACTGGGGAATCCCTCACTCCCAGACCCTTATATTACTGGGTAATCCCACACTCCAAGGCCCTGATATTACTGGGTAATCCCACACTCCCAGACCCTGATATTACTGCGTAATCACACACTCCCAGACCCTGATATTACTGGGTAATCCCTCACTCACAGACCCTGATATTACTGGGTAATCCCACACTCCCAGACCCTAATATTACTGGGTAATCCCACACTCCCAGACCCTGATATTACTGGGTAATCACACACTCCCAGACCCTGATATTACTGGGTAATCCCTCACTCCCAGACCCTGATATTACTGGGTATTCCCACACTCCCAGACCCTGATATTACTGGGTAATCCCACACTCCCAGACCCTGATATTACTGGGTAATCCCACACTCCAAGACCCTGATATTACTGCGTAATCGCACACTCCCAGACCCTGATATTACTGGGTAATCCCACACTCCCACACCCTGATATTACTGGGTAATTGCACACCCCCAGACCCTGATATGACTGGGTAATCCCACACTCCCACACCCTGATATTACTGGGAAATCTCACACTCCCAGACCCTGATATTACTGGGGAATCCCTCACTCCCAGACCCTTATATTACTGGGTAATCCCACACTCCAAGGCCCTGATATTATCGGGTTATCCCACACTCCCAGACCCTGATATTACTGCGTAATCACACACTCCCAGACCCTGATATTACTGGGTAATCCCTCACTCACAGACCCTGATATTACTGGGTAATCCCACACTCCCAGAACCTAATATTACTGGGTAATCCCACACTCCCAGACCCTGATATTACTGGGTAATCACACACTCCCAGACCCTGATATTACTGGGTAATCCCTCACTCCCAGACCCTGATATTACTGGGTAATCCCACACTCCCAGACCCTGATATTACTGGGTAATCCCACACTCCCAGACCCTGATATTACTGGGTAATCCCACACTCCAAGACCCTGATATTACTGCGTAATCGCACACTCCCAGACCCTGATTTTACTAGGTAATCCCACACTCCCAGACCCTGATATTACTGGGTAATCAGACACTCCCAGACCCTGATATTACTGGGTAATCCCACACTCCCAGACCCTGATATTACTGGGTAATCTCACACTCCCGACCCTGATAGTACTGGGTAATCCCACACTCCCAGTCCCTGATATTACTGGGTAATCACACACTCCCAGAACCTGATATTACTGGGTAATCCCACATTCCCAGACCCTGATATTACTGGGTAATCCCACACTCCCAGACCCTGATATTACTGGGTAATCCCACACTCCCAGTCCCTGATATTACTGGGTTATCCCACACTCCCACACCCTGATATTACTGGGTAATCTCACACTCCCAGACCCTGATATTGCTGGGTAATCCCACACTCGCAGACCCTGATATTACTGGGTAATCCCACACTCCCACACCCTGATATTACTGGGTAATCTCACACTCCCAGACCCTGATATTACTGGGTAATCCCACTCTCCCAGACCCTGATATTACTGGGTAATCCCACACTCCCAGACCCTGATATTACTGGGTAATCCCACACTCCCAGACGCTGATATTACTGGGTAATCCCACACTCCCAGACCCTGATACTACTGGGTAATCCCACACTCCCAGACCCTGATATTACTGGGTAATCACACACTTCCAGACCCTGATAATACTGGGTAATCCCACACTCCCAGACCCTGATATTACTGAGTAATCCGACACTCCCAGACCCTGATATTACTGTGTAATACCACACTCCCAGACCCTGATGTTACTGGGTAATCCCACATTCCCAGACCCTGATATTACTGGGTAATCCCACACTCCTAGACCTTGATATTACTGGGTAATCACACACTCCCAGTCCCTGATATTACTGGGTTATCCCACACTCCCACACCCTGATATTACTGGGTAATCTCACACTCCCAGACCCTGATATTACTGGGTAATCCCACACTCCCACACCCTGATATTACTGGGTAATTACACACTCCCAGACCCTGATATGACTGGGTAATCCCACACTCCCACACCCTGATATTACTGGGAAATCTCACACTCCCAGACCCTGATATTACTGGGGAATCCCTCACTCCCAGACCCTTATATTACTGGGTAATCCCACACTCCAAGGCCCTGATATTACTGGGTAATCCCACACTCCCAGACCCTGATATTACTGCGTAATCACACACTCCCAGACCCTGATATTACTGGGTAATCCCTCACTCACAGACCCTGATATTACTGGGTAATCCCACACTCCCAGACCCTAATATTACTGGGTAATCCCACACTCCCAGACCCTGATATTACTGGGTAATCACACACTCCCAGACCCTGATATTACTGGGTAATCCCTCACTCCCAGACCCTGATATTACTGGGTAATCCCACACTCCCAGACCCTGATATTACTGGGTAATCCCACACTCCCAGACCCTGATATTACTGGGTAATCCCACACTCCCAGACCCTGATATTACTGGGTAATCCCACACTCCAAGACCCTGATATTACTGCGTAATCGCACACTCCCAGACCCTGATTTTACTAGGTAATCCCACACTCCCAGACCCTGATATTACTGGGTAATCCGACACTCCCAGACCCTGATATTACTGGGTAATCCCACACTCCCAGACCCTGATATTACTGGGTAATCTCACACTCCCGACCCTGATAGTACTGGGTAATCCCACACTCCCAGTCCCTGATATTACTGGGTAATCACACACTCCCAGAACCTGATATTACTGGGCAATCCCACATTCCCAGACCCTGATATTACTGGGTAATCCCACACTCCCAGACCCTGATATTACTGGGTAATCCCACACTCCCAGTCCCTGATATTACTGGGTTATCCCACACTCCCACACCCTGATATTACTGGGTAATCTCACACTCCCAGACCCTGATATTACTGGGTAATCCCACTCTCCCAGAACCTGATATTACTGGGTAATCCCACATTCCCAGACCCTGATATTACTGGGTAATCCCACATTCCCAGACCATGATATTACTGGGTAATCCCACACTCCCAGACCCTGATATTACTGGGTAATCCCACACTCGCAGACCCTGATATTACTGGGTAATCCCACACTCCCACACCCTGATATTACTGGGTAATCTCACACACCCAGACCCTGATATTACGGGGTAATCACACACTCCCAGACCCTGATATTACTGGGTAATCCCTCACTCACAGACCCTGATATTACTGGGTAATCCCACACTCCCAGTCCCTGATATTACTGGGTAATCCCACACACCCAGACCCTGATATTATTGGGTATTCCCACACTCCCAGAACCTGATATTACTAGGTAATCCCACATTCCCAGACCCTGATATTACTGGGTAATCCCACACTCCCAGACCCTGATATTACTGGGTAATCCCACACTCGCAGACCCTGATATTACTGGGTAATCCCACACTCCCACACCCTGATATTACTGGGTAATCTCACACTCCCAGACCCTGATATTACTGCGTAATCCCACTCTCCCAGACCCTGATATTACTGGGTAATCCCACACTCCCAGACCCTGATATTACTGGGTAATCCCACACTCCCACACCCTGATATTACTGGGTAATCCCACACTCCCACACCCTGATATTACTGGGAAATCTCACTCTCCCAGACCCTGATATTTCTGGGTAATCCCACACTCCTAGACCCTGATATTACTGGGTAATCCCACACTCCCAGACCCTGATATTACTGGGTAATCCCACGCTCCCAGGCCCTGATATTACTGGGTAATCACACACTCCCAGACCGTGATATTACTGGGTAATCCCTCACTCCCAGACCCTGATATTACTGGGTAATCCCACACTCACAGACCCTGATATTACTGGGTAATCCCACACTCCCAGACCCTGATATTACTGGGTAATCCCACACTCCCAGACCCTGATATTACTGGGTAATCGCACACTCCCAGACCCTGATTTTACTCGGTAATCCCACACTCCCAGACACTGATATTACTGGGTAATTTCACACTCCAAGACCCTGATAGTACTGGGTAATCCCACACTCCCAGTCCCTGATATTACTGGGTAATCACACACTCCCAGAACCTGATATTACTGGGTAATCCCACATTCCCAGACCCTGATATTACTGGGTAATCCCACACTCCCAGACCCTGATATTACTGGGTAATCCCACACTCGCAGACTCTGATATTACTAGGTAATCCCACACTCCCACACCCTGATATTACTGGGTAATCTCACACTCCCAGACCCTGATATTACTGGGTAATCCCACTCTCCCAGACCCTGATATTACTGGGTAATCCCACACTCCCAGACCCTGATATTACTGGGTAATCCCACACTCCCAGACGCTGATATTACTGGGTAATCCCACACTCCCAGACCCTGATACTACTGGGTAATCCCACACTCCCAGACCCTGATATTACTGGGTAATCACACACTTCCAGACCCTGATATTACTGGGTAATCCCACACTCCAGGACCCTGATATTACTGGGTAATCCCACACTCCCAGACCCTGATATTACTGGGTAATCACACACTTCCAGACCCTGATATTACTGGGTAATCCCACACTCCCAGACCCTGATATTACTGGGTAATCCCACACTCCCAGACCCTGATATTACTGAGTAATCGGACACTCCCAGACCCTGATATTACTGTGTAATACCACACTCCCAGACCCTGATATTCCTGGGTAATCCCACATTCCCAGACCCTGATATTACTGGGTAATCCCACACTCCCAGACCCTGATATTACTGGGTAATCCCACACTCCCAGACCCTGATATTACTGGGTAATCCCACACTCCCAGACCCTGATATTACTGGGTAATCCCACACTCCAAGACCCTGATATTACTGCGTAATCGCACACTCCCAGACCCTGATTTTACTAGGTAATCCCACACTCCCAGACCCTGATATTACTGGGTAATCCGACACTCCCAGACCCTGATATTACTGGGTAATCCCACACTCCCAGACCCTGATATTACTGGGTAATCTCACACTCCCGACCCTGATAGTACTGGGTAATCCCACACTCCCAGTCCCTGATATTACTGGGTAATCACACACTCCCAGAACCTGATATTACTGGGTAATCCCACATTCCCAGACCCTGATATTACTGGGTAATCCCACACTCCCAGACCCTGATATTACTGGGTAATCCCACACTCCCAGTCCCTGATATTACTGGGTTATCCCAACACTCCCACACCCTGATATTACTGGGTAATCTCACACTCCCAGACCCTGATATTACTGGGTAATCCCACACTCGCAGACCCTGATATTACTGGGTAATCCCACACTCCTAGACCTTGATATTACTGGGTAATCACACACTCCCAGTCCCTGATATTACTGGGTTATCCCACACTCCCACACCCTGATATTACTGGGTAATCTCACACTCCCAGACCCTGATATTACTGGGTAATCCCACACTCCCACACCCTGATATTACTGGGAAATCTCACACTCCCAGACCCTGATATTACTGGGGAATCCCTCACTCCCAGACCCTTATATTACTGGGTAATCCCACACTCCAAGGCCCTGATATTACTGGGTAATCCCACACTCCCAGACCCTGATATTACTGCGTAATCACACACTCCCAGACCCTGATATTACTGGGTAATCCCTCACTCACAGACCCTGATATTACTGGGTAATCCCACACTCCCAGACCCTAATATTACTGGGTAATCCCACACTCCCAGACCCTGATATTACTGGGTAATCACACACTCCCAGACCCTGATATTACTGGGTAATCCCTCACTCCCAGACCCTGATATTACTGGGTATTCCCACACTCCCAGACCCTGATATTACTGGGTAATCCCACACTCCCAGACCCTGATATTACTGGGTAATCCCACACTCCAAGACCCTGATATTACTGCGTAATCGCACACTCCCAGACCCTGATTTTACTAGGTAATCCCACACTCCCAGACCCTGATATTACTGGGTAATCCGACACTCCCAGACCCTGATATTACTGGGTAATCCCACACTCCCAGACCCTGATATTACTGGGTAATCTCACACTCCCGACCCTGATAGTACTGGGTAATCCCACACTCCCAGTCCCTGATATTACTGGGTAATCACACACTCCCAGAACCTGATATTACTGGGTAATCCCACATTCCCAGACCCTGATATTACTGGGTAATCCCACACTCCCAGACCCTGATATTACTGGGTAATCCCACACTCCCAGTCCCTGATATTACTGGGTTATCCCACACTCCCACACCCTGATATTACTGGGTAATCTCACACTCCCAGACCCTGATATTACTGGGTAATCCCACTCTCCCAGAACCTGATATTACTGGGTAATCCCACATTCCCAGACCCTGATATTACTGGGTAATCCCACATTCCCAGACCATGATATTACTGGGTAATCCCACACTCCCAGACCCTGATATTACTGGGTAATCCCACACTCGCAGACCCTGATATTACTGGGTAATCCCACACTCCCACACCCTTATATTACTGGGTAATCTCACACACCCAGACCCTGATATTACTGGGTAATCACACACTCCCAGACCCTGATATTACTGGGTAATCCCTCACTCACAGACCCTGATATTACTGGGTAATCCCACACTCCCAGTCCCTGATATTACTGGGTAATCCCACACACCCAGACCCTGATATTATTGGGTAATCCCACACTCCCAGAACCTGATATTACTAGGTAATCCCACATTCCCAGACCCTGATATTACTGGGTAATCCCACACTCCCAGACCCTGATATTACTGGGTAATCCCACACTCGCAGACCCTGATATTACTGGGTAATCCCACACTCCCACTCCCTGATATTACTGGGTAATCTCACACTCCCAGACCCTGATATTACTGCGTAATCCCACTCTCCCAGACCCTGATATTACTGGGTAATCCCACACTCCCAGACCCTGATATTACTGGGTAATCCCACACTCCCACACCCTGATATTACTGGGTAATCCCACACTCCCACACCCTGATATTACTGGGAAATCTCACTCTCCCAGACCCTGATATTTCTGGGTAATCCCACACTCCTAGACCCTGATATTACTGGGTAATCCCACACTCCCAGACCCTGATATTACTGGGTAATCCCACACTCCCAGGCCCTGATATTACTGGGTAATCACACACTCCCAGACCGTGATATTACTGGGTAATCCCTCACTCCCAGACCCTGATATTACTGGGTAATCCCACACTCACAGACCCTGATATTACTGGGTAATCCCACACTCCCAGACCCTGATATTACTGGGTAATCCCACACTCCCAGACCCTGATATTACTGGGTAATCGCACACTCCCAGACCCTGATTTTACTCGGTAATCCCAGACTCCCAGACCCTGACATAACTGGGTAATCCGACACTCCCAGACCCTGATATTACTGGGTAATCCCACACTCCCAGACACTGATATTACTGGGTAATTTCACACTCCAAGACCCTGATAGTACTGGGTAATCCCACACTCCCAGTCCCTGATATTACTGGGTAATCACACACACCCAGAACCTGATATTACTGGGTAATCCCACATTCCCAGACCCTGATATTACTGGGTAATCCCACACTCCCAGACCCTGATATTACTGGGTAATCCCACACTCGCAGACCCTGATATTACTAGGTAATCCCACACTCCCACACCCTGATATTACTGGGTAATCTCACACTCCCAGACCCTGATATTACTGGGTAATCCCACTCTCCCAGACCCTGATATTACTGGGTAATCCCACACTCCCAGACCCTGATATTACTGGGTAATCCCACACTCCCAGACGCTGATATTACTGGGTAATCCCACACTCCCAGACCCTGATACTACTGGGTAATCCCACACTCCCAGACCCTGATATTATTGGGTAATCACACACTTCCAGACCCTGATATTACTGGGTAATCCCACACTCCCAGACCCTGATATTACTGGGTAATCCCACACTCCCAGACCCTGATATTACTGGGTAATCACACACTTCCAGACCCTGATATTACTGGGTAATCCCACACTCCCAGACCCTGATATTACTGGGTAATCCCACACTCCCAGACCCTGATATTACTGAGTAATCGGACACTCCCAGACCCTGATATTACTGTGTAATACCACACTCCCAGACCCTGATATTACTGGGTAATCCCACATTCCCAGACCCTGATATTACTGGGTAATCCCACACTCCTAGACCTTGATATTACTGGGTAATCCCACACTCCCAGTCCCTGATATTACTGGGTTATCCCACACTCCCACACCCTGATATTGCTGGGTAATCTCACACTCCCAGACCCTGATATTACTGGGTAATCCCACACTCCCACACCCTGATATTACTGGGTAATTGCACACTCCCAGACCCTGATATTACTGGGTAATCCCACACTCCCACACCCTGATATTACTGGGTAATCCCACACTCCCAGACCCTGATATTACTGGGAAATCACACACTCCCAGACCCTGATATTACTGGGTAATCCATCACTCCCAGACCCTGATATTACTGGGTAACCCCACACTCCCAGACCCTGATATTACTGGGTAATCCCACACTCCCAGACCCTGATATTACTGGGTAATCCCACACTCCCAGACCCTGATATTACTGGGTAATCGCACACTCCCAGACCCTGATTTTACTAGGTAATCCCACACTCCCAGACCCTGATATTAGTGGGTAATCCGACACTCCCAGACCCTGATATTACTGGGTAATCCCACACTCCCAGACCCTGATTTACGGGGTAATCTCACACTCCCGACCCTGATAGTACTGGGTAATCCCACACTCCCAGTCCCTGATATTACTGGGTAATCACACACTCCCAGAACCTGATATTACTGGGTAATCCCACATTCCCAGACCCTGATATTACTGGGTAATCCCACACTCCCAGACCCTGATATTACTGGGTAATCCCACACTCCCAGTCCCTGATATTACTGGGTTATCCCACACTCCCACACCCTGATATTACTGGGTAATCTCACACTCCCAGACCCTGATATTACTGGGTAATCCCACACTCCCAGAAACTGATATTACTGGGTAATCCCACATTCCCAGACCCTGATATTACTGGGTAATCCCACATTCCCAGACCCTGATATTACTGGGTAATCCCACACTCCCAGACCCTGATATTACTGGGTAATCCCACACTCACAGACCCTGATATTACTGGGTAATCCCACACTCCCACACCCTGATATTACTGGGTAATCTCACACACCCAGACCCTGATATTACTGGGTAATCCCACACTCCCAGACCCTGATATTACTGGGTAATCCCTCACTCACAGCCCCTGATATTACTGGGTAATCCCACACTCCCAGACCCTGATATTACTGGGTAATCCCACACACCCAGACCCTGATATTATTGGGTAATCCCACACTCCCAGAACCTGATATTACTGGGTAATCCCACACTCCCAGACCCTGATATTACTGGGTAATCCCACACTCGCAGACCCTGATATTACTTGGTAATCCCACACTCCCACACCCTGATATTACTGGGTATTCTCACACTCCCAGACCCTGATATTACTGGGTAATCCCACTCTCCCAGACCCTGATATTACTGGTTAATGCCACACTCCCAGACCCTGATATTACTGGGTAATCCCACACTCCCACACCCTGATATTACTGGGAAATCTCACACTCCCAGACCCTGATATTACTGGGTAATCCCACACTCCCAGACCCTTATATTACTGGGTAATCCCACACTCCCACACCCTGATATTACTGGGAAATCTCACTCTCCCAGACCCTGATATTACTGGGTAATCCCACACTCCCAGACCCTGATATTACTGGGTAATCCCTCACTCCCAGACCCTGATATTACTGGGTAATCCCACACTCCCAGAGCCTGATATTACCACGTAATCCCACACACCCAGACGCTGATATTACTGGGTAATCCCTCAATCCCAGACCCTGATATTACTGGGTAATCACACATTCCCAGACCCTGATATTACTGGGTAATCCCACACTCCCAGACCCTGATATTACAGGGTAATCCCACACTCCCAGACGCTGATATTACTGGGTAATCCCTCACTCCCAGACCCTGATATTACTGGGTAATCACACACTCCCAGACCCTGATATTACTGGGTAATCCCACACTCCCAGACCCTGATATTACTGGGTAATCCCACACCCCCAGACGCTGATATTACTGGGTAATCCCACACTCCCAGACCCTGATATTACTGGGTAATCCCACACTCCCAGACCCTGATATTACTGGGTAATCCCATACTCCCACACCCTGATATTACTGGGTAATCCCACACTCCCAGACCCTGATATTACTGGGTAATCCCACACTCACAGACCCTGATATTACTGGGTAATCCCACACTCCCAGACCCTGATATTACTGGGTAATCCCACACTCCCAGACCCTGATATTACTGGGTAATCGCACACTCCCAGACCCTGATTTTACTCGGTAATCCCAGACTCCCAGACCCTGACATAACTGGGTAATCCGACACTCCCAGACCCTGATATTACTGGGTAATCCCACACTCCCAGACACTGATATTACTGGGTAATTTCACACTCCAAGACCCTGATAGTACTGGGTAATCCCACACTCCCAGTCCCTGATATTACTGGGTAATCACACACACCCAGAACCTGATATTACTGGGTAATCCCACATTCCCAGACCCTGATATTACTGGGTAATCCCACACTCCCAGACCCTGATATTACTGGGTAATCCCACACTCGCAGACCCTGATATTACTAGGTAATCCCACACTCCCACACCCTGATATTACTGGGTAATCTCACACTCCCAGACCCTGATATTACTGGGTAATCCCACTCTCCCAGACCCTGATATTACTGGGTAATCCCACACTCCCAGACCCTGATATTACTGGGTAATCCCACACTCCCAGACGCTGATATTACTGGGTAATCCCACACTCCCAGACCCTGATACTACTGGGTAATCCCACACTCCCAGACCCTGATATTACTGGGTAATCACACACTTCCAGACCCTGATATTACTGGGTAATCCCACACTCCCAGACCCTGATATTACTGGGTAATCCCACACTCCCAGACCCTGATATTACTGGGTAATCACACACTTCCAGACCCTGATATTACTGGGTAATCCCACACTCCCAGACCCTGATATTACTGGGTAATCCCACACTCCCAGACCCTGATATTACTGAGTAATCGGACACTCCCAGACCCTGATATTACTGTGTAATACCACACTCCCAGACCCTGATATTACTGGGTAATCCCACATTCCCAGACCCTGATATTACTGGGTAATCCCACACTCCTAGACCTTGATATTACTGGGTAATCCCACACTCCCAGTCCCTGATATTACTGGGTTATCCCACACTCCCACACCCTGATATTGCTGGGTAATCTCACACTCCCAGACCCTGATATTACTGGGTAATCCCACACTCCCACACCCTGATATTACTGGGTAATTGCACACTCCCAGACCCTGATATTACTGGGTAATCCCACACTCCCACACCCTGATATTACTGGGTAATCCCACACTCCCAGACCCTGATATTACTGGGAAATCACACACTCCCAGACCCTGATATTACTGGGTAATCCATCACTCCCAGACCCTGATATTACTGGGTAATCCCACACTCCCAGACCCTGATATTACTGGGTAATCCCACACTCCCAGACCCTGATATTACTGGGTAATCCCACACTCCCAGACCCTGATATTACTGGGTAATCGCACACTCCCAGACCCTGATTTTACTAGGTAATCCCACACTCCCAGACCCTGATATTAGTGGGTAATCCGACACTCCCAGACCCTGATATTACTGGGTAATCCCACACTCCCAGACCCTGATTTACGGGGTAATCTCACACTCCCGACCCTGATAGTACTGGGTAATCCCACACTCCCAGTCCCTGATATTACTGGGTAATCACACACTCCCAGAACCTGATATTACTGGGTAATCCCACATTCCCAGACCCTGATATTACTGGGTAATCCCACACTCCCAGACCCTGATATTACTGGGTAATCCCACACTCCCAGTCCCTGATATTACTGGGTTATCCCACACTCCCACACCCTGATATTACTGGGTAATCTCACACTCCCAGACCCTGATATTACTGGGTAATCCCACACTCCCAGAAACTGATATTACTGGGTAATCCCACATTCCCAGACCCTGATATTACTGGGTAATCCCACATTCCCAGACCCTGATATTACTGGGTAATCCCACACTCCCAGACCCTGATATTACTGGGTAATCCCACACTCACAGACCCTGATATTACTGGGTAATCCCACACTCCCACACCCTGATATTACTGGGTAATCTCACACACCCAGACCCTGATATTACTGGGTAATCCCACACTCCCAGACCCTGATATTACTGGGTAATCCCTCACTCACAGCCCCTGATATTACTGGGTAATCCCACACTCCCAGACCCTGATATTACTGGGTAATCCCACACACCCAGACCCTGATATTATTGGGTAATCCCACACTCCCAGAACCTGATATTACTGGGTAATCCCACACTCCCAGACCCTGATATTACTGGGTAATCCCACACTCGCAGACCCTGATATTACTGGGTAATCCCACACTCCCACACCCTGATATTACTGGGTATTCTCACACTCCCAGACCCTGATATTACTGGGTAATCCCACTCTCCCAGACCCTGATATTACTGGTTAATGCCACACTCCCAGACCCTGATATTACTGGGTAATCCCACACTCCCACACCCTGATATTACTGGGAAATCTCACACTCCCAGACCCTGATATTACTGGGTAATCCCACACTCCCAGACCCTTATATTACTGGGTAATCCCACACTCCCACACCCTGATATTACTGGGAAATCTCACTCTCCCAGACCCTGATATTACTGGGTAATCGCACACTCCCAGACCCTGATATTACTGGGTAATCCCTCACTCCCAGACCCTGATATTACTGGGTAATCCCACACTCCCAGAGCCTGATATTACCACGTAATCCCACACACCCAGACGCTGATATTACTGGGTAATCCCTCACTCCCAGACCCTGATATTACTGGGTAATCACACACTCCCAGACCCTGATATTACTGGGTAATCCCACACTCCCAGACCCTGATATTACTGGGTAATCCCACACCCCCAGACGCTGATATTACTGGGTAATCCCACACTCCCAGACCCTGATATTACTGGGTAATCCCACACTCCCAGACCCTGATATTACTGGGTAATCCCATACTCCCACACCCTGATATTACTGGGTAATCCCACACTCCCAGACCCTGATATTACTGGGTAATCCTACACTCCCAGAACCTGATATTACTGGGTAATCGCACACTCCCAGACCCTGATATTACTGGGTAATCCCACACTCCCAGACCCTGATATTACTGGGTAATCCGACACTCCCAGACCCTGATTTTACTGGGTAATCCCACACTCCCAGACCCTGATATTACTGGGTAATCTCACACTCCCAGACCCTGATATTACTGGGTAATCCCACACTCCCAGACCCTGATATTACTCGGTAATCCCACACTCCCAGACCCTGATATTACTGTGTAATCCCACACTCCCAGACCCTGATATTACTGGGTAATCCCACACTCCCAGACAATGATATTCCTGGGTAATCCCACACTCACAGAACCTGATATTACTGGGTAATCCCACACTCCCAGACTCTGATATTACTGGGTAATCCCAGACTCCCAGATCCTGATATGACTGGGTTATCCCACACTCACAGACACTGATATTACTGGGTAATCCCACACTCACAGACACTGATATTACTGGGTAATCTCACACTCCCAGACCCTGATATTACTGGGTAATCCCACACTGCCAGAGCCTGATATTACTGAGTAATCCCACACACCCAGACCCTGATATTACTGGGTAATCCCACACTCTCAGACCCTGTATTACTGGGTAATCCCACATTCCCAGACGCTGATATTACTGGGTAATCCCTTACTCCCAGACCCTGATATTACTGAATAATCCCACACTCCCAGACCCTGATATTACTGGGTAATGCCACACTCCCAGACCCTGATATTACTGTGTAATCTCACACTCCCAGACCCTGATATTACTGGGTAATCCCACACTCCCAGACCCTGATATTACTGGGTAATCCCACATCCCCAGACGCTGATATTACTGGGTAATCCCACACTCCAAGACCCTGATATTACTGGGTAATCCCACACTCCCAGACCCTGTATTACTGGGTAATCCCACATTCCCAGACCCTGATATTACTGGGTAATCCCACACTCCCAGAAACTGATATTACTGGGTAATCCCACACTTCCAGACCCTGATATTACTGGGTAATCCCACACGCCCTGACCCTGATATTACTGGGTATCCCACACTCCCAGACCCTGATATTACTGGGTAATACCACACACCCAGACCCTGATATTACTGGGTAATCCCACACTCCCAGACCCTGATATTACTGGGTAATCCCACACACCCAGACGTTGATATTACTGGGTAATCCCTCACTCCCAGACCATGATATTACTGGTTAATCACACACTCCCAGACCCTGATATTACTGGGTAATCCACACTCCCAGACGCTGATATTACTGGGTAATCCCACACTCCCAGACCCTGATATTACTGGGTAATCCCACACTCCCAGACCCTGATATTACTGGGTAATCCCACACTCCCAGACCATGATATTACTGGGTAATCGCACACTCCCAGACCCTGATATTACTGGGTAATCCCACATTCCCAGACCCTGATATTACTGGGTAATCCGACACTCCCAGACCCTGATATTACTGGGTAATCCCACACTCCCAGACCCTGATATTACTGGGTAATCTCACACTCCCAGACCCTGATAATACTGGGTAATCCCACACTTCCAGACCCTTATATTACTGGGTAATCCCAAACTCCCAGACCCTGATATTACTGGGTAATCCCACATTCCCAGACCCTGATATTACTGGGTAATCCGACACTCCCAGACCCTGATATTACTGGGTAATCCCACACTCCCAGACCCTGATATTACTGGGTAATCTCACACTCCCAGACCCTGATAATACTGGGTAATCCCACACTTCCAGACCCTTATATTACTGGGTAATCCCAAACTCCCAGACCCTGATATTACTGGGTAATCCCACACTCCCAGAGCCTGATATTACCACGTAATCCCACACACCCAGACGCTGATATTACTGGGTAATCCCTCAATCCCAGACCCTGATATTACTGGGTAATCACACATTCCCAGACACTGATGTTACTGGGTAATCCCACACTCCCAGACCCTGATATTACAGGGTAATCCCACACTCACAGACCCTGATATTACTGGGTAATCCCACACGCCCTGACCCTGATATTACTGGGTATCCCACACTCCCAGACCCTGATATTACTGGGTAATACCACACACCCAGACCCTGATATTACTGGGTAATCCCACACTCCCAGACCCTGATATTACTGGGTAATCCCACACACCCAGACGTTGATATTACTGGGTAATCCATCACTCCCAGACCATGATATTACTGGTTAATCACACACTCCCAGACCCTGATATTACTGGGTAATCCATACTCCCAGACGCTGATATTACTGGGTAATCCCACACTCCCAGACCCTGATATTACTGGGTAATCCCACACTCCCAGACCCTGATATTACTGGGTAATCCCACACTCCCAGACCATGATATTACTGGGTAATCGCACACTCCCAGACCCTGATATTACTGGGTAATCCCACACTCCCAGACCCTGATATTACTGGGTAATCCGACACTCCCAGACCCTGATATTACTGGGTAATCCCACACTCCCAGACCCTGATATTACTGGGTAATCTCACACTCCCAGACCCTGATAATACTGGGTAATCCCACATTCCCAGACCCTGATATTACTGGGTAATCCCACACTCCCAGACCCTGATATTACTGGGTAATCCCACACTCCCAGACCCTGATATTAATGGGCAATCCCACATTCCCACACCCTGATATTACTGAGTAATCTCACATTCCCAAACCCTGATATTACTGGGTAATCCCACTCTCCCAGACCCTGATATTACTGGGTAATCCCACACTCCCAGATCCTGATATTACTGGGTAATCCCACACTCCCACACCCTGATATTACTGGGAAATCTCACACTCCCAGACCCTGATATTACTGGGTAATCCCACACTTCCAGACCCTTATATTACTGGGTAATCCCAAACTCCCAGACCCTGATATTACTGGGTAATCCCACACTCCCAGTCCCTGATATTACTGGGTAATCACACACTCCCAGACCCTGATATTACTGGGTAATCCCTCACTCCCAGACCCTGATATTACTGGGTAATCCCACACTCCCAGAGCCTGATATGACCACGTAATCCCACACACCCAGACGCTGATATTACTGGGTAATCCCTCAATCCCAGACCCTGATATTACTGGGTAATCACACATTCCCAGACCCTGATATTACTGGGTAATCCCACACTCCCAGACCCTGATATTACAGGGTAATCCCACACTCACAGACGCTGATATTACTGGGTAATCCCTCACTCCCAGACCCTGATATTACTGGGTATCCCACACTCCCAGACCCTGATATTACTGGGTAATACCACACACCCAGACCCTGATATTACTGGGTAATCCCACACTCCCAGACCCTGATATTACTGGGTAATCCCACACACCCAGACGTTGATATTACTGGGTAATCCCTCACTCCCAGACCATGATATTACTGGTTAATCACACACTCCCAGACCCTGATATTACTGGGTAATCCACACTCCCAGACGCTGATATTACTGGGTAATCCCACACTCCCAGACCCTGATATTACTGGGTAATCCCACACTCCCAGACCCTGATATTACTGGGTAATCCCACACTCCCAGACCATGATATTACTGGGTAATCGCACACTCCCAGACCCTGATATTACTGGGTAATCCCACATTCCCAGACCCTGATATTACTGGGTAATCCCACACTCCCAGACCCTGATATTACTGGGTAATCCCACACTCCCAGACCCTGATATTACTGGGTAATCTCACACTCCCAGACCCTGATAATACTGGGTAATCCCACACTTCCAGACCCTTATATTACTGGGTAATCCCACACTCCCAGTCCCTGATATTACTGGGTAATCACACACTCCCAGACCCTGATATTACTGGGTAATCCCACACTCCCAGACCCTGATATTACTGGGTAATCCCACACTCCCAGACCCTGATATTACTGGGTAATCCCACACTCCCAGACCATGATATTACTGGGTAATCGCACACTCCCAGACCCTGATATTACTGGGTAATCCCACATTCCCAGACCCTGATATTACTGGGTAATCCGACACTCCCAGACCCTGATATTACTGGGTAATCCCACACTCCCAGTCCCTGATATTACTGGGTAATCACACAATCCCAGACCCTGATATTACTGGGTAATCCCACACTCCCAGATCCTGATATTACCACGTAATCCCACACTCCCACACCCTGATATTACTGGGAAATCTCACACTCCCAGACCCTGATATTACTGGGTAATCCCACACTTCCAGACCCTTATATTACTGGGTAATCCCAAACTCCCAGACCCTGATATTACTGGGTAATCCCACACTCCCAGTCCCTGATATTACTGGGTAATCACACACTCCCAGACCCTGATATTACTGGGTAATCCCTCACTCCCAGACCCTGATATTACTGGGTAATCCCACACTCCCAGAGCCTGATATGACCACGTAATCCCACACACCCAGACGCTGATATTACTGGGTAATCCCTCAATCCCAGACCCTGATATTACTGGGTAATCACACATTCCCAGACCCTGATATTACTGGGTAATCCCACACTCCCAGACCCTGATATTACAGGGTAATCCCACACTCACAGACGCTGATATTACTGGGTAATCCCTCACTCCCAGACCCTGATATTACTGGGTATCCCACACTCCCAGACCCTGATATTACTGGGTAATACCACACACCCAGACCCTGATATTACTGGGTAATCCCACACTCCCAGACCCTGATATTACTGGGTAATCCCACACACCCAGACGTTGATATTACTGGGTAATCCCTCACTCCCAGACCATGATATTACTGGTTAATCACACACTCCCAGACCCTGATATTACTGGGTAATCCACACTCCCAGACGCTGATATTACTGGGTAATCCCACACTCCCAGACCCTGATATTACTGGGTAATCCCACACTCCCAGACCCTGATATTACTGGGTAATCCCACACTCCCAGACCATGATATTACTGGGTAATCGCACACTCCCAGACCCTGATATTACTGGGTAATCCCACATTCCCAGACCCTGATATTACTGGGTAATCCGACACTCCCAGACCCTGATATTACTGGGTAATCCCACACTCCCAGACCCTGATATTACTGGGTAATCTCACACTCCCAGACCCTGATAATACTGGGTAATCCCACACTTCCAGACCCTTATATTACTGGGTAATCCCAAACTCCCAGACCCTAATATTACTGGGTAATCCCACACTCCCAGTCCCTGATATTACTGGGTAATCACACACTCCCAGACCCTGATATTACTGGGTAATCCCACACTCCCAGACCCTGATATTACTGGGTAATCCCACACTCCCAGACCATGATATTACTGGGTAATCGCACACTCCCAGACCCTGATATTACTGGGTAATCCCACATTCCCAGACCCTGATATTACTGGGTAATCCGACACTCCCAGACCCTGATATTACTGGGTAATCCCACACTCCCAGACCCTGATATTACTGGGTAATCTCACACTCCCAGACCCTGATAATACTGGGTAATCCCACACTTCCAGAACCTTATATTACTGGGTAATCCCAAACTCCCAGACCCTGATATTACTGGGTAATCCCACACTCCCAGTCCCTGATATTACTGGGTAATCACACAATCCCAGACCCTGATATTACTGGGTAATCCCTCACTCCCAGACCCTGATATTACTGGGTAATCCCACACTCCCAGAGCCTGATATTACCACGTAATCCCACACACCCAGACGCTGATATTACTGGGTAATCCCTCAATCCCAGACCCTGATATTACTGGGTAATCACACATTCCCAGACACTGATATTACTGGGTAATCCCACACTCCCAGACCCTGATATTACATGGTAATCCCACACTCACAGACCCTGATATTACTGGGTAATCCCACACGCCCTGACCCTGATATTACTGGGTATCCCACACTCCCAGACCCTGATATTACTGGGTAATACCACACACCCAGACCCTGATATTACTGGGTAATCCCACACTCCCAGACCCTGATATTACTGGGTAATCCCACACACCCAGACGTTGATATTACTGGGTAATCCATCACTTCCAGACCATGATATTACTGGTTAATCACACACTCCCAGACCCTGATATTACTGGGTAATCCATACTCCCAGACGCTGATATTACTGGGTAATCCCACACTCCCAGACCCTGATATTACTGGGTAATCCCACACTCCCAGACCCTGATATTACTGGGTAATCCCACACTCCCAGACCATGATATTACTGGGTAATCGCACACTCCCAGACCCTGATATTACTGGGTAATCCCACACTCCCAGACCCTGATATTACTGGGTAATCCGACACTCCCAGACCCTGATATTACTGGGTAATCCCACACTCCCAGACCCTGATATTACTGGGTAATCTCACACTCCCAGACCCTGATAATACTGGGTAATCCCACATTCCCAGACCCTGATATTACTGGGTAATCCCACACTCCCAGACCCTGATATTACTGGGTAATCCCACACTCCCAGACCCTGATATTAATGGGCAATCCCACATTCCCACACCCTGATATTACTGAGTAATCTCACATTCCCAAACCCTGATATTACTGGGTAATCCCACTCTCCCAGACCCTGATATTACTGGGTAATCCCACACTCCCAGATCCTGATATTACTGGGTAATCCCACACTCCCACACCCTGATATTACTGGGAAATCTCACACTCCCAGACCCTGATATTACTGGGTAATCCCACACTTCCAGACCCTTATATTACTGGGTAATCCCAAACTCCCAGACCCTGATATTACTGGGTAATCCCACACTCCCAGTCCCTGATATTACTGGGTAATCACACACTCCCAGACCCTGATATTACTGGGTAATCCCTCACTCCCAGACCCTGATATTACTGGGTAATCCCACACTCCCAGAGCCTGATATGACCACGTAATCCCACACACCCAGACGCTGATATTACTGGGTAATCCCTCAATCCCAGACCCTGATATTACTGGGTAATCACACATTCCCAGACCCTGATATTACTGGGTAATCCCACACTCCCAGACCCTGATATTACAGGGTAATCCCACACTCACAGACGCTGATATTACTGGGTAATCCCTCACTCCCAGACCCTGATATTACTGGGTAATCACACACTCCCAGACCCTGATATTACTGGGTAATCCGACACTCCCAGACCCTGATTTTACTGGGTAATCCCACACTCCCAGACCCTGATATTACTGGGTAATCTCACACTCCCAGACCCTGATATTACTGGGTAATCCCACACTCCCAGACCCTGATATTACTGGGTAATCCCACACTCCCAGACCCTGATATTACTGTGTAATCCCACACTCCCAGACCCTGATATTACTGGGTAATCCCACACTCCCAGACAATGATATTCCTGGGTAATCCCACACTCACAGAACCTGATATTACTGGTTAATCCCACACTCCCAGACCCTGATATTACTGGGTAATCCCAGACTCCCAGATCCTGATATGACTGGGTTATCCCACACTCACAGACACTGATATTACTGGGTAATCCCACACTCACAGACACTGATATTACTGGGTAATCTCACACTCCCAGACCCTGATATTACTGGGTAATCCCACACTCCCAGAGCCTGATATTACTGAGTAATCCCACACACCCAGACCCTGATATTACTGGGTAATCCCACACACCCAGACGTTGATATTACTGGGTAATCCATCACTCCCAGACCATGATATTACTGGTTAATCACACACTCCCAGACCCTGATATTACTGGGTAATCCACACTACCAGACCCTGATATTACTGGGTAATCCCACACTCCCAGACGCTGATATTACTGGGTAATCCCACACTCCCAGACCCTGATACTACTGGGTAATCCCACACTCCCAGACCCTGATATTACTGCTTAATCCCACACACCCAGACGCTGATATTACTGGGTAATCCCTAACTCCCAGACCCTGATATTACTGAGTAATCCCACACTCCCAGACACTGATATTACTGGGAAATGCCACACTCCCAGACCCTGATATTACTGTGTAATCTCACACTCCCAGACCCTGATATTACTGGGTAATCCCACACTCCCAGACCCTGATATTACTGGGTAATCCCACACCCCCAGACGCTGATATTACTGGCTAATCCCACACTCCCAGACCCTGATATTACTGGGTAATCCCACACTCCCAGACCCTGTATTACTGGGTAATCCCACATTCCCAGACCCTGATATTACTGGGTAATCCATCACTTCCAGACCATGATATTACTGGTTAATCACACACTCCCAGACCCTGATATTACTGGGTAATCCATACTCCCAGACGCTGATATTACTGGGTAATCCCACACTCCCAGACCCTGATATTACTGGGTAATCCCACACTCCCAGACCCTGATATTACTGGGTAATCCCACACTCCCAGACCATGATATTACTGGGTAATCGCACACTCCCAGACCCTGATATTACTGGGTAATCCCACACTCCCAGACCCTGATATTACTGGGTAATCCGACACTCCCAGACCCTGATATTACTGGGTAATCCCACACTCCCAGACCCTGATATTACTGGGTAATCTCACACTCCCAGACCCTGATAATACTGGGTAATCCCACATTCCCAGACCCTGATATTACTGGGTAATCCCACACTCCCAGACCCTGATATTACTGGGTAATCCCACACTCCCAGACCCTGATATTAATGGGCAATCCCACATTCCCACACCCTGATATTACTGAGTAATCTCACATTCCCAAACCCTGATATTACTGGGTAATCCCACTCTCCCAGACCCTGATATTACTGGGTAATCCCACACTCCCAGATCCTGATATTACTGGGTAATCCCACACTCCCACACCCTGATATTACTGGGAAATCTCACACTCCCAGACCCTGATATTACTGGGTAATCCCACACTTCCAGACCCTTATATTACTGGGTAATCCCAAACTCCCAGACCCTGATATTACTGGGTAATCCCACACTCCCAGTCCCTGATATTACTGGGTAATCACACACTCCCAGACCCTGATATTACTGGGTAATCCCTCACTCCCAGACCCTGATATTACTGGGTAATCCCACACTCCCAGAGCCTGATATGACCACGTAATCCCACACACCCAGACGCTGATATTACTGGGTAATCCCTCAATCCCAGACCCTGATATTACTGGGTAATCACACATTCCCAGACCCTGATATTACTGGGTAATCCCACACTCCCAGACCCTGATATTACAGGGTAATCCCACACTCACAGACGCTGATATTACTGGGTAATCCCTCACTCCCAGACCCTGATATTACTGGGTAATCACACACTCCCAGACCCTGATATTACTGGGTAATCCGACACTCCCAGACCCTGATTTTACTGGGTAATCCCACACTCCCAGACCCTGATATTACTGGGTAATCTCACACTCCCAGACCCTGATATTACTGGGTAATCCCACACTCCCAGACCCTGATATTACTGGGTAATCCCACACTCCCAGACCCTGATATTACTGTGTAATCCCACACTCCCAGACCCTGATATTACTGGGTAATCCCACACTCCCAGACAATGATATTCCTGGGTAATCCCACACTCACAGAACCTGATATTACTGGTTAATCCCACACTCCCAGACCCTGATATTACTGGGTAATCCCAGACTCCCAGATCCTGATATGACTGGGTTATCCCACACTCACAGACACTGATATTACTGGGTAATCCCACACTCACAGACACTGATATTACTGGGTAATCTCACACTCCCAGACCCTGATATTACTGGGTAATCCCACACTCCCAGAGCCTGATATTACTGAGTAATCCCACACACCCAGACCCTGATATTACTGGGTAATCCCACACACCCAGACGTTGATATTACTGGGTAATCCATCACTCCCAGACCATGATATTACTGGTTAATCACACACTCCCAGACCCTGATATTACTGGGTAATCCACACTACCAGACCCTGATATTACTGGGTAATCCCACACTCCCAGACGCTGATATTACTGGGTAATCCCACACTCCCAGACCCTGATACTACTGGGTAATCCCACACTCCCAGACCCTGATATTACTGCTTAATCCCACACACCCAGACGCTGATATTACTGGGTAATCCCTAACTCCCAGACCCTGATATTACTGAGTAATCCCACACTCCCAGACACTGATATTACTGGGAAATGCCACACTCCCAGACCCTGATATTACTGTGTAATCTCACACTCCCAGACCCTGATATTACTGGGTAATCCCACACTCCCAGACCCTGATATTACTGGGTAATCCCACACCCCCAGACGCTGATATTACTGGCTAATCCCACACTCCCAGACCCTGATATTACTGGGTAATCCCACACTCCCAGACCCTGTATTACTGGGTAATCCCACATTCCCAGACCCTGATATTACTGGGTAATCCCACTCTCCCAGAACCTGATGTTACTGGGTAATCCCACACTTCCAGACCCTGATATTAGTGGGTAATCCCACACTCCCAGACCCTGATATTACTGGGTAATCCGACACTCCCAGACCCTGATTTTACTGGGTAATCCCACACTCCCAGACCCTGATATTACTGGGTAATCTCACACTCCCAGACCCTGATATTACTGGGTAATCCCACACTCCCAGACCTTGATATTACTGGGTAATCCCACACTCCCAGACCCTGATATTACTGTGTAATCCCACACTCCCAGACCCTGATATTACTGGGTAATCCCACACTCCCAGACAATGATATTCCTGGGTAATCCCACACTCACAGAACCTGATATTACTGGGTAATCCCACACTCCCAGACTCTGATATTACTGGGTAATCCCAGACTCCCAGATCCTGATATGACTGGGTTATCCCACACTCACAGACACTGATATTACTGGGTAATCCCACACTCACAGACACTGATATTACTGGGTAATCTCACACTCCCAGACCCTGATATTACTGGGTAATCCCACACTGCCAGAGCCTGATATTACTGAGTAATCCCACTCACCCAGACCCTGATATTACTGGGTAATCCCACACTCTCAGACCCTGTATTACTGGGTAATCCCACATTCCCAGACCCTGATATTACTGGGTAATCCCACACTCCCAGAACCTGATATTACTGGGTAATCCCACACTTCCAGACCCTGATATTAGTGGGTAATCCCACACTCCCAGAGCCTGATATTACTGAGTAATCCCACACATCCAGACCCTGATATTACTGGGTAATCCCACACTCCCAGACCCTGATATTACTGCTTAATCCCACACACCCAGACGCTGATATTACTGGGTAATCCCTTACTCCCAGACCCTGATATTACTGAGTAATCCCACACTCCCAGACCCTGATATTACTGGGTAATGCCACACTCCCAGACCCTGATATTACTGTGTAATCTCACACTCCCAGACCCTGATATTACTGGGTAATCCCACACTCCCAGACCCTGATATTACTGGGTAATCCCACATCCCCAGACGCTGATATTACTGGGCAATCCCACACTCCCAGACCCTGATATTACTGGGTAATCCCACACTCCCAGACCCTGTATTACTGGGTAATCCCACATTCCCAGACCCTGATATTACTGGGTAATCCCACACTCCCAGAACCTGATATTACTGGGTAATCCCACACTTCCAGACCCTGATATTACTGGGTAATCCCACACGCCCTCACCCTGATATTACTGGGTATCCCACACTCCCAGACCCTGATATTACTGGGTAATACCACACACCCAGACCCTGATATTACTGGGTAATCCCACACTCCCAGACCCTGATATTACTGGGTAATCCCACACACCCAAACGTTGATATTACTGGGTAATCCCTCACTCCCAGACCATGATATTACTGGTTAATCACACACTCCCAGACCCTGATATTACTGGGTAATCCACACTCCCAGACGCTGATATTACTGGGTAATCCCACACTCCCAGACCCTGATATTACTGGGTAATCCCACACTCCCAGACCCTGATATTACTGGGTAATCCCACACTCCCAGACCATGATATTACTGGGTAATCGCACACTCCCAGACCCTGATATTACTGGGTAATCCCACACTCCCAGACCCTGATATTACTGGGTAATCCGACACTCCCAGACCCTGATATTACTGGGTAATCCCACACTCCCAGACCCTGATATTACTGGGTAATCTCACACTCCCAGACCCTGATAATACTGGGTAATCCCACACTTCCAGACCCTTATATTACTGGGTAATCCCAAACTCCCAGACCCTGATATTACTGGGTAATCCCACACTCCCAGTCCCTGATATTACTGGGTAATCACACACTCCCAGACCCTGATATTACTGGGTAATCCCTCACTCCCAGACCCTGATATTACTGGGTAATCCCACACTCCCAGAGCCTGATATTACCACGTAATCCCACACACCCAGACGCTGATATTACTGGGTAATCCCTCAATCCCAGACCCTGATATTACTGGGTAATCACACATTCCCAGACCCTGATATTACTGGGTAATCCCACACTCCCAGACCCTGATATTACTGGGTAATCCCACACTCACAGACCCTGATATTACTGGGTAATCCCACACGCCCTGACCCTGATATTACTGGGTATCCCACACTCCCAGACCCTGATATTACTGGGTAATACCACACACCCAGACCCTGATATTACTGGGTAATCCCACACTCCCAGACCCTGATATTACTGGGTAATCCCACACACCCAGACGTTGATATTACTGGGTAATCCCTCACTCCCAGACCATGATATTACTGGTTAATCACACACTCCCAGACCCTGATATTACTGGGTAATCCACACACCCAGACGCTGATATTACTGGGTAATCCCACACTCCCAGACCCTGATATTACTGGGTAATCCCACACTCCCAGACCCTGATATTACTGGGTAATCCCACACTCCCAGACCATGATATTACTGGGTAATCGCACACTCCCAGACCCTGATATTACTGGGTAATCCCACACTCCCAGACCCTGATATTACTGGGTAATCCGACACTCCCAGACCCTGATATTACTGGGTAATCCCACACTCCCAGACCCTGATATTACTGGGTAATCTCACACTCCCAGACCCTGATAATACTGGGTAATCCCACATTCCCAGACCCTGATATTACTGGGTAATCCCACACTCCCAGACCCTGATATTACTGGGTAATCCCACACTCCCAGACCCTGATATTAATGGGCAATCCCACATTCCCACACCCTGATATTACTGAGTAATCTCACATTCCCAAACCCTGATATTACTGGGTAATCCCACTCTCCCAGACCCTGATATTACTGGGTAATCCCACACTCCCAGATCCTGATATTACTGGGTAATCCCACACTCCCACACCCTGATATTACTGGGAAATCTCACACTCCCACACCCTGATATTACTGGGTAATCCCACACTTCCAGACCCTTATATTACTGGGTAATCCCAAACTCCCAGACCCTGATATTACTGGGTAATCCCACACTCCCAGTCCCTGATATTACTGGGTAATCACACACTCCCAGACCCTGATATTACTGGGTAATCCCTCACTCCCAGACCCTGATATTACTGGGTAATCCCACACTCCCAGAGCCTGATATTACCACGTAATCCCACACACCCAGACGCTGATATTACTGGGTAATCCCTCAATCCCAGACACTGATATTACTGGGTAATCACACATTCCCAGACCCTGATATTACTGGGTAATCCCACACTCCCAGACCCTGATATTACAGGGTAATCCCACACTCACAGACGCTGATATTACTGGGTAATCCCTCACTCCCAGACCCTGATATTACTGGGTAATCACACACTCCCAGACCCTGATATTACTGGGTAATCCCACACTCCCAGACCCTGATATTACTGGGTAATCCCACACCCCCAGACGCTGATATTACTGGGTAATCCCACACTCCCAGACCCTGATATTACTGGGTAATCCCACACTCCCAGACCCTGATATTACTGGGTAATCCCATACTCCCACACCCTGATATTACTGGGTAATCCCACACTCCCAGACCCTGATATTACTGGGTAATCCCACACTCCCAGAACCTGATATTACTGGGTAATCGCACACTCCCAGACCCTGATATTACTGGGTAATCCCACACTCCCAGACCCTGATATTACTGGGTAATCCGACACTCCCAGACCCTGATTTTACTGGGTAATCCCACACTCCCAGACCCTGATATTACTGGGTAATCTCACACTCCCAGACCCTGATATTACTGGGTAATCCCACACTCCCAGACAATGATATTCCTGGGTAATCCCACACTCACAGAACCTGATATTACTGGTTAATCCCACACTCCCAGACCCTGATATTACTGGGTAATCCCAGACTCCCAGATCCTGATATGACTGGGTTATCCCACACTCACAGACACTGATATTGCTGGGTAATCCCACACTCACAGACACTGATATTACTGGGTAATCTCACACTCCCAGACCCTGATATTACTGGGTAATCCCACACTCCCAGAGCCTGATATTACTGAGTAATCCCACACACCCAGACCCTGATATTACTGGGTAATCCCACACACCCAGACGTTGATATTACTGGGTAATCCATCACTCCCAGAACATGATATTACTGGTTAATCACACACTCCCAGACCCTGATATTACTGGGTAATCCACACTACCAGACCCTGATATTACTGGGTAATCCCACACTCCCAGACGCTGATATTACTGGGTAATCCCACACTCCCAGACCCTGATACTACTGGGTAATCCCACACTCCCAGACCCTGATATTACTGCTTAATCCCACACACCCAGACGCTGATATTACTGGGTAATCCCTAACTCCCAGACCCTGATATTACTGAGTAATCCCACACTCCCAGACACTGATATTACTGGGAAATGCCACACTCCCAGACCCTGATATTACTGTGTAATCTCACACTCCCAGACCCTGATATTACTGGGTAATCCCACACTCCCAGACCCTGATATTACTGGGTAATCCCACCCCCCCAGACGCTGATATTACTGGCTAATCCCACACTCACAGACCCTGATATTACTGGGTAATCCCACACTCCCAGACCCTGTATTACTGGGTAATCCCACATTCCCAGACCCTGATATTACTGGGTAATCGCACTCTCCCAGAACCTGATGTTACTGGGTAATCCCACACTTCCAGACCCTGATATTAGTGGGTAATCCCACACTCCCAGAGCCTGATATTACTGAGTAATCCCACACATCCAGACCCTGATATTACTGGGTAATCCCACACTCCCAGACCCTGATATTACTGCTTAATCCCACACACCCAGACGCTGATATTACTGGGTAATCCCTAACTCCCAGACCCTGATATTACTGAGTAATCCCACACTCCCAGACCCTGATATTACTGGGTAATGCCACACTCCCAGACCCTGATATTACTGTGTAATCTCACACTCCCAGACCCTGATATTACTGGGTAATCCCACACTCCCAGACCCTGATATTACTGGGTAATCCCACACCCCCAGACGCTGATATTACTGGGTAATCCCACACTCCCAGACCCTGATATTACTGGGTATTCCCACACTCCCAGACCCTGTATTAATGGGTAATCCCACATTCCCAGACCCTGATATTACTGGGTAATCCCACACTCCCAGAACCTGATATTACTGGGTAATCCCACACATCCAGACCCTGATATTACTGGGTAATCCCACACGCCCTGACCCTGATATTACTGGGTATCCCACACTCCCAGTCCCTGATATTACTGGGTAATACCACACACACAGACCCTGATATTACTGGGTAATCCCACACTCCCAGACCCTGATATTTCTGGGTAATCTCACACACCCAGACGTTGATATTACTGGGTAATCCCTCACTCCCAGACCATGATATTACTGGTTAATCACACACTCCCAGACCCTGATATTACTGGGTAATCCACACTCCCAGACCCTGATATTACTGGGTAATCCCACACTCCCAGACGCTGATATTACTGGGTAATCCCACACTCCCAGACCCTGATACTACTGGGTAATCCCACACTCCCAGACCCTGATATTACTGGGTAATCACACACTCCCAGACCCTGATATTACTGGGTAATCACACACTCCCAGACCCTGATATTACTGGGTAATCCCACACTCCCAAACCCTGATATTACTGGGTAATCCCACACTCCCAGACCCTGATATTACTGGGTAATCGCACACTCCCAGACCCTGATATTACTGGGAAATCCCACACTCCCAGACCCTGATATTACTGGGTAATCCGACACACCCAGACCCTGATATTACTGGGTAATCCCACACTCCCAGACCCTGATATTACTGGGTAATCTCACACTCCCAGACCCTGATAATACTGGGTAATCCCACACTCCCAGTCCCTGATATTACTGGGTAATCCCACACTCCCAGAACCTGATATTACTGGGTAATCCCACACTCCCAGTCCCTGATATTACTGGGTTATCCCACACTCCCACACCCTGATAGTAGTGGGTAATTGCACACACCCAGACCCTGATATTACTGGGTAATCCCTCACTCCCAGACCCTGATATTACTGGGTAATCCCACACTCCCAGAACCTGATAGTAGTGGGTAATTGCACACACCCAGACCCTGATATTACTGGGTAATCCCTCACTCCCAGACCCTGATATTACTGGGTAATCCCACACTCCCAGAACCTGATATTACTGTGTAATCCCACATTCCCAGACCCTGATATTATTGGGTAATCCCACACTCCCAGACCCTGATATTACTGGGTAATCCCACACTCCCAGACCCTGATATTACTGGGCAATCCCACATTCCCACACCCTGATATTACTGAGTAATCTCACACTCCCTGACCCTGATATTGCTGGGTAATCCCACTCTCCCAGACCCTGATATTACTGGGTAATCCCACACTCCCAGATCCTGATATTACTGGGTAATCCCACACTCCCACACCCTGATATTACTTGGAAATCTCACACTCCCAGACCCTGATATTACTGGGTAATCCCACTCTCCCAGACCCTGATATTACTGGGTAATCCCACACTCCCAGACCCTGATATTACTGGGCAATCCCACATTCCCACACCCTGATATTACTGAGTAATCTCACACTCCCTGACCCTGATATTACTGGGTAATCCCACTCTCCCAGACCCTGATATTACTGGGTAATCCCACACTCCCAGATCCTGATATTACTGGGTAAAACCACACTCCCACACCCTGATATTACTGGGTAATCCCACACTCCCAGATCCTGATATTACTGGGTAATCCCACACTCCCACACCCTGATATTACTGGGAAATCTCACACTCCCAAACCCAGATATTACTGGGTAATCCCACACTTCCAGACCCTTATATTACTTGGTAATCCCACACTCCCAGATCCTGATATTACTGGGTAATCCCACACTCCCAGTCCCTGATATTACTGGGTAATCACACACTCCCAGACCCTGATATTACTGGGTATTCCCTCACTCCCAGACCCTGATATTACTGGGTAATCCCACACTCCCAGAGCCTGATATTACCGCGTAATCCCACACACCCAGACGCTGATATTACTGGGTAATCCCTCAATCCCAGACCCTGATATTACTGGGTAATCACACACTCCCAGACCCTGATATTACTGGGTAATCCCACACTCCCAGACCCTGATATTACAGGGTAATCCCACACTCCCAGACGCTGATATTACTGGGTAATCCCTCACTCCCAGACCCTGATATTACTGGGTAATCACACACTCCCAGACCATGATATTACTGGGTAATCCCACACTCCCAGACCCTGATATTACTGGGTAATCCCACACCCCCAGACGCTGATATTACTGGGTAATCCCACACTCCCAGACCCTGATATTACTGGGTAATCCCACACTCCCAGACCCTGATATTACTGGGTAATCCCACACTCACACACCCTGATATTACTGGGTAATCCCACACTCCCAGACCCTGATATTACTGGGTAATCCCACACTCCCAGAACTTGATATTACTGGGTAATCGCACACTCCCAGACCCTGATATTACTGGGTAATCCCACACTCCCAGACCCTGATATTACTGGATAATCCGACACTCCCAGACCCTGATTTTACTGGGTAACGCCACACTCCCAGACCCTGATATTACTGGGTAATCTCACACTCCCAGACCCTGATATTACTGGGTAATCCCACACTCCCAGACCCTGATATTACTGGGTAATCCCACACTCGCAGACCCTGATATTACTGGGTAGTCCCACACTCCCAGACCCTGATATTACTGTGTAATCCCACACTCCCAGACCCTGATATTACTGGGTAATCCCACACTCCCAGACAATGATATTTCTGGGTAATCCCACACTCCCAGATCCTGATATGACTGGGTTATCCCACACTCACAGACACTGATATTACTGGGTAATCCCACAATCCCAGACCCTGATATTACTGCTTAAACCCACACACCCAGACGCTGATATTACTGGGTAATCCCTAACTCCCAGACCCTGATATTACTGAGTAATCCCACACTCCCAGAACCTGATATTACTGGGTAATGCCACACTCTCAGACCCTGATATTACTGTGTAATCTCACACTCCCAGACCCTGATATTACTGGGTAATCCCACACTCCCAGACCCTGATATTACTGGGTAATCCCACACCCCCAGACGCTGATATTACTGGGTAATCCCACACTCCCAGACCCTGATGTTACTGGGTAATCCCACACTCTCAGACCCTGTATTACTGGGTAATCCCACATTCCCAGACCCTGATATTACTGGGTAATCCCACACTCCCAGAACCTGATATTACTGGGTAATCCCACACTTCCAGACCCTGATATTAGTGGGTAATCCCACACTCCCAGAGCCTGATATTACTGAGTAATCCCACACATCCAGACCCTGATATTACTGGGTAATCCCACACTCCCAGACCCTGATAGTACTGCTTAATCCCACACACCCAGACGCTGATATTACTGGGTAATCCCTCACTCCCAGACCCTGATATTACTGAGTAATCCCACACTCCCAGACCCCGATATTACTGGGTAATGCCACACTCCCAGACCCTGATATTACTGTGTAATCTCACACTCCCAGACCCTGATATTACTGGGTAATCCCACACTCCCAGACCCTGATATTACTGGGTAATCCCACATCCCCAGACGCTGATATTACTGGGTAATCCCACACTCCCAGACCCTGATATTACTGGGTAATCCCACACTCCCAGACCCTGTATTACTGGGTAATCCCACATTCCCAGACCCTGATATTACTGGGTAATCCCACACTCCCAGAACCTGATATTACTGGGTAATCCCACACTTCCAGACCCTGATATTACTGGGTAATCCCACACGCCCTGACCCTGATATTACTGGGTATCCCACACTCCCAGACCCTGATATTACTGGGTAATACCACACACCCAGACCCTGATATTACTGGGTAATCCCACACTCCCAGACCCTGATATTACTGGGTAATCCCACACACCCAGACGTTGATATTACTGGGTAATCCCTCACTCCCAGACCATGATATTACTGGTTAATCACACACTCCCAGACCCTGATATTACTGGGTAATCCACACTCCCAGACGCTGATATTACTGGGTAATCCCACACTCCCAGACCCTGATATTACTGGGTAATTCCACACTCCCAGACCCTGATATTACTGGGTAATCCCACACTCCCAGACCATGATATTACTGGGTAATCGCACACTCCCAGACCCTGATATTACTGGGTAATCCCACACTCCCAGACCCTGATATTACTGGGTAATCCGACACTCCCAGACCCTGATATTACTGGGTAATCCCACACTCCCAGACCCTGATATTACTGGGTAATCTCACACTCCCAGACCCTGATAATACTGGGTAATCCCACATTCCCAGACCCTGATATTACTGGGTAATCCCACACTCCCAGACCCTGATATTACTGGGTAATCCCACACTCCCAGACCCTGATATTACTGGGCAATCCCACATTCCCACACCCTGATATTACTGAGTAATCTCACATTCCCAAACCCTGATATTACTGGGTAATCCCACTCTCCCAGACCCTGATATTACTGGGTAATCCCACACTCCCAGATCTTGATATTTCTGGCTAATCCCACGCTCCCACACCCTGATATTACTGGGAAATCTCACACTCCCAGACCCTGATATTACTGGGTAATCCCACACTTGCAGACCCTTATATTACTGGGTAATCCCAAACTCCCAGACCCTGATATTACTGGGTAATCCCACACTCCCAGTCCCTGATATTACTTGGTAATCACACACTCCCAGACCCTGATATTACTGGGTAATCCCTCACTCCCAGACCCTGATATTACTGGGTAATCCCACACTCCCAGAGCCTGATATTACCACGTAATCCCACACACCCAGACGCTGATATTACTGGGTAATCCCTCAATCCAAGACCCTGATATTACTGGGTAATCACACATTCCCAGACCCTGATATTACTGGGTAATCCCACACTCCCAGACCCTGATATTACAGGGTAATCCCACACTCCCAGACGCTGATATTACTGGGTAATCCCTCACTCCCAGACCCTGATATTACTGGGTAATCACACACTCCCAGACCCTGATATTACTGGGTAATCCCACACTCCCAGACCCTGATATTACTGGGTAATCCCACACCCCCAGACGCTGATATTACTGGGTAATCCCACACTCCCAGACCCTGATATTACTGGGTAATCCCACACTCCCAGACCCTGATATTACTGGGTAATCCCATACTCCCACACCCTGATATTACTGGGTAATCCCACACTCCCAGACCCTGATATTACTGGGTAATCCCACACTCCCAGAACCTGATATTACTGGGTAATCGCACACTCCCAGACCCTGATATTACTGGGTAATCCCACACTCCCAGACCCTGATATTACTGGGTAATCCGACACTCCCAGACCCTGATTTTACTGGGTAATCCCACACTCCCAGACCCTGATATTACTGGGTAATCTCACACTCCCAGACCCTGATATTACTGGGTAATCCCACACTCCCAGACCCTGATATTACTGGGTAATCCCACACTCCCAGACCCTGATATTACTGTGTAATCCCACACTCCCAGACCCTGATATTACTGGGTAATCCCACACTCCCAGACAATGATATTCCTGGGTAATCCCACACTCACAGAACCTGATATTACTGGGTAATCCCACACTCCCAGACCCTGATATTACTGGGTAATCCCAGAATCCCAGATCCTGATATGACTGGGTTATCCCACACTCACAGACACTGATATTACTGGGTAATCCCACACTCACAGACACTGATATTACTGGGTAATCTCACACTCCCAGACCCTGATATTACTGGGTAATCCCACACTCCCAGAGCCTGATATTACTGAGTAATCCCACACACCCAGACCCTGATATTACTGGGTAATCCCACACTCCCAGAACCTGATATTACTGGGTAATCGCACACTCCCAGACCCTGATATTACTGGGTAATCCCACACTCCCAGACCCTGATATTACTGGGTAATCCGACACTCCCAGACCCTGATTTTACTGGGTAATCCCACACTCCCAGACCCTGATATTACTGGGTAATCTCACACTCCCAGACCCTGATATTACTGGGTAATCCCACACTCCCAGACCCTGATATTACTGGGTAATCCCACACTCCCAGACCCTGATATTACTGTGTAATCCCACACTCCCAGACCCTGATATTACTGGGTAATCCCACACTCCCAGACAATGATATTCCTGGGTAATCCCACACTCACAGAACCTGATATTACTGGGTAATCCCACACTCCCAGACCCTGATATTACTGGGTAATCCCAGACTCCCTGATCCTGATATGACTGGGTTATCCCACACTCACAGACACTGATATTACTGGGTAATCCCACACTCACAGACACTGATATTACTGGGTAATCTCACACTCCCAGACCCTGATATTACTGAATAATCCCACACTCCCAGAGCCTGATATTACTGAGTAATCCCACACACCCAGACCCTGATATTACTGGGTAATCCCACACACCCAGACGTTGATATTACTGGGTAATCCCTCACTCCCAGACCATGATATTACTGGTTAATCACACACTGCCAGACCCTGATATTACTGGGTAATCCACACTCCCAGACCCGGATATTACTGGGTAATCCCACACTCCCAGACGCTGATATTACTGGGTAATCCCACACTCCCAGACCCTGATACTACTGGGTAATCCCACACTCCCAGACCCTGATATTACTGGGTAATCACACACTCCCAGACCCTGATATTACTGGGTAATCACACACTCCCAGACCCTGATATTACTGGGTAATCCCACACTCCCAGACCCTGATATTACTGGGTAATCCCACACTCCCAGACCCTGATATTACTGGGTAATCGCACACCACCAGACCCTGATATTACTGGATAATCCCACACTCCCAGACCCTGATATTACTGGGTAATCCGACACTCCCAGACCCTGATATTACTGGGTAATCCCACACTCCCAGACCCTGATATTACTGGGTAATCTCACACTCCCAGACCCTGATAATACTGGGTAATCCCACACTCCCAGTCCCTGATATTACTGGGTAATCCCACACTGCCAGAACCTGATATTACTGGGTAATCCCACACTCCCAGTCCCTGATATTACTGGGTTATCCCACACTCCCACAACCTGATATTACTGGGTAATCTAACACTCCCAGACCCTGATATTACTGGGTAATCCCACACTCCCACACCCTGATAGTAGTGGGTAATTGCACACACCCAGACCCTGATATTACTGGGTAATCCCTCACTCCCAGACCCTGATATTACTGGGTAATCCCACACTCCCAGAACCTGATCTTTCTGAATAATCCCACACACCGAGACCCTGATATTATTGGGTAATCCCACACTCCCAGAACCTGATATTACTGGGTAATCCCACATTCCCAGACCCTGATATTACTGGGTAATCCCACACTCCCAGACCCTGATATTACTGGGTAATCCCACACTCCCAGACCCTGATATTACTGGGCAATCCCACATTCCCACACCCTGATATTACTGAGTAATCTCACACTCCCAGACCCTGATATTACTGGGTAATCCCACTCTCCCAGACCCTGATATTACTGGGTAATCCCACACTCCCAGATCCTGATATTACTGGGTAATCCCACACTCCCACACCCTGATATTACTGGGAAATCTCACACTCCCAGACCCTGATATTACTGGGTAATCCCACACTTCCAGACCCTTATATTACTGGGTAATCCCAAACTCCCAGACCCTGATATTACTGGGTAATACCACACTCCCAGTCCCTGATATTACTGGGTAATCACACAGTCCCAGACCCTGATATTACTGGGTAATCCCTCACTCCCAGACCCTGATATTACTGGGTAATCCCACACTCCCAGAGCCTGATATTACCGCGTAATCCCACACACCCAGACGCTGATATTACTGGGTAATCCCTAATCCCAGACCCTGATATTACTGGGTAATCACACACTCCCAGACCCTGATATTACTGGGTAATCCCACACTCCCAGACCCTGATATTACAGGGTAATCCCACGCTCCCAGACGCTGATATTACTGGGTAATCCCTCACTCCCAGACCCTGATATTACTGGGTAATCACACACTCCCAGACCCTGATATTACTGGGTAAGCCCACACTCCCAGACCCTTATATTACTGGGTAATCCCACACCCCCAGACGCTGATATTACTGGGTAATCCCACACTCCCAGACCCTGATATTACTGGGTAATCCCACACTCCCAGACCCTGATATTACTGGGTAATCCCACACTCCCACACCCTGATATTACTGGGTAATCCCACACTCCCAGACCCTGATATTACTGGGAAATCCCACACTCCCAGAACCTGATATTACTGGGTAATCGCACACTCCCAGACCCTGATATTACTGGTTAATCCCACACTCCCAGACCCTGATATTACTGGGTAATCTGACACTCCCAGACCCTGATTTTACTGGGTAATCCCACACTCCCAGACCCTGATATTACTGGGTAACCTCACACTCCCAGACCCTGATATTACTGGGTAATCCCACACTCCCAGACCCTGATATTACTGGGTAATCCCACACTCCCAGAACCTGATATTACTGGGTAATCCCACACTCCCAGACCCTGATATTACTGTGTAATCCCACACTCCCAGACCCTGATATTACTGGGTAATCCCACACTCCCAGACAATGATATTCCTGGGTAATCCCACACTCCCAGAACCTGATATTACTGGGTAATCCCACACTCCCAGACCCTGATATTACTGGGTAATCCCAGACTCCCAGATCCTGATATGACTGGGTTATCCCACACACACAGACACTGATATTACTGGGTAATACCACACTCATAGACACTGAAATTACTGGGTAATCTCACACTCCCAGACCCTGATATTACTGGGTAATCCCACACTCCCAGAGCCTGATATTACTGAGTAATCCCTCACTCCAAGACCCTGATATTACTGGGTAATCACACACTCCCAGACCCTGATATTACTGGGTAATCCCACACTCCCAGACCCTGATATTACTGGGTAATCCCACACCTCCAGACGCTGATATTACTGGGTAATCCCACACTCCCAGACCCTGATATAACTGGGTAATCCCACACTCCCAGACCCTGATATTACTGGGTAATCCCACACTCCCACACCCTGATATTACTGGGTAATCCCACACTCCCAGACCCTGATATTACTGCGTAATCCCACACTCCCAGAACCTGATATTACTGGGTAATCGCACACTCCCAGACCCTGATATTGCTGGGTAATCCCACACTCCCAGACCCTGATATTACTGGGTAATCCGACACTCCCAGACCCTGATTTTACTGGGTAATCCCACACTCCCAGACCCTGATATTACTGGGTAATCTCACACTCCCAGACACTGATATTACTGGGTAATCCCACACTCCCAGACGCTGATATTACTGGGTAATCCCACACTCCCAGAACCTGATATTACTGGGTAATCCCACACTCCCAGACCCTGATATTACTGTGTAATCCCACACTCCCAGACCCTGATATTACTAGGTAATCCCACACTCCCAGACAATGATATTCCTGGGTAATCCCACACTCCCAGAACCTGATATTACTGGGTAATCCCACACTCCCAGACCCTGATATTACTGGTTAATCCCAGACTCCCAGATCCTGATATGACTGGGTTATCCCACACTCACAGACACTGATATTACTGGGTAATCCCACACTCACAGACACTGATATTACTGGGTAATCTCACACTCCCAGACCCTGATAATACTGGGTAATCTAACATTCCCAGACCCTGATATTACTGGGTAATCCCACACTCCCAGACCCTGATATTACTGGGTAATCCCACACTCCCAGACCCTGATATTAATGGGCAATCCCACATTCCCACACCCTGATATTACTGAGTAATCTCACATTCCCAAACCCTGATATTACTGGGTAATCCCACTCTCCCAGACCCTGATATTACTGGGTAATCCCACACTCCCAGATCCTGATATTACTGGGTAATCCCACACTCCCACACCCTGATATTACTGGGAAATCTCACACTCCCAGACCCTGATATTACTGGGTAATCCCACACTTCCAGACCCTTATATTACTGGGTAATCCCAAACTCCCAGACCCTGATATTACTGGGTAATCCCACACTCCCAGTCCCTGATATTACTGGGTAATCACACACTCCCAGACCCTGATATTACTGGGTAATCCCTCACTCCCAGACCCTGATATTACTGGGTAATCCCACACTCCCAGAGCCTGATATTACCACGTAATCCCACACACCCAGACGCTGATATTACTGGGTAATCCCTCAATCCCAGACCCTGATATTACTGGGTAATCACACATTCCCAGACCCTGATATTACTGGGTAATCCCACACTCCCAGACCCTGATATTACAGGGTAATCCCACACTCACAGACGCTGATATTACTGGGTAATCCCTCACTCCCAGACCCTGATATTACTGGGTAATCACACACTCCCAGACCCTGATATTACTGGGTAATCCCACACTCCCAGACCCTGATATTACTGGGTAATCCCACACCCCCAGACGCTGATATTACTGGGTAATCCCACACTCCCAGACCCTGATATTACTGGGTAATCCCACACTCCCAGACCCTGATATTACTGGGTAATCCCATACTCCCACACCCTGATATTACTGGGTAATCCCACACTCCCAGACCCTGATATTACTGGGTAATCCCACACTCCCAGAACCTGATATAACTGGGTAATCGCACACTCCCAGACCCTGATATTACTGGGTAATCCCACACTCCCAGACCCTGATATTACTGGGTAATCCGACACTCCCAGACCCTGATTTTACTGGGTAATCCCACACTCCCAGACCCTGATATTACTGTGTAATCTCACACTCCCAGACCCTGATATTACTGGGTAATCCCACACTCCCAGACCCTGATATTACTGGGTAATCCCACACTCCCAGACCCTGATATTACTGTGTAATCCCACACTCCCAGACCCTGATATGACTGGGTAATCCCACACTCCCGGACAATGATATTCCTGGGTAATCCCACACTCACAGAACCTGATATTACTGGTTAATCCCACACTCCCAGACCCTGATATTACTGGGTAATCTCAGACTCCCAGATCCTGATATGAGTGGGTTATCCCACACTCACAGACACTGATATTACTGGGTAATCCCACACTCACAGACACTGATATTACTTGGTAATCTCACACTCCCAGACCCTGATATTACTGGGTAATCCCACACTCCCAGAGCCTGATATTACTGAGTAATCCCACACACCCAGACCCTGATATTACTGGGTAATCCCACACACCCAGACGTTGATATTACTGGGTAGTCCATCACTCCCAGACCATGATATTACTGGTTAATCACACACTCCCAGACCCTGATATTACTGGGTAATCCACACTACCAGACCCTGATATTACTGGGTAATCCCACACTCCCAGACGCTGATATTACTGGGTAATCCCACACTCCCAGACCCTGATACTACTGGGTAATCCCACACTCACAGACCCTGATATTACTGCTTAATCCCACACACCCAGACGCTGATATTACTGGGTAATCCCTAACTCCCAGACCCTGATATTACTGAGTAATCCCACACTCCCAGACACTGATATTACTGGGAAATGCCACACTCCCAGACCCTGATATTACTGTGTAATCTCACACTCCCAGACCCTGATATTACTGGGTAATCCCACACTCCCAGACCCTGATATTACTGGGTAATCCCACCCCCCCAGACGCTGATATTACTGGCTAATCCCACACTCCCAGACCCTGATATTACTGGGTAATCCCACACTCCCAGACCCTGTATTACTGGGTAATCCCACATTCCCACACCCTGATATTACTGAGTAATCTCACACTCCCTGACCCTGATATTGCTGGGTAATCCCACTCTCCCAGACCCTGATATTACTGGGTAATCCCACACTCCCAGATCCTGATATTACTGGGTAATCCCACACTCCCACACCCTGATATTACTTGGAAATCTCACACTCCCAGACCCTGATATTACTGGGTAATCCCACACTCCCAGACCCTGATATTACTGGGTAATCCCACACTCCCAGACCCTGATATTACTGGGCAATCCCACATTCCCACACCCTGATATTACTGAGTAATCTCACACTCCCTGACCCTGATATTACTGGGTAATCCCACTCTCCCAGACCCTGATATTACTGGGTAATCCCACACTCCCAGATCCTGATATTACTGGGTAAAACCACACTCCCACACCCTGATATTACTGGGTAATCCCACACTCCCAGATCCTGATATTACTGGGTAATCCCACACTCCCACACCCTGATATTACTGGGAAATCTCACACTCCCAAACCCAGATATTACTGGGTAATCCCACACTTCCAGACCCTTATATTACTTGGTAATCCCACACTCCCAGATCCTGATATTACTGGGTAATCCCACACTCCCAGTCCCTGATATTACTGGGTAATCACACACTCCCAGACCCTGATATTACTGGGTATTCCCTCACTCCCAGACCCTGATATTACTGGGTAATCCCACACTCCCAGAGCCTGATATTACCGCGTAATCCCACACACCCAGACGCTGATATTACTGGGTAATCCCTCAATCCCAGACCCTGATATTACTGGGTAATCACACACTCCCAGACCCTGATATTACTGGGTAATCCCACACTCCCAGACCCTGATATTACAGGGTAATCCCACACTCCCAGACGCTGATATTACTGGGTAATCCCTCACTCCCAGACCCTGATATTACTGGGTAATCACACACTCCCAGACCATGATATTACTGGGTAATCCCACACTCCCAGACCCTGATATTACTGGGTAATCCCACACCCCCAGACGCTGATATTACTGGGTAATCCCACACTCCCAGACCCTGATATTACTGGGTAATCCCACACTCCCAGACCCTGATATTACTGGGTAATCCCACACTCACACACCCTGATATTACTGGGTAATCCCACACTCCCAGACCCTGATATTACTGGGTAATCCCACACTCCCAGAACTTGATATTACTGGGTAATCGCACACTCCCAGACCCTGATATTACTGGGTAATCCCACACTCCCAGACCCTGATATTACTGGATAATCCGACACTCCCAGACCCTGATTTTACTGGGTAACGCCACACTCCCAGACCCTGATATTACTGGGTAATCTCACACTCCCAGACCCTGATATTACTGGGTAATCCCACACTCCCAGACCCTGATATTACTGGGTAATCCCACACTCGCAGACCCTGATATTACTGGGTAGTCCCACACTCCCAGACCCTGATATTACTGTGTAATCCCACACTCCCAGACCCTGATATTACTGGGTAATCCCACACTCCCAGACAATGATATTTCTGGGTAATCCCACACTCCCAGATCCTGATATGACTGGGTTATCCCACACTCACAGACACTGATATTACTGGGTAATCCCACAATCCCAGACCCTGATATTACTGCTTAAACCCACACACCCAGACGCTGATATTACTGGGTAATCCCTAACTCCCAGACCCTGATATTACTGAGTAATCCCACACTCCCAGAACCTGATATTACTGGGTAATGCCACACTCTCAGACCCTGATATTACTGTGTAATCTCACACTCCCAGACCCTGATATTACTGGGTAATCCCACACTCCCAGACCCTGATATTACTGGGTAATCCCACACCCCCAGACGCTGATATTACTGGGTAATCCCACACTCCCAGACCCTGATGTTACTGGGTAATCCCACACTCTCAGACCCTGTATTACTGGGTAATCCCACATTCCCTGACCCTGATATTACTGGGTAATCCCACACTCCCAGAACCTGATATTACTGGGTAATCCCACACTTCCAGACCCTGATATTAGTGGGTAATCCCACACTCCCAGAGCCTGATATTACTGAGTAATCCCACACATCCAGACCCTGATATTACTGGGTAATCCCACACTCCCAGACCCTGATAGTACTGCTTAATCCCACACACCCAGACGCTGATATTACTGGGTAATCCCTCACTCCCAGACCCTGATATTACTGAGTAATCCCACACTCCCAGACCCCGATATTACTGGGTAATGCCACACTCCCAGACCCTGATATTACTGTGTAATCTCACACTCCCAGACCCTGATATTACTGGGTAATCCCACACTCCCAGACCCTGATATTACTGGGTAATCCCACATCCCCAGACGCTGATATTACTGGGTAATCCCACACTCCCAGACCCTGATATTACTGGGTAATCCCACACTCCCAGACCCTGTATTACTGGGTAATCCCACATTCCCAGACCCTGATATTACTGGGTAATCCCACACTCCCAGAACCTGATATTACTGGGTAATCCCACACACCCAGACCCTGATATTACTGGGTAATCCCACACGCCCTGACCCTGATATTACTGGGTATCCCACACTCCCAGACCCTGATATTACTGGGTAATACCACACACCCAGACCCTGATATTACTGGGTAATCCCACACTCCCAGACCCTGATATTACTGGGTAATCCCACACACCCAGACGTTGATATTACTGGGTAATCCCTCACTCCCAGACCATGATATTACTGGTTAATCACACACTCCCAGACCCTGATATTACTGGGTAATCCACACTCCCAGACGCTGATATTACTGGGTAATCCCACACTCCCAGACCCTGATATTACTGGGTAATTCCACACTCCCAGACCCTGATATTACTGGGTAATCCCAAACTCCCAGACCATGATATTACTGGGTAATCGCACACTCCCAGACCCTGATATTACTGGGTAATCCCACACTCCCAGACCCTGATATTACTGGGTGATCCGACACTCCCAGACCCTGATATTACTGGGTAATCCCACACTCCCCGACCCTGATATTACTGGGTAATCTCACACTCCCAGACCCTGATAATACTGGGTAATCCCACATTCCCAGACCCTGATATTACTGGGTAATCCCACACTCCCAGACCCTGATATTACTGGGTAATCCCACACTCCCAGACCCTGATATTACTGGGCAATCCCACATTCCCACACCCTGATATTACTGAGTAATCTCACATTCCCAAACCCTGATATTACTGGGTAATCCCACTCTCCCAGACCCTGATATTACTGGGTAATCCCACACTCCCAGATCTTGATATTTCTGGCTAATCCCACGCTCCCACACCCTGATATTACTGGGAAATCTCACACTCCCAGACCCTGATATTACTGGGTAATCCCACACTTGCAGACCCTTATATTACTGGGTAATCCCAAACTCCCAGACCCTGATATTACTGGGTAATCCCACACTCCCAGTCCCTGATATTACTTGGTAATCACACACTCCCAGACCCTGATATTACTGGGTAATCCCTCACTCCCAGACCCTGATATTACTGGGTAATCCCACACTCCCAGAGCCTGATATTACCACGTAATCCCACACACCCAGACGCTGATATTACTGGGTAATCCCTCAATCCAAGACCCTGATATTACTGGGTAATCACACATTCCCAGACCCTGATATTACTGGGTAATCCCACACTCCCAGACCCTGATATTACAGGGTAATCCCACACTCCCAGACGCTGATATTACTGGGTAATCCCTCACTCCCAGACCCTGATATTACTGGGTAATCACACACTCCCAGACCCTGATATTACTGGGTAATCCCACACTCCCAGACCCTGATATTACTGGGTAATCCCACACCCCCAGACGCTGATATTACTGGGTAATCCCACACTCCCAGACCCTGATATTACTGGGTAATCCCACACTCCCAGACCCTGATATTACTGGGTAATCCCATACTCCCACACCCTGATATTACTGGGTAATCCCACACTCCCAGACCCTGATATTACTGGGTAATCCCACACTCCCAGAACCTGATATTACTGGGTAATCGCACACTCCCAGACCCTGATATTACTGGGTAATCCCACACTCCCAGACCCTGATATTACTGGGTAATCCGACACTCCCAGACCCTGATTTTACTGGGTAATCCCACACTCCCAGACCCTGATATTACTGGGTAATCTCACACTCCCAGACCCTGATATTACTGGGTAATCCCACACTCCCAGACCCTGATATTACTGGGTAATCCCACACTCCCAGACCCTGATATTAGAAACATAGAAAATAGGTGCAGGAGCAGGCCATTCAGCCCTTCTAGCCTGCACCGCCATTCAATGAGTTCATGGCTGAACATGAAACTTCAGTACCCCCTTCCTGCTTTCTCGCCATAACCCTTGATCCCCCGAGTAGTAAGGACTTCATCTAACTCCCTTTTGAATATATTTAGTGAATTGGCCTCAACTACTTTCTGTGGTAGAGAATTCCACAGGTTCACCACTCTCTGGGTGAAGAAGTTTCTCCTCATCTCGGTCCTAAATGGCTTACCCCTTATCCTCAGACTGTGACCCCTGGTTATGGACTTCCCCAACATTGGGAACATTCTTTCTGCATCTAACCTGTCTAAACCCGTCAGAATTTTAAACGTTTCTATGAGGTCCCCTCTCATTCTTCTGAACTCCAGTGAATACAAGCCCAATTGATCCAATCTTTCTTGATAGGTCAGTCCCGCCATCCCGGGAATCAGTCTGGTGAACCTTCGCTGCACTCCCTCAATAGCAAGAATGTCCTTCCTCAAGTTAGGAGACCAAAACTGTACACAATACTCCAGGTGTGGCCTCACCAAGGCCCTGTATAACTGTAGCAACACCTCCCTGCCCCTGTATTCAAATCCCCTCGCTATGAAGGCCAACATGCCATTTGCTTTCTTAACCGCCTGCTGTACCTGCATGCCAACCTTCAATGACTGATGTACCATGACACCCAGGTCTCGTTGCACCTTCCCTTTTCCTAATCTGTCACCATTCAGATAATAGTCTGTCTCTCTGTTTTTACCACCAAAGTGGATAACCTCACATTTATCCACATTATACTTCATCTGCCATGCATTTGCCCACTCACCTAACCTATCCAAGTCACTCTGCAGCCTAATAGCATCCTCCTCGCAGCTCACACTGCCACCCAACTTAGTATCATCCGCAAATTTGGAGATACTGCATTTAATCCCCTCGTCTAAATCATTAATGTACAATGTAAACAGCTGGGGCCCCAGCACAGAACCTTGCGGCACTCCACTAGTCACTGCCTGCCATTCTGAAAAGTACCCGTTTACTCCTACTCTTTGCTTCCTGTCTGACAACCAGTTCTCAATCCACGTCAGCACACTACCCCCAATCCCATGTGCTTTAACTTTGCACATTAATCTCTTGTGTGGGACCTTGTCGAAAGCCTTCTGAAAGTCCAAATATACCACATCAACTGGTTCTCCTTTGTCCACTTTACTGGAAACATCCTCAAAAAATTCCAGAAGATTTGTCAAGCATGATTTCCCTTTCACAAATCCATGCTGACTTGGACCTATCATGTCACCATTTTCCAGATGCACTGCTATGACATCCTTAATAATTGATTCCATCATTTTACCCACTACTGAGGTCAGGCTGACCGGTCTATAATTCCCTGTTTTCTCTCTCCCTCCTTTTTTAAAAAGTGGGGTTACATTGGCTACCCTCCACTCCATAGGAACTGATCCAGAGTCAATGGAATGTTGGAAAATGACTGTCAATGCATCCGCTATTTCCAAGGCCACCTCCTTAAGTACTCTAGGATGTACTGGGTAATCCCACACTCACAGACACTGATATTACTGGGTAATCTCACACTCCCAGACCCTGATATTACTGGGTAATCCCACACTCCCAGAGCCTGATATTACTGAGTAATCCCACACACCCAGACCCTGATATTACTGGGTAATCCCACACTCACAGACACTGATATTACTGGGTAATCTCACACTCCCAGACCCTGATATTACTGGGTAATCCCACACTCCCAGAGCCTGATATTACTGAGTAATCCCACACACCCAGACCCTGATATTACTGGGTAATCCCACACTCCCAGAACCTGATATTACTGGGTAATCGCACACTCCCAGACCCTGATATTACTGGGTAATCCCACACTCCCAGACCCTGATATTACTGGGTAATCCGACACTCCCAGACCCTGATTTTACTGGGTAATCCCACACTCCCAGACCCTGATATTACTGGGTAATCTCACACTCCCAGACCCTGATATTACTGGGTAATCCCACACTCCCAGACCCTGATATTACTGGGTAATCCCACACTCCCAGACCCTGATATTACTGTGTAATCCCACACTCCCAGACCCTGATATTACTGGGTAATCCCACACTCCCAGACAATGATATTCCTGGGTAATCCCACACTCACAGAACCTGATATTACTGGGTAATCCCACACTCCCAGACCCTGATATTACTGGGTAATCCCAGACTCCCAGATCCTGATATGACTGGGTTATCCCACACTCACAGACACTGATATTACTGGGTAATCCCACACTCACAGACACTGATATTACTGGGTAATCTCACACTCCCAGACCCTGATATTACTGAATAATCCCACACTCCCAGAGCCTGATATTACTGAGTAATCCCACACACCCAGACCCTGATATTACTGGGTAATCGCACACTCCCAGACCCTGATATTACTGGGTAATCCCACACTCCCAGACCCTGATATTACTGGGTAATCCGACACTCCCAGACCCTGATTTTACTGGGTAATCCCACACTCCCAGACCCTGATATTACTGGGTAATCTCACACTCCCAGACCCTGATATTACTGGGTAATCCCACACTCCCAGACCCTGATATTACTGGGTAATCCCACACTCCCAGACCCTGATATTACTGTGTAATCCCACACTCCCAGACCCTGATATTACTGGGTAATCCCACACTCCCAGACAATGATATTCCTGGGTAGTCCCACACTCACAGAACCTGATATTACTGGGTAATCCCACACTCCCAGACCCTGATATTACTGGGTAATCCCAGAATCCCAGATCCTGATATGACTGGGTTATCCCACACTCACAGACACTGATATTACTGGGTAATCCCACACTCACAGACACTGATATTACTGGGTAATCTCACACTCCCAGACCCTGATATTACTGGGTAATCCCACACTCCCAGAGCCTGATATTACTGAGTAATCCCACACACCCAGACCCTGATATTACTGGGTAATCCCACACTCCCAGAACCTGATATTACTGGGTAATCGCACACTCCCAGACCCTGATATTACTGGGTAATCCCACACTCCCAGACCCTGATATTACTGGGTAATCCGACACTCCCAGACCCTGATTTTACTGGGTAATCCCACACTCCCAGACCCTGATATTACTGAATAATCCCACACTCCCAGAGCCTGATATTACTGAGTAATCCCACACACCCAGACCCTGATATTACTGGGTAATCCCACACACCCAGACGTTGATATTACTGGGTAATCCCTCACTCCCAGACCATGATATTACTGGTTAATCACACACTGCCAGACCCTGATATTACTGGGTAATCCACACTCCCAGACCCTGATATTACTGGGTAATCCCACACTCCCAGACGCTGATATTACTGGGTAATCCCACACTCCCAGACCCTGATATTACTGGGTAATCCCACACTCCCAGACCCTGATATTACTGGGTAATCCGACACTCCCAGACCCTGATATTACTGGGTAATCCCACACTCCCAGACCCTGATATTACTGGGTAATCTCACACTCCCAGACCCTGATAATACTGGGTAATCCCACACTCCCAGTCCCTGATATTACTGGGTAATCCCACACTGCCAGAACCTGATATTACTGGGTAATCCCACACTCCCAGTCCCTGATATTACTGGGTTATCCCACACTCCCACAACCTGATATTACTGGGTAATCTAACACTCCCAGACCCTGATATTACTGGGTAATCCCACACTCCCACACCCTGATAGTAGTGGGTAATTGCACACACCCAGACCCTGATATTACTGGGTAATCCCTCACTCCCAGACCCTGATATTACTGGGTAATCCCACACTCCCAGAACCTGATCTTTCTGAATAATCCCACACACCGAGACCCTGATATTATTGGGTAATCCCACACTCCCAGAACCTGATATTACTGGGTAATCCCACATTCCCAGACCCTGATATTACTGGGTAATCCCACACTCCCAGACCCTGATATTACTGGGTAATCCCACACTCCCAGACCCTGATATTACTGGGCAATCCCACATTCCCACACCCTGATATTACTGAGTAATCTCACACTCCCAGACCCTGATATTACTGGGTAATCCCACTCTCCCAGACCCTGATATTACTGGGTAATCCCACACTCCCAGATCCTGATATTACTGGGTAATCCCACACTCCCACACCCTGATATTACTGGGAAATCTCACACTCCCAGACCCTGATATTACTGGGTAATCCCACACTTCCAGACCCTTATATTACTGGGTAATCCCAAACTCCCAGACCCTGATATTACTGGGTAATACCACACTCCCAGTCCCTGATATTACTGGGTAATCACACACTCCCAGACCCTGATATTACTGGGTAATCCCTCACTCCCAGACCCTGATATTACTGGGTAATCCCACACTCCCAGAGCCTGATATTACCGCGTAATCCCACACACCCAGACGCTGATATTACTGGGTAATCCCTAATCCCAGACCCTGATATTACTGGGTAATCACACACTCCCAGACCCTGATATTACTGGGTAATCCCACACTCCCAGACCCTGATATTACAGGGTAATCCCACACTCCCAGACGCTGATATTACTGGGTAATCCCTCACTCCCAGACCCTGATATTACTGGGTAATCACACACTCCCAGACCCTGATATTACTGGGTAAGCCCACACTCCCAGACCCTGATATTACTGGGTAATCCCACACCCCCAGACGCTGATATTACTGGGTAATCCCACACTCCCAGACCCTGATATTACTGCGTAATCCCACACTCCCAGACCCTGATATTACTGGGTAATCCCACACTCCCACACCCTGATATTACTGGGTAATCCCACACTCCCAGACCCTGATATTACTGGGAAATCCCACACTCCCAGAACCTGATATTACTGGGTAATCGCACACTCCCAGACCCTGATATTACTGGTTAATCCCACACTCCCAGACCCTGATATTACTGGGTAATCTGACACTCCCAGACCCTGATTTTACTGGGTAATCCCACACTCCCAGACCCTGATATTACTGGGTAACCTCACACTCCCAGACCCTGATATTACTGGGTAATCCCACACTCCCAGACCCTGATATTACTGGGTAATCCCACACTCCCAGAACCTGATATTACTGGGTAATCCCACACTCCCAGACCCTGATATTACTGTGTAATCCCACACTCCCAGACCCTGATATTACTGGGTAATCCCACACTCCCAGACAATGATATTCCTGGGTAATCCCACACTCCCAGAACCTGATATTACTGGGTAACCCACACTCCCAGACCCTGATATTACTGGGTAATCCCAGACTCCCAGATCCTGATATGACTGGGTTATCCCACACTCACAGACACTGATATTACTGGGTAATCCCACACTCACAGACACTGAAATTACTGGGTAATCTCACACTCCCAGACCCTGATATTACTGGGTAATCCCACACTCCCAGAGCCTGATATTACTGAGTAATCCCTCACTCCCAGACCCTGATATTACTGGGTAATCACACACTCCCAGACCCTGATATTACTGGGTAATCCCACACTCCCAGACCCTGATATTACTGGGTAATCCCACACCTCCAGACGCTGATATTACTGGGTAATCCCACACTCCCAGACCCTGATATAACTGGGTAATCCCACACTCCCAGACCCTGATATTACTGGGTAATCCCACACTCCCACACCCTGATATTACTGGGTAATCCCACACTCCCAGACCCTGATATTACTGGGTAATCCCACACTCCCAGAACCTGATATTACTGGGTAATCGCACACTCCCAGACCCTGATATTGCTGGGTAATCCCACACTCCCAGACCCTGATATTACTGGGTAATCCGACACTCCCAGACCCTGATGTTACTGGGTAATCCCACACTCCCAGACCCTGATATTACTGGGTAATCTCACACTCCCAGACACTGATATTACTGGGTAATCCCACACTCCCAGACCCTGATATTACTGGGTAATCCCACACTCCCAGAACCTGATATTACTGGGTAATCCCACACTCCCAGACCCTGATATTACTGTGTAATCCCACACTCCCAGACCCTGATATTACTAGGTAATCCCACACTCCCAGACAATGATATTCCTGGGTAATCCCACACTCCCAGAACCTGATATTACTGGGTAATCCCACACTCCCAGACCCTGATATTACTGGTTAATCCCAGACTCCCAGATCCTGATATGACTGGGTTATCCCACACTCACAGACACTGATATTACTGGGTAATCCCACACTCACAGACACTGATATTACTGGGTAATCTCACACTCCCAGACCCTGATATTACTGGGTAATCCCACACTCCCAGAGCCTGATATTACTGAGTAATCCCTCACTCCCAGACCCTGATATTACTGGGTAATCACACACTCCCAGACCCTGATATTACTGGGAAATCCCACACTCCCAGACCCTGATATTACTGGGTAATCCCACACTCCCAGAACCTGATATTACTGGGTAATCGCACACTCCCAGACCCTGATATTGCTGGGTAATCCCACACTCCCAGACCCTGATATTACTGGGTAATCCGACACTCCCAGACCCTGATTTTACTGGGTAATCCCACACTCCCAGACCCTGATATTACTGGGTAATCTCACACTCCCAGACACTGATATTACTGGGTAATCCCACACTCCAAGACCCTGATATTACTGGGTAATCCCACACTCCCAGAACCTGATATTACTGGGTAATCCCACACTCCCAGACCCTGATATTACTGTGTAATCCCACACTCCCAGACCCTGATATTACTAGGTAATCCCACACTCCCAGACAATGATATTCCTGGGTAATTCCACACTCCCAGAACCTGATATTACTGGGTAATCCCACACTCCCAGACCCTGATATTACTGGTTAATCCCAGACTCCCAGATCCTGATATGACTGGGTTATCCCACACTCACAGACACTGATATTACTGGGTAATCCCACACTCACAGACACTGATATTACTGGGTAATCTCACACTCCCAGACCCTGATATTACTGGGTAATCCCACACTCCCAGAGCCTGATATTACTGAGTAATCCCTCACTCCCAGACCCTGATATTACTGGGTAATCACACACTCCCAGACCCTGATATTACTGGGAAATCCCACACTCCCAGACCCTGATATTACAGGGTAATCCCACACTCCCAGATGCTGATATTACTGGGTAATCCCTCACTCCCAGAGCCTGATATTACTGAGTAATCCCACACACCCAGACCCTGATATTACTGGGTAATCCCACACTCCCAGACCCTGATATTACTGGTTAACCCCACACTCCCAGACCCTGATATTACTGGGTAATCCCACACTCCCAGACCCTGATATTACTGGGTAATCCCACACTCCCAGAACCTGATATTACTGGGTAATCGCACACTCCCAGACCCTGATATTACTGGGTAATCCCACACTCCCAGACCCTGATATTAGTGTGTAATCCGACACTCCCAGAATCTGATTTTACTGGGTAATCCCACACTCCCAGACCCTGATATTACTGGGTAATCACACACTCCCAGACCCTGATATTACTAGGTAATCCCTCACTCACAGACCCTGATATTTGTGGGTAATCCCACACTCCCAGAGCCTGATATTACTGAGTAATCCCACACACCCAGACCCTGATATTACTGGGTAATCCCACACTCCCAGACCCTGATATTACTGCTTAATCCCACTCACCCAGACGCTGATATTACTGGGTAATCCCTAACTCCCAGACCCTGATATTACTGAGTAATCCCAGACTCCCAGACCCTGATATTACTGGGTAATGCCACACTCCCAGACCCTGATATTACTGTGTAATCTCACACTCCCAGACCCTGATATTACTGGGTAATCCCACACTCCCAGACCCTGATATTACTGGGTAATCCCACACCCCCAGACGCTGATATTACTGGGTAATCCCACACTCCCAGACCCTGATACTACTGGGTAATCCCACACTCCCAGACCCTTATATTACTGGGTAATCCCAAACTCCCAGACACTGATATTACTGGGTAATCCCACACTCCCAGTCCCTGATATTACTGGGTAATCACACACTCCCAGACCCTGATATTACTGGGTAATCCCTCACTCCCAGACCCTGATATTACTGGGTAATCCCACACTCCCAGAGCCTGATATTACTGAGTAATCCCACACACCCAGTCCCTGATATTACTGGGTAATCCCACACTCCCAGACCCTGATATTACTGCGTAATCCCACACACCCCGACGCTGATATTACTGTGTAATCCCTCACTCCCAGACCCTGATATTACTGGGTAATCACACACTCCCAGACCCTGATATTACTGGGTAATCCCACACTCCCAGACCCTGATATTGCTGGGTAATCCCACATTCCCAGACGCTGATATTACTGGGTAATCCCTCACTCCCAGACCCTGATATTACTAGGTAATCACACACTCCCAGACCCTGATATTACTGGGTAATCCCTCACTCCCAGACCCTGATATTACTGGGTAATCCCACACTCCCAGTCCCTGATATTACTGGATAATCACACACTCCCAGACCCTGATATTACTGGGTAATCCCTCACTCCCAGACCCTGATATTACTGGGTAATCCCACACTCCCAGACAATGATATTACCGCGTAATCCCACACACCCAGACGCTGATATTACTGGCTAATCCCTCAATCCCAGACCCTGATATTACTGGGTAATCACACACTCCCAGACCCTGATATTACTGGGTAATCCCACACTCCCAGACCCTGATATTACAGGGTAATCCCACACTCCCAGACGCTGATATTACTGGGTAATCCCTCACTCCCAGACCCTGATATTACTGGGTAATCACACACTCCCAGACCCTGATATTACTGGGTAATCCCACACTCCCAGACCCTGATATTACTGGGTAATCCCACACCCCCAGACGCTGATATTACTGCGTAATCCCACACTCCCAGACCCTGATATTACTGGGTAATCCCACACTCCCAGACCCTGATATTACTGGGTAATCCCACAATCCCACACCCTGATATTACTGGGTAATCCCACACTCCCAGACCCTGATATTACTGGGTAATCCCACACTCCCAGAACCTGATATTACTGCGTAATCCCACACACCCCGACGCTGATATTACTGGGTAATCCCTCACTCCCAGACCCTGATATTACTGGGTAATCCCACACTCCCAGTCCCTGATATTACTGGGTAATCACACACTCCCAGACCCTGATATTACTGGGTAATCCCTCACTCCCAGACCCTGATATTACTGGGTAATCCCACACTCCCAGACAATGATATTACCGCGTAATCCCACACACCCAGACGCTGATATTACTGGCTAATCCCTCAATCCCAGACCCTGATATTACTGGGTAATCACACACTCCCAGACCCTGATATTACTGGGTAATCCCACACTCCCAGACCCTGATATTACTGGGTAATCCCACACCCCCAGATGCTGATATTACTGCGTAATCCCACACTCCCAGACCCTGATATTACTGGGTAATCCCACACTCCCAGACCCTGATATTACTGGGTAATCCCACACTCCCACACCCTGATATTACTGGGTAATCCCACACTCCCAGACCCTGATATTACTGGGTAATCCCACACTCCCAGAACCTGATATTACTGGGTAATCGCACACTCCCAGACCCTGATATTACTGGGTAATCCCACACTCCCAGACCCTGATATTACTGGGTAATCCGACACTCCCAGACCCTGATTTTACTGGGTAATCCCACACTCCCAGACCCTGATATTACTGGGTAATCTCACACTCCCAGACCCTGATATTACTGGGTATTCCCACACTCCCAGACCCTGATATTACTGGGTAATCCCACACTCCCAGAACCTGATATGACTGGGTTATCCCACACTCACAGACACTGATATTACTGGGTAATCTCACACTCCCAGACCCTGATATTACTGGGTAATCCCACACTCCCAGAGCCTGATATTACTGAGTAATCCCTCACTCCCAGACCCTGATATTACTGGGTAATCACACACTCCCAGACCCTGATATTACTGGGAAATCCCACACTCCCAGACCCTGATATTACAGGGTAATCCCACACTCCCAGATGCTGATATTACTGGGTAATCCCTCACACCCAGACCCTGATATTACTGGGTAATCACACACTCTCAGACCCTGATATTACTGGGTAATCGCACACTCCCAGACCCTGATATTACTGGGTAATCCCACACTCCCAGACCCTGATATTAGTGTGTAATCCGACACTCCCAGAATCTGATTTTATGGGTAATCCCACACTCCCAGACCCTGATATTACTGGGTAATCACACACTCCCAGACCCTGATATTACTAGGTAATCCCTCACTCACAGACCCTGATATTTGTGGGTAATCCCACACTCCCAGAGCCTGATATTACTGAGTAATCCCACACACCCAGACCCTGATATTACTGGGTAATCCCACACTCCCAGACCCTGATATTACTGCTTAATCCCACTCACCCAGACGCTGATATTACTGGGTAATCCCTAACTCCCAGACCCTGATATTACTGAGTAATCCCAGACTCCCAGACCCTGATATTACTGGGTAATGCCACACTCCCAGACCCTGATATTACTGTGTAATCTCACACTCCCAGACCCTGATATTACTGGGTAATCCCACACTCCCAGACCCTGATATTACTGGGTAATCCCACACCCCCAGACGCTGATATTACTGGGTAATCCCACACTCCCAGACCCTGATACTACTGGGTAATCCCACACTCCCAGACCCTTATATTACTGGGTAATCCCAAACTCCCAGACACTGATATTACTGGGTAATCCCACACTCCCAGTCCCTGATATTACTGGGTAATCACACACTCCCAGACCCTGATATTACTGGGAAATCCCTCACTCCCAGACCCTGATATTACTGGGTAATCCCACACTCCCAGAGCCTGATATTACTGAGTAATCCCACACACCCAGTCCCTGATATTACTTGGTAATCCCACACTCCCAGACCCTGATATTACTGCGTAATCCCACACACCCCGACGCTGATATTACTTTGTAATCCCTCACTCCCAGACCCTGATATTACTGGGTAATCACACACTCCCAGACCCTGATATTACTGGGTAATCCCACACTCCCAGACCCTGATATTGCTGGGTAATCCCACATTCCCAGACGCTGATATTACTGGGTAATCCCTCACTCCCAGACCCTGATATTACTAGGTAATCACACACTCCCAGACCCTGATATTACTGGGTAATCCCTCACTCCCAGACCCTGATATTACTGGGTAATCCCACACTCCCAGTCCCTGATATTACTGGGTAATCACACACTCCCAGACCCTGATATTACTGGGTAATCCCTCACTCCCAGACCCTGATATTACTGGGTAATCTCACACTCCCAGACCCTGATATTACTGGGTAATCCCACACTCCCAGAGCCTGATATTACTGAGTAATCCCTCACTCCCAGACCCTGATATTACTGGGTAATCACACACTCCCAGACCCTGATATTACTGGGAAATCCCACACTCCCAGACCCTGATATTACAGGGTAATCCCACACTCCCAGATGCTGATATTACTGGGTAATCCCTCACTCCCAGAGCCTGATATTACTGAGTAATCCCACACACCCAGACCCTGATATTACTGGGTAATCCCACACTCCCAGACCCTGATATTACTGGTTAACCCCACACTCCCAGACCCTGATATTACTGGGTAATCCCACACTCCCAGACCCTGATATTACTGGGTAATCCCACACTCCCAGAACCTGATATTACTGGGTAATCGCACACTTCCAGACCCTGATATTACTGGGTAATCCCACACTCCCAGACCCTGATATTAGTGTGTAATCCGACACTCCCAGAATCTGATTTTACTGGGTAATCCCACACTCCCAGACCCTGATATTACTGGGTAATCACACACTCCCAGACCCTGATATTACTAGGTAATCCCTCACTCACAGACCCTGATATTTGTGGGTAATCCCACACTCCCAGAGCCTGATATTACTGAGTAATCCCACACACCCAGACCCTGATATTACTGGGTAATCCCACACTCCCAGACCCTGATATTACTGCTTAATCCCACTCACCCAGACGCTGATATTACTGGGTAATCCCTAACTCCCAGACCCTGATATTACTGAGTAATCCCAGACTCCCAGACCCTGATATTACTGGGTAATGCCACACTCCCAGACCCTGATATTACTGTGTAATCTCACACTCCCAGACCCTGATATTACTGGATAATCCCACACTCCCAGACCCTGATATTACTGGGTAATCCCACACCCCCAGACGCTGATATTACTGGGTAATCCCACACTCCCAGACCCTGATACTACTGGGTAATCCCACACTCCCAGACCCTTATATTACTGGGTAATCCCAAACTCCCAGACACTGATATTACTGGGTAATCCCACACTCCCAGTCCCTGATATTACTGGGTAATCACACACTCCCAGACCCTGATATTACTGGGTAATCCCTCACTCCCAGACCCTGATATTACTGGGTAATCCCACACTCCCAGAGCCTGATATTACTGAGTAATCCCACACACCCAGTCCCTGATATTACTGGGTAATCCCACACTCCCAGACCCTGATATTACTGCGTAATCCCACACACCCCGACGCTGATATTACTGTGTAATCCCTCACTCCCAGACCCTGATATTACTGGGTAATCACACACTCCCAGACCCTGATATTACTGGGTAATCCCACACTCCCAGACCCTGATATTGCTGGGTAATCCCACATTCCCAGACGCTGATATTACTGGGTAATCCCTCACTCCCAGACCCTGATATTACTAGGTAATCACACACTCCCAGACCCTGATATTACTGGGTAATCCCTCACTCCCAGACCCTGATATTACTGGGTAATCCCACACTCCCAGTCCCTGATATTACTGGATAATCACACACTCCCAGACCCTGATATTACTGGGTAATCCCTCACTCCCAGACCCTGATATTACTGGGTAATCCCACACTCCCAGACAATGATATTACCGCGTAATCCCACACACCCAGACGCTGATATTACTGGCTAATCCCTCAATCCCAGACCCTGATATTACTGGGTAATCACACACTCCCAGACCCTGATATTACTGGGTAATCCCACACTCCCAGACCCTGATATTACAGGGTAATCCCACACTCCCAGACGCTGATATTACTGGGTAATCCCTCACTCCCAGACCCTGATATTACTGGGTAATCACACACTCCCAGACCCTGATATTACTGGGTAATCCCACACTCCCAGACCCTGATATTACTGGGTAATCCCACACCCCCAGACGCTGATATTACTGCGTAATCCCACACTCCCAGACCCTGATATTACTGGGTAATCCCACACTCCCAGACCCTGATATTACTGGGTAATCCCACAATCCCACACCCTGATATTACTGGGTAATCCCACACTCCCAGACCCTGATATTACTGGGTAATCCCACACTCCCAGAACCTGATATTACTGCGTAATCCCACACACCCCGACGCTGATATTACTGGGTAATCCCTCACTCCCAGACCCTGATATTACTGGGTAATCCCACACTCCCAGTCCCTGATATTACTGGGTAATCACACACTCCCAGACCCTGATATTACTGGGTAATCCCTCACTCCCAGACCCTGATATTACTGGGTAATCCCACACTCCCAGACAATGATATTACCGCGTAATCCCACACACCCAGACGCTGATATTACTGGCTAATCCCTCAATCCCAGACCCTGATATTACTGGGTAATCACACACTCCCAGACCCTGATATTACTGGGTAATCCCACACTCCCAGACCCTGATATTACTGGGTAATCCCACACCCCCAGATGCTGATATTACTGCGTAATCCCACACTCCCAGACCCTGATATTACTGGGTAATCCCACACTCCCAGACCCTGATATTACTGGGTAATCCCACACTCCCACACCCTGATATTACTGGGTAATCCCACACTCCCAGACCCTGATATTACTGGGTAATCCCACACTCCCAGAACCTGATATTACTGGGTAATCGCACACTCCCAGACCCTGATATTACTGGGTAATCCCACACTCCCAGACCCTGATATTACTGGGTAATCCGACACTCCCAGACCCTGATTTTACTGGGTAATCCCACACTCCCAGACCCTGATATTACTGGGTAATCTCACACTCCCAGACCCTGATATTACTGGGTATTCCCACACTCCCAGACCCTGATATTACTGGGTAATCCCACACTCCCAGAACCTGATATGACTGGGTTATCCCACACTCACAGACACTGATATTACTGGGTAATCTCACACTCCCAGACCCTGATATTACTGGGTAATCCCACACTCCCAGAGCCTGATATTACTGAGTAATCCCTCACTCCCAGACCCTGATATTACTGGGTAATCACACACTCCCAGACCCTGATATTACTGGGAAATCCCACACTCCCAGACCCTGATATTACAGGGTAATCCCACACTCCCAGATGCTGATATTACTGGGTAATCCCTCACACCCAGACCCTGATATTACTGGGTAATCACACACTCTCAGACCCTGATATTACTGGGTAATCGCACACTCCCAGACCCTGATATTACTGGGTAATCCCACACTCCCAGACCCTGATATTAGTGTGTAATCCGACACTCCCAGAATCTGATTTTACTGGGTAATCCCACACTCCCAGACCCTGATATTACTGGGTAATCACACACTCCCAGACCCTGATATTACTAGGTAATCCCTCACTCACAGACCCTGATATTTGTGGGTAATCCCACACTCCCAGAGCCTGATATTACTGAGTAATCCCACACACCCAGACCCTGATATTACTGGGTAATCCCACACTCCCAGACCCTGATATTACTGCTTAATCCCACTCACCCAGACGCTGATATTACTGGGTAATCCCTAACTCCCAGACCCTGATATTACTGAGTAATCCCAGACTCCCAGACCCTGATATTACTGGGTAATGCCACACTCCCAGACCCTGATATTACTGTGTAATCTCACACTCCCAGACCCTGATATTACTGGGTAATCCCACACTCCCAGACCCTGATATTACTGGGTAATCCCACACCCCCAGACGCTGATATTACTGGGTAATCCCACACTCCCAGACCCTGATACTACTGGGTAATCCCACACTCCCAGACCCTTATATTACTGGGTAATCCCAAACTCCCAGACACTGATATTACTGGGTAATCCCACACTCCCAGTCCCTGATATTACTGGGTAATCACACACTCCCAGACCCTGATATTACTGGGAAATCCCTCACTCCCAGACCCTGATATTACTGGGTAATCCCACACTCCCAGAGCCTGATATTACTGAGTAATCCCACACACCCAGTCCCTGATATTACTTGGTAATCCCACACTCCCAGACCCTGATATTACTGCGTAATCCCACACACCCCGACGCTGATATTACTTTGTAATCCCTCACTCCCAGACCCTGATATTACTGGGTAATCACACACTCCCAGACCCTGATATTACTGGGTAATCCCACACTCCCAGACCCTGATATTGCTGGGTAATCCCACATTCCCAGACGCTGATATTACTGGGTAATCCCTCACTCCCAGACCCTGATATTACTAGGTAATCACACACTCCCAGACCCTGATATTACTGGGTAATCCCTCACTCCCAGACCCTGATATTACTGGGTAATCCCACACTCCCAGTCCCTGATATTACTGGGTAATCACACACTCCCAGACCCTGATATTACTGGGTAATCCCTCACTCCCAGACCCTGATATTACTGGGTAATCCCACACTCCCAGACAATGATATTACCGCGTAATCCCACACACCCAGACGCTGATATTACTGGCTAATCCCTCAATCCCAGACCCTGATATTACTGGGTAATCACACACTCCCAGACCCTGATATTACTGGGTAATCCCACACTCCCAGACCCTGATATTACAGGGTAATCCCTCACTCCCAGACGCTGATATTACTGGGTAATCCCTCACTCCCAGACCCTGATATTACTGGGTAATCACACACTCCCAGACCCTGATATTACTGGGTAATCCCACACTCCCAGACCCTGATATTACTGGGTAATCCCACACCCCCAGACGCTGATATTACTGCGTAATCCCACACTCCCAGACCCTGATATTACTGGGTAATCCCACACTCCCAGACCCTGATATTACTGGGTAATCCCACAATCCCACACCCTGATATTACTGGGTAATCCCACACTCCCAGACCCTGATATTACTGGGTAATCCCACACTCCCAGAACCTGATATTACTGCGTAATCCCACACACCCCGACGCTGATATTACTGGGTAATCCCTCACTCCCAGACCCTGATATTACTGGGTAATCCCACACTCCCAGTCCCTGATATTACTGGGTAATCACACACTCCCAGACCCTGATATTACTGGGTAATCCCTCACTCCCAGACCCTGATATTACTGGGTAATCCCACACTCCCAGACAATGATATTACCGCGTAATCCCACACACCCAGACGCTGATATTACTGGCTAATCCCTCAATCCCAGACCCTGATATTACTGGGTAATCACACACTCCCAGACCCTGATATTACTGGGTAATCCCACACTCCCAGACCCTGATATTACAGGGTAATCCCACACTCCCAGACGCTGATATTACTGGGTAATCCCTCACTCCCAGACCCTGATATTACTGGGTAATCACACACTCCCAGACCCTGATATTACTGGGTAATCCCACACTCCCAGACCCTGATATTACTGGGTAATCCCACACCCCCAGATGCTGATATTACTGCGTAATCCCACACTCCCAGACCCTGATATTACTGGGTAATCCCACACTCCCAGACCCTGATATTACTGGGTAATCCCACACTCCCACACCCTGATATTACTGGGTAATCCCACACTCCCAGACCCTGATATTACTGGGTAATCCCACACTCCCAGAACCTGATATTACTGGGTAATCGCACACTCCCAGACCCTGATATTACTGGGTAATCCCACACTCCCAGACCCTGATATTACTGGGTAATCCGACACTCCCAGACCCTGATTTTACTGGGTAATCCCTCACTCCCAGACCCTGATATTACTGGGTAATCTCACACTCCCAGACCCTGATATTACTGGGTAATCCCACACTCCCAGACCCTGATATTACTGGGTAATCCCACACTCCCAGAACCTGATATTACTGGGTAATCCCACACTCCCAGACCCTGATATTACTGTGTAATCCCACACTCCCAGACCCTGATATTACTGGGTAATCCCACACTCCCAGACAATGATATTCCTGGGTAATCCCACACTCCCAGAACCTGATATTACTGGGTAATCCCACACTCCCAGGCCCTGATATTACTGGGTAATCCCAGACTCCCAGATCCTGATATGACTGGGTTATCCCACACTCACAGACACTGATATTACTGGGTAATCCCACACTCACAGACACTGATATTACTGGGTAATCTCACACTCCCAGACCCTGATATTACTGGGTAATCCCACACTCCCAGAGCCTGATATTACTGAGTAATCCCTCACTCCCAGACCCTGATATTACTGGGTAATCACACACTCCCAGACCCTGATATTACTGGGTAATCCCACACTCCCAGACCCTGATATTACTGGGTAATCCCAGACTCACAGACCCTGATATTACTGGGTAATCCCAGACTCCCGGATCCTGATATGACTGGGTTATCCCACACTCACAGACACTGATATTACTGGGTAATCCCACACTCACAGACACTGATATTACTGGGTAATCTCACACTCCCAGACCCTGATATTACTGGGTAATCCCACACTCCCAGAGCCTGATATTACTGAGTAATCCCTCACTCCCAGACCCTGATATTACTGGGTAATCACACACTCCCAGACCCTGATATTACTGGGAAATCCCTCACACCCAGACCCTGATATTACTGGGTAATCACACACTCCAAGACCCTGATATTACTGGGTAATCCCACACTCACAGACCCTGATATTACTGGGTAACCCCACACTCCCAGACCCTGATTTTACTGGGTAATCCCACACTCCCAGACCCTGATATTACTGGGTAATCCCACACTCCCAGAACCTGATATTACTGGGTAATCGCACACTCCCAGACCCTGATATTACTGGGTAATCCCACACTCCCAGACCCTGATATTACTGTGTAATCCGACACTCCCAGACCCTGATTTTACTGGGTAATCCCACACTCCCGGACCCTGATATTACTGGGTAATCACACACTCCCAGACCCTGATATTACTGGGTAATCCCTCACTCCCAGACCCTGATATTTGTGGGTAATCCCACACTCCCAGAGCCTGATATTACTGAGTAATCCCACACACCCAGACCCTGATATTACTGGGTAATCCCACACTCCCATACCCTGATATTACTGCTTAATCCCACTCACCCAGACGCTGATATTACTGGGTAATCCCTAACTCCCAGACCCTGATATTACTGAGTAATCCCAGACTCCCAGACCCTGATATTACTGGGTAATGCCACACTCCCAGACCCTGATATTACTGTGTAATCTCACACTCCCAGGACTGATATTACTGGGTAATCCCACACTCCCAGACCCTGATATTACTGGGTAATCCCACACCACCAGACGCTGATATTACTGGGTAATCCCACACTCCCAGACCCTGATACTACTGGGTAATCCCACACTCTCAGACCCTTATATTACTGGGTAATCCCAAACTCCCAGACCCTGATATTACTGGGTAATCCCACACTCCCAGTCCCTGATATTACTGGGTAATCACACACTCCCAGACCCTGATATTACTGGGTAATCCCTCACTCCCAGACCCTGATATTACTGGGTAATCCCACACTCCCAGAGCCTGATATTACTGCGTAATCCCACACACCCAGTCCCTGATATTACTGGGTAATCCCACACTCCCAAACCCTGATATTACTGCGTAATCCCACACACCCCGACGCTGATATTACTGGGTAATCCCTCACTCCCAGACCCTGATATTACTGGGTAATCACACACTCCCAGACCCTGATATTACTGGGTAATCCAACACACCCAGACCCTGATATTGCTGGGTAATCCCACACTCCCAGACGCTGATATTACTGGGTAATCCCTCACTCCCAGACCCTGATATTCCTAGGTAATCACACACTCCCAGACCCTGATATTACTGGGTAATCCTTCACTCCCAGACCCTGATATTACTGGGTAATCCCACACTCCCAGACCCTGATATTACTGCATAATCCCACACACCCAGACGCTGATATTACTGGGTAATCCCTCACTCCCAGACCCTGATATTACTGGGTAATCACACACTCCCAGACCCTGATATTACTGGGTAATCCCACACTCCCAACCCTGATATTACAGGGTAATCCCACACTCCCAGACCCTGATATTACTGGGTAATCCCACACTCCCAGACCCTTATATTACTGGGTAATCCCAAACTCCCAGACCCTGATATTACTGGGTAATCCCACACTCCCAGTCCCTGATATTACTGGGCAATCACACACTCCCAGACCCTGATATTACTGGGTAATCCCTCACTCCCAGACCCTGATATTACTGGGTAATCCCACACTCCCAGAGCCTGATATTACTGATTAATCCCACACACCCAGACCCTGATATTACTGTGTAATCCCACACTCCCAGCCCCTGATATTACTGGGTAATCACACACTCACAGACCCTGATATTACTGGGCAATCCCTCACTCCCAGACCCTGATATTAGTGGGTAATCCCAAACTCCCAGACCCTGATATTACTGCTTAATCCCACACACCCAGACGCTGATATTACTGGGTAATCCCTAACTCCCAGACCCTGATATTACTGAGTAATCCCACACTCCCAGACCCTGATATTACTGGGTAATGCCACACTCCCAGACCCTGATATTACTGTGTAATCTCACACTCCCAGACACTGATATTACTGGTTAATCCCACACTCCCAGACCCTGATATTACTGGGTAATCCCACACCCCCAGACGCTGATATTACTGGGTAATCCCACACTCCCAGACCCTGATATTACTGGGTAATCCCACACTCCCAGACCCTGTATTACTGGGTAATCCCACATTCGCAGACCCTGATATTACTGGGTAATCCCACACTCCCAGAACCTGATATTACTGGGTAATCCCACACTTCCAGACTCTGATATTACTGGGTAATCCCACACGCCCTGACCCTGATATTACTGGGTATCCCACACTCCCAGACCCTGATCTTACTGGGTAATACCACACACCCAGACCCTGATATTACTGGGTAATCCCACACTCCCAGACCCTGATATTACTGGGTAATCCCACACACCCAGACGTTCATATTACTGGGTAATCCCTCACTCCCAGACCATGATATTACTGGTTAATCACACACTCCCAGACCCTGATATTACTGGGTAATCCACACTCCCAGACCCTGATATTACTGGGTAATCCCACACACACAGACGCTGATATTACTGGGTAATCCCACACTCCCAGACCCTGATACTACTGGGTAATCCCACACTCCCAGACCCTGATATTACTGGGTAATCACACACTCCCAGACCCTGATATTACTGGGTAATCACACACTCCCAGACCCTGATATTACTGGGTAATCCCACACTCCCAGACCCTGATATTACTGGGTAATCCCACACTCCCAGACCCTGATATTACTGGGTAATCGCACACTCCCAGACCCTGATATTACTGGGTAATCCCACACTCCCAGACCCTGATATTACTGGGTAATCCGACACTCCCAGACCCTGATATTACTGGGTAATCCCACACTCCCAGACCCTGATATTACTGGGTAATCTCACACACCCAGACCCTGATAATACTGGGTAATCCCACACTCCCAGTCCCTGATATTACTGATTAATCCCACACTCCCAGAACCTGATATTACTGGGTAATCCCACACTCACAGTCCCTGATATTACTGGGTTATCCCACACTCCCACAACCTGATATTACTGGGTAATCCCACACTCCCACGCCCTGATAGTAGTGGGTAATTGCACACACCCAGACCCTGATATTACTGGGTAATCCCTCACTCCCAGAACCTGATCTTTCTGAATAATCGCACACACCCAGACCCTGATATTATTGGGTAATCCCACACTCCCAGAACCTGATATTACTGGGTAATCCCACATTCCCAGACCCTGATATTACTGGGTAATCCCACACTCCCAGACCATGATATTACTGGGTAATCCCACACTCCCAGACCCTGATATTACTGGGCAATCCCACATTCCCACACCCTGATATTACTGAGTAATCTCGCACTCCCAGACCCTGATATTACTGGGTAATCCCACTCTCCCAGACCCTGATATTACTGGGTAATCCCACACTCCCAGATCCTGATATTACTGGGTAATCCCACACTCCCACACCCTGATATTACTGGGAAATCTCACACTCCCAAACCCTGATATTACTGGGTAATCCCACACTTCCAGACCCTTATATTACTGTGTAATCCCAAACTCCCAGACCCTGATATTACTGGGTAATCCCACACACCCAGTCCCTGATATTACTGGGTAATCACACACTCCCAGACCCTGATATTACTGGGTAAACCCTCACTCCCAGACCCTGATATTACTGGGTAATACCACACTCCCAGAGCCTGATATTACAGAGTAATCCCACACACCCAGACCCTGATATTACTGGGTAATCCCACACTCCCAGAGCCTGATATTACCGCGTAATCCCACACACCCAGATGCTGATATTACTGGGTAATCCCTCAATCCCAGACCCTGATATTACTGGGTAATCACACACTCCCAGACCCTGATATTACTGGGTTATCCCACACTCCCAGACCCTGATATTACAGGGTAATCCGACACTCCCAGACGCTGATATTACTGGGTAATCCCTCACTCCCAGACCCTGATATTACTGGGTAATCACACACTCCCAGACCCTGATATTACTGGGTAATCCCACACTCCCAGACCCTGATATTACTGGGTAATCCCACACCCCCAGACGCTGATATTACTGGGTAATCCCACACTCCCAGACCCTGATATTACTGGGTAATCCCACACTCCCAGACCCTGATATTACTGGGTAATCCCACACTCCCACACCCTGATATTACTGGGTAATCCCACACTCCCAGACCCTGATATTACTGGGTAATCCCACACTCCCAGAACCTGATATTACTGGGTAATCGCACACTCGCAGACCCTGATATTACTGGTTAATCCCACACTCCCAGACCCTGATATTACTGGGTAATCCGACACTCTCAGACCCTGATTTTACTGGGTAATCCCACACTCCCAGACCCTGATATTACTGGGTAATCTCACACTCCCAGACCCTGATATTACTGGATAATCCCACACTCCCAGACCCTGATATTACTGGGTAATCTCACACTCCCAGACCCTGATATTACTGGGTAATCCCACACTCCCAGACCCTGATATTACTGTGTAATCCCACACTCCCAGACCCTGATATTACTGGGTAATCCCACACTCCCAGACAATGATATTCCTGGGTAATCCCACACTCCCAGAACCTGATATTACTGGGTAATCCCACATTCCCAGACCCTGATATTACTGGGTAATCCCACACTCCCAGACCCTGATATTACTAGGTAATCCCACACTCCCAGACCCTGATATTACTCGGCAATCCCACATTCCCACACCCTGATATTACTGAGTAATCTCACACTCCCAGACCCTGATATTACTGGGTAATCCCACTCTCCCAGACCCTGATATTACTGGGTAATCCCACACTCCCAGATCCTGATATTACTGGGTAATCCCACACTCCCACACCCTGATATTACTGGGAAATCTCACACTCCAAAACCCTGATATTACTGGGTAATCCCACACTTCCAGACCCTTATATTACTGGGTAATCCCAAACTCCCAGACCCTGATATTACTGGGTAATCCCACACACCCAGTCCCTGATATTACTGGGTAATCACACACTCCCAGACCCTGATATTACTGGGTAATCCCTCACTCCCAGACCCTGATATTACTGGGTAATCCCACACTCCCAGAGCCTGATATTACAGAGTAATCCCACACACTCAGACCCTGATATTACTGGGTAATCCCACACTCCCAGAGCCTGATATTACCGCGTAATCCCACACACCCAGACGCTGATATTACTGGGTAATCCCTCAATCCCAGACCCTGATATTACTGGGTAATCACACACTCCCAGACCCTGATATTACTGGGTTATCCCACACTCCCAGACCCTGATATTACAGGGTAATCCCACACTCCAAGACGCTGATATTACTGGGTAATCCCTCACTCCCAGACGCTGATATTACTGGGTAATCACACACTCCCAGACCCTGATATTACTGGGTAATCTCACACTCCCAGACCCTGATATTACTGGGTAATCCCACACTCCCAGACCCTGATATTACTGTGTAATCCCACACTCCCAGACCCTGATATTACTGGGTAATCCCACACTCCCATACCCTGATATTACTGGGTAATCTCACACTCCCAGACCCTGATATTACTGGGTAATCCCACACTCCCAGACCCTGATATTACTGTGTAATCCCACACTCCCAGACCCTGATATTACTGGGTAATCCCACACTCCCAGACAATGATATTCCTGGGTAATCCCACACTCCCAGAACCTGATATTACTGGGTAATACCACACTCCCAGACCCTGATATTACTGGGTAATCCCAGACTCCCAGATCCTGATATGACTGGGTTATCCCACACTCACAGACACTGATATTACTGGGTAATCCCACACTCCCAGACGTTTATATTACTGTTTAATCTCACACTCCCAGACCCTGATATTACTGGGTAATTCCACACTCCCAGAGCCTGATATTACTGAGTGATCCCACACACCCAGACCCTGATATTACTGGGTAATCCCACATTCCCAGACCCTGATATTACTGCGTAATACCACACACCCTGACGCTGATATTACTGGGTAATCCCTCACTCCCAGACCCTGATATTACTGGGTAATCACACACTCCCAGACCCTGATATTACTGGGAAATACCACACTCCCAGACCCTGATATGACAGGGTAATCCCACACTCCCAGACGCTGATATTACTGGGTAATCCCTCACACCCAGACCCTGATATTACTGGGTAATCCCACACTCCCAGACCCTGATATTACTGGGTAATCCCACACTCACAGACCCTGATATTACTGGGTAACCCCACACTCCCAGACCCTGATATTACTGGGTAATCCCACACTCCCAGACCCTGATATTACTGGGTAATCCCACACTCCCAGAACCTGATATTACTGGGTAATCGCACACTCCCAGACCCTGATATTACTGGGTAATCCCACACTCCCAGACCCTGATATTACTGGGTAATCCGACACTCCCAGACCCTGATTTTACTGGGTAATCCCACACTCCCAGACCCTGATATTACTGGGTAATACCACACTCCCAGACCCTGATATTACTGGGTAATCCCAGACTCCCAGATCCTGATATGACTGGGTTATCCCACACTCACAGACACTGATATTACTGGGTAATCTCACACTCCCAGACCCTGATATTACTGGGTAATCCCACACTCCCACACCCTGATATTACTGGGAAATCTCACACTCCCAAACCCTGATATTACTGGGTAATCCCACACTTCCAGACGCTTATATTACTGTGTAATCCCAAACTCCCAGACCCTGATATTACTGGGTAATCCCACACACCCAGTCCCTGATATTACTGGGTAATCACACACTCCCAGACCCTGATATTACTGGGTAAACCCTCACTCCCAGACCCTGATATTACTGGGTAATCCCACACTCCCAGAGCCTGATATTACAGAGTAATCCCACACACCCAGACCCTGATATTACTGGGTAATCCCACACTCCCAGAGCCTGATATTACCGCGTAATCCCACACACCCAGATGCTGATATTACTGGGTAATCCCTCAATCCCAGACCCTGATATTACTGGGTAATCACACACTCCCAGACCCTGATATTACTGGGTTATCCCACACTCCCAGACCCTGATATTACTGGGTAATCCCACACTCCCAGACCCTGATATTACTGTGTAATCCGACACTCCCAGACCCTGATTTTACTGGGTAATCCCACACTCCCGGACCCTGATATTACTGGGTAATCACACACTCCCAGACCCTGATATTACTGGGTAATCCCTCACTCCCAGACCCTGATATTTGTGGGTAATCCCACACTCCCAGAGCCTGATATTATTGAGTAATCCCACACACCCAGACCCTGATATTACTGGGTAATCCCACACTCCCATACCCTGATATTACTGCTTAATCCCACTCACCCAGACGCTGATATTACTGGGTAATCCCTAACTCCCAGACCCTGATATTACTGAGTAATCCCAGACTCCCAGACCCTGATATTACTGGGTAATGCCACACTCCCAGACCCTGATATTACTGTGTAATCTCACACTCCCAGGACTGATATTACTGGGTAATCCCACACTCCCAGACCCTGATATTACTGGGTAATCCCACACCACCAGACGCTGATATTACTGGGTAATCCCACACTCCCAGACCCTGATACTACTGGGTAATCCCACACTCTCAGACCCTTATATTACTGGGTAATCCCAAACTCCCAGACCCTGATATTACTGGGTAATCCCACACTCCCAGTCCCTGATATTACTGGGTAATCACACACTCCCAGACCCTGATATTACTGGGTAATCCCTCACTCCCAGACCCTGATATTACTGGGTAATCCCACACTCCCAGAGCCTGATATTACTGCGTAATCCCACACACCCAGTCCCTGATATTACTGGGTAATCCCACACTCCCAAACCTTGATATTACTGCGTAATCCCACACACCCCGACGCTGATATTACTGGGTAATCCCTCACTCCCAGACCCTGATATTACTGGGTAATCACACACTCCCAGACCCTGATATTACTGGGTAATCCAACACACCCAGACCCTGATATTGCTGGGTAATCCCACACTCCCAGACGCTGATATTACTGGGTAATCCCTCACTCCCAGACCCTGATATTACTAGGTAATCACACACTCCCAGACCCTGATATTACTGGGTAATCCCTCACTCCCAGACCCTGATATTACTGGGTAATCCCACACTCCCAGACCCTGATATTACTGCATAATCCCACACACCCAGACGCTGATATTACTGGGTAATCCCTCACTCCAAGACCCTGATATTACTGGGTAATCACACACTCCCAGACCCTGATATTACTGGGTAATCCCACACTCCCAGACCCTGATATTACAGGGTAATCCCACACTCCCAGACCCTGATATTACTGGGTAATCCCACACTCCCAGACCCTTATATTACTGGGTAATCCCAAACTCCCAGACCCTGATATTACTGGGTAATCCCACACTCCCAGTCCCTGATATTACTGGGCAATCACACACTCCCAGACCCTGATATTACTGGGTAATCCCTCACTCCCAGACCCTGATATTACTGGGTAATCCCACACTCCCAGAGCCTGATATTACTGATTAATCCCACACACCCAGACCCTGATATTACTGGGTAATCCCACACTCCCAGACCCTGATATTACTGCGTAATCCCACACACCCAGACACTGATATTACTGGGTAATCCCTCACTCCCAGACCCTGATATTACTGGGTAATCCCACACTCCCAGAACCTGATATTACTGGGTAATCGCACACTCCCAGACCCTGATATTACTGGGTAATCCCACACTCCCAGATCCTGATATTACTGGGTAATCCGACACTCCAAATCCCTGATTTTACTGTGTAATCCCACACTCCCAGCCCCTGATATTACTGGGTAATCACACACTCACAGACCCTGATATTACTGGGCAATCCCTCACTCCCAGACCCTGATATTAGTGGGTAATCCCACACTCCCAGACCCTGATATTACTGCTTAATCCCACACACCCAGACGCTGATATTACTGGGTAATCCCTAACTCCCAGACCCTGATATTACTGAGTAATCCCACACTCCCAGACCCTGATATTACTGGGTAATGCCACACTCCCAGACCCTGATATTACTGTGTAATCTCACACTCCCAGACCCTGATATTACTGGGTAATCCCACACTCCCAGACCCTGATATTACTGGGTAATCCCACACCCCCAGACGCTGATATTACTGGGTAATCCCACACTCCCAGACTCTGATATTACTGGGTAATCCCACACTCCCAGACCCTGTATTACTGGGTAATCCCACATTCGCAGACCCTGATATTACTGGATAATCCCACACTCCCAGAACCTGATATTACTGGGTAATCCCACACTTCCAGACTCTGATATTACTGGGTAATCCCACACGCCCTGACCCAGATATTACTGGGTATCCCACACTCCCAGACCCTGATCTTACTGGGTAATACCACACACCCAGACCCTGATATTACTGGGTAATCCCACACACCCAGACCCTGATATTACTGGGTAATCCCACACACCCAGACGTTCATATTACTGGGTAATCCCTCACTCCCAGACCATGATATTACTGGTTAATCACACACTCCCAGACCCTGATATTACTGGGTAATCCACACTCCCAGACCCTGATATTACTGGGTAATCCCACACACACAGACGCTGATATTACTGGGTAATCCCACACTCCCAGACCCTGATACTACTGGGTAATCCCACACTCCCAGACCCTGATATTACTGGGTAATCACACACTCCCAGACCCTGATATTACTGGGTAATCACACACTCCCAGACCCTGATATTACTGGGTAATCCCACACTCCCAGACCCTGATATTACTGGGTAATCCCACACTCCCAGACCCTGATATTACTGGGTAATCGCACACTCCCAGACCCTGATATTACTGGGTAATCCCACACTCCCAGACCCTGATATTACTGGGTAATCCGACACTCCCAGACCCTGATATTACTGGGTAATCCCACACTCCCAGACCCTGATATTACTGGGTAATCTCACACACCCAGACCCTGATAATACTGGGTAATCCCACACTCCCAGTCCCTGATATTACTGATTAATCCCACACTCCCAGAACCTGATATTACTGGGTAATCCCACACTCACAGTCCCTGATATTACTGGGTTATCCCACACTCCCACAACCTGATATTACTGGGTAATCCCACACTCCCACGCCCTGATAGTAGTGGGTAATTGCACACACCCAGACCCTGATATTACTGGGTAATCCCTCACTCCCAGACCCTGATATTACTGGGTAATCCTACACTCCCAGAACCTGATCTTTCTGAATAATCGCACACACCCAGACCCTGATATTATTGGGTAATCCCACACTCCCAGAACCTGATATTACTGGGTAATCCCACATTCCCAGACCCTGATATTACTGGGTAATCCCACACTCCCAGACCATGATATTACTGGGTAATCCCACACTCCCAGACCCTGATATTACTGGGCAATCCCACATTCCCACACCCTGATATTACTGAGTAATCTCGCACTCCCAGACCCTGATATTACTGGGTAATCCCACTCTCCCAGACCCTGATATTACTGGGTAATCCCACACTCCCAGATCCTGATATTACTGGGCAATCCCACACTCCCACACCCTGATATTACTGGGAAATCTCACACTCCCAAACCCTGATATTACTGGGTAATCCCACACTTCCAGACCCTTATATTACTGTGTAATCCCAAACTCCCAGACCCTGATATTACTGGGTAATCCCACACACCCAGTCCCTGATATTACTGGGTAATCACACACTCCCAGACCCTGATATTACTGGGTAAACCCTCACTCCCAGACCCTGATATTACTGGGTAATCCCACACTCCCAGAGCCTGATATTACAGAGTAATCCCACACACCCAGACCCTGATTTTACTGGGTAATCCCACACTCCCAGAGCCTGATATTACCGCGTAATCCCACACACCCAGATGCTGATATTACTGGGTAATCCCTCAATCCCAGACCCTGATATTACTGGGTAATCACACACTCCCAGACCCTGATATTACTGGGTTATCCCACACTCCCAGACCCTGATATTACAGGGTAATCCGACACTCCCAGACGCTGATATTACTGGGTAATCCCTCACTCCCAGACCCTGATATTACTGGGTAATCACACACTCCCAGACCCTGATATTACTGGGTAATCCCACACTCCCAGACCCTGATATTACTGGGTAATCCCACACCCCCAGACGCTGATATTACTGGGTAATCCCACACTCCCAGACCCTGATATTACTGGGTAATCCCACACTCCCAGACCCTGATATTACTGGGTAATCCCACACTCCCACACCCTGATATTACTGGGTAATCCCACACTCCCAGACCCTGATATTACTGGGTAATCCCACACTCCCAGAACCTGATATTACTGGGTAATCGCACACTCGCAGACCCTGATATTACTGGTTAATCTCACACACCCAGACCCTGATATTACTGGATAATCCCACACTCCCAGACCCTGATATTACTGGGTAATCTCACACTCCCAGACCCTGATATTACTGGGTAATCCCACACTCCCAGACCCTGATATTACTGTGTAATCCCACACTCCCAGACCCTGATATTACTGGGTAATCCCACACTCCCAGACAATGATATTCCTGGGTAATCCCACACTCCCAGAACCTGATATTACTGGGTAATCCCACATTCCCAGACCCTGATATTACTGGGTAATCCCACACTCCCAGACCCTGATATTACTAGGTAATCCCACACTCCCAGACCCTGATATTACTCGGCAATCCCACATTCCCACACCCTGATATTACTGAGTAATCTCACACTCCCAGACCCTGATATTACTGGGTAATCCCACTCTCCCAGACCCTGATATTACTGGGTAATCCCACACTCCCAGATCCTGATATTACTGGGTAATCCCACACTCCCACACCCTGATATTACTGGGAAATCTCACACTCCCAAACCCTGATATTACTGGGTAATCCCACACTTCCAGACCCTTATATTACTGGGTAATCCCAAACTCCCAGACCCTGATATTACTGGGTAATCCCACACACCCAGTCCCTGATATTACTGGGTAATCACACACTCCCAGACCCTGATATTACTGGGTAATCCCTCACTCCCAGACCCTGATATTACTGGGTAATCCCACACTCCCAGTGCCTGATATTACAGAGTAATCCCACACACTCAGACCCTGATATTACTGGGTAATCCCACACTCCCAGAGCCTGATATTACCGCGTAATCCCACACACCCAGACGCTGATATTACTGGGTAATCCCTCAATCCCAGACCCTGATATTACTGGGTAATCACACACTCCCAGACCCTGATATTACTGGGTTATCCCACACTCCCAGACCCTGATATTACAGGGTAATCCCACACTCCCAGACGCTGATATTACTGGGTAATCCCTCACTCCCAGACGCTGATATTACTGGGTAATCACACACTCCCAGACCCTGATATTACTGGGTAATCTCACACTCCCAGACCCTGATATTACTGGGTAATCCCACACTCCCAGACCCTGATATTACTGTGTAATCCCACACTCCCAGACCCTGATATTACTGGGTAATCCCACACTCCCATACCCTGATATTACTGGGTAATCTCACACTCCCAGACCCTGATATTACTGGGTAATCCCACACTCCCAGACCCTGATATTACTGTGTAATCCCACACTCCCAGACCCTGATATTACTGGGTAATCCCACACTCCCAGACAATGATATTCCTGGGTAATCCCACACTCCCAGAACCTGATATTACTGGGTAATACCACACTCCCAGACCCTGATATTACTGGGTAATCCCAGACTCCCAGATCCTGATATGACTGGGTTATCCCACACTCACAGACACTGATATTACTGGGTAATCCCACACTCCCAGACGTTTATATTACTGGGTAATCTCACACTCCCAGACCCTGATATTACTGGGTAATTCCACACTCCCAGACCCTGATTTTACTGGGTAATCCCACACTCCCAGACCCTGATATTACTGGGTAATACCACACTCCCAGACCCTGATATGACTGGGTTATCCCACACTCACAGACACTGATATTACTGGGTAATCTCACACTCCCAGACCCTGATATTACTGGGTAATCCCACACTCCCACACCCTGATATTACTGGGAAATCTCACACTCCCAAACCCTGATATTACTGGGTAATCCCACACTTCCAGACCCTTATATTACTGTGTAATCCCAAACTCCCAGACCCTGATATTACTGGGTAATCCCACACACCCAGTCCCTGATATTACTGGGTAATCACACACTCCCAGACCCTGATATTACTGGGTAAACCCTCACTCCCAGACCCTGATATTACTGGGTAATCCCACACTCCCAGAGCCTGATATTACAGAGTAATCCCACACTCCCAGACCCTGTATTACTGGGTAATCCCACATTCGCAGACCCTGATATTACTGGGTAATCCCACACTCCCAGAACCTGATATTACTGGGTAATCCCACACTTCCAGACTCTGATATTACTGGGTAATCCCACACGCCCTGACCCTGATATTACTGGGTATCCCACACTCCCAGACCCTGATCTTACTGGGTAATACCACACACCCAGACCCTGATATTACTGGGTAATCCCACACTCCCAGACCCTGATATTACTGGGTAATCCCACACACCCAGACGTTCATATTACTGGGTAATCCCTCACTCCAAGACCATGATATTACTGGTTAATCACACACTCCCAGACCCTGATATTACTGGGTAATCCACACTCCCAGACCCTGATATTACTGGGTAATCCCACACACACAGACGCTGATATTACTGGGTAATCCCACACTCCCAGACCCTGATACTACTGGGTAATCCCACACTCCCAGACCCTGATATTACTGGGTAATCACACACTCCCAGACCCTGATATTACTGGGTAATCACACACTCCCAGACCCTGATATTAGTGAGTAATCCCACACTCCCAGACCCTGATATTACTGGGTAATCCCACACTCCCAGACCCTGATATTACTGGGTAATCGCACACTCCCAGACCCTGATATTACTGGGTAATCCCACACTCCCAGACCCTGATATTACTGGGTAATCCGACACTCCCAGACCCTGATATTACTGGGTAATCCCACACTCCCAGACCCTGATATTACTGGGTAATCTCACACACCCAGACCCTGATAATACTGGGTAATCCCACACTCCCAGTCCCTGATATTACTGATTAATCCCACACTCCCAGAACCTGATATTACTGGGTAATCCCACACTCACAGTCCCTGATATTACTGGGTTATCCCACACTACCACAACCTGATATTACTGGGTAATCCCACACTCCCACGCCCTGATAGTAGTGGGTAATTGCACACACCCAGACCCTGATATTACTGGGTAATCCCTCACTCCCAGACCCTGATATTACTGGGTAATCCCACACTCCCAGAACCTGATCTTTCTGAATAATCGCACACACCCAGACCCTGATATTATTGGGTAATCCCACACTCCCAGAACCTGATATTACTGGGTAATCCCACATTCCCAGACCCTGATATTACTGGGTAATCCCACACTCCCAGACCATGATATTACTGGGTAATCCCACACTCCCAGACCCTGATATTACTGGGCAATCCCACATTCCCACACCCTGATATTACTGAGTAATCTCGCACTCCCAGACCCTGATATTACTGGGTAATCCCACTCTCCCAGACCCTGATATTACTGGGTAATCCCACACTCCCAGATCCTGATATTACTGGGTAATCCCACACTCCCACACCCTGATATTACTGGGAAATCTCACACTCCCAAACCCTGATATTACTGGGTAATCCCACACTTCCAGACCCTTATATTACTGTGTAATCCCAAACTCCCAGACCCTGATATTACTGGGTAATCCCACACACCCAGTCCCTGATATTACTGGGTAATCACACACTCCCAGACCCTGATATTACTGGGTAAACCCTCACTCCCAGACCCTGATATTACTGGGTAATCCCACACTCCCAGAGCCTGATATTACAGAGTAATCCCACACACCCAGACCCTGATATTACTGGGTAATCCCACACTCCCAGAGCCTGATATTACCGCGTAATCCCACACACCCAGATGCTGATATTACTGGGTAATCCCTCAATCCCAGACCCTGATATTACTGGGTAATCACACACTCCCAGACCCTGATATTACTGGGTTATCCCACACTCCCAGACCCTGATATTACAGGGTAATCCGACACTCCCAGACGCTGATATTACTGGGTAATCCCTCACTCCCAGACCCTGATATTACTGGGTAATCACACACTCCCAGACCCTGATATTACTGGGTAATCCCACACTCCCAGACCCTGATATTACTGGGTAATCCCACACCCCCAGACGCTGATATTACTGGGTAATCCCACACTCCCAGACCCTGATATTACTGGGTAATCCCACACCCCCAGACGCTGATATTACTGGGTAATCCCACACTCCCAGACCCTGATATTACTGGGTAATCCCACACTCCCAGACCCTGATATTACTGGGTAATCCCACACTCCCACACCCTGATATTACTGGGTAATCCCACACTCATAGACCCTGATATTACTGGGTAATCCCACACTCCCAGAACCTGATATTACTGGGTAATCGCACACTCGCAGACCCTGATATTACTGGTTAATCTCACACTCCCAGACCCTGATATTACTGGATAATCCCACACTCCCAGACCCTGATATTACTGGGTAATCTCACACTCCCAGACCCTGATATTACTGGGTAATCCCACACTCCCAGACCCTGATATTACTGTGTAATCCCACACTCCCAGACCCTGATATTACTGGGTAATCCCACACTCCCAGACAATGATATTCCTGGGTAATCCCACACTCCCAGAACCTGATATTACTGGGTAATCCCACATTCCCAGACCCTGATATTACTGGGTAATCCCACACTCCCAGACCCTGATATTACTAGGTAATCCCACACTCCCAGACCCTGATATTACTCGGCAATCCCACATTCCCACACCCTGATATTACTGAGTAATCTCACACTCCCAGACCCTGATATTACTGGGTAATCCCACTCTCCCAGACCCTGATATTACTGGGTAATCCCACACTCCCAGATCCTGATATTACTGGGTAATCCCACACTCCCACACCCTGATATTACTGGGAAATCTCACACTCCCAAACCCTGATATTACTGGGTAATCCCACACTTCCAGACCCTTATATTACTGGGTAATCCCAAACTCCCAGACCCTGATATTACTGGGTAATCCCACACACCCAGTCCCTGATATTACTGGGTAATCACACACTCCCAGACCCTGATATTACTGGGTAATCCCTCACTCCCAGACCCTGATATTACTGGGTAATCCCACACTCCCAGAGCCTGATATTACAGAGTAATCCCACACACTCAGACCCTGATATTACTGGGTAATCCCACACTCCCAGAGCCTGATATTACCGCGTAATCCCACACACCCAGACGCTGATATTACTGGGTAATCCCTCAATCCCAGACCCTGATATTACTGGGTAATCACACACTCCCAGACCCTGATATTACTGGGTTATCCCACACTCCCAGACCCTGATATTACAGGGTAATCCCACACTCCCAGACGCTGATATTACTGGGTAATCCCTCACTCCCAGACGCTGATATTACTGGGTAATCACACACTCCCAGACCCTGATATTACTTGGTAATCTCACACTCCCAGACCCTGATATTACTGGGTAATCCCACACTCCCAGACCCTGATATTACTGTGTAATCCCACACTCCCAGACCCTGATATTACTGGGTAATCCCACACTCCCATACCCTGATATTACTGGGTAATCTCACACTCCCAGACCCTGATATTACTGGGTAATCCCACACTCCCAGACCCTGATATTACTGTGTAATCCCACACTCCCAGACCCTGATATTACTGGGTAATCCCACACTCCCAGACAATGATATTCCTGGGTAATCCCACACTCCCAGAACCTGATATTACTGGGTAATACCACACACCCAGACCCTGATATTACTGGGTAATCCCAGACTCCCAGATCCTGATATGATTGGGTTATCCCACACTCACAGACACTGATATTACTGGGTAATCCCACACTCCCAGACGTTTATATTACTGGGTAATCTCACACTCCCAGACCCTGATATTACTGGGTAATTCCACACTCCCCGAGCCTGATATTACTGAGTGATCCCACACACCCAGACCCTGATATTACTGGGTAATCCCACATTCCCAGACCCTGATATTACTGCGTAATACCACACACCCTGACGCTGATATTACTGGGTAATCACACACTCCCAGACCCTGATATTACTGGGTAATCACACACTCCCAGACCCTGATATTACTGGGAAATACCACACTCCCAGACCCTGATATGACAGGGTAATCCCACACTCCCAGACGCTGATATTACTGGGTAATCCCTCACACCCAGACCCTGATATTACTGGGTAATCACACACTCCCAGACCCTGATATTACTGGGTAATCCCACACTCACAGACCCTGATATTACTGGGTAACCCCACACTCCCAGACCCTGATATTACTGGGTAATCCCACACTCCCAGACCCTGATATTACTGGGTAATCCCACACTCCCAGAACCTGATATTACTGGGTAATCGCACACTACCAGACCCTGATATTACTGGGTAATCCCACACTCCCAGACCCTGATATTACTGGGTAATCCGACACTCCCAGACCCTGATTTTACTGGGTAATCCCACACTCCCAGACCCTGATATTACTGGGTAATACCACACTCCCAGACCCTGATATTACTGGGTAATCCCAGACTCCCAGATCCTGATATGACTGGGTTATCCCACACTCACAGACACTGATATTACTGGGTAATCTCACACTCCCAGACCCTGATATTACTGGGTAATCCCACACTCCCACACCCTGATATTACTGGGAAATCTCACACTCCCAAACCCTGATATTACTGGGTAATCCCACACTTCCAGACCCTTATATTACTGTGTAATCCCAAACTCCCAGACCCTGATATTACTGGGTAATCCCACACACCCAGTCCCTGATATTATAGGTAATCACACACTCCCAGACCCTGATATTACTGGGTAAACCCTCACTCCCAGACCCTGATATTACTGGATAATCCCACACTCCCAGAGCCTGATATTACAGAGTAATCCCACACACCCAGACCCTGATATTACTGGGTAATCCCACACTCCCAGAGCCTGATATTACCGCGTAATCCCACACACCCAGATGCTGATATTACTGGGTAATCCCTCAATCCCAGACCCTGATATTACTGGGTAATCACACACTCCCAGACCCTGATATTACTGGGTTATCCCACACTCCCAGACCCTGATATTACAGGGTAATCCCACACTCCCAGACGCTGATATTACTGGGTAATCCCTCACTCCCAGACCCTGATATTACTGGGTAATCACACACTCCCAGACCCTGATATTACTGGGTAATCCCACACTCCCAGACCCTGATATTACTGGGTAATCCCACACCCCCAGACGCTGATATTACTGGGTAATCCCACACTCCCAGACCCTGATATTACTGGGTAATCCCACACTCCCAGACCCTGATATTACTGGGTAATCCCACACTCCCACACCCTGATATTACTGGGTAATCCCACACTCCCAGACCCTGATATTACTGGGTAATCCCACACTCCCAGAACCTGATATTACTGGGTAATCGCACACTCGCAGACCCTGATATTACTGGTTAATCCCACACTCCCAGACCCTGATATTACTGGGTAATCCGACACTCTCAGACCCTGATTTTACTGGGTAATCCCACACTCCCAGACCCTGATATTACTGGGTAATCTCACACTCCCAGACCCTGATATTACTGGGTAATCCCACACTCCCAGACCCTGATATTACTGGGTAATCTCACACTCCCAGACCCTGATATTACTGGGTAATCCCACACTCCCAGACCCTGATATTACTGTGTAATCCCACACTCCCAGACCCTGATATTACTGGGTAATCCCATACTCCCAGACAATGATATTCCTGGGTAATCCCACACTCCCAGAACCTGATATTACTGGGTAATCCCACATTCCCAGACCCTGATATTACTGGGTAATCCCACACTCCCAGACCCTGATATTACTAGGTAATCCCACACTCCCAGACCCTGATATTACTCGGCAATCCCACATTCCCACACCCTGATATTACTGAGTAATCTCACACTCCCAGACCCTGATATTACTGGGTAATCCCACTCTCCCAGACCCTGATATTACTGGGTAATCCCACACTCCCAGATCCTGATATTACTGGGTAATCCCACACTCCCACACCCTGATATTACTGGGAAATCTCACACTCCCAAACCCTGATATTACTGGGTAATCCCACACTTCCAGACCCTTATATTACTGGGTAATCCCAAACTCCCAGACCCTGATATTACTGGGTAATCCCACACACCCAGTCCCTGATATTACTGGGTAATCACACACTCCCAGACCCTGATATTGCTGGGTAATCCCTCACTCCCAGACCCTGATATTACTGGGTAATCCCACACTCCCAGAGCCTGATATTACAGAGTAATCCCACACACTCAGACCCTGATATTACTGGGTAATCCCACACTCCCAGAGCCTGATATTACCGCGTAATCCCACACACCCAGACGCTGATATTACTGGGTAATCCCTCAATCCCAGACCCTGATATTACTGGGTAATCACACACTCCCAGACCCTGATATTACTGGGTTATCCCACACTCCCAGACCCTGATATTACAGGGTAATCCCACACTCCCAGACGCTGATATTACTGGGTAATCCCTCACTCCCAGACGCTGATATTACTGGGTAATCACACACTCCCAGACCCTGATATTACTGGGTAATCCCACACTCCCAGACCCTGATATTACTGGGTAATCCCACACCCCCAGACGCTGATATTACTGGGTAATCCCACACCCCCAGACCCTGATATTACTGGGTAATCTCACACTCCCAGACCCTGATATTACTGGGTAATCCCACACTCCCACACCCTGATATTACTGGGTAATCCCACACTCCCAGGCCCTGATATTACTGGGTAATCCCACACTCCCAGAACCTGATATTACTGGGTAATCGCACACTCGCAGACCCTGATATTACTGGGTAATCCCACACTCCCAGACCCTGATATTACTGGGTAATCCGACACTCCCAGACCCTGATTTTACTGGGTAATCCCACACTCCCAGACCCTGATATTACTGGGTAATCTCACACTCCCAGACCCTGATATTACTGGGTAATCCCACACTCCCATACCCTGATATTACTGGGTAATCTCACACTCCCAGACCCTGATATTACTGGGTAATCCCACACTCCCAGACCCTGATATTACTGTGTAATCCCACACTCCCAGACCCTGATATTACTGGGTAATCCCACACTCCCAGACAATGATATTCCTGGGTAATCCCACACTCCCAGAACCTGATATTACTGGGTAATACCACACTCCCAGACCCTGATATTACTGGGTAATCCCAGACTCCCAGATCCTGATATGACTGGGTTATCCCACACTCACAGACACTGATATTACTGGGTAATCCCACACTCCCAGACGTTTATATTACTGGGTAATCTCACACTCCCAGACCCTGATATTACTGGGTAATTCCACACTCCCAGAGCCTGATATTACTGAGTAATCCCACACACCCAGACCATGATATTACTGGGTAATCCCACATTCCCAGACCCTGATATTACTGCGTAATACCACACACCCTGACGCTGATATTACTGGGTAATCCCTCACTCCCAGACCCTGATATTACTGGGTAATCACACACTCCCAGACCCTGATATTACTGGGAAATACCACACTCCCAGACCCTGATATGACAGGGTAATCCCACACTCCCAGACGCTGATATTACTGGGTAATCCCTCACACCCAGACCCTGATATTACTGGGTAATCACACACTCCCAGACCCTGATATTACTGGGTAATCCCACACTCACAGACCCTGATATTACTGGGTAACCCCACACTCCCAGACCCTGATATTACTGGGTAATCCCACACTCCCAGACCCTGATATTACTGGGTAATCCCACACTCCCAGAACCTGATATTACTGGGTAATCGCACACTCCCAGACCCTGATATTACTGGGTAATCCCACACTCCCAGACCCTGATATTACTGGGTAATCCGACACTCCCAGACCCTGATTTTACTGGGTAATCCCACACTCCCAGACCCTGATATTACTGGGTAATCACACACTCCCAGACCCTGATATTACTTGGTAATCCCTCACTCCCAGACCCTGATATTTGTGGGTAATCCCACACTCCCAGAGCCTGATATTACTGAGTAATCCCACACACCCAGACCCTGATATTACTGGGTAATCCCACACTCCCAGACCCTGATATTACTGCTTAATCCCACTCACCCAGACGCTGATATTACTGGGTAATCCCTAACTCCCAGACCCTGATATTACTGAGTAATCCCAGACTCCCAGACCCTGATATTACTGGGTAATGCCACACTCCCAGACCCTGATATTACTGTGTAATCTCACACTCCCAGACCCTGATATTACTGGGTAATCCCACACTCCCAGACCCTGATATTACTGGGTAATCCCACACCCCCAGACGCTGATATTACTGGGTAATCCCACACTCCCAGACCCTGATACTACTGGGTAATCCCACACTCCCAGACCCTGATATTACTGGGTAATCCCACACTCCCAGACCCTGATATTACTGGGTAATCCCACACTCCCAGACCCTGATATTACTGGGTAATCCCACACTCCCAGACCCTGATATTACTGGGTAATCCCACACTCCCAGACCCTGTATTATGGGTAATCCCACATTCCCAGACCCTGATATTACTGGGTAATCCCAGACTCCCAGAACCTGATATTACTGGGTAATCCCACACTTCCAGACCCTGATATTACTGGGTAATCCCACACGCCCTGACCCTGATATTACTGGGTATCCCACACTCCCAGACCCTGATACTACTGGGTAACCCCACACTCCCAGACCCTGATATTACTGGGTAATCCCACACTCCCAGACCCTGATATTACTGGGTAATCCCACACTCCCAGACCCTGATATTACTGGGTAATCCCACACTCCCAGACCCTGATATTACTGGGTAATCACACACTCCCAGACCCTGATATTACTGGGTAATCCCACACTCCCAGACCCTGATATTACTGGGTAATCCCACACTCCCAGACCCTGATATTACTGGGTAATCCCACACTCCCAGACCCTGATATTACTGGGTAATCCCAAACTCCCAGACCCTGATATTACTGGGTAATCCCACACACCCAGTCCCTGATATTACTGGGTAATCACACACTCCCAGACCCTGATATTACTGGGTAAACCCTCACTCCCAGACCCTGATATTACTGGGTAATCCCACACTCCCAGAGCCTGATATTACAGAGTAATCCCACACACCCAGACCCTGATATTACTGGGTAATCCCACACTCCCAGAGCCTGATATTACCGCGTAATCCCACACACCCAGATGCTGATATTACTGGGTAATCCCTCAATCCCAGACCCTGATATTACTGGGTAATCACACACTCCCAGACCCTGATATTACTGGGTTATCCCACACTCCCAGACCCTGATATTACAGGGTAATCCCACACTCCCAGACGCTGATATTACTGGGTAATCCCTCACTCCCAGACCCTGATATTACTGGGTAATCACACACTCCCAGACCCTGATATTACTGGGTAATCCCACACTCCCAGACCCTGATATTACTGGGTAATCCCACACCCCCAGACGCTGATATTACTGGGTAATCCCACACTCCCAGACCCTGATATTACTGGGTAATCCCACACTCCCAGACCCTGATATTACTGGGTAATCCCACACTCCCACACCCTGATATTACTGGGTAATCCCACACTCCCAGACCCTGATATTACTGGGTAATCCCACACTCCCAGAACCTGATATTACTGGGTAATCGCACACTCGCAGACCCTGATATTACTGGTTAATCCCACACTCCCAGACCCTGATATTACTGGGTAATCCGACACTCTCAGACCCTGATTTTACTGGGTAATCCCACACTCCCAGACCCTGATATTACTGGGTAATCTCACACTCCCAGACCCTGATATTACTGGGTAATCCCACACTCCCAGACCCTGATATTACTGGGTAATCTCACACTCCCAGACCCTGATATTACTGGGTAATCCCACACTCCCAGACCCTGATATTACTGTGTAATCCCACACTCCCAGACCCTGATATTACTGGGTAATCCCACACTCCCAGACAATGATATTCCTGGGTAATCCCACACTCCCAGAACCTGATATTACTGGGTAATCCCACATTCCCAGACCCTGATATTACTGGGTAATCCCACACTCCCAGACCCTGATATTACTAGGTAATCCCACACTCCCAGACCCTGATATTACTCGGCAATCCCACATTCCCACACCCTGATATTACTGAGTAATCTCACACTCCCAGACCCTGATATTACTGGGTAATCCCACTCTCCCAGACCCTGATATTACTGGGTAATCCCACACTCCCAGATCCTGATATTACTGGGTAATCCCACACTCCCACACCCTGATATTACTGGGAAATCTCACACTCCCAAACCCTGATATTACTGGGTAATCCCACACTTCCAGACCCTTATATTACTGGGTAATCCCAAACTCCCAGACCCTGATATTACTGGGTAATCCCACACACCCAGTCCCTGATATTACTGGGTAATCACACACTCCCAGACCCTGATATTACTGGGTAATCCCTCACTCCCAGACCCTGATATTACTGGGTTATCCCACACTCCCAGACCCTGATATTACAGGGTAATCCCACACTCCCAGACGCTGATATTACTGGGTAATCCCTCACTCCCAGACCCTGATATTACTGGGTAATCACACACTCCCAGACCCTGATATTACTGGGTAATCCCACACTCCCAGACCCTGATATTACTGGGTAATCCCACACCCCCAGACGCTGATTTTACTGGGTAATCCCACACTCCCAGACCCTGATATTACTGGGTAATCCCACACTCCCAGACCCTGATATTACTGGGTAATCCCACACTCCCACACCCTGATATTACTGGGTAATCCCACACTCCCAGACCCTGATATTACTGGGTAATCCCACACTCCCAGAACCTGATATTACTGGGTAATCGCACACTCGCAGACCCTGATATTACTGGTTAATCCCACACTCCCAGACCCTGATATTACTGGGTAATCCGACACTCTCAGACCCTGATTTTACTGGGTAATCCCACACTCCCAGACCCTGATATTACTGGGTAATCTCACACTCCCAGACCCTGATATTACTGGGTAATCCCACACTCCCAGACCCTGATATTACTGGGTAATCTCACACTCCCAGACCCTGATATTACTGGGTAATCCCACACTCCCAGACCCTGATATTACTGTGTAATCCCACACTCCCAGACCCTGATATTACTGGGTAATCCCATACTCCCAGACAATGATATTCCTGGGTAATCCCACACTCCCAGAACCTGATATTACTGGGTAATCCCACATTCCCAGACCCTGATATTACTGGGTAATCCCACACTCCCAGACCCTGATATTACTAGGTAATCCCACACTCCCAGACCCTGATATTACTCGGCAATCCCACATTCCCACACCCTGATATTACTGAGTAATCTCACACTCCCAGACCCTGATATTACTGGGTAATCCCACTCTCCCAGACCCTGATATTACTGGGTAATCCCACACTCCCAGATCCTGATATTACTGGGTAATCCCACACTCCCACACCCTGATATTACTGGGAAATCTCACACTCCCAAACCCTGATATTACTGGGTAATCCCACACTTCCAGACCCTTATATTACTGGGTAATCCCAAACTCCCAGACCCTGATATTACTGGGTAATCCCACACACCCAGTCCCTGATATTACTGGGTAATCACACACTCCCAGACCCTGATATTACTGGGTAATCCCTCACTCCCAGACCCTGATATTACTGGGTAATCCCACACTCCCAGAGCCTGATATTACAGAGTAATCCCACACACTCAGACCCTGATATTACTGGGTAATCCCACACTCCCAGAGCCTGATATTACCGCGTAATCCCACACACCCAGACGCTGATATTACTGGGTAATCCCTCAATCCCAGACCCTGATATTACTGGGTAATCACACACTCCCAGACCCTGATATTACTGGGTTATCCCACACTCCCAGACCCTGATATTACAGGGTAATCCCACACTCCCAGACGCTGATATTACTGGGTAATCCCTCACTCCCAGACGCTGATATTACTGGGTAATCACACACTCCCAGACCCTGATATTACTGGGTAATCCCACACTCCCAGACCCTGATATTACTGGGTAATCCCACACCCCCAGACGCTGATATTACTGGGTAATCCCACACCCCCAGACCCTGATATTACTGGGTAATCTCACACTCCCAGACCCTGATATTACTGGGTAATCCCACACTCCCACACCCTGATATTACTGGGTAATCCCACACTCCCAGGCCCTGATATTACTGGGTAATCCCACACTCCCAGAACCTGATATTACTGGGTAATCGCACACTCGCAGACCCTGATATTACTGGGTAATCCCACACTCCCAGACCCAGATATTACTGGGTAATCCGACACTCCCAGACCCTGATTTTACTGGGTAATCCCACACTCCCAGACCCTGATATTACTGGGTAATCTCACACTCCCAGACCCTGATATTACTGGGTAATCCCACACTCCCATACCCTGATATTACTGGGTAATCTCACACTCCCAGACCCTGATATTACTGGGTAATCCCACACTCCCAGACCCTGATATTACTGTGTAATCCCACACTCCCAGACCCTGATATTACTGGGTAATCCCACACTCCCAGACAATGATATTCCTGGGTAATCCCACACTCCCAGAACCTGATATTACTGGGTAATACCACACTCCCAGACCCTGATATTACTGGGTAATCCCAGACTCCCAGATCCTGATATGACTGGGTTATCCCACACTCACAGACACTGATATTACTGGGTAATCCCACACTCCCAGACGTTTATATTACTGGGTAATCTCACACTCCCAGACCCTGATATTACTGGGTAATTCCACACTCCCAGAGCCTGATATTACTGAGTAATCCCACACACCCAGACCATGATATTACTGGGTAATCCCACATTCCCAGACCCTGATATTACTGCGTAATACCACACACCCTGACGCTGATATTACTGGGTAATCCCTCACTCCCAGACCCTGATATTACTGGGTAATCACACACTCCCAGACCCTGATATTACTGGGAAATACCACACTCCCAGACCCTGATATGACAGGGTAATCCCACACTCCCAGACGCTGATATTACTGGGTAATCCCTCACACCCAGACCCTGATATTACTGGGTAATCACACACTCCCAGACCCTGATATTACTGGGTAATCCCACACTCACAGACCCTGATATTACTGGGTAACCCCACACTCCCAGACCCTGATATTACTGGGTAATCCCACACTCCCAGACCCTGATATTACTGGGTAATCCCACACTCCCAGAACCTGATATTACTGGGTAATCGCACACTCCCAGACCCTGATATTACTGGGTAATCCCACACTCCCAGACCCTGATATTACTGGGTAATCCGACACTCCCAGACCCTGATTTTACTGGGTAATCCCACACTCCCAGACCCTGATATTACTGGGTAATCACACACTCCCAGACCCTGATATTACTTGGTAATCCCTCACTCCCAGACCCTGATATTTGTGGGTAATCCCACACTCCCAGAGCCTGATATTACTGAGTAATCCCACACACCCAGACCCTGATATTACTGGGTAATCCCACACTCCCAGACCCTGATATTACTGCTTAATCCCACTCACCCAGACGCTGATATTACTGGGTAATCCCTAACTCCCAGACCCTGATATTACTGAGTAATCCCAGACTCCCAGACCCTGATATTACTGGGTAATGCCACACTCCCAGACCCTGATATTACTGTGTAATCTCACACTCCCAGACCCTGATATTACTGGGTAATCCCACACTCCCAGACCCTGATATTACTGGGTAATCCCACACCCCCAGACGCTGATATTACTGGGTAATCCCACACTCCCAGACCCTGATACTACTGGGTAATCCCACACTCCCAGACCCTGATATTACTGGGTAATCCCACACTCCCAGACCCTGATATTACTGGGTAATCCCACACTCCCAGACCCTGATATTACTGGGTAATCCCACACTCCCAGACCCTGATATTACTGGGTAATCCCACACTCCCAGACCCTGTATTATGGGTAATCCCACATTCCCAGACCCTGATATTACTGGGTAATCCCAGACTCCCAGAACCTGATATTACTGGGTAATCCCACACTTCCAGACCCTGATATTACTGGGTAATCCCACACGCCCTGACCCTGATATTACTGGGTATCCCACACTCCCAGACCCTGATACTACTGGGTAACCCCACACTCCCAGACCCTGATATTACTGGTTAATCCCACACTCCCAGACCCTGATATTACTGGGTAATCCCACACTCCCAGACCCTGATATTACTGGGTAATCCCACACTCCCAGACCCTGATATTACTGGGTAATCACACACTCCCAGACCCTGATATTACTGGGTAATCCCACACTCCCAGACCCTGATATTACTGGGTAATCCCACACTCCCAGACCCTGATATTACTGGGTAATCCCACACTCCCAGACCCTGATATTACTGGGTAATCCCAAACTCCCAGACCCTGATATTACTGGGTAATCCCACACACCCAGTCCCTGATATTACTGGGTAATCACACACTCCCAGACCCTGATATTACTGGGTAAACCCTCACTCCCAGACCCTGATATTACTGGGTAATCCCACACTCCCAGAGCCTGATATTACAGAGTAATCCCACACACCCAGACCCTGATATTACTGGGTAATCCCACACTCCCAGAGCCTGATATTACCGCGTAATCCCACACACCCAGATGCTGATATTACTGGGTAATCCCTCAATCCCAGACCCTGATATTACTGGGTAATCACACACTCCCAGACCCTGATATTACTGGGTTATCCCACACTCCCAGACCCTGATATTACAGGGTAATCCCACACTCCCAGACGCTGATATTACTGGGTAATCCCTCACTCCCAGACCCTGATATTACTGGGTAATCACACACTCCCAGACCCTGATATTACTGGGTAATCCCACACTCCCAGACCCTGATATTACTGGGTAATCCCACACCCCCAGACGCTGATATTACTGGGTAATCCCACACTCCCAGACCCTGATATTACTGGGTAATCCCACACTCCCAGACCCTGATATTACTGGGTAATCCCACACTCCCACACCCTGATATTACTGGGTAATCCCACACTCCCAGACCCTGATATTACTGGGTAATCCCACACTCCCAGAACCTGATATTACTGGGTAATCGCACACTCGCAGACCCTGATATTACTGGTTAATCCCACACTCCCAGACCCTGATATTACTGGGTAATCCGACACTCTCAGACCCTGATTTTACTGGGTAATCCCACACTCCCAGACCCTGATATTACTGGGTAATCTCACACTCCCAGACCCTGATATTACTGGGTAATCCCACACTCCCAGACCCTGATATTACTGGGTAATCTCACACTCCCAGACCCTGATATTACTGGGTAATCCCACACTCCCAGACCCTGATATTACTGTGTAATCCCACACTCCCAGACCCTGATATTACTGGGTAATCCCACACTCCCAGACAATGATATTCCTGGGTAATCCCACACTCCCAGAACCTGATATTACTGGGTAATCCCACATTCCCAGACCCTGATATTACTGGGTAATCCCACACTCCCAGACCCTGATATTACTAGGTAATCCCACACTCCCAGACCCTGATATTACTCGGCAATCCCACATTCCCACACCCTGATATTACTGAGTAATCTCACACTCCCAGACCCTGATATTACTGGGTAATCCCACTCTCCCAGACCCTGATATTACTGGGTAATCCCACACTCCCAGATCCTGATATTACTGGGTAATCCCACACTCCCACACCCTGATATTACTGGGAAATCTCACACTCCCAAACCCTGATATTACTGGGTAATCCCACACTTCCAGACCCTTATATTACTGGGTAATCCCAAACTCCCAGACCCTGATATTACTGGGTAATCCCACACACCCAGTCCCTGATATTACTGGGTAATCACACACTCCCAGACCCTGATATTACTGGGTAATCCCTCACTCCCAGACCCTGATATTACTGGGTAATCCCACACTCCCAGAGCCTGATATTACAGAGTAATCCCACACACTCAGACCCTGATATTACTGGGTAATCCCACACTCCCAGAGCCTGATATTACCGCGTAATCCCACACACCCAGACGCTGATATTACTGGGTAATCCCTCAATCCCAGACCCTGATATTACTGGGTAATCACACACTCCCAGACCCTGATATTACTGGGTTATCCCACACTCCCAGACCCTGATATTACAGGGTAATCCCACACTCCCAGACGCTGATATTACTGGGTAATCCCTCACTCCCAGACGCTGATATTACTGGGTAATCACACACTCCCAGACCCTGATATTACTGGGTAATCCCACACTCCCAGACCCTGATATTACTGGGTAATCCCACACCCCCAGATGCTGATATTACTGGGTAATCCCACACCCCCAGACCCTGATATTACTGGGTAATCTCACACTCCCAGACCCTGATATTACTGGGTAATCCCACACTCCCACACCCTGATATTACTGGGTAATCCCACACTCCCAGGCCCTGATATTACTGGGTAATCCCACACTCCCAGAACCTGATATTACTGGGTAATCGCACACTCGCAGACGCTGATATTACTGGGTAATCCCACACTCCCAGACCCTGATATTACTGGGTAATCCGACACTCCCAGACCCTGATTTTACTGGGTAATCCCACACTCCCAGACCCTGATATTACTGGGTAATCTCACACTCCCAGACCCTGATATTACTGGGTAATCCCACACTCCCAGACCCTGATATTACTGGGTAATCTCACACTCCCAGACCCTGATATTACTGGGTAATCCCACACTCCCAGACCCTGATATTACTGTGTAATCCCACACTCCCAGACCCTGATATTACTGGGTAATCCCACACTCCCAGACAATGATATTCCTGGGTAATCCCACACTCCCAGAACCTGATATTACTGGGTAATACCACACTCCCAGACCCTGATATTACTGGGTAATCCCAGACTCCCAGATCCTGATATGACTGGGTTATCCCACACTCACAGACACTGATATTACTGGGTAATCCCACACTCCCAGACGTTTATATTACTGGGTAATCTCACACTCCCAGACCCTGATATTACTGGGTAATTCCACACTCCCAGAGCCTGATATTACTGAGTAATCCCACACACCCAGACCATGATATTACTGGGTAATCCCACATTCCCAGACCCTGATATTACTGCGTAATACCACACACCCTGACGCTGATATTACTGGGTAATCCCTCACTCCGAGACCCTGATATTACTGGGTAATCACACACTCCCAGACCCTGATATTAATGGGAAATACCACACTCCCAGACCCTGATATGACAGGGTAATCCCACACTCCCAGACGCTGATATTACTGGGTAATCCCTCACACCCAGACCCTGATATTACTGGGTAATCACACACTCCCAGACCCTGATATTACTGGGTAATCCCACACTCACAGACCCTGATATTACTGGGTAACCCCACACTCCCAGACCCTGATATTACTGGGTAATCCCACACTCCCAGACCCTGATATTACTGGGTAATCCCACACTCCCAGAACCTGATATTACTGGGTAATCGCACACTCCCAGACCCTGATATTACTGGGTAATCCCACACTCCCAGACCCTGATATTACTGGGTAATCCGACACTCCCAGACCCTGATTTTACTGGGTAATCCCACACTCCCAGACCCTGATATTACTGGGTAATCACACACTCCCAGACCCTGATATTACTTGGTAATCCCTCACTCCCAGACCCTGATATTTGTGGGTAATCCCACACTCCCAGAGCCTGATATTACTGAGTAATCCCACACACCCAGACCCTGATATTACTGGGTAATCCCACATTCCCAGACCCTGATATTACTGCTTAATCCCACTCAACCAGACGCTGATATTACTGGGTAATCCCTAACTCCCAGACCCTGATATTACTGAGTAATCCCAGACTCCCAGACCCTGATATTACTGGGTAATGCCACACTCCCAGACCCTGATATTACTGTGTAATCTCACACTCCCAGACCCTGATATTACTGGGTAATCCCACACTCCCAGACCCTGATATTACTGGGTAATCCCACACCCCCAGACGCTGATATTACTGGGTAATCCCACACTCCCAGACCCTGATACTACTGGGTAATCCCACACTCCCAGACCCTGATATTACTGGGTAATCCCACACTCCCAGACCCTGATATTACTGGGTAATCCCACACTCCCAGACCCTGATATTACTGGGTAATCCCACACTCCCAGACCCTGATATTACTGGGTAATCCCACACTCCCAGACCCTGTATTATGGGTAATCCCACATTCCCAGACCCTGATATTACTGGGTAATCCCAGACTCCCAGAACCTGATATTACTGGGTAATCCCACACTTCCAGACCCTGATATTACTGGGTAATCCCACACGCCCTGACCCTGATATTACTGGGTATCCCACACTCCCAGACCCTGATACTACTGGGTAACCCCACACTCCCAGACCCTGATATTACTGGGTAATCCCACACTCCCAGACCCTGATATTTCTGGGTAATCCCATACTCCCAGACCCTGATATTACTGGGTAATCCCACACTCCCAGACCCTGATATTACTGGGTAATCACACACTCCCAGACCCTGATATTACTGGGTAATCCCACACTCCCAGACCCTGATATTACTGGGTAATCCCACACTCCCAGACCCTGATATTACTGGGTAATCCCACACTCCCAGACCCTGATATTACTGGGTAATCGCACACTCCCAGACCCTGATATTACTGGGTAATCCCACACTCCCAGATCCTGATATTACTGGGTAATCCGACCCTCCCAGACCCTGATATTACTGGGTAATCCCACACTCCCAGACCCTGATATTACTGGGTAATCTCACACTCCCAGACCCTGATAATACTGGGTAATCCCACACTCCCAGTCCCTGATATTACTGGATAATCCCACACTCCAAGAACCTGATATTACTGGGTAATCCCACACTCCCAGTCCCTGATATTACTGGGTTATCCCACACTCCCACACCGTGATATTACTGGGTAATCTCACACTCCCAGAACCTGATATTACTGGGTAATCCCACACTCCCACACACTGATAGTAGTGGGTAATTGCACACACCCAGACCCTGATATTACTGGGTAATCCCTCACTCCCAGACCCTGATATTACTGGGTAATCCCACACTCCCAGAACCTGATCTTTCTGAGTAATCCCACACACCCAGACCCTGATATTATTGGGTAATCCCACACTCCCAGAACCTGATATTACTGGGTAATCACACACTCCCAGACCCTGATATTACTGGGTAATCCCACACTTCCAGACCCTGATATTACTGGGTAATCCCACACTCCCAGACCCTTATATTACTGGGTAATCCCACACTCCCAGACCCTTATATTACTGGGGAATCAATATTTCCTCATAAGTCAACCCCCTCATCTCCGGAATCAACCCAGTGAACCTTCTCTGAACTGCCTCCAAAGCAAGTATATCCTTTCTTAAATATGAAAACCAAAACTGCACGCAGTATTCCAGGTGTGGCCTCATCAATATTCTGTATAACTGTAGCAATATTTCCCTGCTTTTATACTCCATCCCCTTTGCAATAAAGGCCATGATTCCATTGGCCTTCCTGATCATTTGCTGTACCTGCATACTATCCTTTTGTGTTTCATGCACAAGTACTCTCAGGTCCCGCTGTACTGCAGCACTTTGCAATCTTTCTTTTAAATAATAACTTGCTCTTTGATTTTTTTCTGCCAAAGTACATAACCTCACACTTTCCAACATTATACTCCATCTGCCAAATTTTTGCCTACTCACTTAGCCTATGTCCTTTTGCAGATTTTTTGTGTCTCTAATCCCTGTGGCACCCCACTAGTTACTGATTGCCAATCCAAGAATGAACCATTTATCCCAACTCTCTGTTTATTGTTAATTAGCCAATCCTCTATCCATACTAATATATTCATCATCATCATAGACAGTCCCTCGAAACGAGGATGACTTGCTTCCACGCCAAAAAGGGATGAGTTCACAGGTGTTTCAATGAAGGACCTAATATTCCAGATCCCGAACTATATCCTAAAGTGTGGAAGATGCCTGTGCTTGGATTTTTTTAATGTGTGGTGGCTGTTGCACACCAGCCACCAAAAAGGCTTCACAGAGCTAGGTCTTGGTCCAGTGGCAAGGATTACTCCCAACTCCGTGAACTTTTATCTTGGGCAGTAACCTTTTATGTAGCACCTTGTCAAATGCCTTCTGGAAATCAAAATACACCACATCCACTGGTTCCCCTTTATCCACCCTGTAGAACTGGAGAAGTGGAGAAATGTAGAACAGGAGAACTAGAGAATTGGACAACTGGAGAACAGGAGAACTGGAGCACAGTAGAACTGGAGAAGTGGAGAAATGTAGAACAGGAGAAGTGGAGAAATGCAATACTGGAGAACTGGAGCACAGGGCCCCTGGAGCATTGGAGAAGTGGGGCATTGGAGAAGTGGGGCATTGGAGAACAGGAGGAGAGGAGAACTGCAGCATTGGACAACTGGAGAACGAGAGAAATGGAGCACAGGACCAACGGAGCACTGGAGCATTGCAGCACTGGAGAATTGGACAAAAGTAGAACTGGAGAATATAGAAACATAGAAAATAGGTACAGAAGTCGGCCATTCGGCCCTTCGAGCCTGCACCGCCATTCAATAAGATCATGGCTGATCATTCCCTCAGTACCCCTTTCCTGCTTTCTCTCCATACCCCTTGATCCCTTTAGCCGTAAGGACCATATCTAACTCCCTCTTGAATATATCCAATGAACTGGCATCAACAACTCTCTGCGGCAGGGAATTCTATAGGTTAACAACTCTCTGAGTGAAGAAGTTTCTACTCATCTCTTTTCTAAATGGCCTACCCCTTATCCTAAGACTGTGTCTCCTGGTTCTGGACTTCCCCAACATCGTGGAACATTCTTCCCGCATCTAACCTGTCCAATCCCGTCAGAATCTTATACGTTTCTATGAGATCCCCTCTCATCCTTCTAAACTCGAATGTATAAAGGCCCAGTTGATCCAGTCTCTCCTCATATGACAGTCCAGCCATCCCGGGAATCAGTCTGGTGAACCTTCGCTGCATTTCCTCAATACGAAGAACGTCCTTCCTCAAATTAGGAGACCAAAACTGAACATAATATTCCAGGTGAGGCCTCATTAAGGCCCTGTACAACCACAGTAAGACCTCCCTGCTCCTCTTGTCACATTCCCCAGCAATGAAGGCCAACATACCATTTGCCTTCTTCACCACCTGCTGTACCTGCATGCCAACTTTCAATGACTGATGTATCATGACACTCAGGTCTTGCTGCACCTCCCCTTTTCCTAATCTGCCGCCATTCAGATAATATTCTGTCTTCGTGTTTTTGCCCCCAAAGTGGATAACCTCACATTTATCCACATTATACTGCATCTGCCATGTATTTGCCCATTCACCTAACCTGTCCAAGGCACTCTGCAGCCTGTTAGCATCCTCCTCACAACTCACACCACCACCCAGTTTAGTGTCATCTGCACTCAATTCCTTCATCAAAATCATGAATGTATATTGTATAGAGCTGGGGTCCCAGCACTGACAACTGCGGCACTCCATTAGTCACTGCCTGCCATTCTGAAAAGGACCCGTTTATCCCGACTCTCTGCTTCCTGTCTGCCAACCAGTTCTCTATCCACATCAGTACATTACCGCCAATACCATGTGCTTTAATTTTGCACACCAATCTCTTGTGTGGGACCTTGTCAAAAGCCTTTTCAAAGTCCAAATACACCACATCCACTGGTTCTCCCTTGTCCATTCTACTCGTTACATCCTTAAAAAATTCCAGAAGATTTGTCAAGCATGATTTCCCTTTCATAAATCCATGCTGACTTGGTCCGATCCTGTCACCGCTTTCCAAATGCGCTGCTATTTCATCCTTAATAATTGATTCCAACATTTTCCCCACTACTGATGTCAGGCTAACCGATCTATAATTACCCATTTTCTCTCTCCCTCCTTTTTTAAAAAGTGGTGTTACATTAGCTACCCTCCAGTCCATAGGAACTGATCCAGAGTTGATAGACTGTTGGAAAATGATCACCAATGTATCCACTATTTCTAGGGCCACTTCCTTCAGTACTCTGGGATGCAGACTATCAGGCCTCGGGGATTTATCGGCCTTCAATCCCATCAATTTCCCTAACACAATTTCCTGCCTAATTAGGATATCCTTCAGTTCCTCCTTCTCACTAGACACATTGTTCTTCTGGACTTGTACTTCCGGAAGGTTATTTGTGTCTTCCTTCGTGAAGACAGACCAAAATTATTTGTTCAATTGGTCTGCCATTTCTTTGTTCCCCATTATAAAGTCACCTGCATCCAACTGCAAGGGACCTACGTTTATCTTCACTAATCTTTTTCTCTTCATATATCAATAGATCCTTTTCCAGTCAGTTTTTATGTTCCCGGCAAGCTTCTTCTCATACTCTATTTTCCCCCTCTTAATTAAACCCTTTGTCCTCCTCTGCTGAATTCTAAATTTCTCCCAGTCCTCAGGTTTGCTGCTTTTTCTGGCCAATTTATATGCCTCTTCCTTGGATTTAACACTATCCTTAATTTCCCTTGTTAGCCACGGTTAAGCCACCTTCCCCGTTTTATTTTTACTCCAGACAGGGATGTACAATTGTTGAAATTCATCCATGTGATCTTTAAATGTTTGCCATTGCCTATCCACCGTCAAGCCTTTAAGTATCATATGCCAGTCTATTCTAGCCAATTCACGCCTCAAATCATCGAAGTTACCTTTCCTTAAGTTCAGGAGCCTAGTTTCTGAATTAACTGTGTCACTTTCCATCTTAATAAAGAATTCTACCATATTATGGTCACTCTTCCCCAAGGGGCCTCGCAAAACAAGATTGCTAATTAGTCCTTTCTCATTACACATCACCCAGTCCAGAATGGCCAGCTCTCTAGTTGGTTCCTTGACATATTGGTCAAGAAAACCATCCCTAATACACTCCAGGAAATCCTCCCCCACCGCATTGCTACCAGTTTGGTTAGCCCAATCAATGTTTAGATTAAAGTCACCCATGATAACTGCTGTACCTTTATTGCACGCATCCCTTATTTCCTGTTTGATGCTGTCCCCAATCTCATTACTACTGTTTGGTGGTCTGTACACAACTCCCACTAACGTTTTCTGCCCCTTGGTATTCCGTAGCTCCACCCATACCGATCCACATCATCCAAGCTAATGTCCCTCCTTACTATTGCATTAATTTCCTCTTTAACCAGCAACGCCACCCCGCCTCCTTTTCCTTTCTGTCTATCCTTCCTAAATGCTGAATACCCCTGGATGTTGAGTTCCCAGCCTTGGTCACTCTGGAGCCATGTCTCCGTGATGCCAATTACATCATATCCATTAACTGCTATCTGTGCAGTTAATTTGTCCACCTTATTCCGAATACTCCTCGCATTGAGGCACAGAGCCTTCAGGCTTGTCTTTCTAACACACTTTGCCCCTTTAGAATTTTGCTGTAATGTGACCCTTTTTGCTTTTTGCCTTGGGTTTCTCTGCCCTCCACTTTTACTTTTCTTCTTTCTATCTTTTGCTTCTGCCCCCATTCTACTTCCCTCTGTCTCCCTGCATAGCTTCCCATCCCTCTGCCATATTAGTTTAACTCCTCCCCAACAGCACTAGCAAACACTCCCCCTAGGACATTGGTTCTGGTCCTGCCCAGGTGCAGACCGTCCGGTTTGTACTGGTCCCACCTCCCCCAGAACCGGTTCCAATGTCCCAGGAATTTAAATCCCTCCCTTCTGCACCACTCCTCAAGCCACATATTCATCTGAGCTATACTGCGATTTCTACTCTGACTAGCACGTGGCACTGGTAGCAATCCTGAGATTACGTGAGAACTGGAGAAGAGGAGAAGTGGAGAACATGAGAATTGGTGCACTGGAGAACTGGAGAATTTGAAAACTGGAGAAAAGTGGAACTGAAGAACTGGAGGACATAAGAACTGAAGAACTTGAGAGCTGGAGAACAGGTGCACGGGGCTACTGGAGCGCCAGAGTAGCCTTCGGCCGCCTGAGGAAGAGAGTGTTCGAAGATCAGGCCCTCAAATCTGCCACCAAGCTCATGGTCTACAGGGCTGTAGTGATACCCGCCCTCCTGTATGGCGCAGAGATGTGGACCATATACCATAGACAACTCAAATTGCTGGAGAAATACCACCAACGATGTCTGCGCAAGATCCTGCAAATCCCCTGGGAGGACAGATGCACCAAAGTTAGTGTCCTCGACCAGGCCAACATCTACGGCATTGAAGCACTGAGCACACTCGACAAGCTCCGTTGGGCAGGCCACATTGTTCACATGCCTGGCACAAGACTCCCAAAGCAAGCGCTCTACTCGGAACTCCTACATGGCAAGTGAGCCCAAGGTGGGCAGAGGAAACATTTCAAGCATGCCCTCAAAGCCTCCTTGATAAAATGCAACATCCCCACTGACACCTGGGAGTCCCTGGCCAAAGATTGCCCTAAGTGGAGGAAGTGCATCCGGGAGGGCGCTGAGCTCCTTGAGTCTCATCACCGAGAGCGTGCAGAAAACAAGTGCAGGCAGCGGAAGGAGCGTGCAGCAAACCAGTTCCACCCTCCCTTTTCTTCAATGACTGTCTGTCCCACCTGCGACAGAGACTGTAATTCCCGTATTGCACTGTTCAGTCACCTACGAACACGCTTTTAGAGTGGAGGCAAGTCTTCCTCGATTTCGAGGGACTACCTGTGATGAGGATGTTAATGATGGAGCACTGAAGCAATGGAGAACTGGAGCAATGGAGAATAGGAGAACTGTAGAAATGGTGAACTGGAGAACAGGAAATCAGGAGAACTGGAGAACAGGCGAACTGGAGAATTGGAGAACTTTGCACTGGAGCACAGGAGAACTGGAGCACTGGTGAACTGGAGCCCTGGATAACTGGAGAAATGGCGAAGTGGAGTACTCAGGCACTGGTGAATTGGGGAAGACTAGAACTGGTGAACAGGGGAACTGGAGAAGTGGAGAAGAGCCAAACTGGAGAACAAGAGACCTGGAGAACTGGAACACGAGAGAACAAGAGAACTCGAGAACAGTAGAACTGGACAACAGGAGAAGTGGAGAACTGTAGAACAGGAGAACTAGAGAAATGGGGAGCTGGAGAACAGGAGCACAGGACCACTGGAGCGCCAGTGCAGCCTTCGGCCACCTGAGCAAAAGAGTGTTGAGTATCAGGCCCTCAAATCTTCCACCAAGCTCATGGTCTACGGGGCTGTAGTATGGCTCAGAGACGCGGACCATACACAGTAGACACCTCAAATCGCTGGAGAAATACCACCAACGATGTCTCCGCAAGATCCTGCAAATCCCCTGGGAGGCCAGTGTTCTTGATCAGGCCAACACCCTCAGCATCGAAGCACTGACCACACTCGACCAGCTCCGTTGTGCAGGCCACATTGTTCGCATGTCTGACACAAAACTCCCAAAGCAAGCGTTCTCCTTGGAACTCCTTCACGGCAAGCAAGCCTCAGGTAGGCAGAGGGAATGTTTCAAGGACACCCTCAAAACCTCCTTGATAAACTGACACCTGGGAGTCCCTGGCCATAGACCGCCCTAAGTGGAGGAAGTGCATCCGGGAGGGCGCTGAGCACATTGAGTCTCGTTGTCGAGAGCGTGCAGAAAGATAGTGCAGGCAGCGGAAGGAGTGTGCGGCAAACCTGTCCCACCCACTCTTTCCTTCAACGACTGTCTATCCTACCTGTGACAGAGACTGTAACTCCCGTATTGGACTGTTCAGTCACCTAAGAACTCACTTTTAGAGTGGAAGCAAGTCTTCGTCGATTTCGAGGCACTGCCGATGATGATGATGATGATGATGGAGCACTGAAGCAATGGAGAACTGGAGCACTGGTGAATTGGAGATTCAAACTGGAGAACAGGGCAACTGGAGAAGTGGTGAACATGAGAACTGGAGAATTGTAGAACAGGAGAACCTACAAGGGAGCAAGCTATCTTAGATCTGGTCCTGTGTAATGAGACAGGAATAATAAATAATCTCCTGGTAAAAGATCCTCTCGGAATGAGTGATCACAGTATGGTTGAATTTGAAATACAGATTGAGGGTGAGGAAGCAGTGTCTCAAACGAGCGTACTATGCTTAAACAAAGGGGACTACAGTGGGATGAGAGCAGAGTTGGCTAAAGTAGACTGGAAACACAGACTAAACAGTGGCACAATTGAGGAACAGTGGAGGACTTTTAAGGAGCTCTTTCATTGTGCTCAACAAAAATATATTCCAGTGAAAAAGAAGGGTGGTAAGAGAAGGGATAACCAGCCGTGGATAACTAAGGAAATAAAGGAGAGTATCAAATTAAAAACCAATGCGTATAAGGTGGCCAAGGTTAGAGGAAAACTAGAAGATTGGGAAAATTTTAAACAACAGCAAAGAATGACTAAGAAAGCAATAAAGAAAGGAAAGATAGATTATGAAGGTAAACTTGCGCAAAACATAAAAATGGATAGTAAAAGCTTTTACAGATATATAAAACGGAAAAGAATGAGTAAATGTTGGTCCCTTAGAAGATGAGAAGGGGGATTTAATAATGGGAAATGTGAAAATGGCTGAGACCTTAAACAATTATTTTGCTTCGGTCTTCACAGTGGAAGACACAAAAACCATGCCAAAAATTGCTGGTCACGGGAATGTGGGAAGGGAGGACCTGGAGACAATCACTATCACTAGGGGGGTAGTGCTGGACAGGCTAATGGGACTCAAGGTAGACAAGTCCCCTGGTCCTGATGAAATGCATCCCAGGGTATTAAAAGAGATGGCGGAAGTTATAGCAGATGCATTCGTTATAATCTACCAAAATTCTCTGGACTCTGGGGAGGTACCAGCGGATTGGAAAGCAGCTAATGTAACGCCTCTGTTTAAAAAAAGGGGCAGACAAAAGGCAGGTAACTATAGGCCGGTTAGTTTAACATCTGTAGTGGGGAAAATACTTGAAACTATCATTGAGGAAGAAATAGCGGGACATCTAGATAGGAATAGTGCAATCAAGCAGATGCAGCATGGATTCATGAAGGGAAATCATGTTTAACTAATTTACTGGAATTCTTTGAGGATATAACAAACATGGTGGATAGAGGTGTACCGATGGATGTGGTTTATTTAGATTTTCAAAAGGCATTCGATAAGGTGCCACACAAAAGGTTACTGCAGAAGATAAAGGTATGCGGAGTCAGAGGAAATGTATTAGCATGGATAGAGAATTGGCTGGCTAACACAAAGCAGAGAGTCGGGATAAATGGGTCTTTTTCGGGTTGGAAATCAGTGGTTAGTGGTGTGCCACAGGGATCGGTGCTGGGACCACAACTGTTTACAATATACATAGATGACGTGGAAGAGGGGACAGTGTAACAAAATTTGCAGATGACACAAAGATTAGCGAGAAAGTGGGTTGTGTAGAGGACACAGAGAGGCTGCAAAGAGATTTAGATAGGTTAAGCCAATGGGCTAAGGTTTGGCAGATGGAATACAATGTCGGAAAGTGTGAGGTCATCCACCTTGGGGAAAAAAACAGTAAAAGGGAATATTATTTGAATGGGGAGAAATTACAACATGCTACGGTGCAGAGGGACCTGGGGGTCCTCGTGCATGAATCCCAAAAAGTTAGTTTGCAGGTGCAGCAGGTAATCAGGAAGGCGAATGGAATGTTGGCCTTCATTGCGAGAGGGATGGAGTACAAAAGCAGGGAGGTCCTGCTGCAACTGTACAGGGTATTGGTGAGGCCGCACCTGGAGTACTGCGTGCAGTTTTGGTCACCTTACTTAAGGAAGGATATACTAGCTTTGGAGGGGGTACAGAGACGATTCACTAGGCTGATTCCAGAGATGAGGGGGTTACCTTATGATGATAGATTGAGTAGACTGGGTCTTTACTCGTTGAAGTTCAGAAGGATGAGGGGTAATCTTATAGAAACATTTAAAATAATGAGAGGGATAGACGAGATAGAGGCAGAGAAGTTGTTTCCACTGGTCAGGGAGACTAGAACTAGGGGGCACAGCCTCAAAATACGGGGGAGCCAATTTAAAACCGAGTTGAGAAGGAATTTCTTCTCCCAGAGGGTTGTGAATCTGTGGAATTCTCTGCCCAAGGAAGCAGTTGAGGCTAGCTCATTGAATGTATTCAAGTCACAGATAGATAGATTTTTAACCAATAAGGGAATTAAGGGTTACGGGGAGCGGGCGAGTAAGTGGAGCTGAGTCCACGACCAGATCAGCCATGATCTTGTTGAATGGCGGAGCAGGCTCGAGGGGCTAGATGGCCTACTCCTGTTCCTAATTCTTATGTTCTTATGTTATGTTCTAATGTAGATAATAGGAGAAGTGGAGAACAGGAGAAGGGGAGCACAAGAGAACTGGAGAGCTGGAGAACAGGAGCACAGGGCCACTTGCATGCCAGTGCAGCCTTCAGCCACCTGAGGAAAAGAGTGTTCGAAGACGAGGCCCTCAAATCTGCCACCAAGCTATTGGTCTACAGGGCTGTAGTGATATCCACCCTCCGGCATGACTCAGAGACGAGGACCATATACAGTAGACACCTCAAATCGCTGGAGAAATACACCAACAATGTCTCCGCAAGATCCTGCAAATCCCCATGGATGACAGATGCACCAACATTAGCTTACTCAACCAGGCCAACATACCCAGCATTGAAGCACTGACCACACTCGACCAGCTCCGTTGGGCATGCCATGTTGTTCGCATGCCCGACACAAGATTCCCAAAGCAAGCGCTCTACTCGGAACTCCTTTACGGCAAGCGAGCCCCAGGTGGGCAGAGGAAACATTTCAAGGACATCCTCAAAGCCTCTCTGATAAAATGCAACTTCCCCACCGACACCTGGGAGTCCCTGGCCAAAGACCGCCCTAAGTGGAGGAAGTGCATCCGGGAGGGCGCTGAGCACCTCGAGTCTCATCGCCGAGAGCATGCAGAAAACAAATGCAGACAGCAGAAGGAGCGTGGGGTAAACCAGACTCCTCACCTGCCCTTTCCTTCAACAACTGGCTGTTCCACCTGTGACACAGGCTGTAATTCCCGTATTGGATTGTTCAGTCACATGAGAACTCACTTTTAGAGTGGAAGCAAGTCTTCTTCAATTTCGAGGGACTGCCTATTATGATGATGATGGAGCACTGGAACAATGGATAACTGGAGAACTGGAGAAATAGAGAACAGAAGAACAGGAAATCAGGAGAACTGGAGCACTAAAGAACTGGAGAACTGGAGCAGAGGGCCACTGAAGCAGTGGAGAATTGGAGAACAGGAGAACTCGAGAATTGAAGAACTGGAGAACTGGAGAACTGGAGAAGTGGGGAAAAGGTAAACTGGAGAAGTGGGGAACAGGAGAACTGGAGAACTGGAGAACAGGAGAACTGGGGAAGAGGAGAACAGGAGAACTGGAGAAGTGGGGAACTGGAGAACTGGAGAAGTGGGGAACAGGAGAACTGGCGAACTGGGGAACAGGAGAACTGGAGAAGTGGGGAACAGGAGAACTGGGGAACAGGAGAACTGGAGAAGTGGGGAACTGGAGAAGTGGGGAACAGGAGAACAGGAGAACTGGAGAAGTGGGGAACAGGAGAACTGGGGAACAGGAGAAGTGGGGAACAGGAGAAGTGGGGAACAGGAGAACAGGAGAACTGGAGAAGTGGGGAACTGGAGAAGTGGGGAACTGGAGAAGTGGGGAACAGGAGAACAGGAGAACTGGAGAAGTGGGGAACAGGAGAACAGGAGAACTGGAGAAGTGGGGAACTGGAGAACTAGAGAACTGGAGAACAGGAGCACTGGAGAACAGGAAAACTGGCGATGTGGGGAACAGGAGAAGTGGAGAACTGGGGAACACGAGAACTGGAGAACTGGAGAACAGGAGAACTGGAGAGCAGGAGAAGTGGAGAAGTGGGGAACTGGAGAACTGGAGAACTGGAGAAGTGGAGAACACGAGAATTGGAGAAGTGGGGAACAGGAGAATTGGAGAACTGGAGAACTGGAGAAGTGGTGAACTGGGGAACAGGTGAAGTGGAGAAGTGGGGAACAGGAGAACTGGAGAAGCGGGGAACAGGAGAACTGGAGAACAGGGGAAGTTGTGAACAGGAGAACTGGAGAAGTGGGGAAGAGGAGAACTGGATAACTGGAGAACAGGAGAAGTGGGGAACAGGAGAACAGGAGAACTGGAGAAGTGGGGAACAGGAGAACTGGAGAAGTGGGGAACAGGAGAACTGGAGAACAGGGGAAGTTGTGAACAGGAGAACTGGAGAAGAGGGGAACAGGAGAACTAGATAACTGGAGAACAGGAGAACAGGAGAACTGGAGAACTGGAGAACTGGGGAACAGGTGAAGTGGAGAACTGGAGAACTGGAGAATGGGAGAAGTGAGGAACAGGAGAACAGGAGAACTGGAGAACTGGAGAATGGGAGAACTGAAGAACAGGAGAAATGGAGAATTGGAGAAATGATGCATTGGAGAACAGGAGAACTGGAGAACTTGAGAAGTGGGGAACAGGAGAACTGGAGAATTGGAGAACTCGAGAACTGGGGAACTGGAGAACAGGAGAAGTGGGGAGCAGGAGAAAAGGAGAACTGGAGAAGTGGGGAACAGAAGAACTGGAGAAGTGGGGAACAGGAGAACAGGAGAACTGGAGAAGTGGGAAACAGGATAACTAGAGAAGTGGGGAAGAGGAGAACAGGAGAACTGGAGAAGTGGGGAACAGAAGAACTGGAGAAGTGGGGAACAGGAGAACAGGAGAACTGGAGAAGTGAGGAACAGGAGAACTGGAGAAGTGGGGAACAGGAGAACTGGAGAAGTGGGGAACAGGAGAACAGGAGAACTGGAGAAGTGGGAAACAGGATAACTAGAGAAGTGGGGAAGAGGAGAACAGGAGAACTGGAGAAGTGGGGAACAGAAGAACTGGAGAAGTGGGGAACAGGAGAACAGGAGAACTGGAGAAGTGGGGAACAGAAGAACTGGAGAAGTGGGGAACAGGAGAACAGGAGAACTGGAGAAGTGAGGAACAGGAGAACTGGAGAAGTGGGGAACAGGAGAACTGGAGAAGTGGGGAACAGGAGAACTGGAGAACTGGAGAACAGGAGAACTGGAGAACAGGAGAACTGGAGAAGAGGAGAACAGGAGAACTGGAGAAGTGGAGAACAGGAGAACTGGAGAAGTGTGGAACAGGAGAACTGGAGAAGTGGAGAAGTGGAGAACTGGAGAACTGGAGAACTGGAGAAGTGGGGAACTGGAGAACTGGAGAACTGGGGAACTGGAGAACTGGAGAAGTGGGGAACTGGAGAAGTGGGGAAATGGAGATCTGGAGAACTGGGAAACTGGAGAACTGGAGAAGTGGGGAACAGGAGAACTGGAGAACTGGAGAAGTGGAGAACACGAGAATTGGAGAAGTGGGGAACTGGAGAACTGGGGAACAGGAGAACTGGAGAAGTGGGGAACTGGAGAAGTGGGGAACAGGAGAACAGGAGAACTGGAGAAGTGGGGAACAGGAGAACTGGGGAACAGGAGAAGTGGGGAACAGGAGAAGTGGGGAACAGGAGAACAGGAGAACTGGAGAAGTGGGGAACTGGAGAAGTGGGGAACTGGAGAAGTGGGGAACAGGAGAACAGGAGAACTGGAGAAGTGGGGAACAGGAGAACAGGAGAACTGGAGAAGTGGGGAACTGGAGAACTAGAGAACTGGAGAACAGGAGCACTGGAGAACAGGAAAACTGGCGATGTGGGGAACAGGAGAAGTGGAGAAGTGGGGAACACGAGAACTGGAGAACTGGAGAACAGGAGAACTGGAGAGCAGGAGAAGTGGAGAAGTGGGGAACTGGAGAACTGGAGAACTGGAGAAGTGGAGAACACGAGAATTGGAGAAGTGGGGAACAGGAGAATTGGAGAACTGGAGAACTGGAGAAGTGGTGAACTGGGGAACAGGTGAAGTGGAGAAGTGGGGAACAGGAGAACTGGAGAAGTGGGGAACAGGAGAACTGGAGAACAGGGGAAGTTGTGAACAGGAGAACTGGAGAAGTGGGGAACAGGAGAACTGGATAACTGGAGAACAGGAGAACAGGAGAACTGGAGAACTGGAGAACTGGGGAACAGGTGAAGTGGAGAACTGGAGAACTGGAGAATGGGAGAAGTGAGGAACAGGAGAACAGGAGAACTGGAGAACTGGAGAATGGGAGAACTGAAGAACAGGAGAAATGGAGAATTGGAGAAATTATGCATTGGAGAACAGGAGAACTGGAGAAGTAGGGAAGCAGGAGAACTGGAGAAGTGGGGAACAGTAGAACTGGAGAACTGGAGAAGTGGGGAACAGGAGAACTGGAGAATGGGAGAACTCGAGAACTGGGGAACTGGAGAACAGGAGAAGTGGGGAACAGGAGAACAGGAGAACTGGAGAAGTGGGGAACAGAAGAACTGGAGAAGTGGGGAACAGGAGAACAGGAGAACTGGAGAAGTGGGAAACAGGATAACTAGAGAAGTGGGGAAGAGGAGAACAGGAGAACTGGAGAAGTGGGGAACAGAAGAACTGGAGAAGTGGGGAACAGGAGAACAGGAGAACTGGAGAAGTGAGGAACAGGAGAACTGGAGAAGTGGGGAACAGGAGAAGTGGAGAAGTGGGGAACAGGAGAACTGGAGAACTGGAGAACAGGAGAACTGGAGAACAGGAGAACTGGAGAAGAGGAGAACAGGAGAACTGGAGAAGTGGAGAACAGGAGAACTGGAGAAGTGTGGAACAGGAGAACTGGAGAAGTGGAGAAGTGGAGAACTGGAGAACTGGAGAACTGGAGAAGTGGGTAACTGGAGAACTGGAGAACTGGGGAACTGGAGAACTGGAGAAGTGGGGAACTGGAGAAGTGGGGAAATGGAGATCTGGAGAACTGGGAAACTGGAGAACTGGAGAAGTGGGGAACAGGAGAACTGGAGAACTGGAGAAGTGGAGAACACGAGAATTGGAGAAGTGGGGAACTGGAGAACTGGGGAACAGGAGAACTGGAGAAGTGGGGAACTGGAGAAGTGGGGAACAGGAGAACAGGAGAACTGGAGAAGTGGGGAACAGGAGAACTGGGGAACAGGAGAAGTGGGGAACAGGAGAAGTGGGGAACAGGAGAACAGGAGAACTGGAGAAGTGGGGAACTGGAGAAGTGGGGAACTGGAGAAGTGGGGAACAGGAGAACAGGAGAACTGGAGAAGTGGGGAACTGGAGAACTAGAGAACTGGAGAACAGGAGCACTGGAGAACAGGAAAACTGGCGATGTGGGGAACAGGAGAAGTGGAGAAGTGGGGAACACGAGAACTGGAGAACTGGAGAACAGGAGAACTGGAGAGCAGGAGAAGTGGAGAAGTGGGGAACTGGAGAACTGGAGAACTGGAGAAGTGGAGAACACGAGAATTGGAGAAGTGGGGAACAGGAGAATTGGAGAACTGGAGAACTGGAGAAGTGGTGAACTGGGGAACAGGTGAAGTGGAGAAGTGGGGAACAGGAGAACTGGAGAAGTGGGGAACAGGAGAACTGGAGAACAGGGGAAGTTGTGAACAGGAGAACTGGAGAAGTGGGGAACAGGAGAACTGGATAACTGGAGAACAGGAGAAGTGGGGAACAGGAGAACAGGAGAACTGGAGAAGTGGGGAACAGGAGAACTGGAGAAGTGGGGAACAGGAGAACTGGAGAACAGGGGAAGTTGTGAACAGGAGAACTGGAGAAGTGGGGAACAGGAGAACTAGATAACTGGAGAACAGGAGAACAGGAGAACTGGAGAACTGGAGAACTGGGGAACAGGTGAAGTGGAGAACTGGAGAACTGGAGAATGGGAGAAGTGAGGAACAGGAGAACAGGAGAACTGGAGAACTGGAGAATGGGAGAACTGAAGAACAGGAGAAATGGAGAATTGGAGAAATGATGCATTGGAGAACAGGAGAACTGGAGAAGTGGGGAAGCAGGAGAACTGGAGAAGTGGGGAACAGTAGAACTGGAGAACTGGAGAAGTGGGGAACAGGAGAACAGGAGAATTGGAGAACTCGAGAACTGGGGAACTGGAGAACAGGAGAAGTGGGGAACAGGAGAACAGGAGAACTGGAGAAGTGGGGAACAGAAGAACTGGAGAAGTGGGGAACAGGAGAACAGGAGAACTGGAGAAGTGGGAAACAGGATAACTAGAGAAGTGGGGAAGAGGAGAACAGGAGAACTGGAGAAGTGGGGAACAGAAGAACTGGAGAAGTGGGGAACAGGAGAACAGGAGAACTGGAGAAGTGAGGAACAGGAGAACTGGAGAAGTGGGAAACAGGAGAACTAGAGAAGTGGGGAAGAGGAGAACAGGAGAACTTGAGAAGTGGGGAGCAGGAGAACTGGAGAAGTGGGGAACAGGAGAACTGGAGAACTGGGGAACAGGAGAACTGGAGAAGTGGGGAACAGGAGAAGTGGAGAAGTGGGGAACAGGAGAACTGGAGAACTGGAGAACAGGAGAACTGGAGAACAGGAGAACTGGAGAAGAGGAGAACAGGAGAACTGGAGAAGTGGAGAACAGGAGAACTGGAGAAGTGTGGAACAGGAGAACTGGAGAAGTGGAGAAGTGGAGAACTGGAGAACTGGAGAACTGGAGAAGTGGGGAACTGGAGAACTGGAGAACTGGGGAACTGGAGAACTGGAGAAGTGGGGAACTGGATAAGTGGGGAAATGGAGATCTGCAGAACTGGGAAACTGGAGAACTGGAGAAGTGGGGAACAGGAGAACTGGAGAACTGGAGAAGTGGAGAACACGAGAATTGGAGAAGTGGGGAACTGGAGAACTGGAGAACTGGGGAACTGGAGAACTGGAGAAGTGGGGAACTGGATAAGTGGGGAAATGGAGATCTGCAGAACTGGGAAACTGGAGAACTGGAGAAGTGGGGAACAGGAGAACTGGAGAACTGGAGAAGTGGAGAACACGAGAATTGGAGAAGTGGGGAACTGGAGAACTGGACAACTGGGGAACTGGAGAACTGGAGAAGTGGGGAACTGGAGAAGTGGGGAACTGGAGAACTGGAGAACTGGTGAACTGGAGAACAGGAGAACTGGAGAAGTGAGGAACAGGAGAAATGGAGAAGTGGGAAACAGGAGAACTAGAGAAGTGGGGAAGAGGAGAACAGGAGAACTTGAGAAGTGGGGAGCAGGAGAACTGGAGAAGTGGAGAACAGGAGAACTGGAGAACTGGGGAACAGGAGAACTGGAGAAGTGGGGAACAGGAGACATGGAGAACTGGAGAACAGGAGAACTGGAGAACATGAGAACTGGAGAAGAGGGGAACAGGAGAACTGGAGAAGTGGGGAACAGGAGACCTGGAGAACTGGAGAAGTGGAGAACTGGAGAACAGGAGAACTGGAGAAGAGGGGAACAGGAGAACTGGAGAAGTGGGGAACAGGAGACCTGGAGAACTGGAGAACTGGAGAAGTGGGGAACAGGAAAACTGGAGAAGTGGGGAACAGGAGAACTGGAGAGCTGGAGAACAGGAGAACTGGAGAAGTGGGGAACAGGAGACCTGGAGAACTGGAGAAGTGGAGAACACGAGAATTGGAGAAGTGGGGAACTGGAGAACTGGGGAACTGGAGAACTGGCGAAGTGGTGAACTGGAGAACTGGGGAACTGGAGAACTGGAGAAGTGGGGAACAGGAAAACTGGAGAAGTGGGGAACAGGAGAACTGGAGAGCTGGAGAACAGGAGAAGTGGGGAAGAGGAGAACAGGAGAACTGGAGAAGTGGGGAACTGCAGAACTGCAGAACTGGAGAAGTGGGGAACAGGAGAACTGGCGAACTGTGGAACAGGAGAACTGGAGAAGTGGGGACAGCAGAACTGGTGAAGTGGGGAACTGGAGAACAGGAGAAGTGGGGAACAGGAGAACTGGAGAAGTGGAGAACAGGAGAATTGGAGAACTGGGGAACAGGAGAACTGGAGAAGTGGGGAACAGGAGAACTGGAGAAGTGGGGAAAAGGAGAACTGGAGAACTGGAGAACAGGAGAACTGGAGAATAGGAGAACTGGAGAAGAGGGGAACAGGAGAACTGGAGAACAGGAGAACTGGAGAATAGGAGAACTGGAGAACAGGAGAACTGGAGAATAGGAGAACTGGAGAAGTGGGGAACAGTAAAACTGGAGAAGTGGGGAACAGGAGAACTGGAGAACTGGAGAACTGGAGAACTGGAGAAGTGGGGAACTGGAGAACTGGAGAAGTGGGGAACAGGAGAACTGCAGAACTGGAGAACAGGAGAACTTGAGAACAGGAAAACTGGCGAAGTGGGGAACAGCAGAAGTGGAGAAGTGTGGAACACGAGAACTGCAGAACTGGAGAACAGGAGAACTGGAGCAGTGGGGAACAGAAGAACTGGAGAACTGGGGAACTGGAGAACTGGAGAAGTGAGGAACAGAAAAACTGGAGAACTGGGGAACTGGTGAACTGGAGAAGTGAGGAACAGGAGAACAGGAGAACTGGAGAAGTGGGGAATAGGAGAACTGGAGAACTGGGGAACTGGAGAACTGGAGAAGTGAGGAACAGGAGACAGGAGAACTGGAGAAGTGGGGAACAGGAGAACTGGAGAAGTGGGGAACAGGAGAACTGGAGAATTGGAGAACTGGAGAAGTGGGGAACAGGAGAACTGGATAACTGGAGAACAGGAGAAGTGGGGAACAGGAGAACAGGAGAACTGGAGAAGTGGGGAACAGGAGAACTGGAGAAGTGGGGAACAGGAGAACTGGAGAACAGGGGAAGTTGTGAACAGGAGAACTGGAGAAGTGGGGAACAGGAGAACTAGATAACTGGAGAACAGGAGAACAGGAGAACTGGAGAACTGGAGAACTGGGGAACAGGTGAAGTGGAGAACTGGAGAACTGGAGAATGGGAGAAGTGAGGAACAGGAGAACAGGAGAACTGGAGAACTGGAGAATGGGAGAACTGAAGAACAGGAGAAATGGAGAATTGGAGAAATGATGCATTGGAGAACAGGAGAACTGGAGAAGTGGGGAAGCAGGAGAACTGGAGAAGTGGGGAACAGTAGAACTGGAGAACTGGAGAAGTGGGGAACAGGAGAACTGGAGAATTGGAGAACTCGAGAACTGGGGAACTGGAGAACAGGAGAAGTGGGGAACAGGAGAACAGGAGAACTGGAGAAGTGGGGAACAGAAGAACTGGAGAAGTGGGGAACAGGAGAACAGGAGAACTGGAGAAGTGGGAAACAGGATAACTAGAGAAGTGGGGAAGAGGAGAATAGGAGAACTGGAGAAGTGGGGAACAGAAGAACTGGAGAAGTGGGGAACAGGAGAACAGGAGAACCGGAGAAGTGAGGAACAGGAGAACTGGAGAAGTGGGAAACAGGAGAACTAGAGAAGTGGGGAAGAGGAGAACAGGAGAACTTGAGAAGTGGGGAGCAGGAGAACTGGAGAAGTGGGGAACAGGAGAACTGGAGAACTGGGGAACAGGAGAACTGGAGAAGTGGGGAACAGGAGAAGTGGAGAAGTGGGGAACAGGAGAACTGGAGAACAGGAGAACTGGAGAAGTGGAGAACAGGAGAACTGGAGAAGTGTGGAACAGGAGAACTGGAGAAGTGGAGAAGTGGAGAACTGGAGAACTGGAGAACTGGAGAAGTGGGGAACTGGAGAACTGGAGAACTGGGGAACTGGAGAACTGGAGAAGTGGGGAACTGAAGAAGTGGGGAAATGGAGATCTGGAGAACTGGGAAACTGGAGAACTGGAGAAGTGGGGAACAGGAGAACTGGAGAACTGGAGAAGTGGAGAACACGAGAATTGGAGAAGTGGGGAACTGGAGAACTGGAGAACAGGAGAACAGGAGAAGTGGGGAACTGGAGAACTGGACAACTGGGGAACTGGAGAACTGGAGAAGTGGGGAACTGGAGAAGTGGGGAACTGGAGAACTGGAGAACTGGTGAACTGGAGAACAGGAGAACTGGAGAAGTGAGGAACAGGAGAAATGGATAAGTGGGAAACAGGAGAACTAGAGAAGTGGGGAAGAGGAGAACAGGAGAACTTGAGAAGTGGGGAGCAGGAGAACTGGAGAAGTGGGGAACAGGAGAACTGGAGAACTGGGGAACAGGAGAACTGGAGAAGTGGGGAACAGGAGAAGTGGAGAAGTGGGGAACAGGAGCACTGGAGAACTGGAGAACAGGAGAACTGGAGAACAGGAGAACTGGAGAAGAGGAGAACAGGAGAACTGGAGAAGTGGAGAACAGGAGAACTGGAGAAGTGTGGAACAGGAGAACTGGAGAAGTGGAGAAGTGGAGAAGTGGAGAACTGGAGAACTGGAGAAGTGGGAACTGGAGAACTGGAGAACTGGGGAACTGGAGAACTGGAGAAGTGGGGAACTGGAGAAGTGGAGAAATGGAGAACTGGAGAACTGGGGAACTGGAGAACTGGAGAAGTGGGGAACAGGAGAACTGGAGAACTGGAGAACTGGAGAAGTGGGGAACTGGAGAACTGGAGAACTGGGGAACTGGAGAACTGGAGAAGTGGGGAACTGGAGAAGTGGGGAAATGGAGAACTGGAGAACTGGGGAACAGGAGAACTGGAGAAGTGAGGAATAGGAGAACTGGAGAAGTGGGAAACAGGAGAACTAGAGAAGTTGGGAAGAGGAGAACAGGAGAACTTGAGAAGTGGGGAGCAGGAGAACTGGAGAAGTGGGGAACAGGAGAACTGGAGAAGTGGGGAACAGGAGAAGTGAAGAAGTGGGGAACAGGAGAACTGGAGAACTGGAGAACAGGAGAACTGGAGAACAGGAGAACTGGAGAAGAGGAGAACAGGAGAACTGGAGAAGTGGAGAACAGGAGAACTGGAGAAGTGTGGAACAGGAGAACTGGAGAAGTGGAGAAGTGGAGAACTGGAGAACTGGAGAACTGGAGAAGTGGGTAACTGGAGAACTGGAGAACTGGGGAACTGGAGAACTGGAGAAGTGGGGAACTGGAGAAGTGGGGAAATGGAGAACTGGAGAACTGGGGAACTGGAGAACTGGAGAAGTGGGGAACAGGAGAACTGGAGAACTGGAGAAGTGGAGAACACGAGAATTGGAGAAGTGGGGAACTGGAGAACTGGAGAACAGGAGAAGAGGAGAAGTGGGGAACTGGAGAACTGGACAACTGGGGAACTGGAGAACTGGAGAAGTGGGGAACTGGAGAAGTGGGGAACTGGAGAACTGGAGAACTGGGGAACTGGAGAACTGTAGAAGTGGGGAACTGGAGAAGTGGGGAACAGGAAAACTGGAGAAGTGGGGAACAGGAGAACTGGAGAACTGGAGAACAGGAGAATTGGGGAACTGGAGAAGTGGGGAACAGGAAAACTGGAGAAGTGGGGAACAGGAGAACTGGAGAACTGGAGAACAGGAGAAGTGGAGAAGACGAGAACAGGAGAACTGGAGAAGTGGGGAACTGGAGAACTGGAGAAGTGGGGAACAGGAGAACTGGCGAACTGGGGAACAGGAGAACTGGAGAAGTGGGGAACAGCAGAACTGGAGAAGTGGGGAAATGGAGAACAGGAGAACTGGAGAAGTGGGGAACAGGAGAACTGGAAAAGAGGGGAACTGGAGAACTGGAGAACTGGAGAAGTGGGGAACAGGAGAACTGGAGAACTGGGGAACTGGGGAACAGGAGAACTGGAGAACTGTAGAAGAAGGGAACAGGAGAACTGGAGAAGTGAGGAACAGGAGAAATGGAGAACTGGAGAAGTGGGGAACACGAGAACTGGAGAAATGGAGAAGTGGGGAAGACGAGAACAGGAGAACTGGAGAAGTGGGGAACTGGATAACTGGAGAACTGGCGAACTGGGGAACAGGAGAACTGGAGAAGTGGTGAACAGCAGAACTGGAGAAGTGGGGAACAGCAGAACTGGAGAAGTGGGGATCAGGAGAACTGGAGAACATGAGAAGTGGGGAACAGGAGAACAGGAGAACTGGAGAAGTGGGGAAATGGAGCACTGGAGAAGTGGGGAACAGGAGAACTGCAGAACTGGAGAACAGGAGAACCGGAGAACAGGAAAACTGGCGAAGTGGGGAACAGGAGAACTGGAGAACTGGAGAACTGGAGAAGTGGGGAACAGAAGAACTGGAGAACTGGGGAACACGAGAAGTGGAGAACTGGAGATCAGGAGAACTGGAGAAGTCTGGAACAGGTGAAGTGGAGAACTGGAGAACTGGAGAACGGGAGAAGTGAGGAACAGGAGAACAGGAGAACTGGAGAACTGGAGAACGGGAGAACTGGAGAAGTGGGGAACAGGTGAAGTGGAGAACTGGAGAACTGGAGAACGGGAGAAGTGAGGAACAGGAGAACAGGAGAACTGGAGAACTGGAGAACGGGAGAACTGAAGAACAGGAGAAAATGAGAATTGGAGAAATGATGCACTGAAGAACAGGAGAACTGGAGAAGTGGTGAAGCAGGAGAACTGGAGAATTGGAGAACTGGAGAAGTGGGGAACAGGAGAAGTGGGGAACAGGAGAACTTGAGAACTGGAGAAGTGGGGAACTGGAGAACTTGAGAAGTGGGGAACAGGAGAGCAGGAGAACTGGAGAAGTGGGGAACAGGAGAACTGGAGAAGTGGGGAACAGGCGAACTGGAGAACTGGAGAACGGGAGAACTGAAGAACTGGAGAAAATGAGAATTGGAGAAATGTTGCACTGGAGAACAGGAGATCTGAAGAAGAGTTGAAGCAGGAGAATTGGAGAAGTGGGGAACAGTAGAACTGGAGAACTGGAGAAGTGGCGAACAGGAGAACTGGAGAATTGGAGAACTGGAGAAGTGGGGAACTGGAGAATAGGAGAAGTGGGGAATAGCAGAACTGCAGAAGTGGGGAACAGGAGAACTGGAGAAGTGGGAAACCGGAGAACAGGAGAACTGGAGAAGTGGGGAACAGGAGAACTGGAGAAGTGGGGAACAGGAGAACAGAAGAACTGGAGAAGTCGGGAACAAAAGAACTGGCGAACTGGAGAAGTGGGGAAGAAGAGAACTGGGGAAGTGGGAAACAGGAGAATTGGACAAGTGGAGAAGTGGGAAACAGGAGAACTGGAGATTTGGAGAACTGGAGAAGTGGGGAACTGGATAACTGGAGAATTGGAGAAGTGGTGAGCTGGAGAACTGGAGAACTAGAGAAGTGGACAAGTGGGGAATTGGAGAACAGGAGAACTGGAGAACTGGGGAACTGGATAACTGGAGAAGTGGGGAACAGGAAAACTGGAGAAGTGGGGAACAGGTGAACTGGAGAACTGGAGAACAGGAGAACTGGGGAAGAGGAGAACAGGAGAACTGGAGAAGTGGGGAACTGGAGAACTGGAGATGTGGGGAACAGGGTAACTGGCGAACTGGGGAACAGGAGAACTGGAGAAGTGGGGAACAGCAGAACTGGAGAAATGTGGAACTGGAGAACAGGAGAAGTGGGGAACAGGAGAACTGGAGAACTGGAGAAGTGGGGAACAGGAGAACTGCAGAACTTGAGAACAGGGGAACTGGAGAACAGGAAAATTGGCGAAGTGGGGAACAGAAGAAGTGGAGAAGTGGGGAACACGAGAACTGGAGAACTGGAGAACAGGAGAAGTGTAGAAGTGGGGAACAGAAGAACTGGAGAACTGGGGAACACGAGAACTGGAGAACAGGAGAACTGGAGAAGTGGGGAACTGGAGAACTGGAGAACTGGAGAAGTGGGGAACAGGAGAACTTGAGAAGTGGGGAACAGTAGAACAGGAGAGCTGGAGAAGTGGGGAACAGGTGAACTGGAGAAGTGGGGAACAGGAGAACAGAAGAACTGGAGAAGTCGGGAACAGAAGAACTGGCGAACTGGAGAAGTGGGGAAGAGGAGAACTGGGGAAGTGGGAAACAGGAGAATTGGACAAGTGGAGAAGTGGGAAACAGGAGAACTGGAGAATTGGAGAACTGGAGAAGTGGGGAACTGGAGAACTGGAGAATTGGAGAAGTGGGGAGCTGGAGAACTGGAGAACTAGAGAAGTGGACAAGTGGGGAATTGGAGAACAGGAGAACTGGAGAACTGGGGAACTGGATAACTGGAGAAGTGGGGAACAGGAAAACTGGAGAACTGGAGAAGTGGGGAACTGGAGAACTGGAGATGTGGGGAACAGGGGAACTGGCGAACTGGGGAACAGGAGAACTGGAGAAGTGTGGAACAGCAGAACTGGAGAAATGTGGAACTGGAGAACAGGAGAAGTGGGGAACAGGAGAACTGGAGAACTGGAGAAGTGGGGAACAGGAGAACTGCAGAACTTGAGAACAGGAGAACTGGAGAACAGGAAAATTGGCGAAGTGGGGAACAGAAGAAGTGGAGAAGTGGGGAACACGAGAACTGGAGAACTGGAGAACAGGAGAAGTGTAGAAGTGGGGAACAGAAGAACTGGAGAACTGGGGAACACGAGAACTGGAGAACAGGAGAACTGGATAAGTGGGGAACAGGAGAACCTGAGAAGTGGGGAACAGGAGAACAGGAGAACTGGAGAAGTGGGGAACAGGAGAACTGGAGAAGTGGGGAACAGGAGAACAGGAGAAGTTGTGAACAGGAGAACTGGAGAAGTGGGGAACAGGAGAACTGGATAACTGGAGAACAGGAGAACAGGAGAACTGGAGAACTGGAGAACTGGGGAAGAGGTGAAGTGGAGAACTGGAGAACTGGAGAATGGGAGAAGTAAGGAACAGGAGAACAGGAGAACTGGAGAACTGGAGAACGGGAGAAATGAAGAACAGGAGAAATGGAGAATTGGAGAACTGATGCACTGGAGAACAGGAGAACTGGAGAAGTGGGGAAGAAGGAGAACTGGAGAAGTGGGGAACAGGAGAACTGGAGAAGTGGAGAACACGAGAACAGGAGAACAGGAGAACTGGAGAATAGGAGAACTGGAGAAGTGGGGAACTGGAGAACTGGAGAAGTGGGGAACAGGAGAACTGGAGCACTGGAGAACAGGAGAACTGGAGAATAGGAGAACTGGAGAAGTGGGGAACAGGAAAACTGGAGAAGTGGGGAACAGGAGAACTGGACAACTGGAGAACTGGAGAAGTGGGGAACTGGAGAACTGGAGAACTGGAGAACAGGAGAAGTGGGGAAGAGGAGAACAGGAGAATTGGAGAAGTGGGGAACTGGAGAACTGGAGAAGTGGGGAACTGGAGAGCAGGAGAAGTGGGGAATAGGAGAACAGGAGAACTGGAGAAGTGGGGAACAGGAGAACTGGAAAAGAGTGGAACTGGAGAACTGGAGAACTGGAGAAGTGGGGAACAGGAGAACTGGAGAAGTGGGGAAGAGCATAACTGGAGAAGTGGGGAACTGGGGAACAGGAGAACTGGAGAACTGGCGAACTGGGGAACAGGAGAACTGGAGAAGTGGGGGACAGCAGAACTGGAGAAGTGGGGAACTGGAGAATAGGAGAAGTGGGGAACAGGAGAACTGGAGAACTGGAGAAGTGGGGAACAGGAGAACTGGAGAACTGTAGAAGAAGGGAACAAGAGAACTGTAGAAGTGAGGAACAGGTGAACTGGAGAACTGGAGAAGTGGGGAACACGAGAACTGGAGAACTTGAGAAGTGGGGAACTGGAGTACTGGAGAACTGGAGACGTGGGGAACAGGAGAACTGGAGAACTGGGGAACAGAAGAACTGGAGAACTGGGGAACTGAAGAACTGGAGAAGTGAGGAACAGGAGAACAGGAGAACTGGAGAAGTGGGGAACAGGAGAACTGGAGAAGTGGGGAACAGGAGAACTGGAGAATTGGAGAACTGGAGAAGTGGGGAACTGGAGAACAGGAGAAGTGGGGAACAGGAGAACTGGAGAACTGGAGAAGTGGGGAACTGGAGAACTTGAGAAGTGGGGAACAGGAGAGCAGGAGAACTGGCGAAGTGGGGAACAGGAGAACTGCAGAACTGGAGAAGTGGGGAACAGGAGAACTGGAGAAGTGGAGAACACGAGAACAGGAGAACAGGAGAACTGGAGAATAGGAGAACTGGAGAAGTGGGGAACTGGAGAACTGGAGAAGTGGGGAACAGGAGAACTGGAGCACTGGAGAACAGGAGAACTGGAGAATAGGAGAACTGGAGAAGTGGGGAACAGGAAAACTGGAGAAGTGGGGAACAGGAGAACTGGACAACTGGAGAACTGGAGAAGTGGTGAACTGGAGAACTGGAGAACTGGAGAACAGGAGAAGTGGGGAAGAGGAGAACAGGAGAATTGGAGAAGTGGGGAACTGGAGAACTGGAGAAGTGGGGAACTGGAGAACAGGAGAAGTGGGGAATAGGAGAACAGGAGAACTGGAGAAGTGGGGAACAGGAGAACTGGAAAAGAGTGGAACTGGAGAACTGGAGAACTGGAGAAGTGGGGAACAGGAGAACTGGAGAAGTGGGGAACAGCATAACTGGAGAAGTGGGGAACTGGGGAACAGGAGAACTGGAGAACTGGCGAACTGGGGAACAGGAGAACTGGAGAAGTGGGGGACAGCAGAACTGGAGAAGTGGGGAACTGGAGAATAGGAGAAGTGGGGAACAGGAGAACTGGAGAACTGGAGATGTGGGGAACAGGAGAACTGGAGAACTGTAGAAGAAGGGAACAAGAGAACTGGAGAAGTGAGGAACAGGTGAACTGGAGAACTGGAGAAGTGGGGAACACGAGAACTGGAGAACTTGAGAAGTGGGGAACTGGAGTACTGGAGAACTGGAGACGTGGGGATCAGGAGAACTTGAGAACTGGGGAACAGAAGAACTGGAGAACTGGGGAACTGAAGAACTGGAGAAGTGAGGAACAGGAGAACAGGAGAACTGGAGAAGTGGGGAACAGGAGAACTGGAGAAGTGGGGAACAGGAGAACTGGAGAATTGGAGAACTGGAGTAGTGGGGAACTGGAGAACAGGAGAAGTGGGGAACAGGAGAACTGGAGAACTGGAGAAGTGGGGAACTGGAGAACTTGAGAAGTGGGGAACAGGAGAGCAGGAGAACTGGCGAAGTGGGGAACAGGAGAACTGCAGAACTGGAGAAGTGGGGAACAGGAGAACTGGAGAACAGGAGAACTGCAGAACTGGAGAAGTGGGGAACAGGAGAACTGGAGAACTGGAGAACGGGAGAACTGAAGAAGTGGTGAAGCAGGAGAATTGGAGAAGTGGGGAACAGTAGAACTGGAGAACTGGAGAAGTGGGGAACAGGAGAACTGGAGAATTGGAGAACTGGGGAACTGGAGAACAGGAGAAGTGGGGAATAGCAGAACTGCAGAAGTGTGGAACAGGAGAACTGGAGAAGTGGGGAACAGGAGAACTGGAGAACTGGAGAAGTGAGTAACAGGAGAACTGGAGAAGTGGGAAACAGGAGAACAGGAGAACTGGAGAAGTGGGGAACAGGTGAACTGGAGAAGTGGGGAACAGGAGAACAGAAGAACTGGAGAAGCCGGGAACAGAAGAACTGGCGAACTGGAGAAGTGGGGAAGAGGAGAACTGGAGAAGTGGGAAACAGGAGAACTGGACAAGTAGAGAAGTGGGGAACAGGAGAACTGGAGAATTGGAGAACTGTAGAAGTGGGGAACTGGAGAACTGGAGAATTGGAGAAGTGGGGAACTGGAGAACTGGAGAACTAGAGAAGTGGACAAGTGGGGAATTGTAGAACAGGAGAACTGGAGAAGTGGGGAACAGGAGAACTGGAGAACTGGAGAAGTGGGGAACTAGAGAACTGGGGAACTGGAGAACTGGAGAACAGTGGAAGCAGAGAACTGTAGAGCTGGAGAACAGGAGAACCGGAGAAAAGGTGAACAGGAGAACTGGAGCAGTGGGGAACTGGAGAACTGGAAAAGAGGGGAACTGGAGAACTGGAGAACTGGAGAATTGGGGAACAGGAGAACTGGAGAAGTGGGGAACAGGAGAACTGGAGAACTGGAGAAGTGGGGAACACGAGAACTGGAGAACTGGAGAACTGGAGAACTGGAGAACTGGAGAAGTGGGGAACTGGAGAAGTGGGGAACAGGAGAACTGCAGAAATTGAGAACAGGAGAACTGGAGAACAGGAAAACTGGCGAAGTGGGGAACAGGAGAAGTGGAGAAGTGGGGAACACGAGAACTGGAGAACTGGAGAACAGGAGAACTGGAGAAGTGGGGAACAGAAGAACTGGAAAACTGGGGAACACGAGAACTGGAGAACAGGAGAATTGGAGAAGTGGGGAACTGGAGAACTGGAGAACTGGAGAAGTGGGGAACAGGAGAACTTGAGAAGTGGGGAACAGGAGAACAGGAGAACTGGAGATGTGGGGAACAGGAGAACTGGAGAAGTGGGGAACAGGAGAACTGGATAACTGGAGAACAGGAGAACAGGAGAACTGGAGAACTGGAGAACTGGAGAACGGGAGAACTGAAGAACAGGAGAAAAGGAGAATTGGGGAAATGATGCACTGGAGAACAGGAGAACTGGAGAAGTGGGGAAGTAGGCGAACTGGAGAAGTGGGGAACAGTACAACTGGAGAACTGGAGAAGTGGGGAACAGGAGAACTGGAGAATTGGAGAACTGGAGAAGTGGGGAACTGGAGAACAGGAGAAGTGGGGAACAGGAGAACAGGAGAACTGGAGAAGTGGGGAACAGGAGAACTGGAGAAGTGGAGAACAGGAGAGCTGGAGAACTGGGGAACAGGAGAACTGGAGAACTGGAGAAGTGGGGAACAGGAGAACTGCAGAAGTGGGGAACAGAAGAACTGGAGAAGTGGGAAACAGGAGAACTAGAGAAGTGGGGAAGAGGAGAACAGGAGACCTGGAGAAGTGGGGAGCAGGAGAACTGGAGAACTGGAGAAGTGGGGAACAGGAGAAGTGGAGAACTGGAGAAGTGGGGAACTGGAGAACTGGAGAACTGGAGAAGTGGAGAACACGAGAATTGGAGAAGTGGGGAACTGGAGAACAGGAGAACAGGAGAACTGGAGAACTGGAGAACTGGAGAACGGGAGAACTGAAGAACAGGAGAAAGGGAGAATTGGGGAAATGATGCACTGGAGAACAGGAGAACTGGAGAAGTGGGGAAGCAGGAGAACTGGAGAAGTGGGGAACAGTACAACTGGAGAACTGGAGAAGTGGCGAACAGGAGAACTGGAGAATTGGAGAACTGGAGAAGTGGGGAACTGGAGAATAGGAGAAGTGGGGAATAGCAGAACTGCAGAAGTGGGGAACAGGAGAACTGGAGAAGTGGGAAACCGGAGAACAGGAGAACTGGAGAAGTGGGGAACAGGAGAACTGGAGAAGTGGGGAACAGGAGAACAGAAGAACTGGAGAAGTCGGGAACAAAAGAACTGGCGAACTGGAGAAGTGGGGAAGAAGAGAACTGGGGAAGTGGGAAACAGGAGAATTGGACAAGTGGAGAAGTGGGAAACAGGAGAACTGGAGATTTGGAGAACTGGAGAAGTGGGGAACTGGATAACTGGAGAATTGGAGAAGTGGTGAGCTGGAGAACTGGAGAACTAGAGAAGTGGACAAGTGGGGAATTGGAGAACAGGAGAACTGGAGAACTGGGGAACTGGATAACTGGAGAAGTGGGGAACAGGAAAACTGGAGAAGTGGGGAACAGGTGAACTGGAGAACTGGAGAACAGGAGAACTGGGGAAGAGGAGAACAGGAGAACTGGAGAAGTGGGGAACTGGAGAACTGGAGATGTGGGGAACAGGGTAACTGGCGAACTGGGGAACAGGAGAACTGGAGAAGTGGGGAACAGCAGAACTGGAGAAATGTGGAACTGGAGAACAGGAGAAGTGGGGAACAGGAGAACTGGAGAACTGGAGAAGTGGGGAACAGGAGAACTGCAGAACTTGAGAACAGGGGAACTGGAGAACAGGAAAATTGGCGAAGTGGGGAACAGAAGAAGTGGAGAAGTGGGGAACACGAGAACTGGAGAACTGGAGAACAGGAGAAGTGTAGAAGTGGGGAACAGAAGAACTGGAGAACTGGGGAACACGAGAACTGGAGAACAGGAGAACTGGAGAAGTGGGGAACTGGAGAACTGGAGAACTGGAGAAGTGGGGAACAGGAGAACTTGAGAAGTGGGGAACAGTAGAACAGGAGAGCTGGAGAAGTGGGGAACAGGAGAACTGGAGAAGTGGGGAACAGGAGAACAGAAGAACTGGAGAAGTCGGGAACAGAAGAACTGGCGAACTGGAGAAGTGGGGAAGAGGAGAACTGGGGAAGTGGGAAACAGGAGAATTGGACAAGTGGAGAAGTGGGAAACAGGAGAACTGGAGAATTGGAGAACTGGAGAAGTGGGGAACTGGAGAACTGGAGAATTGGAGAAGTGGGGAGCTGGAGAACTGGAGAACTAGAGAAGTGGACAAGTGGGGAATTGGAGAACAGGAGAACTGGAGAACTGGGGAACTGGATAACTGGAGAAGTGGGGAACAGGAAAACTGGAGAACTGGAGAAGTGGGGAACTGGAGAACTGGAGATGTGGGGAACAGGGGAACTGGCGAACTGGGGAACAGGAGAACTGGAGAAGTGTGGAACAGCAGAACTGGAGAAATGTGGAACTGGAGAACAGGAGAAGTGGGGAACAGGAGAACTGGAGAACTGGAGAAGTGGGGAACAGGAGAACTGCAGAACTTGAGAACAGGAGAACTGGAGAACAGGAAAATTGGCGAAGTGGGGAACAGAAGAAGTGGAGAAGTGGGGAACACGAGAACTGGAGAACTGGAGAACAGGAGAAGTGTAGAAGTGGGGAACAGAAGAACTGGAGAACTGGGGAACACGAGAACTGGAGAACAGGAGAACTGGATAAGTGGGGAACAGGAGAACCTGAGAAGTGGGGAACAGGAGAACAGGAGAACTGGAGAAGTGGGGAACAGGAGAACTGGAGAAGTGGGGAACAGGAGAACAGGAGAAGTTGTGAACAGGAGAACTGGAGAAGTGGGGAACAGGAGAACTGGATAACTGGAGAACAGGAGAACAGGAGAACTGGAGAACTGGAGAACTGGGGAAGAGGTGAAGTGGAGAACTGGAGAACTGGAGAATGGGAGAAGTAAGGAACAGGAGAACAGGAGAACTGGAGAACTGGAGAACGGGAGAAATGAAGAACAGGAGAAATGGAGAATTGGAGAACTGATGCACTGGAGAACAGGAGAACTGGAGAAGTGGGGAAGAAGGAGAACTGGAGAAGTGGGGAACAGGAGAACTGGAGAAGTGGAGAACACGAGAACAGGAGAACAGGAGAACTGGAGAATAGGAGAACTGGAGAAGTGGGGAACTGGAGAACTGGAGAAGTGGGGAACAGGAGAACTGGAGCACTGGAGAACAGGAGAACTGGAGAATAGGAGAACTGGAGAAGTGGGGAACAGGAAAACTGGAGAAGTGGGGAACAGGAGAACTGGACAACTGGAGAACTGGAGAAGTGGGGAACTGGAGAACTGGAGAACTGGAGAACAGGAGAAGTGGGGAAGAGGAGAACAGGAGAATTGGAGAAGTGGGGAACTGGAGAACTGGAGAAGTGGGGAACTGGAGAGCAGGAGAAGTGGGGAATAGGAGAACAGGAGAACTGGAGAAGTGGGGAACAGGAGAACTGGAAAAGAGTGGAACTGGAGAACTGGAGAACTGGAGAAGTGGGGAACAGGAGAACTGGAGAAGTGGGGAAGAGCATAACTGGAGAAGTGGGGAACTGGGGAACAGGAGAACTGGAGAACTGGCGAACTGGGGAACAGGAGAACTGGAGAAGTGGGGGACAGCAGAACTGGAGAAGTGGGGAACTGGAGAATAGGAGAAGTGGGGAACAGGAGAACTGGAGAACTGGAGAAGTGGGGAACAGGAGAACTGGAGAACTGTAGAAGAAGGGAACAAGAGAACTGTAGAAGTGAGGAACAGGTGAACTGGAGAACTGGAGAAGTGGGGAACACGAGAACTGGAGAACTTGAGAAGTGGGGAACTGGAGTACTGGAGAACTGGAGACGTGGGGAACAGGAGAACTGGAGAACTGGGGAACAGAAGAACTGGAGAACTGGGGAACTGAAGAACTGGAGAAGTGAGGAACAGGAGAACAGGAGAACTGGAGAAGTGGGGAACAGGAGAACTGGAGAAGTGGGGAACAGGAGAACTGGAGAATTGGAGAACTGGAGAAGTGGGGAACTGGAGAACAGGAGAAGTGGGGAACAGGAGAACTGGAGAACTGGAGAAGTGGGGAACTGGAGAACTTGAGAAGTGGGGAACAGGAGAGCAGGAGAACTGGCGAAGTGGGGAACAGGAGAACTGCAGAACTGGAGAAGTGGGGAACAGGAGAACTGGAGAAGTGGAGAACACGAGAACAGGAGAACAGGAGAACTGGAGAATAGGAGAACTGGAGAAGTGGGGAACTGGAGAACTGGAGAAGTGGGGAACAGGAGAACTGGAGCACTGGAGAACAGGAGAACTGGAGAATAGGAGAACTGGAGAAGTGGGGAACAGGAAAACTGGAGAAGTGGGGAACAGGAGAACTGGACAACTGGAGAACTGGAGAAGTGGTGAACTGGAGAACTGGAGAACTGGAGAACAGGAGAAGTGGGGAAGAGGAGAACAGGAGAATTGGAGAAGTGGGGAACTGGAGAACTGGAGAAGTGGGGAACTGGAGAACAGGAGAAGTGGGGAATAGGAGAACAGGAGAACTGGAGAAGTGGGGAACAGGAGAACTGGAAAAGAGTGGAACTGGAGAACTGGAGAACTGGAGAAGTGGGGAACAGGAGAACTGGAGAAGTGGGGAACAGCATAACTGGAGAAGTGGGGAACTGGGGAACAGGAGAACTGGAGAACTGGCGAACTGGGGAACAGGAGAACTGGAGAAGTGGGGGACAGCAGAACTGGAGAAGTGGGGAACTGGAGAATAGGAGAAGTGGGGAACAGGAGAACTGGAGAACTGGAGATGTGGGGAACAGGAGAACTGGAGAACTGTAGAAGAAGGGAACAAGAGAACTGGAGAAGTGAGGAACAGGTGAACTGGAGAACTGGAGAAGTGGGGAACACGAGAACTGGAGAACTTGAGAAGTGGGGAACTGGAGTACTGGAGAACTGGAGACGTGGGGAACAGGAGAACTTGAGAACTGGGGAACAGAAGAACTGGAGAACTGGGGAACTGAAGAACTGGAGAAGTGAGGAACAGGAGAACAGGAGAACTGGAGAAGTGGGGAACAGGAGAACTGGAGAAGTGGGGAACAGGAGAACTGGAGAATTGGAGAACTGGAGTAGTGGGGAACTGGAGAACAGGAGAAGTGGGGAACAGGAGAACTGGAGAACTGGAGAAGTGGGGAACTGGAGAACTTGAGAAGTGGGGAACAGGAGAGCAGGAGAACTGGCGAAGTGGGGAACAGGAGAACTGCAGAACTGGAGAAGTGGGGAACAGGAGAACTGGAGAACAGGAGAACTGCAGAACTGGAGAAGTGGGGAACAGGAGAACTGGAGAACTGGAGAACGGGAGAACTGAAGAAGTGGTGAAGCAGGAGAATTGGAGAAGTGGGGAACAGTAGAACTGGAGAACTGGAGAAGTGGGGAACAGGAGAACTGAAGAATTGGAGAACTGGGGAACTGGAGAACAGGAGAAGTGGGGAATAGCAGAACTGCAGAAGTGTGGAACAGGAGAACTGGAGAAGTGGGGAACAGGAGAACTGGAGAACTGGAGAAGTGAGTAACAGGAGAACTGGAGAAGTGGGAAACAGGAGAACAGGAGAACTGGAGAAGTGGGGAACAGGTGAACTGGAGAAGTGGGGAACAGGAGAACAGAAGAACTGGAGAAGCCGGGAACAGAAGAACTGGCGAACTGGAGAAGTGGGGAAGAGGAGAACTGGAGAAGTGGGAAACAGGAGAACTGGACAAGTAGAGAAGTGGGGAACAGGAGAACTGGAGAATTGGAGAACTGTAGAAGTGGGGAACTGGAGAACTGGAGAATTGGAGAAGTGGGGAATTGGAGAACTGGAGAACTAGAGAAGTGGACAAGTGGGGAATTGTAGAACAGGAGAACTGGAGAAGTGGGGAACAGGAGAACTGGAGAACTGGAGAAGTGGGGAACTAGAGAACTGGGGAACTGGAGAACTGGAGAACAGTGGAAGCAGAGAACTGTAGAGCTGGAGAACAGGAGAACCGGAGAAAAGGTGAACAGGAGAACTGGAGCAGTGGGGAACTGGAGAACTGGAAAAGAGGGGAACTGGAGAACTGGAGAACTGGAGAATTGGGGAACAGGAGAACTGGAGAAGTGGGGAACAGGAGAACTGGAGAACTGGAGAAGTGGGGAACACGAGAACTGGAGAACTGGAGAACTGGAGAACTGGAGAACTGGAGAAGTGGGGAACTGGAGAAGTGGGGAACAGGAGAACTGCAGAAATTGAGAACAGGAGAACTGGAGAACAGGAAAACTGGCGAAGTGGGGAACAGGAGAAGTGGAGAAGTGGGGAACACGAGAACTGGAGAACTGGAGAACAGGAGAACTGGAGAAGTGGGGAACAGAAGAACTGGAAAACTGGGGAACACGAGAACTGGAGAACAGGAGAATTGGAGAAGTGGGGAACTGGAGAACTGGAGAACTGGAGAAGTGGGGAACAGGAGAACTTGAGAAGTGGGGAACAGGAGAACAGGAGAACTGGAGATGTGGGGAACAGGAGAACTGGAGAAGTGGGGAACAGGAGAACTGGATAACTGGAGAACAGGAGAACAGGAGAACTGGAGAACTGGAGAACTGGAGAACGGGAGAACTGAAGAACAGGAGAAAAGGAGAATTGGGGAAATGATGCACTGGAGAACAGGAGAACTGGAGAAGTGGGGAAGTAGGCGAACTGGAGAAGTGGGGAACAGTACAACTGGAGAACTGGAGAAGTGGGGAACAGGAGAACTGGAGAATTGGAGAACTGGAGAAGTGGGGAACTGGAGAACAGGAGAAGTGGGGAACAGGAGAACAGGAGAACTGGAGAAGTGGGGAACAGGAGAACTGGAGAAGTGGAGAACAGGAGAGCTGGAGAACTGGGGAACAGGAGAACTGGAGAACTGGAGAAGTGGGGAACAGGAGAACTGCAGAAGTGGGGAACAGAAGAACTGGAGAAGTGGGAAACAGGAGAACTAGAGAAGTGGGGAAGAGGAGAACAGGAGACCTGGAGAAGTGGGGAGCAGGAGAACTGGAGAACTGGAGAAGTGGGGAACAGGAGAAGTGGAGAACTGGAGAAGTGGGGAACTGGAGAACTGGAGAACTGGAGAAGTGGAGAACACGAGAATTGGAGAAGTGGGGAACTGGAGAACAGGAGAACAGGAGAACTGGAGAACTGGAGAACTGGAGAACGGGAGAACTGAAGAACAGGAGAAAGGGAGAATTGGGGAAATGATGCACTGGAGAACAGGAGAACTGGAGAAGTGGGGAAGCAGGAGAACTGGAGAAGTGGGGAACAGTACAACTGGAGAACTGGAGAAGTGGGGAACAGGAGAACTGGAGAATTGGTGAACTGGAGAAGTGGGGAACTGGAGAACAGGAGAAGTGGGGAACAGGAGAACAGGAGAACTGGAGAAGTGGGGAACAGGAGAACTGGAGAAGTGGAGAACAGGAGAGCTGGAGAACTGGGGAACAGGAGAACTGGAGAACTGGAGAAGTGGGGAACAGGAGAACTGCAGAAGTGGGGAAAAGAAGAACTGGAGAAGTGGGAAACAGGAGAACTAGAGAAGTGGGGAAGAGGAGAACAGGAGACCTGGAGAAGTGGGGAGCAGGAGAACTGGAGAACTGGAGAAGTGGGGAACAGGAGAAGTGGAGAACTGGAGAAGTGGGGAACTGGAGAACTGGAGAACTGGAGAAGTGGAGAACACGAGAATTGGAGAAGTGGGGAACTGGAGAACTGGGGAACTGGAGAACTGGAGAAGTGGGGAACTGGAGAACTGGGGAACTGGAGAACTGGAGAAGTGGGGAACAGGAAAACTGGAGAACTGGAGAAGTGGGGAACAGGAGAACTGGAGAAGTGGAGAACAGGAGAACTAGAGAACTGGAGAAGTGGGGAACAGGAGAACTGGAGAACTGGAGAAGTTGGGAAAAGGAGAACTGGAGAAGTGGAGAACAGGAGAACTGGAGAACTGGGGAACAGGAGAACTGGAGAACTGGAGAAGTAGGGAACAGGAGAACTGGAGAAGTGGAGAACAGGAGAACTGGAGAAGTGGGGAACAGGAGAACTGGAGAACTGGAGAACAGGAGAACTGGAGAACAGGAGAACTGAAGAAGAGGGGAACAGGAGAACTGGAGAAGTGGGGAACAGGAGAACTGGAGAACTGGAGAAGTGGAGAACACGAGAATTGGAGAAGTGGGGAACTGGAGAACTGGGGAACTGGAGAAATGGAGAAGTAGGGAACTGGAGAACTGGGGAACTGGAGAACTGGAGAAGTGGGGAACAGGAAAACTGGAGAAGTGGGGAACAGGAGAACTGGAGAAGTGGGGAACAGGAGAACTGGAGAATTGGAGAACTGGAGAAGTGGGGAACTGGAGAACAGGAGAAGTGGGGAACAGGAGAGCAGCAGAACTGGCGAAGTGGGGAACAGGAGAACTGCAGAACTGGAGAAGTGGGGAACAGGAGAACTGGAGAACAGGAGAACTGCAGAACAGGAGAAGTGGGGAACAGGAGAACTGGAGAACTGGAGAACGGGAGAACTGAAGAAGTGGTGAAGCAGGAGAATTGGAGAAGTGGGGAACAGTAGAACTGGAGAACTGGAGAAGTGGGGAACAGGAGAACTGGAGAATTGGAGAACTGGGGAACTGGAGAACAGGAGAAGTGGGGAATAGCAGAACTGCAGAAGTGTGGAACAGGAGAACTGGAGAAGTGGGGAACAGGAGAACTGGAGAACTGGAGAAGTGAGTCACAGGAGAACTGGAGAAGTGGGAAACAGGAGAACAGGAGAACTGGAGAAGTGGGGAACAGGTGAACTGGAGAAGTGGGGAACAGGAGAACAGAAGAACTGGAGAAGCCGGGAACAGAAGAACTGGCGAACTGGAGAAGTGGGGAAGAGGAGAACTGGAGAAGTGGGAAACAGGAGAACTGGACAAGTAGAGAAGTGGGGAACAGGAGAACTGGAGAATTGGAGAACTGGAGAAGTGGGGAACTGGAGAACTGGAGAATTGGAGAAGTGGGGAACTGGAGAACTGGAGAACTAGAGAAGTGGACAAGTGGGGAATTGTAGAACAGGAGAACTGGAGAAGTGGGGAACAGGAGAACTGGATAACTGGAGAAGTGGGGAACTAGAGAACTGGGGAACTGGAGAACTGGAGAACAGTGGAAGCAGAGAACTGTAGAGCTGGAGAACAGGAGAACCGGAGAAAAGGTGAACAGGAGAACTGGAGCAGTGGGGAACTGGAGAACTGGAAAAGAGGGGAACTGGAGAACTGGAGAACTGGAGAATTGGGGAACAGGAGAACTGGAGAAGTGGGGAACAGGAGAACTGGAGAACTGGAGAAGTGGGGAACACGAGAACTGGAGAACTGGAGAACTGGAGAACTGGAGAACTGGAGAAGTGGGGAACTGGAGAAGTGGGGAACAGGAGAACTGCAGAAATTGAGAACAGGAGAACTGGAGAACAGGAAAACTGGCGAAGTGGGGAACAGGAGAAGTGGAGAAGTGGAGAACACGAGAACTGGAGAACTGGAGAACAGGAGAACTGGAGAAGTGGGGAACAGAAGAACTGGAAAACTGGGGAACACGAGAACTGGAGAACAGGAGAATTGGAGAAGTGGGGAACTGGAGTACTGGAGAACTGGAGAAGTGGGGAACAGGAGAACTTGAGAAGTGGGGAACAGGAGAACAGGAGAACTGGAGATGTGGGGAACAGGAGAACTGGAGAAGTGGGGAAAAGGAGAACTGGATAACTGGAGAACAGGAGAACAGGAGAACTGGAGAACTGGAGAACTGGAGAACGGGAGAACTGAAGAACAGGAGAAAGGGAGAATTGGGGAAATGATGCACTGGAGAACAGGAGAACTGGAGAAGTGGGGAAGCAGGAGAACTGGAGAAGTGGGGAACAGTACAACTGGAGAACTGGAGAAGTGGGGAACAGGAGAACTGGAGAATTGGAGAACTGGAGAAGTGGGGAACTGGAGAACAGGAGAAGTGGGGAACAGGAGAACAGGAGAACTGGAGAAGTGGGGAACAGGAGAACTGGAGAAGTGGAGAACAGGAGAGCTGGAGAACTGGGGAACAGGAGAACTAGAGAACTGGAGAAGTGGGGAACAGGAGAACTGCAGAAGTGGGGAACAGAAGAACTGGAGAAGTGGGAAACAGGAGAACTAGAGAAGTGGGGAAGAGGAGAACAGGAGACCTGGAGAAGTGGGGAGCAGGAGAACTGGAGAACTGGAGAAGTGGGGAACAGGAGAAGTGGAGAACTGGAGAAGTGGGGAACTGGAGAACTGGAGAACTGGAGAAGTGGAGAACACGAGAATTGGAGAAGTGGGGAACTTGAGAACAGGAGAACAGGAGAACTGGAGAACTGGAGAACTGGAGAACGGGAGAACTGAAGAACAGGAGAAAGGGAGAATTGGGGAAATGATGCACTGGAGAACAGGAGAACTGGAGAAGTGGAGAAGCAGGAGAACTGGAGAAGTGGGGAACAGTACAACTGGAGAACTGGAGAAGTGGGGAACAGGAGAACTGGAGAATTGGAGAACTGGAGAAGTGGGGAACTGGAGAACAGGAGAAGTGGGGAACAGGAGAACAGGAGAACTGGAGAAGTGGGGAACAGGAGAACTGGAGAAGTGGAGAACAGGAGAGCTGGAGAACTGGGGAACAGGAGAACTGGAGAACTGGAGAAGTGGGGAACAGGAGAACTGCAGAAGTGGGGAACAGAAGAACTGGAGAAGTGGGAAACAGGAGAACTAGAGAAGTGGGGAAGAGGAGAACAGGAGACCTGGAGAAGTGGGGAGCAGGAGAACTGGAGAACTGGAGAAGTGGGGAACAGGAGAAGTGGAGAACTGGAGAAGTGGGGAACTGGAGAACTGGAGAACTGGAGAAGTGGAGAACACGAGAATTGGAGAAGTGGGGAACTGAAGAACTGGGGAACTGGAGAACTGGAGAAGTGGGGAACAAGAAAACTGGAGAACTGGAGAAGTGGGGAACAGGAGAACTGGAGAACTGGATAAGTGGGGAACTGGAGAACTGGGGAACTGGAGAACTGGAGAAGTGGGGAACAGGAAAACTGGAGAACTGGAGAAGTGGGGAACAGGAGAAATGGAGAAGTGGAGAACAGGAGAACTAGAGAACTGGAGAAGTGGGGAACAGGAGAACTGGAGAACTGGAGAAGTTGGGAACAGGAGAACTGGAGAAGTGGAGAACAGGAGAACTGGAGAACTGGGGAACAGGAGAACTGGAGAACTGGAGAAGTGGGGAACAGTAGAACTGGAGAAGTGGAGAACAGGAGAACTGGAGAAGTGGGGAACAGGAGAACTGGAGAACTGGAGAACAGGAGAACTGGAGAACAGGAGAACTGAAGAAGAGGGGAACAGGAGAACTGGAGAAGTGGGGAACAGGAGAACTGGAGAACTGGAGAAGTGGAGAACACGAGAATTGGAGAAGTGGGGAACTGGAGAACTGGGGAACTGGAGAAATGGAGAAGTGGGGAACTGGAGAACTGGGGAACTGGAGAACTGGAGAAGTGGGGAACAGGAAAACTGGAGAAGTGGGGAACAGGAGAACTGGAGAGCTGGAGAACAGGAGAAGTGGGGAAGAGGAGAACAGGAGAACTGGAGAAGTGGGGAACTGGAGAACTGGAGAAGTGGGGAACAGGAGAACTGGCGAACTGGGGAACAGGAGAACTGGAGAAGTGGGGACAGCAGAACTGGAGAAGTGGGGAACTGGAGAACAGGAGAAGTGGGGAACAGGAGAACTGGAGAGCTGGAGAACAGGAGAAGTGGGGAAGAGGAGAACAGGAGAACTGGAGAAGTGGGGAACTGGAGAACTGGAGAAGTGGGGAACAGGAGAACTGGCGAACTGGGGAACAGGAGAACTGGAGAAGTGGGGACAGCAGAACTGGAGAAGTGGGGAACTGGAAAACAGGAGAAGTGTGGAACAGGAGAACTGGAGAAGTGGAGAACAGGAGAACTGGAGAACTGGGGAACAGGAGAACTGGAGAAGTGGGGAATAGGAGAACTGGAGAAGTGGGGAACAGGAGAACTGGAGAACTGGAGAACAGGAGAACTGGAGAACAGGAGAACTGGAGAAGAGGGGAACAGGAGAACTGGAGAAGTGGGGAACAGGAGACCTGGAGAACTGGAGAAGTGGAGAACACGTGAATTGGAGAAGTTTGGAACTGGAGAACTGGGGAACTGGAGAACTGGAGAAGTGGGGAACAGGAAAACTGGAGAAGTGGGGAACAGGAGAACTGGAGAGCTGGAGAACAGGAGAAGTGGGGAAGAGGAGAACAGGAGAACTGGAGAAGTGGGGAACTGCAGAACTGCAGAACTGGAGAAGTGGGGAACAGGAGAACTGGCGAACTGTGGAACAGGAGAACTGGAGAAGTGGGGACAGCAGAACTGGTGAAGTGGGGAACTGGAGAACAGGAGAAGTGGGGAACAGGAGAACTGGAGAAGTGGAGAACAGGAGAATTGGAGAACTGGGGAACAGGAGAACTGGAGAAGTGCGGAACAGGAGAACTGGAGAAGTGGGGAAAAGGAGAACTGGAGAACTGGAGAACAGGAGACCTGGAGAATAGGAGAACTGGAGAAGAGGGGAACAGGAGAACTGGAGAACAGGAGAACTGGAGAATAGGAGAACTGGAGAACAGGAGAACTGGAGAATAGGAGAACTGGAGAAGTGGGGAACAGTAAAACTGGAGAAGTGGGGAACAGGAGAACTGGAGAACTGGAGAACTGGAGAACTGGAGAAGTGGGGAACTGGAGAACTGGAGAAGTGGGGAACAGGAGAACTGCAGAACTGGAGAACAGGAGAACTGGAGAACAGGAAAACTGGCGAAGTGGGGAACAGCAGAAGTGGAGAAGTGTGGAACACGAGAACTGCAGAACTGGAGAACAGGAGAACTGGAGCAGTGGGGAACAGAAGAACTGGAGAACTGGGGAACTGGATAACTGGAGAAGTGAGGAACAGAAAAACTGGAGAACTGGGGAACTGGTGAACTGGAGAAGTGAGGAACAGGAGAACAGGAGAACTGGAGAAGTGGGGAATAGGAGAACTGAAGAACTGGGGAACTGGAGAACTGGAGAAGTGAGGAACAGGAGACAGGAGAACTGGAGAAGTGGGGAACAGGAGAACTGGAGAAGTGGGGAACAGGAGAACTGGAGAATTGGAGAACTGGAGAAGTGGGGAACAGGAGAACTGGATAACTGGAGAACAGGAGAAGTGGGGAACAGGAGAACAGGAGAACTGGAGAAGTGGGGAACAGGAGAACTGGAGAAGTGGGGAACAGGAGAACTGGAGAACAGGGGAAGTTGTGAACAGGAGAACTGGAGAAGTGGGGAACAGGAGAACTAGATAACTGGAGAACAGGAGAACAGGAGAACTGGAGAACTGGAGAAATGGGGAACAGGTGAAGTGGAGAACTGGAGAACTGGAGAATGGGAGACGTGAGGAACAGGAGAACAGGAGAACTGGAGAACTGGAGAATGGGAGAACTGAAGAACAGAAGAAATGGAGAATTGGAGAAATGATGCATTGGAGAACAGGAGAACTGGAGAAGTGGGGAAGCAGGAGAACTGGAGAAGTGGGGAACAGTAGAAATGGAGAACTGGAGAAGTGGGGAACAGGAGAACTGGAGAATTGGAGAACTCGAGAACTGGGGAACTGGAGAACAGGAGAAGTGGGGAACAGGAGAACAGGAGAACTGGAGAAGTGGGGAACAGAAGAACTGGAGAAGTGGGGAACAGGAGAACAGGAGAACTGGAGAAGTGGGGAACAGTAGAACTGGAGAAGTGGGAAACAGGATAACTAGAGAAGTGGGGAAGAGGAGAACAGGAGAACTGGAGAAGTGGGGAACAGAAGAACTGGAGAAGTGGGGAACAGGAGAACAGGAGAACTGGAGAAGTGAGGAACAGGAGAACTGGAGAAGTGGGAAACAGGAGAACTAGAGAAGTGGGGAAGAGGAGAACAGGAGAACTTGAGAAGTGGGGAGCAGGAGAACTGGAGAAGTGGGGAACAGGAGAACTGGAGAACTGGGGAACAGGAGAACTGGAGAAGTGGGGAACAGGAGAAGTGGAGAAGTGGGGAACAGGAGAACTGGAGAACTGGAGAACAGGAGAACTGGAGAACAGGAGAACTGGAGAAGAGGAGAACAGGAGAACTGGAGAAGTGGAGAACAGGAGAACTGGAGAAGTGTGGAACAGGAGAACTGGAGAAGTGGAGAAGTGGAGAACTGGAGAACTGGAGAACTGGAGAAGTGGGGAACTGGAGAACTGGAGAACTGGGGAACTGGAGAACTGGAGAAGTGGGGAACTCGAGAAGTGGGGAAATGGAGATCTGGAGAACTGGGGAACTGGAGAACTGGAGAAGTGGGGAACAGGAGAACTGGAGAACTGGAGAAGTGGAGAATACGAGAATTGGAGAAGTGGGGAACTGGAGAACTGGAGAACAGGAGAACAGGAGAAGTGGGGAACTGGAGAACTGGACAACTGGGGAACTGGAGAACTGGAGAAGTGGGGAACTGGAGAAGTGGGGAACTGGAGAACTGGAGAACTGGGGAACTGGAGAACAGGAGAACTGGAGAAGTGAGCAACAGGAGAAATGGAGAAGTGGGAAACAGGAGAACTAGAGAAGTGGGGAAGGGGAGAACAGGAGAACTTGAGAAGTGGGGAGCAGGAGAACTGGAGAAGTGGGGAACAGGAGAACTGGAGAACTGGGGAACAGGAGAACTGGAGAAGTGGGGAACAGGAGAAGTGGAGAAGTGGGGAACAGGAGAACTGGAGAACTGGAGAACAGGAGAACTGGAGAACAGGAGAACTGGAGAACAGGAGAACAGGAGAACAGGAGAAGTGGAGAACAGGAGAACTGGAGAAGTGTGGAACAGGAGAACTGGAGAAGTGGAGAACTGGAGAACTGCAGAACTGGAGAACTGGAGAAGTGGGGAACTGGAGAACTGGAGAACTGGGGAACTGGAGAACTGGAGAAGTGGGGAACTGGAGAAGTGGGGAAATGGAGAACTGGAGAACTGGGGAACTGGAGAACTGGAGAAGTGGGGAACAGGAGAACTGGAGAACTGGAGAACTGGAGAAGTGGGGAACTGGAGAACTGGAGAACTGGGGAACTGGAGAACTGGAGAAGTGGGCAACTGGAGAAGTGGGGAAATGGAGAACTGGAGAACTGGGGAACAGGAGAACTGGAGAAGTGAGGAACAGGAGAACTGGAGAAGTGGGAAACAGGAGAACTAGAGAAGTGGGGAAGAGGCGAACAGGAGAACTTGAGAAGTGGGGAGCAGGAGAACTGGAGAAGTGGGGAACAGGAGAAGTGGAGAAGTGGGGAACAGGAGAAGTGGAGAAGTGGGGAACAGGAGAACTGGAGAACTGGAGAACAGGAGAACTGGAGAACAGGAGAACTGGAGAAGAGGAGAACAGGAGAACTGGAGAAGTGGAGAACAGGAGAACTGGAGAAGTGTGGAACAGGAGAACTGGAGAAGTGGAGAACTGGAGAACTGAAGAACTGGAGAAGTGGGGAACTGGAGAACTGGAGAACTGGGGAACTGGAGAACTGGAGAAGTGGGGAACTGGAGAACTGGAGAAGTGGGGAACAGGAGAACTGGAGAACTGGAAAAGTGGAGAACACGAGAATTGGAGAAGTGGCGAACTGGAGAACTGGAGAAAGGAGAACAGGAGAAGTGGGGAACTGGAGAACTGGACAACTGGGGAACTGGAGAACTGGAGAAGTGGGGAACTGGAGAAGTGGGGAACTGGAGAACTGGAGAACTGGGGAACTGGAGAACTGTAGAAGTGGGGAACTGGAGAAGTGGGGAACAGGAAAACTGGAGAAGTGGGGAACAGGAGAACTGGAGAACTGGAGAACAGGAGAATTGGGGAACAGGAGAAGTGGGGAACAGGAAATCTGGAGAAGTGGGGAACAGGAGAACTGGAGAACTGGAGAACAGGAGAAGTGGGGAAGACGAGAACAGGAGAACTGGAGAAGTGGAGAACTGGAGAACTGGAGAAGTGGGGAACAGGAGAACTGGCGAACTGGGGAACAGGAGAAGTGGAGAAGTGGGGAACAGCAGAACTGGAGAAGTGGGGAAATGGAGAACAGGAGAACTGGAGAAGTGGGGAACAGGAGAACTGGAAAAGAGGGGAACTGGAGAACTGGAGAACTGGAGAAGTGGGGAACAGGAGAACTGGAGAACTGGGGAACTGGGGAACAGGAGAACTGGAGAACTGTAGAAGAAGGGAGCAGGAGAACTGGAGAAGTGAGGAACAGGAGAAATGGAGAACTGGAGAAGTGGGGAACACGAGAACTGGAGAAATGGAGAAGTGGGGAACAGGAGAACTGGCGAACTGGGGAACAGGAGAACTGGAGAAGTGGTGAAGAGCAGAACTGGAGAAGTGGGGAACAGCAGAACGGGAGAAGTGGGGATCAGGAGAACTGGAGAACATGAGAAGTGGGGAACAGGAGAACAGGAGAACTGGAGAAGTGGGGAACTGGAGCACTGGAGAAGTGGGGAACAGGAGAACTGCAGAACTGAGAACAGGAGAACCGGAGAACAGGAAAACTGGCGAAGTGGGGAACAGGAGAACTGGAGAACTGGAGAACTGGAGAAGTGTGGAACAGAAGAACTGGAGAACTGGGGAACACGAGAAGTGGAGAACTGGAGAACAGGAGAACTGGAGAAGTGGGGAACAGGTGAAGTGGAGAACTGGAGAACTGGAGAATGGGAGAAGTGAGGAACAGGAGAACAGGAGAACTGGAGAACTGGAGAACGGGAGAACTGGAGAAGTGGGGAACAGAAGAACTGGAGAACTGGGGAACACGAGAACTGGAGAACTGGAGAACAGGATAACTGGAGAAGTGGGGAACAGGTGAAGTGGAGAACTGGAGAACTGGAGAACGGAAGAAGTGAGGAACAGGAGAACAGGAGAACTGGAGAACTGGAGAACGGGAGAACTGAAGAACAGGAGAAAATGAGAATTGGAGAAATGATGCACTGAAGAACAGGAGAACTGGAGAAGTGGTGAAGCAGGAGAACTGGAGAATTGGAGAACTGGAGAAGTGGGGAACAGGAGAAGTGGGGAACAGGAGAACTTGAGAACTGGAGAAGTGGGGAACTGGAGAACTTGAGAAGTGGGGAACAGGAGAGCAGGAGAACTGGAGAAGTGGGGAACAGCATAACTGGAGAAGTGGGGAACTGGGGAACAGGAGAACTGGAGAACTGGCGAACTGGGGAACAGGAGAACTGGAGAAGTGGGGGACAGCAGAACTGGAGAAGTGGGGAACTGGAGAACAGGAGAAGTGGGGAACAGGAGAACTGGAGAACTGGAGAAGTGGGGAACAGGAGAACTGGAGAACTGTAGAAGAAGGGAACAAGAGAACTGGAGAAGTGAGGAACAGGTGAACTGGAGAACTGGAGAAGTGGGGAACACGAGAACTGGAGAAGTGGGGAGCAGGAGAACTGGATAGCTGGAGAACAGGAGAACAGGAGAACTGGAGAACTGGAGAACTGGAGAACGGGAGAACTGAAGAACAGGAGAAAGGGAGAATTGGGGAAATGATGCACTGGAGAACAGGAGAACTGGAGAAGTGGGGAAGCAGGAGAACTGGAGAAGTGGGGAACAGTACAACTGGAGAACTGGAGAAGTGGGGAACAGGAGAACTGGAGAATTGGAGAACTGGAGAAGTGGGGAACTGGAGAACAGGAGAAGTGGGGAACAGGAGAACAGGAGAACTGGAGAAGTGGGGAACAGGAGAACTGGAGAAGTGGAGAACAGGAGAGCTGGAGAACTGGGGAACAGGAGAACTGGAGAACTGGAGAAGTGGGGAACAGGAGAACTGCAGAAGTGGGGAACAGAAGATCTGGAGAAGTGGGAAACAGGAGAACTAGAGAAGTGGGGAAGAGGAGAACAGGAGACCTGGAGAAGTGGGGAGCAGGAGAACTGGAGAACTGGAGAAGTGGGGAACAGGAGAAGTGGAGAACTGGAGAAGTGGGGAACTGGAGAACTGGAGAACTGGAGAAGTGGAGAACACGAGAATTGGAGAAGTGGGGAACTGGAGAACTGGGGAACTGGAGAACTGGAGAAGTGGGGAACTGGAGAACTGGGGAACTGGAGAACTGGAGAAGTGGGGAACAGGAAAACTGGAGAACTGGAGAAGTGGGGAACAGGAGAACTGGAGAAGTGGAGAACAGGAGAACTAGAGAACTGGAGAAGTGGGGAACAGGAGAACTGGAGAACTGGAGAAGTTGGGAACAGGAGAAGTGGAGAACAGGAGAACTGGAGAACTGGGGAACAGGAGAACTGGAGAACTGGAGAAGTGGGGAACAGGAGAACTGGAGAAGTGGAGAACAGGAGAACTGGAGAAGTGGGGAACAGGAGAACTGGAGAACTGGAGAACAGGAGAACTGGAGAACAGGAGAACTGAAGAAGAGGGGAACAGGAGAACTGGAGAAGTGGGGAACAGGAGAACTGGAGAACTGGAGAAGTGGAGAACACGAGAATTGGAGAAGTGGGGAACTGGAGAACTGGGGAACTGGAGAAATGGAGAAGTGGGGAACTGGAGAACTGGGGAACTGGAGAACTGGAGAAGTGGGGAACAGGAGAACTGGAGAAGTGGAGAACAGGAGAACTAGAGAACTGGAGAAGTGGGGAACAGGAGAACTGGAGAACTGGAGAAGTTGGGAAATGGAGAACAGGAGAACTGGAGAAGTGGGGAACAGGAGAACTGGAAAAGAGGGGAACTGGAGAACTGGAGAACTGGAGAAGTGGGGAACAGGAGAACTGGAGAACTGGGGAACTGGGGAACAGGAGAACTGGAGAACTGTAGAAGAAGGGAGCAGGAGAACTGGAGAAATGGAGAAGTGGGGAAGACGAGAACAGGAGAACTGGAGAAGTGGGGAACTGGATAACTGGAGAACTGGAGAAGTGGGGAACAGGAGAACTGGCGAACTGGGGAACAGGAGAACTGGAGAAGTGGTGAAGAGCAGAACTGGAGAAGTGGGGAACAGCAGAACTGGAGAAGTGGGGATCAGGAGAACTGGAGAACATGAGAAGTGGGGAACAGGAGAACAGGAGAACTGGAGAAGTGGGGAACTGGAGCACTGGAGAAGTGGGTAACAGGAGAACTGCAGAACTGGAGAACAGGAGAACCGGAGAACAGGAAAACTGGCGAAGTGAGGAACAGGAGAACTGGAGAACTGGAGAACTGGAGAAGTGGGGAACAGAAGAACTGGAGAACTGGGGAACACGAGAAGTGGAGAACTGGAGAACAGGAGAACTGGAGAAGTGGGGAACAGGTGAAGTGGAGAACTGGAGAACTGGAGAACGGGAGAAGTGAGGAACAGGAGAACAGGAGAACTGGAGAACTGGAGAACGGGAGAACTGGAGAAGTGGGGAACAGAAGAACTGGAGAACTGGGGAACACGAGAACTGGAGAACTGGAGAACAGGAGAACTGGAGAAGTGGGGAACAGGTGAAGTGGAGAACTGGAGAACTGGTGAACGGGAGAAGTGAGGAACAGGAGAACAGGAGAACTGGAGAACTGGAGAACGGGAGAACTGAAGAACAGGAGAAAATGAGAATTGGAGAAATGATGCACTGAAGAACAGGAGAACTGGAGAAGTGGTGAAGCAGGAGAACTGGAGAATTGGAGAACTGGAGAAGTGGGGAACAGGAGAAGTGCGGAACAGGAGAACTTGAGAACTGGAGAACTGGAGAAGTGGGGAACTGGAGAACTGGAGAATTGGAGAAGTGGGGAGCTGGAGAACTGGAGAACTAGAGAAGTGGACAAGTGGGGAATTGGAGAACAGGAGAACTGGAGAACTGGGGAACTGGATAACTGGAGAAGTGGGGAACAGGAAAACTGGAGAACTGGAGAAGTGGGGAACTGGAGAACTGGAGATGTGGGGAACAGGGGAACTGGCGAACTGGGGAACAGGAGAACTGGAGAAGTGTGGAACAGCAGAACTGGAGAAATGTGGAACTGGAGAACAGGAGAAGTGGGGAACAGGAGAACTGGAGAACTGGAGAAGTGGGGAACAGGAGAACTGCAGAACTTGAGAACAGGAGAACTGGAGAACAGGAAAATTGGCGAAGTGGGGAACAGAAGAAGTGGAGAAGTGGGGAACACGAGAACTGGAGAACTGGAGAACAGGAGAAGTGTAGAAGTGGGGAACAGAAGAACTGGAGAACTGGGGAACACGAGAACTGGAGAACAGGAGAACTGGATAAGTGGGGAACAGGAGAACCTGAGAAGTGGGGAACAGGAGAACAGGAGAACTGGAGAAGTGGGGAACAGGAGAACTGGAGAAGTGGGGAACAGGAGAACAGGAGAAGTTGTGAACAGGAGAACTGGAGAAGTGGGGAACAGGAGAACTGGATAACTGGAGAACAGGAGAACAGGAGAACTGGAGAACTGGAGAACTGGGGAAGAGGTGAAGTGGAGAACTGGAGAACTGGAGAATGGGAGAAGTAAGGAACAGGAGAACAGGAGAACTGGAGAACTGGAGAACGGGAGAAATGAAGAACAGGAGAAATGGAGAATTGGAGAACTGATGCACTGGAGAACAGGAGAACTGGAGAAGTGGGGAAGAAGGAGAACTGGAGAAGTGGGGAACAGGAGAACTGGAGAAGTGGAGAACACGAGAACAGGAGAACAGGAGAACTGGAGAATAGGAGAACTGGAGAAGTGGGGAACTGGAGAACTGGAGAAGTGGGGAACAGGAGAACTGGAGCACTGGAGAACAGGAGAACTGGAGAATAGGAGAACTGGAGAAGTGGGGAACAGGAAAACTGGAGAAGTGGGGAACAGGAGAACTGGACAACTGGAGAACTGGAGAAGTGGGGAACTGGAGAACTGGAGAACTGGAGAACAGGAGAAGTGGGGAAGAGGAGAACAGGAGAATTGGAGAAGTGGGGAACTGGAGAACTGGAGAAGTGGGGAACTGGAGAGCAGGAGAAGTGGGGAATAGGAGAACAGGAGAACTGGAGAAGTGGGGAACAGGAGAACTGGAAAAGAGTGGAACTGGAGAACTGGAGAACTGGAGAAGTGGGGAACAGGAGAACTGGAGAAGTGGGGAAGAGCATAACTGGAGAAGTGGGGAACTGGGGAACAGGAGAACTGGAGAACTGGCGAACTGGGGAACAGGAGAACTGGAGAAGTGGGGGACAGCAGAACTGGAGAAGTGGGGAACTGGAGAATAGGAGAAGTGGGGAACAGGAGAACTGGAGAACTGGAGAAGTGGGGAACAGGAGAACTGGAGAACTGTAGAAGAAGGGAACAAGAGAACTGTAGAAGTGAGGAACAGGTGAACTGGAGAACTGGAGAAGTGGGGAACACGAGAACTGGAGAACTTGAGAAGTGGGGAACTGGAGTACTGGAGAACTGGAGACGTGGGGAACAGGAGAACTGGAGAACTGGGGAACAGAAGAACTGGAGAACTGGGGAACTGAAGAACTGGAGAAGTGAGGAACAGGAGAACAGGAGAACTGGAGAAGTGGGGAACAGGAGAACTGGAGAAGTGGGGAACAGGAGAACTGGAGAATTGGAGAACTGGAGAAGTGGGGAACTGGAGAACAGGAGAAGTGGGGAACAGGAGAACTGGAGAACTGGAGAAGTGGGGAACTGGAGAACTTGAGAAGTGGGGAACAGGAGAGCAGGAGAACTGGCGAAGTGGGGAACAGGAGAACTGCAGAACTGGAGAAGTGGGGAACAGGAGAACTGGAGAAGTGGAGAACACGAGAACAGGAGAACAGGAGAACTGGAGAATAGGAGAACTGGAGAAGTGGGGAACTGGAGAACTGGAGAAGTGGGGAACAGGAGAACTGGAGCACTGGAGAACAGGAGAACTGGAGAATAGGAGAACTGGAGAAGTGGGGAACAGGAAAACTGGAGAAGTGGGGAACAGGAGAACTGGACAACTGGAGAACTGGAGAAGTGGTGAACTGGAGAACTGGAGAACTGGAGAACAGGAGAAGTGGGGAAGAGGAGAACAGGAGAATTGGAGAAGTGGGGAACTGGAGAACTGGAGAAGTGGGGAACTGGAGAACAGGAGAAGTGGGGAATAGGAGAACAGGAGAACTGGAGAAGTGGGGAACAGGAGAACTGGAAAAGAGTGGAACTGGAGAACTGGAGAACTGGAGAAGTGGGGAACAGGAGAACTGGAGAAGTGGGGAACAGCATAACTGGAGAAGTGGGGAACTGGGGAACAGGAGAACTGGAGAACTGGCGAACTGGGGAACAGGAGAACTGGAGAAGTGGGGGACAGCAGAACTGGAGAAGTGGGGAACTGGAGAATAGGAGAAGTGGGGAACAGGAGAACTGGAGAACTGGAGATGTGGGGAACAGGAGAACTGGAGAACTGTAGAAGAAGGGAACAAGAGAACTGGAGAAGTGAGGAACAGGTGAACTGGAGAACTGGAGAAGTGGGGAACACGAGAACTGGAGAACTTGAGAAGTGGGGAACTGGAGTACTGGAGAACTGGAGACGTGGGGAACAGGAGAACTTGAGAACTGGGGAACAGAAGAACTGGAGAACTGGGGAACTGAAGAACTGGAGAAGTGAGGAACAGGAGAACAGGAGAACTGGAGAAGTGGGGAACAGGAGAACTGGAGAAGTGGGGAACAGGAGAACTGGAGAATTGGAGAACTGGAGTAGTGGGGAACTGGAGAACAGGAGAAGTGGGGAACAGGAGAACTGGAGAACTGGAGAAGTGGGGAACTGGAGAACTTGAGAAGTGGGGAACAGGAGAGCAGGAGAACTGGCGAAGTGGGGAACAGGAGAACTGCAGAACTGGAGAAGTGGGGAACAGGAGAACTGGAGAACAGGAGAACTGCAGAACTGGAGAAGTGGGGAACAGGAGAACTGGAGAACTGGAGAACGGGAGAACTGGATAACTGGAGAACAGGAGAACAGGAGAACTGGAGAACTGGAGAACTGGAGAACGGGAGAACTGAAGAACAGGAGAAAAGGAGAATTGGGGAAATGATGCACTGGAGAACAGGAGAACTGGAGAAGTGGGGAAGTAGGCGAACTGGAGAAGTGGGGAACAGTACAACTGGAGAACTGGAGAAGTGGGGAACTGGAGAACTTGAGAAGTGGGGAACAGGAGAGCAGGAGAACTGGCGAAGTGGGGAACAGGAGAACTGCAGAACTGGAGAAGTGGGGAACAGGAGAACTGGAGAACAGGAGAACTGCAGAACTGGAGAAGTGGGGAACAGGAGAACTGGAGAACTGGAGAACGGGAGAACTGAAGAAGTGGTGAAGCAGGAGAATTGGAGAAGTGGGGAACAGTAGAACTGGAGAACTGGAGAAGTGGGGAACAGGAGAACTGGAGAATTGGAGAACTGGGGAACTGGAGAACAGGAGAAGTGGGGAATAGCAGAACTGCAGAAGTGTGGAACAGGAGAACTGGAGAAGTGGGGAACAGGAGAACTGGAGAACTGGAGAAGTGAGTAACAGGAGAACTGGAGAAGTGGGAAACAGGAGAACTGGAGAAGTGGGGAACAGGTGAACTGGAGAAGTGGGGAACAGGAGAACAGAAGAACTGGAGAAGCCGGGAACAGAAGAACTGGCGAACTGGAGAAGTGGGGAAGAGGAGAACTGGAGAAGTGGGAAACAGGAGAACTGGACAAGTAGAGAAGTGGGGAACAGGAGAACTGGAGAATTGGAGAACTGTAGAAGTGGGGAACTGGAGAACTGGAGAATTGGAGAAGTGGGGAACTGGAGAACTGGAGAACTAGAGAAGTGGACAAGTGGGGAATTGTAGAACAGGAGAACTGGAGAAGTGGGGAACAGGAGAACTGGAGAACTGGAGAAGTGGGGAACTAGAGAACTGGGGAACTGGAGAACTGGAGAACAGTGGAAGCAGAGAACTGTAGAGCTGGAGAACAGGAGAACCGGAGAAAAGGTGAACAGGAGAACTGGAGCAGTGGGGAACTGGAGAACTGGAAAAGAGGGGAACTGGAGAACTGGAGAACTGGAGAATTGGGGAACAGGAGAACTGGAGAAGTGGGGAACAGGAGAACTGGAGAACTGGAGAAGTGGGGAACACGAGAACTGGAGAACTGGAGAACTGGAGAACTGGAGAACTGGAGAAGTGGGGAACTGGAGAAGTGGGGAACAGGAGAACTGCAGAAATTGAGAACAGGAGAACTGGAGAACAGGAAAACTGGCGAAGTGGGGAACAGGAGAAGTGGAGAAGTGGGGAACACGAGAACTGGAGAACTGGAGAACAGGAGAACTGGAGAAGTGGGGAACAGAAGAACTGGAAAACTGGGGAACACGAGAACTGGAGAACAGGAGAATTGGAGAAGTGGGGAACTGGAGAACTGGAGAACTGGAGAAGTGGGGAACAGGAGAACTTGAGAAGTGGGGAACAGGAGAACAGGAGAACTGGAGATGTGGGGAACAGGAGAACTGGAGAAGTGGGGAACAGGAGAACTGGATAACTGGAGAACAGGAGAACAGGAGAACTGGAGAACTGGAGAACTGGAGAACGGGAGAACTGAAGAACAGGAGAAAAGGAGAATTGGGGAAATGATGCACTGGAGAACAGGAGAACTGGAGAAGTGGGGAAGTAGGCGAACTGGAGAAGTGGGGAACAGTACAACTGGAGAACTGGAGAAGTGGGGAACAGGAGAACTGGAGAATTGGAGAACTGGAGAAGTGGGGAACTGGAGAACAGGAGAAGTGGGGAACAGGAGAACAGGAGAACTGGAGAAGTGGGGAACAGGAGAACTGGAGAAGTGGAGAACAGGAGAGCTGGAGAACTGGGGAACAGGAGAACTGGAGAACTGGAGAAGTGGGGAACAGGAGAACTGCAGAAGTGGGGAACAGAAGAACTGGAGAAGTGGGAAACAGGAGAACTAGAGAAGTGGGGAAGAGGAGAACAGGAGACCTGGAGAAGTGGGGAGCAGGAGAACTGGAGAACTGGACAAGTGGGGAACAGGAGAAGTGGAGAACTGGAGAAGTGGGGAACTGGAGAACTGGAGAACTGGAGAAGTGGAGAACACGAGAATTGGAGAAGTGGGGAACTGGAGAACAGGAGAACAGGAGAACTGGAGAACTGGAGAACTGGAGAACGGGAGAACTGAAGAACAGGAGAAAGGGAGAATTGGGGAAATGATGCACTGGAGAACAGGAGAACTGGAGAAGTGGGGAAGCAGGAGAACTGGAGAAGTGGGGAACAGTACAACTGGAGAACTGGAGAAGTGGGGAACAGGAGAACTGGAGAATTGGTGAACTGGAGAAGTGGGGAACTGGAGAACAGGAGAAGTGGGGAACAGGAGAACAGGAGAACTGGAGAAGTGGGGAACAGGAGAACTGGAGAAGTGGAGAACAGGAGAGCTGGAGAACTGGGGAACAGGAGAACTGGAGAACTGGAGAAGTGGGGAACAGGAGAACTGCAGAAGTGGGGAAAAGAAGAACTGGAGAAGTGGGAAACAGGAGAACTAGAGAAGTGGGGAAGAGGAGAACAGGAGACCTGGAGAAGTGGGGAGCAGGAGAACTGGAGAACTGGAGAAGTGGGGAACAGGAGAAGTGGAGAACTGGAGAAGTGGGGAACTGGAGAACTGGAGAACTGGAGAAGTGGAGAACACGAGAATTGGAGAAGTGGGGAACTGGAGAACTGGGGAACTGGAGAACTGGAGAAGTGGGGAACTGGAGAACTGGGGAACTGGAGAACTGGAGAAGTGGGGAACAGGAAAACTGGAGAACTGGAGAAGTGGGGAACAGGAGAACTGGAGAAGTGGAGAACAGGAGAACTAGAGAACTGGAGAAGTGGGGAACAGGAGAACTGGAGAACTGGAGAAGTTGGGAAAAGGAGAACTGGAGAAGTGGAGAACAGGAGAACTGGAGAACTGGGGAACAGGAGAACTGGAGAACTGGAGAAGTAGGGAACAGGAGAACTGGAGAAGTGGAGAACAGGAGAACTGGAGAAGTGGGGAACAGGAGAACTGGAGAACTGGAGAACAGGAGAACTGGAGAACAGGAGAACTGAAGAAGAGGGGAACAGGAGAACTGGAGAAGTGGGGAACAGGAGAACTGGAGAACTGGAGAAGTGGAGAACACGAGAATTGGAGAAGTGGGGAACTGGAGAACTGGGGAACTGGAGAAATGGAGAAGTAGGGAACTGGAGAACTGGGGAACTGGAGAACTGGAGAAGTGGGGAACAGGAAAACTGGAGAAGTGGGGAACAGGAGAACTGGAGAAGTGGGGAACAGGAGAACTGGAGAATTGGAGAACTGGAGAAGTGGGGAACTGGAGAACAGGAGAAGTGGGGAACAGGAGAGCAGCAGAACTGGCGAAGTGGGGAACAGGAGAACTGCAGAACTGGAGAAGTGGGGAACAGGAGAACTGGAGAACAGGAGAACTGCAGAACAGGAGAAGTGGGGAACAGGAGAACTGGAGAACTGGAGAACGGGAGAACTGAAGAAGTGGTGAAGCAGGAGAATTGGAGAAGTGGGGAACAGTAGAACTGGAGAACTGGAGAAGTGGGGAACAGGAGAACTGGAGAATTGGAGAACTGGGGAACTGGAGAACAGGAGAAGTGGGGAATAGCAGAACTGCAGAAGTGTGGAACAGGAGAACTGGAGAAGTGGGGAACTGGAGAAGTGGGGAACAGGAGAACTGCAGAAATTGAGAACAGGAGAACTGGAGAACAGGAAAACTGGCGAAGTGGGGAACAGGAGAAGTGGAGAAGTGGGGAACACGAGAACTGGAGAACTGGAGAACAGGAGAACTGGAGAAGTGGGGAACAGAAGAACTGGAAAACTGGGGAACACGAGAACTGGAGAACAGGAGAATTGGAGAAGTGGGGAACTGGAGAACTGGAGAACTGGAGAAGTGGGGAACAGGAGAACTTGAGAAGTGGGGAACAGGAGAACAGGAGAACTGGAGATGTGGGGAACAGGAGAACTGGAGAAGTGGGGAACAGGAGAACTGGATAACTGGAGAACAGGAGAACAGGAGAACTGGAGAACTGGAGAACTGGAGAACGGGAGAACTGAAGAACAGGAGAAAAGGAGAATTGGGGAAATGATGCACTGGAGAACAGGAGAACTGGAGAAGTGGGGAAGTAGGCGAACTGGAGAAGTGGGGAACAGTACAACTGGAGAACTGGAGAAGTGGGGAACAGGAGAACTGGAGAATTGGAGAACTGGAGAAGTGGGGAACTGGAGAACAGGAGAAGTGGGGAACAGGAGAACAGGAGAACTGGAGAAGTGGGGAACAGGAGAACTGGAGAAGTGGAGAACAGGAGAGCTGGAGAACTGGGGAACAGGAGAACTGGAGAACTGGAGAAGTGGGGAACAGGAGAACTGCAGAAGTGGGGAACAGAAGAACTGGAGAAGTGGGAAACAGGAGAACTAGAGAAGTGGGGAAGAGGAGAACAGGAGACCTGGAGAAGTGGGGAGCAGGAGAACTGGAGAACTGGACAAGTGGGGAACAGGAGAAGTGGAGAACTGGAGAAGTGCGGAACTGGAGAACTGGAGAACTGGAGAAGTGGAGAACACGAGAATTGGAGAAGTGGGGAACTGGAGAACAGGAGAACAGGAGAACTGGAGAACTGGAGAACTGGAGAACGGGAGAACTGAAGAACAGGAGAAAGGGAGAATTGGGGAAATGATGCACTGGAGAACAGGAGAACTGGAGAAGTGGGGAAGCAGGAGAACTGGAGAAGTGGGGAACAGTACAACTGGAGAACTGGAGAAGTGGGGAACAGGAGAACTGGAGAATTGGTGAACTGGAGAAGTGGGGAACTGGAGAACAGGAGAAGTGGGGAACAGGAGAACAGGAGAACTGGAGAAGTGGGGAACAGGAGAACTGGAGAAGTGGAGAACAGGAGAGCTGGAGAACTGGGGAACAGGAGAACTGGAGAACTGGAGAAGTGGGGAACAGGAGAACTGCAGAAGTGGGGAAAAGAAGAACTGGAGAAGTGGGAAACAGGAGAACTAGAGAAGTGGGGAAGAGGAGAACAGGAGACCTGGAGAAGTGGGGAGCAGGAGAACTGGAGAACTGGAGAAGTGGGGAACAGGAGAAGTGGAGAACTGGAGAAGTGGGGAACTGGAGAACTGGAGAACTGGAGAAGTGGAGAACACGAGAATTGGAGAAGTGGGGAACTGGAGAACTGGGGAACTGGAGAACTGGAGAAGTGGGGAACTGGAGAACTGGGGAACTGGAGAACTGGAGAAGTGGGGAACAGGAAAACTGGAGAACTGGAGAAGTGGGGAACAGGAGAACTGGAGAAGTGGAGAACAGGAGAACTAGAGAACTGGAGAAGTGGGGAACAGGAGAACTGGAGAACTGGAGAAGTTGGGAAAAGGAGAACTGGAGAAGTGGAGAACAGGAGAACTGGAGAACTGGGGAACAGGAGAACTGGAGAACTGGAGAAGTAGGGAACAGGAGAACTGGAGAAGTGGAGAACAGGAGAACTGGAGAAGTGGGGAACAGGAGAACTGGAGAACTGGAGAACAGGAGAACTGGAGAACAGGAGAACTGAAGAAGAGGGGAACAGGAGAACTGGAGAAGTGGGGAACAGGAGAACTGGAGAACTGGAGAAGTGGAGAACACGAGAATTGGAGAAGTGGGGAACTGGAGAACTGGGGAACTGGAGAAATGGAGAAGTAGGGAACTGGAGAACTGGGGAACTGGAGAACTGGAGAAGTGGGGAACAGGAAAACTGGAGAAGTGGGGAACAGGAGAACTGGAGAAGTGGGGAACAGGAGAACTGGAGAATTGGAGAACTGGAGAAGTGGGGAACTGGAGAACAGGAGAAGTGGGGAACAGGAGAGCAGCAGAACTGGCGAAGTGGGGAACAGGAGAACTGCAGAACTGGAGAAGTGGGGAACAGGAGAACTGGAGAACAGGAGAACTGCAGAACAGGAGAAGTGGGGAACAGGAGAACTGGAGAACTGGAGAACGGGAGAACTGAAGAAGTGGTGAAGCAGGAGAATTGGAGAAGTGGGGAACAGTAGAACTGGAGAACTGGAGAAGTGGGGAACAGGAGAACTGGAGAATTGGAGAACTGGGGAACTGGAGAACAGGAGAAGTGGGGAATAGCAGAACTGCAGAAGTGTGGAACAGGAGAACTGGAGAAGTGGGGAACAGGAGAACTGGAGAACTGGAGAAGTGAGTCACAGGAGAACTGGAGAAGTGGGAAACAGGAGAACAGGAGAACTGGAGAAGTGGGGAACAGGTGAACTGGAGAAGTGGGGAACAGGAGAACAGAAGAACTGGAGAAGCCGGGAACAGAAGAACTGGCGAACTGGAGAAGTGGGGAAGAGGAGAACTGGAGAAGTGGGAAACAGGAGAACTGGACAAGTAGAGAAGTGGGGAACAGGAGAACTGGAGAATTGGAGAACTGGAGAAGTGGGGAACTGGAGAACTGGAGAATTGGAGAAGTGGGGAACTGGAGAACTGGAGAACTAGAGAAGTGGACAAGTGGGGAATTGTAGAACAGGAGAACTGGAGAAGTGGGGAACAGGAGAACTGGATAACTGGAGAAGTGGGGAACTAGAGAACTGGGGAACTGGAGAACTGGAGAACAGTGGAAGCAGAGAACTGTAGAGCTGGAGAACAGGAGAACCGGAGAAAAGGTGAACAGGAGAACTGGAGCAGTGGGGAACTGGAGAACTGGAAAAGAGGGGAACTGGAGAACTGGAGAACTGGAGAATTGGGGAACAGGAGAACTGGAGAAGTGGGGAACAGGAGAACTGGAGAACTGGAGAAGTGGGGAACACGAGAACTGGAGAACTGGAGAACTGGAGAACTGGAGAACTGGAGAAGTGGGGAACTGGAGAAGTGGGGAACAGGAGAACTGCAGAAATTGAGAACAGGAGAACTGGAGAACAGGAAAACTGGCGAAGTGGGGAACAGGAGAAGTGGAGAAGTGGAGAACACGAGAACTGGAGAACTGGAGAACAGGAGAACTGGAGAAGTGGGGAACAGAAGAACTGGAAAACTGGGGAACACGAGAACTGGAGAACAGGAGAATTGGAGAAGTGGGGAACTGGAGTACTGGAGAACTGGAGAAGTGGGGAACAGGAGAACTTGAGAAGTGGGGAACAGGAGAACAGGAGAACTGGAGATGTGGGGAACAGGAGAACTGGAGAAGTGGGGAAAAGGAGAACTGGATAACTGGAGAACAGGAGAACAGGAGAACTGGAGAACTGGAGAACTGGAGAACGGGAGAACTGAAGAACAGGAGAAAGGGAGAATTGGGGAAATGATGCACTGGAGAACAGGAGAACTGGAGAAGTGGGGAAGCAGGAGAACTGGAGAAGTGGGGAACAGTACAACTGGAGAACTGGAGAAGTGGGGAACAGGAGAACTGGAGAATTGGAGAACTGGAGAAGTGGGGAACTGGAGAACAGGAGAAGTGGGGAACAGGAGAACAGGAGAACTGGAGAAGTGGGGAACAGGAGAACTGGAGAAGTGGAGAACAGGAGAGCTGGAGAACTGGGGAACAGGAGAACTAGAGAACTGGAGAAGTGGGGAACAGGAGAACTGCAGAAGTGGGGAACAGAAGAACTGGAGAAGTGGGAAACAGGAGAACTAGAGAAGTGGGGAAGAGGAGAACAGGAGACCTGGAGAAGTGGGGAGCAGGAGAACTGGAGAACTGGAGAAGTGGGGAACAGGAGAAGTGGAGAACTGGAGAAGTGGGGAACTGGAGAACTGGAGAACTGGAGAAGTGGAGAACACGAGAATTGGAGAAGTGGGGAACTTGAGAACAGGAGAACAGGAGAACTGGAGAACTGGAGAACTGGAGAACGGGAGAACTGAAGAACAGGAGAAAGGGAGAATTGGGGAAATGATGCACTGGAGAACAGGAGAACTGGAGAAGTGGAGAAGCAGGAGAACTGGAGAAGTGGGGAACAGTACAACTGGAGAACTGGAGAAGTGGGGAACAGGAGAACTGGAGAATTGGAGAACTGGAGAAGTGGGGAACTGGAGAACAGGAGAAGTGGGGAACAGGAGAACAGGAGAACTGGAGAAGTGGGGAACAGGAGAACTGGAGAAGTGGAGAACAGGAGAGCTGGAGAACTGGGGAACAGGAGAACTGGAGAACTGGAGAAGTGGGGAACAGGAGAACTGCAGAAGTGGGGAACAGAAGAACTGGAGAAGTGGGAAACAGGAGAACTAGAGAAGTGGGGAAGAGGAGAACAGGAGACCTGGAGAAGTGGGGAGCAGGAGAACTGGAGAACTGGAGAAGTGGGGAACAGGAGAAGTGGAGAACTGGAGAAGTGGGGAACTGGAGAACTGGAGAACTGGAGAAGTGGAGAACACGAGAATTGGAGAAGTGGGGAACTGAAGAACTGGGGAACTGGAGAACTGGAGAAGTGGGGAACAAGAAAACTGGAGAACTGGAGAAGTGGGGAACAGGAGAACTGGAGAACTGGATAAGTGGGGAACTGGAGAACTGGGGAACTGGAGAACTGGAGAAGTGGGGAACAGGAAAACTGGAGAACTGGAGAAGTGGGGAACAGGAGAAATGGAGAAGTGGAGAACAGGAGAACTAGAGAACTGGAGAAGTGGGGAACAGGAGAACTGGAGAACTGGAGAAGTTGGGAACAGGAGAACTGGAGAAGTGGAGAACAGGAGAACTGGAGAACTGGGGAACAGGAGAACTGGAGAACTGGAGAAGTGGGGAACAGTAGAACTGGAGAAGTGGAGAACAGGAGAACTGGAGAAGTGGGGAACAGGAGAACTGGAGAACTGGAGAACAGGAGAACTGGAGAACAGGAGAACTGAAGAAGAGGGGAACAGGAGAACTGGAGAAGTGGGGAACAGGAGAACTGGAGAACTGGAGAAGTGGAGAACACGAGAATTGGAGAAGTGGGGAACTGGAGAACTGGGGAACTGGAGAAATGGAGAAGTGGGGAACTGGAGAACTGGGGAACTGGAGAACTGGAGAAGTGGGGAACAGGAAAACTGGAGAAGTGGGGAACAGGAGAACTGGAGAGCTGGAGAACAGGAGAAGTGGGGAAGAGGAGAACAGGAGAACTGGAGAAGTGGGGAACTGGAGAACTGGAGAAGTGGGGAACAGGAGAACTGGCGAACTGGGGAACAGGAGAACTGGAGAAGTGGGGACAGCAGAACTGGAGAAGTGGGGAACTGGAGAACAGGAGAAGTGGGGAACAGGAGAACTGGAGAGCTGGAGAACAGGAGAAGTGGGGAAGAGGAGAACAGGAGAACTGGAGAAGTGGGGAACTGGAGAACTGGAGAAGTGGGGAACAGGAGAACTGGCGAACTGGGGAACAGGAGAACTGGAGAAGTGGGGACAGCAGAACTGGAGAAGTGGGGAAATGGAAAACAGGAGAAGTGTGGAACAGGAGAACTGGAGAAGTGGAGAACAGGAGAACTGGAGAACTGGGGAACAGGAGAACTGGAGAAGTGGGGAATAGGAGAACTGGAGAAGTGGGGAACAGGAGAACTGGAGAACTGGAGAACAGGAGAACTGGAGAACAGGAGAACTGGAGAAGAGGGGAACAGGAGAACTGGAGAAGTGGGGAACAGGAGACCTGGAGAACTGGAGAAGTGGAGAACACGTGAATTGGAGAAGTTTGGAACTGGAGAACTGGGGAACTGGAGAACTGGAGAAGTGGGGAACAGGAAAACTGGAGAAGTGGGGAACAGGAGAACTGGAGAGCTGGAGAACAGGAGAAGTGGGGAAGAGGAGAACAGGAGAACTGGAGAAGTGGGGAACTGCAGAACTGCAGAACTGGAGAAGTGGGGAACAGGAGAACTGGCGAACTGTGGAACAGGAGAACTGGAGAAGTGGGGACAGCAGAACTGGTGAAGTGGGGAACTGGAGAACAGGAGAAGTGGGGAACAGGAGAACTGGAGAAGTGGAGAACAGGAGAATTGGAGAACTGGGGAACAGGAGAACTGGAGAAGTGGGGAACAGGAGAACTGGAGAAGTGGGGAAAAGGAGAACTGGAGAACTGGAGAACAGGAGAACTGGAGAATAGGAGAACTGGAGAAGAGGGGAACAGGAGAACTGGAGAACAGGAGAACTGGAGAACAGGAGAACTGGAGAACAGGAGAACTGGAGAATAGGAGAACTGGAGAAGTGGGGAACAGTAAAACTGGAGAAGTGGGGAACAGGAGAACTGGAGAACTGGAGAACTGGAGAACTGGAGAAGTGGGGAACTGGAGAACTGGAGAAGTGGGGAACAGGAGAACTGCAGAACTGGAGAACAGGAGAACTGGAGAACAGGAAAACTGGCGAAGTGGGGAACAGCAGAAGTGGAGAAGTGTGGAACACGAGAACTGCAGAACTGGAGAACAGGAGAACTGGAGCAGTGGGGAACAGAAGAACTGGAGAACTGGGGAACTGGATAACTGGAGAAGTGAGGAACAGAAAAACTGGAGAACTGGGGAACTGGTGAACTGGAGAAGTGAGGAACAGGAGAACAGGAGAACTGGAGAAGTGGGGAATAGGAGAACTGAAGAACTGGGGAACTGGAGAACTGGAGAAGTGAGGAACAGGAGACAGGAGAACTGGAGAAGTGGGGAACAGGAGAACTGGAGAAGTGGGGAACAGGAGAACTGGAGAATTGGAGAACTGGAGAAGTGGGGAACAGGAGAACTGGATAACTGGAGAACAGGAGAAGTGGGGAACAGGAGAACAGGAGAACTGGAGAAGTGGGGAACAGGAGAACTGGAGAAGTGGGGAACAGGAGAACTGGAGAACAGGGGAAGTTGTGAACAGGAGAACTGGAGAAGTGGGGAACAGGAGAACTAGATAACTGGAGAACAGGAGAACAGGAGAACTGGAGAACTGGAGAACTGGGGAACAGGTGAAGTGGAGAACTGGAGAACTGGAGAATGGGAGACGTGAGGAACAGGAGAACAGGAGAACTGGAGAACTGGAGAATGGGAGAACTGAAGAACAGAAGAAATGGAGAATTGGAGAAATGATGCATTGGAGAACAGGAGAACTGGAGAAATGGGGAAGCAGGAGAACTGGAGAAGTGGGGAACAGTAGAAATGGAGAACTGGAGAAGTGGGGAACAGGAGAACTGGAGAATTGGAGAACTCGAGAACTGGGGAACTGGAGAACAGGAGAAGTGGGGAACAGGAGAACAGGAGAACTGGAGAAGTGGGGAACAGAAGAACTGGAGAAGTGGGGAACAGGAGAACAGGAGAACTGGAGAAGTGGGGAACAGTAGAACTGGAGAAGTGGGAAACAGGATAACTAGAGAAGTGGGGAAGAGGAGAACAGGAGAACTGGAGAAGTGGGGAACAGAAGAACTGGAGAAGTGGGGAACAGGAGAACAGGAGAACTGGAGAAGTGAGGAACAGGAGAACTGGAGAAGTGGGAAACAGGAGAACTAGAGAAGTGGGGAAGAGGAGAACAGGAGAACTTGAGAAGTGGGGAGCAGGAGAACTGGAGAAGTGGGGAACAGGAGAACTGGAGAACTGGGGAACAGGAGAACTGGAGAAGTGGGGAACAGGAGAAGTGGAGAAGTGGGGAACAGGAGAACTGGAGAACTGGAGAACAGGAGAACTGGAGAACAGGAGAACTGGAGAAGAGGAGAACAGGAGAACTGGAGAAGTGGAGAACAGGAGAACTGGAGAAGTGTGGAACAGGAGAACTGGAGAAGTGGAGAAGTGGAGAACTGGAGAACTGGAGAACTGGAGAAGTGGGGAACTGGAGAACTGGAGAACTGGGGAACTGGAGAACTGGAGAAGTGGGGAACTCGAGAAGTGGGGAAATGGAGATCTGGAGAACTGGGGAACTGGAGAACTGGAGAAGTGGGGAACAGGAGAACTGGAGAACTGGAGAAGTGGAGAATACGAGAATTGGAGAAGTGGGGAACTGGAGAACTGGAGAACAGGAGAACAGGAGAAGTGGGGAACTGGAGAACTGGACAACTGGGGAACTGGAGAACTGGAGAAGTGGGGAACTGGAGAAGTGGGGAACTGGAGAACTGGAGAACTGGGGAACTGGAGAACAGGAGAACTGGAGAAGTGAGCAACAGGAGAAATGGAGAAGTGGGAAACAGGAGAACTAGAGAAGTGGGGAAGGGGAGAACAGGAGAACTTGAGAAGTGGGGAGCAGGAGAACTGGAGAAGTGGGGAACAGGAGAACTGGAGAACTGGGGAACAGGAGAACTGGAGAAGTGGGGAACAGGAGAAGTGGAGAAGTGGGGAACAGGAGAACTGGAGAACTGGAGAACAGGAGAACTGGAGAACAGGAGAACTGGAGAACAGGAGAACAGGAGAACAGGAGAAGTGGAGAACAGGAGAACTGGAGAAGTGTGGAACAGGAGAACTGGAGAAGTGGAGAACTGGAGAACTGCAGAACTGGAGAACTGGAGAAGTGGGGAACTGGAGAACTGGAGAACTGGGGAACTGGAGAACTGGAGAAGTGGGGAACTGGAGAAGTGGGGAAATGGAGAACTGGAGAACTGGGGAACTGGAGAACTGGAGAAGTGGGGAACAGGAGAACTGGAGAACTGGAGAACTGGAGAAGTGGGGAACTGGAGAACTGGAGAACTGGGGAACTGGAGAACTGGAGAAGTGGGCAACTGGAGAAGTGGGGAAATGGAGAACTGGAGAACTGGGGAACAGGAGAACTGGAGAAGTGAGGAACAGGAGAACTGGAGAAGTGGGAAACAGGAGAACTAGAGAAGTGGGGAAGAGGCGAACAGGAGAACTTGAGAAGTGGGGAGCAGGAGAACTGGAGAAGTGGGGAACAGGAGAAGTGGAGAAGTGGGGAACAGGAGAAGTGGAGAAGTGGGGAACAGGAGAACTGGAGAACTGGAGAACAGGAGAACTGGAGAACAGGAGAACTGGAGAAGAGGAGAACAGGAGAACTGGAGAAGTGGAGAACAGGAGAACTGGAGAAGTGTGGAACAGGAGAACTGGAGAAGTGGAGAACTGGAGAACTGAAGAACTGGAGAAGTGGGGAACTGGAGAACTGGAGAACTGGGGAACTGGAGAACTGGAGAAGTGGGGAACTGGAGAACTGGAGAAGTGGGGAACAGGAGAACTGGAGAACTGGAAAAGTGGAGAACACGAGAATTGGAGAAGTGGGGAACTGGAGAACTGGAGAAAGGAGAACAGGAGAAGTGGGGAACTGGAGAACTGGACAACTGGGGAACTGGAGAACTGGAGAAGTGGGGAACTGGAGAAGTGGGGAACTGGAGAACTGGAGAACTGGGGAACTGGAGAACTGTAGAAGTGGGGAACTGGAGAAGTGGGGAACAGGAAAACTGGAGAAGTGGGGAACAGGAGAACTGGAGAACTGGAGAACAGGAGAATTGGGGAACAGGAGAAGTGGGGAACAGGAAATCTGGAGAAGTGGGGAACAGGAGAACTGGAGAACTGGAGAACAGGAGAAGTGGGGAAGACGAGAACAGGAGAACTGGAGAAGTGGAGAACTGGAGAACTGGAGAAGTGGGGAACAGGAGAACTGGCGAACTGGGGAACAGGAGAAGTGGAGAAGTGGGGAACAGCAGAACTGGAGAAGTGGGGAAATGGAGAACAGGAGAACTGGAGAAGTGGGGAACAGGAGAACTGGAAAAGAGGGGAACTGGAGAACTGGAGAACTGGAGAAGTGGGGAACAGGAGAACTGGAGAACTGGGGAACTGGGGAACAGGAGAACTGGAGAACTGGAGAAGAAGGGAGCAGGAGAACTGGAGAAGTGAGGAACAGGAGAAATGGAGAACTGGAGAAGTGGGGAACACGAGAACTGGAGAAATGGAGAAGTGGGGAACAGGAGAACTGGCGAACTGGGGAACAGGAGAACTGGAGAAGTGGTGAAGAGCAGAACTGGAGAAGTGGGGAACAGCAGAACGGGAGAAGTGGGGATCAGGAGAACTGGAGAACATGAGAAGTGGGGAACAGGAGAACAGGAGAACTGGAGAAGTGGGGAACTGGAGCACTGGAGAAGTGGGGAACAGGAGAACTGCAGAACTGGAGAACAGGAGAACCGGAGAACAGGAAAACTGGCGAAGTGGGGAACAGGAGAACTGGAGAACTGGAGAACTGGAGAAGTGTGGAACAGAAGAACTGGAGAACTGGGGAACACGAGAAGTGGAGAACTGGAGAACAGGAGAACTGGAGAAGTGGGGAACAGGTGAAGTGGAGAACTGGAGAACTGGAGAATGGGAGAAGTGAGGAACAGGAGAACAGGAGAACTGGAGAACTGGAGAACGGGAGAACTGGAGAAGTGGGGAACAGAAGAACTGGAGAACTGGGGAACACGAGAACTGGAGAACTGGAGAACAGGATAACTGGAGAAGTGGGGAACAGGTGAAGTGGAGAACTGGAGAACTGGAGAACGGAAGAAGTGAGGAACAGGAGAACAGGAGAACTGGAGAACTGGAGAACGGGAGAACTGAAGAACAGGAGAAAATGAGAATTGGAGAAATGATGCACTGAAGAACAGGAGAACTGGAGAAGTGGTGAAGCAGGAGAACTGGAGAATTGGAGAACTGGAGAAGTGGGGAACAGGAGAAGTGGGGAACAGGAGAACTTGAGAACTGGAGAAGTGGGGAACTGGAGAACTTGAGAAGTGGGGAACAGGAGAGCAGGAGAACTGGAGAAGTGGGGAACAGCATAACTGGAGAAGTGGGGAACTGGGGAACAGGAGAACTGGAGAACTGGCGAACTGGGGAACAGGAGAACTGGAGAAGTGGGGGACAGCAGAACTGGAGAAGTGGGGAACTGGAGAACAGGAGAAGTGGGGAACAGGAGAACTGGAGAACTGGAGAAGTGGGGAACAGGAGAACTGGAGAACTGTAGAAGAAGGGAACAAGAGAACTGGAGAAGTGAGGAACAGGTGAACTGGAGAACTGGAGAAGTGGGGAACACGAGAACTGGAGAAGTGGGGAGCAGGAGAACTGGATAGCTGGAGAACAGGAGAACAGGAGAACTGGAGAACTGGAGAACTGGAGAACGGGAGAACTGAAGAACAGGAGAAAGGGAGAATTGGGGAAATGATGCACTGGAGAACAGGAGAACTGGAGAAGTGGGGAAGCAGGAGAACTGGAGAAGTGGGGAACAGTACAACTGGAGAACTGGAGAAGTGGGGAACAGGAGAACTGGAGAATTGGAGAACTGGAGAAGTGGGGAACTGGAGAACAGGAGAAGTGGGGAACAGGAGAACAGGAGAACTGGAGAAGTGGGGAACAGGAGAACTGGAGAAGTGGAGAACAGGAGAGCTGGAGAACTGGGGAACAGGAGAACTGGAGAACTGGAGAAGTGGGGAACAGGAGAACTGCAGAAGTGGGGAACAGAAGATCTGGAGAAGTGGGAAACAGGAGAACTAGAGAAGTGGGGAAGAGGAGAACAGGAGACCTGGAGAAGTGGGGAGCAGGAGAACTGGAGAACTGGAGAAGTGGGGAACAGGAGAAGTGGAGAACTGGAGAAGTGGGGAACTGGAGAACTGGAGAACTGGAGAAGTGGAGAACACGAGAATTGGAGAAGTGGGGAACTGGAGAACTGGGGAACTGGAGAACTGGAGAAGTGGGGAACTGGAGAACTGGGGAACTGGAGAACTGGAGAAGTGGGGAACAGGAAAACTGGAGAACTGGAGAAGTGGGGAACAGGAGAACTGGAGAAGTGGAGAACAGGAGAACTAGAGAACTGGAGAAGTGGGGAACAGGAGAACTGGAGAACTGGAGAAGTTGGGAACAGGAGAAGTGGAGAACAGGAGAACTGGAGAACTGGGGAACAGGAGAACTGGAGAACTGGAGAAGTGGGGAACAGGAGAACTGGAGAAGTGGAGAACAGGAGAACTGGAGAAGTGGGGAACAGGAGAACTGGAGAACTGGAGAACAGGAGAACTGGAGAACAGGAGAACTGAAGAAGAGGGGAACAGGAGAACTGGAGAAGTGGGGAACAGGAGAACTGGAGAACTGGAGAAGTGGAGAACACGAGAATTGGAGAAGTGGGGAACTGGAGAACTGGGGAACTGGAGAAATGGAGAAGTGGGGAACTGGAGAACTGGGGAACTGGAGAACTGGAGAAGTGGGGAACAGGAAAACTGGAGAACTGGAGAAGTGGGGAACAGGAGAACTGGAGAAGTGGAGAACAGGAGAACTAGAGAACTGGAGAAGTGGGGAACAGGAGAACTGGAGAACTGGAGAAGTTGGGAAATGGAGAACAGGAGAACTGGAGAAGTGGGGAACAGGAGAACTGGAAAAGAGGGGAACTGGAGAACTGGAGAACTGGAGAAGTGGGGAACAGGAGAACTGGAGAACTGGGGAACTGGGGAACAGGAGAACTGGAGAACTGTAGAAGAAGGGAGCAGGAGAACTGGAGAAATGGAGAAGTGGGGAAGACGAGAACAGGAGAACTGGAGAAGTGGGGAACTGGATAACTGGAGAACTGGAGAAGTGGGGAACAGGAGAACTGGCGAACTGGGGAACAGGAGAACTGGAGAAGTGGTGAAGAGCAGAACTGGAGAAGTGGGGAACAGCAGAACTGGAGAAGTGGGGATCAGGAGAACTGGAGAACATGAGAAGTGGGGAACAGGAGAACAGGAGAACTGGAGAAGTGGGGAACTGGAGCACTGGAGAAGTGGGTAACAGGAGAACTGCAGAACTGGAGAACAGGAGAACCGGAGAACAGGAAAACTGGCGAAGTGAGGAACAGGAGAACTGGAGAACTGGAGAACTGGAGAAGTGGGGAACAGAAGAACTGGAGAACTGGGGAACACGAGAAGTGGAGAACTGGAGAACAGGAGAACTGGAGAAGTGGGGAACAGGTGAAGTGGAGAACTGGAGAACTGGAGAACGGGAGAAGTGAGGAACAGGAGAACAGGAGAACTGGAGAACTGGAGAACGGGAGAACTGGAGAAGTGGGGAACAGAAGAACTGGAGAACTGGGGAACACGAGAACTGGAGAACTGGAGAACAGGAGAACTGGAGAAGTGGGGAACAGGTGAAGTGGAGAACTGGAGAACTGGTGAACGGGAGAAGTGAGGAACAGGAGAACAGGAGAACTGGAGAACTGGAGAACGGGAGAACTGAAGAACAGGAGAAAATGAGAATTGGAGAAATGATGCACTGAAGAACAGGAGAACTGGAGAAGTGGTGAAGCAGGAGAACTGGAGAATTGGAGAACTGGAGAAGTGGGGAACAGGAGAAGTGCGGAACAGGAGAACTTGAGAACTGGAGAAGTGGGGAACTGGAGAACTTGAGAAGTGGGGAACAGGAGAGCAGGAGAACTGGAGAAGTGGGGAACAGCATAACTGGAGAAGTGGGGAACTGGGGAACAGGAGAATTGGAGAACTGGCGAACTGGGGAACAGGAGAACTGGAGAAGTGGGGGACAGCAGAACTGGAGAAGTGGGGAACTGGAGAACAGGAGAAGTGGGGAACAGGAGAACTGGAGAACTGGAGAAGTGGGGAACAGGAGAACTGGAGAAGTGGTGAAGAGCAGAACTGGAGAATTGGGGAACAGCAGAACTGGAGAAGTGGGGATCAGGAGAACTGGAGAACATGAGAAGTGAGGCACAGGAAAACAGGAGAACTGGAGAAGTGGGGAACTGGAGCACTGGAGAAGTGGGGAACAGGAGAACTGCAGAACTGGAGAACAGGAGAACCGGAGAACAGGAAAACTGGCGAAGTGGGGAACTGGAGAACTGGAGAACTGGAGAACTGGATAAGTGGGGAACAGAAGAACTGGAGAACTGGGGAACACGAGAAGTGGAGAACTGGAGAACAGGAGAACTGGAGAAGTGGGGAACAGGTGAAGTGGAGAACTGGAGAACTGGAGAACGGGAGAAGTGAGGAACAGGAGAACAGGAGAACTGGAGAACTGGAGAACGAGAGAACTGGAAAAGTGGGGAACAGAAGAACTGGAGAACTGGGGAACACGAGAACTGGAGAACTGGAGAACAGGAGAACTGGAGAAGTGGGGAACAGGTGAAGTGGAGAACTGGAGAACTGGAGAACGGGAGAAGTGAGGAACAGGAGAACAGGAGAACTGGAGAACTGGAGAACGGGAGAACTGAAGAACAGGAGAAAATGAGAATTGGAGAAATGATGCACTGAAGAACAGGAGAACTGGAGAAGTGGTAAAGCAGGAGAACTGGAGAATTGGAGAACTGGAGAAGTGGGGAACAGGAGAAGTGGGGAACAGGAGAACTTGAGAACTGGAGAAGTGGGGAACTGGAGAACTTGAGAAGTGGGGAACAGGAGAGCAGGAGAACTGGAGAAGTGGGGAACAGCATAACTGGAGAAGTGGGGAACTGGGGAACAGGAGAACTGGAGAACTGGCGAACTGGGGAACAGGAGAACTGGAGAAGTGGGGGACAGCAGAACTGGAGAAGTGGGGAACTGGAGAACAGGAGAAGTGGGGAACAGGAGAACTGGAGAACTGGAGAAGTGGGGAACAGGAGAACTGGAGAACTGTAGAAGAAGGGAACAAGAGAACTGGAGAAGTGGGGAACAGGAGAACTGGATAACTGGAGAACAGGAGAACAGGAGAACTGGAGAACTGGAGAACTGGAGAACGGGAGAACTAAAGAACAGGAGAAAGGGAGAATTGGGGAAATGATGCACTGGAGAACAGGAGAACTGGAGAAGTGGGGAAGCAGGAGAACTGGAGAAGTGGGGAACAGTACAACTGGAGAACTGGAGAAGTGGGGAACAGGAGAACTGGAGAATTGGAGAACTGGAGAAGTGGGGAACTGGAGAACAGGAGAAGTGGGGAACAGGAGAACAGAAGAACTGGAGAAGTGGGGAACAGGAGAACTGGAGAAGTGGAGAACAGGAGAGCTGGAGAACTGGGGAACAGGAGAACTGGAGAACTGGAGAAGTGGGGAACAGGAGAACTGCAGAAGTGGGGAACAGAAGAACTGGAGAAGTGGGAAACAGGAGAACTAGAGAAGTGGGGAAGAGGAGAACAGGAGACCTGGAGAAGTGGGGAGCAGGAGAACTGGAGAACTGGAGAAGTGGAGAACACGAGAATTGGAGAAGTGGGGAACTGGAGAACTGGGGAACTGGAGAACTGGAGAAGTGGGGAACTGGAGAACTGGGGAACTGGAGAACTGGAGAAGTGGGGAACAGGAAAAATGGAGAACTGGAGAAGTGGGGAACAGGAGAACTGGAGAAGTGGAGAACAGGAGAACTAGAGAACTGGAGAAGTGGGGAACAGGAGAACTGGAGAACTGGAGAAGTTGGGAACAGGAGAAGTGGAGAACAGGAGAACTGGAGAACTGGGGAACAGGAGAACTGGAGAACTGGAGAAGTGGGGAACAGGAGAACTGGAGAAGTGGAGAACTGGAGAACTGGAGAAGTGGGGAACAGGAGAACTGGAGAACTGGAGAACAGGAGAACTGGAGAACAGGAGAACTGAAGAAGAGGGGAACAGGAGAACTGGAGAAGTGGGGAACAGGAGAACTGGAGAACTGGAGAAGTGGAGAACACGAGAATTGGAGAAGTGGTGAACTGGAGAACTGGGGAACTGGAGAAATGGAGAAGTGGGGAACTGGAGAACTGGGGAACTGGAGAACTGGAGAAGTGGGGAACAGGAAAACTGGAGAACTGGAGAAGTGGGGAACAGGAGAACTGGAGAAGTGGAGAACAGGAGAACTAGAGAACTGGAGAAGTGGGGAACAGGAGAACTGGAGAACTGGAGAAGTTGGGAACAGGAGAAGTGGAGAACAGGAGAACTGGAGAACTGGGGAACAGGAGAACTGGAGAACAGGAGAAGTGGGGAACAGGAGAACTGGAGAAGTGGAGAACAGGAGAACTGGAGAAGTGGAGAAGTGGAGAACACGAGAATTGGAGAAGTGGGGAACTGGAGAACTGGGGAACTGGAGAAATGGAGAAGTGGGGAACTGGAGAACTGGGGAACTGGAGAACTGGAGAAGTGGGGAACAGGAAAACTGGAGAAGTGGGGAACAGGAGAACTGGAGAGCTGGAGAACAGGAGAAGTGGGGAAGAGGAGAACAGGAGAACTGGAGAAGTGGGGAACTGGAGAACTGGAGAAGTGGGGAACAGTAGAACTGGCGAACTGGGGAACAGGAGAACTGGAGAAGTGGGGACAGCCGAACTGGAGAAGTGGGGAACTGGAGAACAGGAGAAGTGGGGAACAGGAGAACTGGAGAGCTGGAGAACAGGAGAAGTGGGGAAGAGGAGAACAGGAGAACTGGAGAAGTGGGGAACTGGAGAACTGGAGAAGTGGGGAACAGGAGAACTGGCGAACTGGGGAACAGGAGAACTGGAGAAGTGGGGACAGCAGAACTGGAGAAGTGGCGAACTGGAAAACAGGAGAAGTGGGGAACAGGAGAACTGGAGAAGTGGAGAACAGGAGAACTGGAGAACTGGGGAACAGGAGAACTGGAGAAGTGGGGAATAGGAGAACTGGAGAAGTGGGGAACAGGAGAACTGGAGAACTGGAGAACAGGAAAACTGGAGAATAGGAGAACTGGAGAAGTGGGGAACAGGAAAACTGGAGAACTGGAGAAGTTGGGAACAGGAGAACTGGAGAAGAGGGGAACTGGAGAACTGGAGAACTGGAGAAGTCGGGAACAGAAGAACTGGCGAACTGGAGAAGTGGGGAAGAGGAGAACTGGAGAAGTGGAGAACAGGAGAGCTGGAGAACTGGGGAACAGGAGAACTGGAGAACTGGAGAAGTGGGGAACAGGAGAACTGCAGAAGTGGGGAACAGAAGAACTGGAGAAGTGGGAAACAGGAGAACTAGAGAAGTGGGGAAGAGGAGAACAGGAGACCTGGAGAAGTGGGGAGCAGGAGAACTGGAGAACTGGAGAAGTGGGGAACAGGAGAAGTGGAGAACTGGAGAAGTGGGGAACTGGAGAACTGGAGAACTGGAGAAGTGGAGAACACGAGAATTGGAGAAGTGGGGAACTGGAGAACTGGGGAACTGGAGAACTGGAGAAGTGGGGAACTGGAGAACTGGGGAACTGGAGAACTGGAGAAGTGGGGAACAGGAAAACTGGAGAACTGGAGAAGTGGGGAAGAGGAGAACTGGAGAAGTGGAGAACAGGAGAACTAGAGAACTGGAGAAGTGGGGAACAGGAGAACTGGAGAACTGGAGAAGTTGGGAACAGGAGAAGTGGAGAACAGGAGAACTGGAGAACTGGGGAACAGGAGAACTGGAGAACTGGAGAAGTGGGGAACAGGAGAACTGGAGAAGTGGAGAACAGGAGAACTGGAGAAGTGGGGAACAGGAGAACTGGAGAACTGGAGAACAGGAGAACTGGAGAACAGGAGAACTGAAGAAGAGGGGAACAGGAGAACTGGAGAAGTGGGGAACAGGAGAACTGGAGAACTGGAGAAGTGGAGAACACGAGAATTGGAGAAGTGGGGAACTGGAGAACTGGGGAACTGGAGAAATGGAGAAGTGGGGAACTGGAGAACTGGGGAACTGGAGAACTGGAGAAGTGGGGAACAGGAAAACTGGAGAACTGGAGAAGTGGGGAACAGGAGAACTGGAGAAGTGGAGAACAGGAGAACTAGAGAACTGGAGAAGTGGGGAACAGGAGAACTGGAGAACTGGAGAAGTTGGGAACAGGAGAAGTCGAGAACAGGAGAACTGGAGAACTGGGGAACAGGAGAACTGGAGAACAGGAGAAGTGGGGAACAGGAGAACTGGAGAAGTGGAGAACAGGAGAACTGGAGAAGTGGAGAAGTGGAGAACACGAGAATTGGAGAAGTGGGGAACTGGAGAACTGGGGAACTGGAGAAATGGAGAAGTGGGGAACTGGAGAACTGGGGAACTGGAGAACTGGAGAAGTGGGGAACAGGAAAACTGGAGAAGTGGGGAACAGGAGAACTGGAGAGCTGGAGAACAGGAGAAGTGGGGAAGAGGAGAACAGGAGAACTGGAGAAGTGGGGAACTGGAGAACTGGAGAAGTGGGGAACAGGAGAACTGGCGAACTGGGGAACAGGAGAACTGGAGAAGTGGGGACAGCAGAACTGGAGAAGTGGGGAACTGGAGAACAGGAGAAGTGGGGAACAGGAGAACTGGAGAGCTGGAGAACAGGAGAAGTGGGGAAGAGGAGAACAGGAGAACTGGAGAAGTGGGGAACTGGAGAACTGGAGAAGTGGGGAACAGGAGAACTGGCGAACTGGGGAACAGGAGAACTGGAGAAGTGGGGACAGCAGAACTGGAGAAGTGGGGAACTGGAAAACAGGAGAAGTGGGGAACAGGAGAACTGGAGAAGTGGAGAACAGGAGAACTGGAGAACTGGGGAACAGGAGAACTGGAGAAGTGGGGAATAGGAGAACTGGAGAAGTGGGGAACAGGAGAACTGGAGAACTGGAGAACAGGAAAACTGGAGAATAGGAGAACTGGAGAAGTGGGGAACAGAAGAACTGGCGAACTGGAGAAGTGGGGAAGAGGAGAACTGGAGAAGTGGGAAACAGGAGAACTGGACAAGTGGAGAAGTGGGGAAAAGGAGAACTGGAGAATTGGAGAACTGGAGAAGTGGGGAACTGGAGAACTGGAGAATTGGAGAAGTGGGGAACAGGAGAACTGGAGAACTGGAGAAGTGGGGAACAGGAGAACTGGAGAAGTGGAGAACAGGAGAACTGGAGAACTGGGGAACAGGAGAACTGGAGAAGTGGGGAACAGGAGAACTGGAGAACTGGAGAACAGGAGAACTGGAGAACAGGAGAACTGGAGAAGAGGGGAACAGGAGAACTGGAGAAGTGGGGAACAGGAGACCTGGAGAAGTGGAGAAGTGGAGAACACGAGAATTGGAGAAGTGGGGAACTGGAGAACTGGGGAACTGGAGAACTGGAGAAGTGGTGAACTGGAGAACTGGGGAACTGGGGAACTGGAGAAGTGGGGAACAGGAAAACTGGAGAAGTGGGGAACAGGAGAACTGGAGAGCTGGAGAACAGGAGAAGTGGGGAAGAGGAGAACAGGAGAACTGGAGAAGTGGGGAACTGCAGAACTGCAGAACTGGAGAAGTGGGGAACAGGAGAACTGGCGAACTGTGGAACAGGAGAACTGGAGAAGTGGGGACAGCAGAACTGCTGAAGTGGGGAACTGGAGAACAGGAGAAGTGGGGAACAGGAGAACTGGAGAAGTGGAGAACAGGAGAATTGGAGAACTGGGGAACAGGAGAACTGGAGAACTAGAGAACAGGAGAACTGGAGAATAGGAGAACTGGAGAAGAGGGGAACAGGAGAACTGGAGAACAGGAGAACTGGAGAATAGGAGAACTGGAGAACAGGAGAACTGCAGAATAGGAGAACTGGAGAAGTGGGGAACAGTAAAACTGGAGAAGTGGGGAACAGGAGAACTGGAGAACTGGAGAACTGGAGAACTGGAGAAGTGGGGAACTGGAGAACTGGAGAAGTGGGGAACAGGAGAACTGCAGAACTGGAGAACAGGAGAACTGGAGAACAGGAAAACTGGCGAAGTGGGGAACAGCAGAAGTGGAGAAGTGTGGAACACGAGAACTGCAGAACTGGAGAACAGGAGAACTGGAGCAGTGGGGAACAGAAGAACTGGAGAACTGGGGAACTGGAGAACTGGAGAAGTGAGGAACAGAAAAACTGGAGAACTGGGGAACTGGTGAACTGGAGAAGTGAGGAACAGGAGAACAGGAGAACTGGAGAAGTGGGGAATAGGAGAACTGGAGAACTGTGGAACTGGAGAACTGGAGAACTGGGGAACAGGAGAACTGGAGAACAGGAGAAGTGGGGAACAGGAGAACTGGAGAAGTGGAGAACAGGAGAACTGGAGAAGTGGAGAAGTGGAGAACACGAGAATTGGAGAAGTGGGGAACTGGAGAACTGGGGAACTGGAGAAATGGAGAAGTGGGGAACTGGAGAACTGGGGAACTGGAGAACTGGAGAAGTGGGGAACAGGAAAACTGGAGAAGTGGGGAACTGGAGAACTGGAGAGCTGGAGAACAGGAGAAGTGGGGAAGAGGAGAACAGGAGAACTGGAGAAGTGGGGAACTGGAGAACTGGAGAAGTGGGGAACAGGAGAACTGGCGAACTGGGGAACAGGAGAACTGGAGAAGTGGGGACAGCAGAACTGGAGAAGTGGGGAACTGGAGAACAGGAGAAGTGGGGAACAGGAGAACTGGAGAGCTGGAGAACAGGAGAAGTGGGGAAGAGGAGAACAGGAGAACTGGAGAAGTGGGGAACTGGAGAACTGGAGAAGTGGGGAACAGGAGAACTGGCGAACTGGGGAACAGGAGAACTGGAGAAGTGGGGACAGCAGAACTGGAGAAGTGGGGAACTGGAAAACAGGAGAAGTGGGGAACAGGAGAACTGGAGAAGTGGAGAACAGGAGAACTGGAGAACTGGGGAACAGGAGAACTGGAGAAGTGGGGAATAGGAGAACTGGAGAAGTGGGGAACAGGAGAACTGGAGAACTGGAGTACAGGAAAACTGGAGAATAGGAGAACTGGAGAAGTGGGGAACAGGAAAACTGGAGAACTGGAGAAGTTGGGAACAGGAGAACTGGAGAAGAGGGGAACTGGAGAACTGGAGAACTGGAGAAGTCGGGAACAGAAGAACTGGCGAACTGGAGAAGTGGGGAAGAGGAGAACTGGAGAAGTGGGAAACAGGAGAACTGGACAAGTGGAGAAGTGGGGAAAAGGAGAACTGGAGAATTGGAGAACTGGAGAAGTGGGGAACTGGAGAACTGGAGAATTGGAGAAGTGGGGAACAGGAGAACTGGAGAACTGGAGAAGTGGGGAACAGGAGAACTGGAGAAGTGGAGAACAGGAGAACTGGAGAACTGGGGAACAGGAGAACTGGAGAAGTGGGGAACAGGAGAACTGGAGAACTGGAGAACAGGAGAACTGGAGAACAGGAGAACTGGAGAAGAGGGGAACAGGAGAACTGGAGAAGTGGGGAACAGGAGACCTGGAGAACTGGAGAAGTGGAGAACACGAGAATTGGAGAAGTGGGGAACTGGAGAACTGGGGAACTGGAGAACTGGAGAAGTGGTGAACTGGAGAACTGGGGAACTGGAGAACTGGAGAAGTGGGGAACAGGAAAACTGGAGAAGTGGGGAACAGGAGAACTGGAGAGCTGGAGAACAGGAGAAGTGGGGAAGAGGAGAACAGGAGAACTGGAGAAGTGGGGAACTGCAGAACTGCAGAACTGGAGAAGTGGGGAACAGGAGAACTGGCGAACTGTGGAACAGGAGAACTGGAGAAGTGGGGACAGCAGAACTGCTGAAGTGGGGAACTGGAGAACAGGAGAAGTGGGGAACAGGAGAACTGGAGAAGTGGAGAACAGGAGAATTGGAGAACTGGGGAACAGGAGAACTGGAGAACTGGAGAACAGGAGAACTGGAGAATAGGAGAACTGGAGAAGAGGGGAACAGGAGAACTGGAGAACAGGAGAACTGGAGAATAGGAGAACTGGAGAACAGGAGAACTGCAGAATAGGAGAACTGGAGAAGTGGGGAACAGTAAAACTGGAGAAGTGGGGAACAGGAGAACTGGAGAACTGGAGAACTGGAGAACTGGAGAAGTGGGGAACTGGAGAACTGGAGAAGTGGGGAACAGGAGAACTGCAGAACTGGAGAACAGGAGAACTGGAGAACAGGAAAACTGGCGAAGTGGGGAACAGCAGAAGTGTAGAAGTGTGGAACACGAGAACTGCAGAACTGGAGAACAGGAGAACTGGAGCAGTGGGGAACAGAAGAACTGGAGAACTGGGGAACTGGAGAACTGGAGAAGTGAGGAACAGAAAAACTGGAGAACTGGGGAACTGGTGAACTGGAGAAGTGAGGAACAGGAGAACAGGAGAACTGGAGAAGTGGGGAATAGGAGAACTGGAGAACTGTGGAACTGGAGAACTGGAGAAGTGAGGAACAGGAGACAGGAGAACTGGAGAAGTGGGGAACAGGAGAACTGGAGAAGTGGGGAACAGGAGAACTGGAGAATTGGAGAACTGGAGAAGTGGGGAACTGGAGAACAGGAGAAGTGGGGAACAGGAGAACTGGAGAACTGGAGAAGTGGGGAACTGGAGAACTTGAGAAGTTGGGAACAGGAGAGCAGGAGAAATGGAGATGTGGGGAACAGGAGAACTGGAGAAGTGGGGAACAGGAGAATTGGAGAACTGGAGAACGGGAGAACTGAAGAACAGGAGAAAATGAGAATTGGAGAAATGTTGCACTGGAGAACAGGAGAACTGAAGAAGTGGTGAAGCAGGAGAATTGGAGAAGTGGGGAGCAGTAGAACTGGAGAACTGGTGAAGTGGGGAACAGGAGAACAGGAGAACTGGAGAAGTGAGTAACAGGAGAACTGGAGAAGTGGGAAGCAGGAGAACAGGAGAACTGGAGAAATGGGGAACAGGAGAACTGGAGAAGTGGGGAACAGGAGAACAGAAGAACTGGAGAAGTCGGGAACAGAAGAACTGGCGAACTGGAGAAGTGGGGAAGAGGAGAACTGGAGAAGTGGGAAACAGGAGAACTGGACAAGTGGAGAAGTGGGGAACAGGAGAACTGGAGAATTGGACAACTGGAGAAGTGGGGAACAGGAGAACTGGAGAATTGGAGAAGTGGGGAACTGGAGAACTGGAGAACTGAAGAACAGGAGAAAATGAGAATTGGAGAAATTATGCACTGAAGAACAGGAGAACTGAAGAAGTGTTGAAGCAGGAGAATTGGAGAAGTAGGGAACAGTAGAAATGGAGAAATGGAGAAGTGGGGAGCAGGACAACTGGAGAATTGGAGAACTGGAGAAGTGGGGAACTGGAGAACAGGAGAAGTGGGGAACAGGAGAACAGGAGAACTGGAGAAGTGGGGACAGCAGAACTGGAGAAGTGGGGAACTGGAGAACTGGAGAACTGGAGAAGTGGGGAACAGGAGAACAGGAGAAGTGGGGATCAAGGAGAACAGGAGAACTGGAGAAGTGGGGAACAGGAGAACTGGAGAAGTGGGGAACAGGGGAACAGGAGAAGTTGTGAACAGGAGAACTGGAGAAGTGGGGAACAGGACAACTGAATAACTGGAGAACAGGAGAACAGGAGAACTGGAGAACTGGAGAACTGGGGAACAGGTGAAGTGGAGAACTGGAGAACTGGAGAATGGGAGAAGTGAGGAACAGGAGAACAGGAGAACTGGAGAACTGGAGAATGGGAGAACTGAAGAACAGGAGAAAGGGAGAAATGGAGAAATGATGCACTGGAGAACAGGAGAACTGGAGAAGTGGGGAAGCAGGAGAACTGGAGAAGTGGGGAACAGTACAACTGGAGAACTGGAGAAGTGGGGAACAGGAGAACTGGAGAATTGGGGACAGCAGAACTGGAGAAGTGGGGAACTGGAGAACAGGAGAAGTGGGGAACAGGAGAACTGGAGAGCTGGAGAACAGGAGAAGTGGGGAAGTGGGGACAGCAGAACTGGAGAAGTGGGGAACTGGAGAACTGGAGAAGTGGGGAATAGGAGAACTGGAGAAGTGGGGAACAGGAGAACTGGAGAACTGGAGAACAGGAAAACTGGAGAATAGGAGAACTGGAGAAGTGGGGAACAGGAAAACTGGAGAACTGGAGAAGTTGGGAACAGGAGAACTGGAGAAGTGGGGAACAGGAGACCTGGAGAACTGGAGAAGTGGAGAACACGAGAATTGGAGAAGTGGGGAACTGGAGAACTGGGGAACTGGAGAACTGGAGAAGTGGTGAACTGGAGAACTGGGGAACTGGAGAACTGGAGAAGTGGGGAACAGGAAAACTGGAGAAGTGGGGAACAGGAGAACTGGAGAGCTGGAGAACAGGAGAAGTGGGGAAGAGGAGAACAGGAGAACTGGAGAAGTGGGGAACTGCAGAACTGCAGAACTGGAGAAGTGGGGAACAGGAGAACTGGCGAACTGTGGAACAGGAGAACTGGAGAAGTGGGGACAGCAGAACTGCTGAAGTGGGGAACTGGAGAACAGGAGAAGTGGGGAACAGGAGAACTGGAGAAGTGGAGAACAGGAGAATTGGAGAACTGGGGAACAGGAGAACTGGAGAACTGGAGAACAGGAGAACTGGAGAATAGGAGAACTGGAGAAGAGGGGAACAGGAGAACTGGAGAACAGGAGAACTGGAGAATAGGAGAACTGGAGAACAGGAGAACTGCAGAATAGGAGAACTGGAGAAGTGGGGAACAGTAAAACTGGAGAAGTGGGGAACAGGAGAACTGGAGAACTGGAGAACTGGAGAACTGGAGAAGTGGGGAACTGGAGAACTGGAGAAGTGGGGAACAGGAGAACTGCAGAACTGGAGAACAGGAGAACTGGAGAACAGGAAAACTGGCGAAGTGGGGAACAGCAGAAGTGTAGAAGTGTGGAACACGAGGACTGCAGAACTGGAGAACAGGAGAACTGGAGCAGTGGGGAACAGAAGAACTGGAGAACTGGGGAACTGGAGAACTGGAGAAGTGAGGAACAGAAAAACTGGAGAACTGGGGAACTGGTGAACTGGAGAAGTGAGGAACAGGAGAACAGGAGAACTGGAGAAGTGGGGAATAGGAGAACTGGAGAACTGTGGAACTGGAGAACTGGAGAAGTGAGGAACAGGAGACAGGAGAACTGGAGATGTGGGGAACAGGAGAACTGGAGAAGTGGGGAACAGGAGAACTGGAGAATTGGAGAACTGGAGAAGTGGGGAACTGGAGAACAGGAGAAGTGGGGAACAGGAGAACTGGAGAACTGGAGAAGTGGGGAACTGGAGAACTTGAGAAGTTGGGAACAGGAGAGCAGGAGAAATGGAGATTTGGGGAACAGGAGAACTGGAGAAGTGGGGAACAGGAGAATTGGAGAACTGGAGAACGGGAGAACTGAAGAACAGGAGAAAATGAGAATTGGAGAAATGTTGCACTGGAGAACAGGAGAACTGAAGAAGTGGTGAAGCAGGAGAATTGGAGAAGTGGGGAGCAGTAGAACTGGAGAACTGGTGAAGTGGGGAACAGGAGAATTGAAGAATTGGAGAACTGGAGAAGTGGGGAACTGGAGAACAGGAGAACTGGAGAAGTGAGTAACAGGAGAACTGGAGAAGTGGGAAGCAGGAGAACAGGAGAACTGGAGAAATGGGGAACAGGAGAACTGGAGAAGTGGGGAACAGGAGAACAGAAGAACTGGAGAAGTCGGGAACAGAAGAACTGGCGAACTGGAGAAGTGGGGAAGAGGAGAACTGGAGAAGTGGGAAACAGGAGAACTGGACAAGTGGAGAAGTGGGGAACAGGAGAACTGGAGAATTGGACAACTGGAGAAGTGGGGAACAGGAGAACTGGAGAATTGGAGAAGTGGGGAACTGGAGAACTGGAGAACTGAAGAACAGGAGAAAATGAGAATTGGAGAAATTATGCACTGAAGAACAGGAGAACTGAAGAAGTGTTGAAGCAGGAGAATTGGAGAAGTGGGGAACAGTAGAAATGGAGAAATGGAGAAGTGGGGAGCAGGACAACTGGAGAATTGGAGAACTGGAGAAGTGGGGAACTGGAGAACAGGAGAAGTGGGGAACAGGAGAACAGGAGAACTGGAGAAGTGGGGACAGCAGAACTGGAGAAGTGGGGAACTGGAGAACTGGAGAACTGGAGAAGTGGGGAACAGGAGAACAGGAGAAGTGGGGATCAAGGAGAACAGGAGAACTGGAGAAGTGGGGAACAGGAGAACTGGAGAAGTGGGGAACAGGGGAACAGGAGAAGTTGTGAACAGGAGAACTGGAGAAGTGGGGAACAGGAGAACTGAATAACTGGAGAACAGGAGAACAGGAGAACTGGAGAACTGGAGAACTGCGGAACAGGTGAAGTGGAGAACTGGAGAACTGGAGAATGGGAGAAGTGAGGAACAGGAGAACAGGAGAACTGGAGAACTGGAGAATGGGAGAACTGAAGAACAGGAGAAAGGGAGAATTGGAGAAATGATGCACTGGAGAACAGGAGAACTGGAGAAGTGGGGAAGCAGGAGAACTGGAGAAGTGGGGAACAGTACAACTGGAGAACTGGAGAAGTGGGGAACAGGAGAACTGGAGAATTGGAGAACTGGAGAAGTGGGGAACTGGCGAACAGGAGAAGTGGGGAACAGGAGAACAGGAGAACTGGAGAAGTGGGGAACAGGAGAACTGGAGAAGTGGAGAACAGGAGAGCTTGAGAACTGGGGAACAGGAGAAATGGTGAACTGGAGAAGTGGGGAACAGGAGAACTGCAAAAGTGGGGAACAGAAGAACTGGAGAAGTGGGAAACAGGAGATCTAGAGAAGTGGGGAAGAGAAGAACAGGAGACCTGGAGAAGTGGGGAGCAGCAGAACTGGAGAACTGGAGAAGTGGGGAACAGGAGAACTGGAGAACTTGAGAAGTGGGGTACTGGAGAACTGGAGAACTGGAGAAGTGGAGAACACGAGAAAATGGAGAAGTGGGGAACTGGAGAACTGGGGAACTGGAGAACTGGAGAAGTGGGGAACTGGAGAACTGGGGAACTGGAGAACTGGAGAAGTGGGGAACAGGAAAACTGGAGAACTGGAGAAGTGGGGAACAGGAGAACTGGAGAAGTGGAAAACAGGAGAACTGGAGAACTGGAGAAGTGGGGAACAGGAGAACTGGAGAACTGGAGAAGTTGGGAACAGGAGAACTGGAGAAGTGGAGAACAGGAGAACTGGAGAACTGGGGAACAGGAGAACTGGAGAACTGGAGAAGTGGGGAACAGGAGAACTGGAGAAGTGGAGAACAGGAGAACTGGAGAACTGGGGAACAGGAGAACTGGAGAAGTGGGGAACAGGAGAACTGGAGAACTGGAGAACAGGAGAACTGGAGAACAGGAGAACTGGAGAAGAGGGGAACAGGAGAACTGGAGAAGTGGGGAACAGGAGAACTGGAGAACTGGAGAAGTGGAGAACACGACAATTGGAGAAGTGGGGAACTGGAGAACTGGGGAACTGGAGAACTGGAGAAGTGGGGAACTGGAGAACTGGGGAACTGGAGAACTGGAGAAGTGGGGAACAGGAAAACTGGAGAAGTGGGGAACAGGAGAACTGGCGAGCTGGAGAACAGGAGAAGTGGGGAAGAGGAGAACAGGAGAACTGGAGAAGTGGAAAACAGGAGAACAGGAGAACTGGAGAAGTGGGGAACAGGAGAACTGGAGAAGTGGGGAACAGGAGAACAGAATAACTGGAGAAGTCGGGAACAGAAGAACTGGCGATCTGGAGAAGTGGGGAAGAGGAGAACTGGAGAAGTGGGAAACAGGAGAACTGGACATGTGGAGAAGTGGGGAACAGGAGAACTGGAGAATTGGACAACTGGAGAAGTGGGGAACAGGAGTACTGGAGAATTGGAGAATTGGGGAACTGGAGAACTGGAGAACTGAAGAACAGGAGAAAATGAGAATTGGAGAAATGATGCACTGAAGAACAGGAGAACTGAAGAAGTGGTGAAGCAGGAGAATTGGAGAAGTGGGGAACAGTAGAAATGGAGAACTGGAGAAGTGGGGAGCAGGACAACTGGAGAATTTGAGAACTGGAGAAGTGGGGAACTGGAGAACAGGAGAAGTGGGGAATAGCAGAACTGCAGAAGTGGGGAACAGGAGAACTGGAGAAGTGGGGAACAGGAGAACAGGAGAACTGGAGAAGTGGGGAACAGGAGAACAGGAGAACTGGAGAAGTGGGGAACAGGAGAACTGGAGAAGTGGGGAACAGGTGAACAGGAGAAGTTGTGAACAGGAGAACTGGAGAAGTGGGGAACAGGAGAACTGAATAACTGGAGAACAGGAGAACAGGAGAACTGGAGAACTGGAGAACTGGGGAACAGGTGAAGTGGAGAACTGGAGAACTGGAGAATGGGAGAAGTGAGGAACAGGAGAACAGGAGAACTGGAGAACTGGAGAATGGGAGAACTGAAGAACAGGAGAAAGGGAGAATTGGGGAAATGATGCACTGGAGAACAGGAGAACTGGAGAAGTGGGGAAGCAGGAGAACTGGAGAAGTGGGGAACAGTACAACTGGAGAACTGGAGAAGTGGGGAACAGGAGAACTGGAGAATTGGAGAACTGGAGAAGTGGGGAACTGGAGAACAGGAGAAGTGGGGAACAGGAGAACAGGAAAACTGGAGAAGTGGGGAACAGGAGAACTGGAGAAGTGGAGAACAGGAGAGCTGGAGAACTGGGGAACAGGAGAAATGGAGAACTGGAGAAGTGGGGAACAGGAGAACTGCAGAAGTGGGGAACAGAAGAACTGGAGAAGTGGGAAACAGGAGATCTAGAGAAGTGGGGAAGAGAAGAACAGGAGACCTGGAGAAGTGGGGAGCAGCAGAAATGGAGAACTGGAGAAGTGGGGAACAGGAGAACTGGAGAACTGGAGAAGTGGGGAACTAGAGAACTGGAGAACTGGAGAAGTGGAGAACACGTGAAAATGGAGAAGTGGGGAACTGGAGAACTGGGGAACTGGAGAACTGGAGAAGTTGGGAACTGGAGAATTGGAGAACTGGGGAACAGGAGAACTGGAGAACTGGAGAAGTGGGGAACAGGAGAACTGGAGAAGTGGAGAACAGGAGAACTGGAGAACTGGGGAACAGGAGAACTGGAGAAGTGGGGAACAGGAGAACTGGAGAACTGGAGAACAGGAGAACTGGAGAACAGGAGAACTGGAGAAGAGGGGAACAGGAGAACTGGAGAAGTGGGGAACAGGAGAACTGGAGAACTGGAGAAATGGAGAACACGACAATTGGAGAAGTGGGGAACTGGAGAACTGGGGAACTGGAGAACTGGAGAAGTGGGGAACTGGAGAACTGGGGAACTGGAGAACTGGAGAAGTGGGGAACAGGAAAACTGGAGAAGTGGGGAACAGGAGAACTGGCGAGCTGGAGAACAGGAGAAGTGGGGAAGAGGAGAACAGGAGAACTGGAGAAGTGGAAAACAGGAGAACAGGAGAACTGGAGAAGTGGGGAACAGGAGAACTGGAGAAGTGGGGAACAGGAGAACAGAAGAACTGGAGAAGTCGGGAACAGAAGAACTGGCGAACTGGAGAAGTGGGGAAGAGGAGAACTGGAGAAGTGGGAAACAGGAGAACTGGACAAGTGGAGATGTGGGGAACAGGAGAACTGGAGAATTGGACAACTGGAGAAGTGGGGAACAGGAGTACTGGAGAATTGGAGAATTGGGGAACTGGAGAACTGGAGAACTGAAGAACAGGAGAAAATGAGAATTGGAGAAATGATGCACTGAAGAACAGGAGAACTGAAGAAGTGGTGAAGCAGGAGAATTGGAGAAGTGGGGAACAGTAGAAATGGAGAACTGGAGAAGTGGGGAGCAGGACAACTGGAGAATTTGAGAACTGGAGAAGTGGGGAACTGGAGAACAGGAGAAGTGGGGAATAGCAGAACTGCAGAAGTGGGGAACAGGAGAACTGGAGAAGTGGGGAACAGGAGAACAGGAGAACTGGAGAAGTGGGGAACAGGAGAACAGGAGAACTGGAGAAGTGGGGAACAGGAGAACTGGAGAAGTGGGGAACAGGTGAACAGGAGAAGTTGTGAACAGGAGAACTGGAGAAGTGGGGAACAGGAGAACTGAATAACTGGAGAACAGGAGAACAGGAGAACTGGAGAACTGGAGAACTGGGGAACAGGTGAAGTGGAGAACTGGAGAACTGGAGAATGGGAGAAGTGAGGAACAGGAGAACAGGAGAACTGGAGAACTGGAGAATGGGAGAACTGAAGAACAGGAGAAAGGGAGAATTGGAGAAATGATGCACTGGAGAACAGGAGAACTGGAGAAGTGGGGAAGCAGGAGAACTGGAGAAGTGGGGAACAGTACAACTGGAGAACTGGAGAAGTGGGGAACAGGAGAACTGGAGAATTGGAGAACTGGAGAAGTGGGGAACTGGAGAACAGGAGAAGTGGGGAACAGGAGAACAGGAGAACTGGAGAAGTGGGGAACAGGAGAACTGGAGAAGTGGAGAACAGGAGAGCTGGAGAACTGGGGAACAGGAGAAATGGAGAACTGGAGAAGTGGGGAACAGGAGAACTGCAGAAGTGGGGAACAGAAGAACTGGAGAAGTGGGAAACAGGAGATCTAGAGAAGTGGGGAAGAGAAGAACAGGAGACCTGGAGAAGTGGGGAGCAGCAGAAATGGAGAACTGGAGAAGTGGGGAACAGGAGAACTGGAGAACTGGAGAAGTGGGGAACTAGAGAACTGGAGAACTGGAGAAGTGGAGAACACGAGAAAATGGAGAAGTGGGGAACTGGAGAACTGGGGAACTGGAGAACTGGAGAAGTGGGGAACTGGAGAACTGGGGAACTGGAGAACTGGAGAAGTGGGGAACAGGTAAAACGGCAGAACTGGAGAAGTGGGGAACAGGAGAACTGGAGAAGTGGAAAACAGGAGAACTGGAGAACTGGAGAAGTGGGGAACAGGAGAACTGGAGAACTGGAGAAGTTGGGAACAGGAGAGCTGGAGAAGTGGAGAACAGGAGAACTGGAGAACTGGGGAACAGGAGAACTGGAGAACTGGAGAAGTGGGGAACAGGAGAACTGGAGAAGTGGAGAACAGGAGAACTGGAGAACTGGGGAACAGGAGAACTGGAGAAGTGGGGAACAGGAGAACTGGAGAACTGGAGAACAGGAGAACTGGAGAACAGGAGAACTGGAGAAGAGGGGAACAGGAGAACTGGAGAAGTGGGGAACAGGAGAACTGGAGAACTGGAGAAGTGGAGAACACGACAATTGGAGAAGTGGGGAACTGGAGAACTGGGGAACTGGAGAACTGGAGAAGTGGGGAACTGGAGAACTGGGGAACTGGAGAACTGGAGAAGTGGGGAACAGGAAAACTGGAGAAGTGGGGAACAGGAGAACTGGCGAGCTGGAGAACAGGAGAAGTGGGGAAGAGGATAACAGGAGAACTGGAGAAGTGGGGAACTGGAGAACTGGAGAACTGGAGAAGTGGGGAACAGGAGAACTGGCGAACTGGGGAACAGGAGAATTGGAGAAGTGGGGACAGCAGAACTGGAGAAGTGGGGAACTGGAGAACAGGAGAACTGGACAACAGGAGAACTGGTGAATTTGGAGAACTGGAGAAGAGGGGAACAGGAGAACTGGAGAAGTGGGGAACAGGAGAACTGGAGAACTGGAGAAGTGGAGAACACGTGAACTGGAGAACAGGAGAACTGGAGAATAGGAGAACTGGAGAAGTGGGGAACAGGAGAACTGGAGAAGTGGAGAACAGGAGAACTGGAGAAGTGGGGAACAGGAGAACTGGAGAACTGGAGAACAGGAAAACTGGAGAATAGGAGAACTGGAAAGTGGGGAACAGGAAAACTGGAGAAGTGGGGAACAGGAGAACTGGAGAACTGGAGAACTGGAGAACTGGAGAAGTGGGGAACTGGCGAAGTGGGGAACAGCAGAAGTGGAGAAGTGTGGAACACGAGAATTGCAGAACTGGAGAACAGGAGAACTGGAGAAGTGGGGAACAAATGAACTGGAGAATTGGGGAACTGGAGAACTGGAGAACTGAGGAACAGAAGAACTGGAGAACTGGGGAACTGGAGAACTAGAGAAGTGAGGAACAGGAGAACAGGAAAACTGGAGAAGTGAGGAACAGGAGAACAGGAGAACTGGAGAAGTGGGGAACAGGAGAACTGGAGAAGTGGGGAACAGGAGAACTGGAGAACTGGAGAAGTGGAGAACACGAGAACTGGAGAACAGGAGAACTGGAGAATAGGAGAACTGGAGAAGTGGGGAACAGGAGAACTGGAGAAGTGGGGAACAGGAGAACTGGAGAAGTGGGGAACAGGAGAACTGGAGAACTGGAGAACAGGAAAACTGGAGAATAGGAGAACTGGAGAAGTGGGGAACAGGAAAACTGGAGAAGTGGGGAACAGGAGAACTGGAGAACTGGAGAACTGGAGAACTGGAGAAGTGGGGAACAGGAGAACTGCAGAACTGGAGAACAGGAGAACTGGAGAACAGGAAAACTGGCGAAGTGGGGAACAGCAGAAGTGGAGAAGTGTGGAACACGAGAATTGCAGAACTGGAGAACAGGAGAACTGGAGAACTGGGGAACAAAAGAACTGGAGAATTGGGGAACTGGATAACTGGAGAAGTGAGGAACAGAAGAACTGGAGAACTGGGGAACTGGAGAACTGGAGAAGTGAGGAACAGGAGAACAGGAGAACTGGAGAAGTGCGGAACAGGAGAACTGGAGAACTGGGGAACTGGAGAATTGGAGAAGTGAGGAACAGGAGAACAGGAGAACTGGAGAAGTGGGGAACAGGAGAACTGGAGAAGTGGGGAACAGGAGAACTGGAGAATTGGAGAACTGGAGAAGTGGGGAACTGGAGAACAGGAGAAGTGGGGAACAGGAGAACTGGAGAACTGGAGAAGTGGGGAACTGGAGAACTTGAGAAGTGGGGAACAGGAGAGCAGGAGAACTGGACAAGTGGGGAGCAGGAGAACTGGAGAAGTGGGGAACAGGAGAACTGGAGAACTGGAGAACGGGAGAACTGAAGAACAGGAGAAAATGAGAATTGGAGAAATGTTGCACTGGAGAACAGGAGAACTGAAGAAGTGTTGAAGCAGGAGAATTGGAGAAGTGGGGAACAGTAGAACTGGAGAACTGGAGAAGTGGGGAACAGGAGAAGTGGGGAATAGCAGAACTGCAGAAGTGGTGAACAGGAGAACTGGAGAAGTGGGGAAGGATAGAATAAAAGGAAAAGGAGGTGGGGTAGCATTGCTGGTTAAGGAGGAGATTAAGGCAATAGTTAGGAAGGACATTAGCTTGGATGATGTGGAATCTATATGGGTAGAGCTGCAGAACACCAAAGGGCAAAAAACGTTAGTGGGAGTTGTGTACAGACCTCCAAACAGTAGTAGTGATGTTGGGGAGGGCATCAAACAGCAAATTAGGGATGCGTGCAATAAAGGTGCAGCAGTTATAATGGGTGACTTTAATATGCACATAGATTGGGCTAACCAAACTGGAAGCAATACGGTGGAGGAGGATTTTCTGGAGTGCATAAGGGATGGTTTTTTAGACCAATATGTCGAGGAACCAACTAGGGGGGAGGCCATCTTAGACTGGGTGTTATGTAATGAGAAAGGATTAATTAGCAATCTCGTTGTGCGAGGCCCCTTGGGGAAGAGTGACCATAATATGGTGGAATTCTGCATTAGGATGGAGAATGAAACAGTTAATTCAGAGACCATGGTCCACAACTTAAAGAAGGCTGACTTTGAAGGTATGAGGCGTGAATTGGCTGAGATGGATTGGCGAATGATACTTAAGGGGTTGACTGTGGATGGGCAATGGCAGACATTTAGAGACCGCATGGATGAACTACAACAATTGTACATTCCTGTCTGGCATAGAAATATAAAAGGGAAGGTGGCTCAACCGTGGCTATCAAGGGAAATCAGGGATAGTATTAAAGCCAAGGAAGTGGCATACAAATTGGCCAGAAATAGCAGCGAACCTGGGGACTGGGAGAAATTTAGAACTCAGCAGAGGAGGACAAAGGGTTTGATTAGGGCAGGGAAAATGGAGTATGAGAAGAAGCTTGCAGGGAACATTAAGACGGATTGCAAAAGTTTCTATAGATATGTAAAGAGAAAAAGGTTAGTAAAGACAAACGTAGGTCCCCTGCAGTCAGAATCAGGGGAAGTCATAACGGGGAACAAAGAAATGGCGGACCAATTGAACAAGTACTTTGGTTCGGTATTCACGAAGGAGGACACGAACAACCTTCCGGTTATAAAAGGGGTCGGGGGGTCTAGTAAGGAGGAGGAACTGAGGGAAATTCTTATTAGCTGGGAAATTGTGTTGGGGAAATTGATGGGATTGAAGGCCGATAAATCCCCAGGGCCTGATGGACTGCATCCCAGAGTACTTAAGGAGGTGGCCTTGGAAATAGTGGATGCGTTGACAGTCATTTTCCAACATTCCATTGACTCTGGATCAGTTCCTATGAGTGGAGGGTAGCCAATGTAACCCCACTTTTTAAAAAAGGAGGGAGAGAGAAAACAGGGAATTATAGACCGGTCAGCCTGACATCGGTAGTGGGTAAAATGATGGAATCAATTATTAAGGATGTCATAGCAGTGCATTTGGAAAGAGGTGACATGATAGGTCCAAGTCAGCATGGATTTGTGAAAGGGAAATCATGCTTGACAAATCTTCTGGAATTTTTTGAGGATGTTTCCAGTAGAGTGGATAAGGGAGAACCAGTTGATGTGGTATATTTGGACTTTCAGAAGGCGTTCGACAAGGTCCCACACAAGAGATTGATGTGCAAAGTTAGAGCACATGGGATTGGGGGTAGTGTACTGACATGGATTGAGAACTGGTTGTCAGACAGGAAGCAAAGAGTAGGAGTAAATGGGTACTTTTCAGAATGGCAGGCAGTGACTAGTGGGGTACCGCAAGGTTCTGTGCTGGGGCCTCAGCTGTTTACACTGCACATTAATGATTTAGATGAGGGGATTAAATGTAGTATCTCCAAATTTGCGGATGACACTAAGTTGGGTGGCAGTGTGAGCTGCGAGGAGGATGCTGTGAGGCTGCAGAGCGACTTGGATAGGTTAGGTGAGTGGGCAAATGCATGGCAGATGAAGTATAATGTGGATAAATGTGAGGTTATCCACTTTGGTGGTAAAAACAGAGAGACAGACTATTATCTGAATGGTGACAGATTAGGAAAAGGGGAGGTGCAAAGAGACCTGGGTGTCATGGTACATCAGTCATTGAAGGTTGGCATGCAGGTGCAGCAGGCGGTTAAGAAAGCAAATGGCATGTTGGCCTTCATAGCAAGGGGATTTGAGTACAGGGGCAGGGAGGTGTTGCTACAGTTGTACAGGGCATTGGTGAGGCCACACCTGGAGTATTGTGTACAGTTTTGGTCTCCTAACCTGAGGAAGGACATTCTTGCTATTGAGGGAGTGCAGCGAAGGTTCACCAGACTGATTCCCGGGATGACGGGACTGACTATCAAGAAAGACTGGATCAACTGGGCTTGTATTCACTGGAGTTCAGAAGAATGAGAGGGGACCTCATAGAAACATATAAAATTCTGACGAGGTTAGACAGGTTAGATGCAGGAAGAATGTTCCCAATGTTGGGGAAGTCCAGAACCAGGGGTCACAGTCTAAGGATAAGGGGTAAGCCATTTAGGACCGAGATGCGGAGGAACTTCTTCACCCAGAGAGTGGTGAACCTGTGGAATTCTCTACCACAGAAAGTTGTTGAGGCCAATTCACTAAATATATTCAAAAAGGAGTTAGATGAGGTCCTTATTGCTAGGGGGATCAAGGGGTATGGCGAGAAAGCAGGAATGGGGTACTGAAGTTGAATGTTCAGCCATGAACTCATTGAATGGCGGTGCAGGCTAGAAGGGCCGAATGGCCTACTCCTGCACCTATTTTCTATGTTTCTATGTTTCTATGAGAACAGGAGAACTGGAGAAGTGAGTAACAGGAGAACTGGAGAAGTGGGAAACAGGAGAACAGGAGAACTGGAGAAGTGGGGAACAGGAGAACTGGAGAAGTGGGGAACAGGAGAACAGAAGAACTGGAGAAGTCGAGAACAGAAGAACTGGCGAACTGGAGAAGTGGGGAAGAGGAGAACTGGAGAAGTGGGAAACAGGAGAACTGGACAAGTGTAGAAGTGGGGAACAGGAGAACTGGAGAATTGGAGAATTGGAGAAGTGGGGAACTGGAGAACTGGAGAATTGGAGAAGTGGGGAACAGGAGAACTGGAGAACTGGAGAAGTGGGGAACAGGAGAACTGGAGAAGTGGAGAACAGGAGTACTGCAGAACTGGGGAACAGGAGAACTGGAGAAGTGGGGAACAGGAGAACTGGAGAACTGGAGAACAGGAAAACTGGAGAATAGGAGAACTGGGGAAGTGGGGAACTGGAGAACAGGAGAAGTGGGGAACAGGAGAACTGGAGAACTGGAGAAGTGGTGAACAGGAGAACTGGAGAAGTGGAGAACAGGATAACTGGAGAACTGGGGAACAGGAGAACTGGAGAATTGGAGAATTGGAGAAGTGGGGAACAGGAGAACTGGAGAACTGGAGAAGTGGGGAACAGGAGAACTGGAGAAGTGGAGAACAGGAGAACTGGAGAATTGGAGAATTGGAGAAGTGGGGAACTGGGGAACTGGAGAATTGGAGAAGTGGGGAACAGGAGAACTGGAGAACTGGAGAAGTGGGGAACAGGAGAACTGGAGAAGTGGAGAACAGGAGAACTGGAGAACTGGGGAACAGGAGAACTGGAGAAGTGGGGAACAGGAGAACTGGAGAACTGGAGAACAGGAGAACTGGAGACAGGAGAACTTGAGAAGAGGGGAACAGGAGAACTGGAGAAGTGGGGAACAGGAGAACTGGAGAACTGGAGAAGTGGAGAACACGAGAATTGGAGAAGTGGGGAACTGGAGAACTGGGGAACTGGAGAACTGGAGAAGTGGGGAACTGGAGAACTGGGGAACTGGAGAACTGGAGAAGTGGGGAACAGGAAAACTGCCGAACTGTGGAACAGGAGAACTGGAGAAGTGGGGACAGCAGAACTGGAGAAGTGGGGAACTGGAGAACAGGAGAAGTGGGGAACAGGAGAACTGGAGAAGTGGAGAACAGGAGAATTGGAGAACTGGGGAACAGGAGAACTGGAGAAGTGGGGAACAGGAGAACTGGAGAAGTGGCGAACAGGAGAACTGGAGAACTGGAGAACAGGAGAACTGGAGAATAGGAGAACTGGAGAAGAGGGGAACAGGAGAACTGGAGAAGTGGGGAACAGGAGAACTGGAGAACTGGAGAAGTGGAGAACACGAGAACTGGAGAACAGGAGAACTGGAGAATAGGAGAACTGGAGAAGTGGGGAACAGGAGAACTGGAGAAATGGGGAACAGGAGAACTGGAGAAGTGGGGAACAGGAGAACTGGAGAACTGGAGAACAGGAGAACTGGAGAATAGGAGAACTGGAGAAGTGGGGAACAGGAAAACTGGAGAAGTGGGGAACAGGAGAACTGGAGAACTGGAGAACTGGAGAACTGGAGAAGTGGGGAACTGGAGAACTGGAGAAGTGGGGAACAGGAGAACAGGAGAACTGGAGAAGTGGGGAACAGAAGAACTGGAGAACTGGGGAACTGGTGAACTGGAGAAGTGAGGAACAGGAGAACAGGAGAACTGGAGAAGTGGGGAACAGGAGAACTGGAGAACTGGGGAACTGGAGAATTGCAGAAGTGAGGAACAGGAGACAGGAGAACTGGAGAAGTGGGGAACAGGAGAACTGGAGATGTGGGAAACAGGAGAACTGGAGAATTGGAGAACTGGAGAAGTAGGGAATTGGAGAATAGGAGAAGTGGGGAACAGGAGAACTGGAGAACTGGAGAAGTGGGGAACTGGAGAACTTGAGAAGTTGGGAACAGGAGAGCAGGAGAACTGGAGAAGTGGGGAACAGGAGAACTGGAGAAGTGGGGAACAGGAGAACTGGAGAACTGGAGAACGGGAGAACTGAAGAACAGGAGAAAATGAGAATTGGAGAAATGTTGCACTGGAGAACAGGAGAACTGAAGAAGTGGTGAAGCAGGAGAATTGGAGAAGTGGGCAGCAGTAGAACTGGAGAACTGGAGAAGTGGGGAACAGGAGAATTGGAGAATTGGTGAACTGGAGAAGTGGGGAAATGGAGAACAGGAGAACTGGAGAAGTGAGTCACAGGAGAACTGGAGAAGTGGGAAACAGGAGAACAGGAGAACTGGAGAAGTGGGGAACAGGAGAACTGGAGAAGTGGGGAACAGGAGAACAGAAGAACTGTAGAAGTCGGGAACAGAAGAATTGGCGAACTGGAGAAGTGGGGAAGAGGAGAACTGGAGAAGTGGGAAACAGGAGAACTGGACAAGTGGAGAAGTGGGGAACAGGAGAACTGGAGAATTGGAGAACTGGAGAAGTGGGGAACAGGAGAACTGGAGAATTGGAGAAGTGGGGAACTGGAGAACTGGAGAACTGAAGAACAGGAGAAAATGAGAATTGGAGAAATGATGCACTGAAGAACAGGAGAACTGAAGAAGTGGTGAAGCAGGAGAATTGGAGAAGTGGGGAACAGTAGAAATGGAGAACTGGAGAAGTGGGGAACAGGAAAACTGGAGAATTGGAGAACTGGAGAAGTGGGGAACTGGAGAACAGGAGAAGTGGGGAATAGCAGAACTGCAGAAGTGGGGAACAGGAGAACCTGAGAAGTGGGGAACAGGAGAACAGGAGAACTGGAGAAGTGGGGACAGCAGAACTGGAGAAGTGGGGAACTGGAGAACAGGAGAAGTGGGGAACAGGAGAACTGGAGAAGTGGAGAACAGGAGAACTGGAGAACTGGGGAACAGGAGAACTGGAGAAGTGTGGAACAGGAGAACTGGAGAAGTGGGGAACAGGAGAACTGGATATCTGGAGAACAGGAGAACTGGAGAATAGGAGAACTGGAGAAAGGGGAACAGGAGAACTGGAGAAGTGGGGAAGAGGAGAACTGGAGAACTGGAGAAGTGGAGAACACGAGAACTGGAGAACAGGAGAACTGGAGAATAGGAGAACTGGAGAAGTGGGGAACAGCAGAACTGGAGAAGTGGGGAACAGGAGAACTGGAGAAGTGGTGAACAGGAGAACTGGAGAACTGGAGAATTGGGGAAGAGGAGAACTGGAGAAGTGGGAAACAGGAGAAGTGGACAAGTGGAGAAGTGGGGAACAGGAGAACTGGAGAATTGGAGAACTGGAGAAGTGGGGAACTGGAGAACTGGAGAATTGGAGAAGTGGGGAACAGGAGAACTGGAGAAGTGGGGAACAGGAGAACTGGAGAACTGGAGAACAGGAGAACTGGAGAATAGGAGAACTGGAGAAGTGGGGAACAGGAAAACTGGAGAAGTGGGGAACAGGAGAACTGGAGAACTGGAAAACTGGAGAATTGGAGAAGTGGGGAACTGGAGAACTGGAGAAGTGGGGAACAGGAGAACTGCAGAACTGGAGAACAGGAGAACTGGAGAACAGGAAAACTGGCGAAGTGGGGAACAGCAGAAGTGGAGAAGTGTGGAACACTAGAACTGCAGAACTGGAGAACAGGAGAACTGGAGAAGTGGGGAACAGAAGAACTGGAGAACTGGGGAACTGGTGAACTGGAGAAGTGAGGAACAGGAGAACAGGAGAACTGGAGAAGTGTGGAACAGGAGAACTGGAGAACTGGGGAACTGGAGAACTGGAGAATTGAGGAACTGGAGAACAGGAGAACTGGAGAAGTGGGGAACACGAGAACTGGAGAAGTGGGGAAAAGGAGAACTGGAGAATTGGAGAACTGGAGAAGTGGGGTACTGGAGAACAGGAGAAGTGGGGAACAGGAGAACTGGAGTACTGGAGAAGTGGGGAACTGGAGAACTTGAGAAGTGGGGAACAGGAGAGCAGGAGAAGTGGAGAACAGGAGAACTGGAGAACTGGAGAAGTGGGGAACAGGAGAACTGGAGAAGTGGAGAACAGGAGTACTGGAGAACTGGGGAACAGGAGAACTGGAGAAGTGGGGAACAGGAGAACTGGAGAACTGGAGAACAGGAAAACTGGAGAATAGGAGAACTGGGGAAGTGGGGAACTGGAGAACAGGAGAAGTGGGGAACATGAGAACTGGAGAACTGGAGAAGTGGGGAACAGGAGAACTGGAGAAGTGGAGAACAGGATAACTGGAGAACTGGGGAACAGGAGAACTGGAGAATTGGAGAATTGGAGAAGTGGGGAACAGGAGAACTGGAGAACTGGAGAAGTGGGGAACAGGAGAACTGGAGAAGTGGAGAACAGGAGAACTGGAGAATTGGAGAATTGGAGAAGTGGGGAACTGGAGAACTGGAGAATTGGAGAAGTGGGGAACAGGAGAACTGGAGAACTGGAGAAGTGGGGAACAGGAGAACTGGAGAAGTGGAGAACAGGAGAACTGGAGAACTGGGGAACAGGAGAACTGGAGAAGTGGGGAACAGGAGAACTGGAGAACTGGAGAACAGGAGAACTGGAGACAGGAGAACTTGAGAAGAGGGGAACAGGAGAACTGGAGAAGTGGGGAACAGGAGAACTGGAGAACTGGAGAAGTGGAGAACACGAGAATTGGAGAAGTGGGGAACTGGAGAACTGGGGAACTGGAGAACTGGAGAAGTGGGGAACTGGAGAACTGGGGAACTGGAGAACTGGAGAAGTGGGGAACAGGAAAACTGCCGAACTGTGGAACAGGAGAACTGGAGAAGTGGGGACAGCAGAACTGGAGAAGTGGGGAACTGGAGAACAGGAGAAGTGGGGAACAGGAGAACTGGAGAAGTGGAGAACAGGAGAATTGGAGAACTGGGGAACAGGAGAACTGGAGAAGTGGGGAACAGGAGAACTGGAGAAGTGGGGAACAGGAGAACTGGAGAACTAGAGAACAGGAGAACTGGAGAATAGGAGAACTGGAGAAGTGGGGAACAGGAAAACTGGAGAAGTGGGGAACAGGAGAACTGGAGAACTGGAGAACTGGAGAACTGGAGAAGTGGGGAACTGGAGAACTGGAGAAGTGGGGAACAGGAGAACAGGAGAACTGGATTAGTGGGGAACAGAAGAACTGGAGAACTGGGGAACTGGTGAACTGGAGAAGTGAGGAACAGGAGAACAGGAGAACTGGAGAAGTGGGGAACAGGAGAACTGGAGAACTGGGGAACTGGAGAACTGTAGAAGTGAGGAACAGGAGACAGGAGAACTGGAGAAGTGGGGAACAGGAGAACTGGAGAAGTGGGAAACAGGAGAACTGGAGAATTGGAGAACTGGAGAAGTAGGGAATTGGAGAATAGGAGAAGAAGGGAACAGGAGAACTGGAGAACTGGCGAAGTGGGGAACTGGAGAACTTGAGAAGTTGGGAACAGGAGAGCAGGAGAACTGGAGAAGTGGGGAACAGGAGAACTGGAGAAGTGGGGAACAGGAGAACTGGAGAACTGGAGAACGGGAGAACTGAAGAACAGGAGAAAATGAGAATTGGAGAAATGTTGCACTGGAGAACAGGAGAACTGAAGAAGTGGTGAAGCAGGAGAATTGGAGAAGTGGGCAGCAGTAGAACTGGAGAACTGGAGAAGTGGGGAACAGGAGAATTGGAGAATTGGTGAACTGGAGAAGTGGGGAACTGGAGAACAGGAGAACTGGAGAAGTGAATCACAGGAGAACTGGAGAAGTGGGGAACAGGAGAACAGGAGAACTGGAGAAGTGGGGAACAGGAGAACTGGAGAAGTGGGGAACAGGAGAACAGAAGAACTGTAGAAGTCGGGAACAGAAGAATTGGCGAACTGGAGAAGTGGGGAAGAGGAGAACTGGAGAAGTGGGAAACAGGAGAACTGGACAAGTGGAGAAGTGGGGAACAGGAGAACTGGAGAATTGGAGAACTGGAGAAGTGGGGAACAGGAGAACTGGAGAATTGGAGAAGTGGGGAACTGGAGAACTGGAGAACTGAAGAACAGGAGAAAATGAAAATTGGAGAAATGATGCACTGAAGAACAGGAGAACTGAAGAAGTGGTGAAGCAGGAGAATTGGAGAAGTGGGGAACAGTAGAAATTGAGAACTGGAGAAGTGGGGAACAGGAAAACTGGAGAATTGGAGAACTGGAGAAGTGGGGAACTGGAGAACAGGAGAAGTGGGGAATAGCAGAACTGCAGAAGTGGGGAACAGGAGAACCTGAGAAGTGGGGAACAGGAGAACAGGAGAACTGGAGAACTGGGGAACAGGAGAACTGGAGAAGTGTGGAACAGGAGAACTGGAGAAGTGGGGAACAGGAAAACTGGAGATCTGGAGAACAGGAGAACTGGAGAATAGGAGAACTGGAGAAAGGGGAACAGGAGAACTGGAGAAGTGGGGAAGAGGAGAACTGGAGAACTGGAGAAGTGGAGAACACGAGAACTGGAGAACAGGAGAACTGGAGAATAGGAGAACTGGAGAAGTGGGAAACAGGAGAACTGGAGAAGTGGGGAACAGGAGAACTGGAGAAGTGGTGAACAGGAGAACTGGAGAACTGGAGAATTGGGGAAGAGGAGAACTGGAGAAGTGGGAAACAGGAGAAGTGGACAAGTGGAGAAGTGGGGAACAGGAGAACTGGAGAATTGGAGAACTGGAGAAGTGGGGAACTGGAGAACTGGAGAATTGGAGAAGTGGGGAACAGGAGAACTGGAGAAGTGGGGAACAGGAGAACTGGAGAACTGGAGAACTGGAGAATTGTAGAAGTGGGGAACTGGAGAACTGGAGAAGTGGGGAACAGGAGAACTGCTGAACTGGAGAACAGGAGAACTGGAGAACAGGAAAACTGGCGAAGTGGGGAACAGCAGAAGTGGAGAAGTGTGGAACACTAGAACTGCAGAACTGGAGAACAGGAGAACTGGAGAAGTGGGGAACAGAAGAACTGGAGAACTGGGGAACTGGTGAACTGGAGAAGTGAGGAACAGGAGAACTGGAGAAGTGTGGAACAGGAGAACTGGAGAACTGGTGAACTGGAGAACTGGAGAAGTGAGGAACAGGAGAACAGGAGAACTGGAGAAGTGGGGAACACGAGAACTGGAGAAGTGGGGAATGGGAGAACTGGAGAATTGGAGAACTGGAGAAGTGGGGTACTGGAGAACAGGAGAAGTGGGGAACAGGAGAACTGGAGTACTGGAGAAGTGGGGAACTGGAGAACTTGAGAAGTGGGGAACAGGAGAGCAGGAGAACTGGAGAAGTGGGGAACAGGAGAACTGGAGAAGTGGGGAACAGGAGAACTGGAGAACTGGAGAACGGGAGAACTGAAGAACAGGAGAAAATGAGAATTGGAGAAATGTTGCACTGGAGAACAGGAGGACTGAAGAAGTGGTGAAGCAGGAGAATTGGAGAAGTGGGGAACAGTAGAACTGGAGAACTGGAGAAGTGAGTAACAGGAGAACTGGAGAAGTGGGAAACAGGTGAACAGGAGAACTGGAGAAGTGGGGAACAGGAGAACTGGAGAAGTGGGGAACAGGAGAACAGAAGAACTGGAGAAGTCGGGAACAGAAGAACTGGCGAACTGGAGAAGTGGGGAGGAGGAGAACTGGAGAAGTGGGAAACATGAGAACTGGACAAGTGGAGAAGTGGGGAACAGGAGAACTGGAGAATTGGAGAACTGGAGAAGTGGGGAACTGGAGAACTGGAGAACAGGAGAAGTGGGGAACATGAGAACTGGAGAACTGGAGAAGTGGGGAACAGGAGAACTGGAGAAGTGGAGAACAGGATAACTGGAGAACTGGGGAACAGGAGAACTGGAGAATTGGAGAATTGGAGAAGTGGGGAACAGGAGAACTGGAGAACTGGAGAAGTGGGGAACAGGAGAACTGGAGAAGTGGAGAACAGGAGAACTGGAGAATTGGAGAATTGGAGAAGTGGGGAACTGGAGAACTGGAGAATTGGAGAAGTGGGGAACAGGAGAACTGGAGAACTGGAGAAGTGGGGAACAGGAGAACTGGAGAAGTGGAGAACAGGAGAACTGGAGAACTGGGGAACAGGAGAACTGGAGAAGTGGGGAACAGGAGAACTGGAGAACTGGAGAACAGGAGAACTGGAGACAGGAGAACTTGAGAAGAGGGGAACAGGAGAACTGGAGAAGTGGGGAACAGGAGAACTGGAGAACTGGAGAAGTGGAGAACACGAGAATTGGAGAAGTGGGGAACTGGAGAACTGGGGAACTGGAGAACTGGAGAAGTGGGGAACTGGAGAACTGGGGAACTGGAGAACTGGAGAAGTGGGGAACAGGAAAACTGCCGAACTGTGGAACAGGAGAACTGGAGAAGTGGGGACAGCAGAACTGGAGAAGTGGGGAACTGGAGAACAGGAGAAGTGGGGAACAGGAGAACTGGAGAAGTGGAGAACAGGAGAATTGGAGAACTGGGGAACAGGAGAACTGGAGAAGTGGGGAACAGGAGAACTGGAGAAGTGGCGAACAGGAGAACTGGAGAACTGGAGAACAGGAGAACTGGAGAATAGGAGAACTGGAGAAGAGGGGAACAGGAGAACTGGAGAAGTGGGGAACAGGAGAACTGGAGAACTGGAGAAGTGGAGAACACGAGAACTGGAGAACAGGAGAACTGGAGAATAGGAGAACTGGAGAAGTGGGGAACAGGAGAACTGGAGAAATGGGGAACAGGAGAACTGGAGAAGTGGGGAACAGGAGAACTGGAGAACTAGAGAACAGGAGAACTGGAGAATAGGAGAACTGGAGAAGTGGGGAACAGGAAAACTGGAGAAGTGGGGAACAGGAGAACTGGAGAACTGGAGAACTGGAGAACTGGAGAAGTGGGGAACTGGAGAACTGGAGAAGTGGGGAACAGGAGAACAGGAGAACTGGAGAAGTGGGGAACAGAAGAACTGGAGAACTGGGGAACTGGTGAACTGGAGAAGTGAGGAACAGGAGAACAGGAGAACTGGAGAAGTGGGGAACAGGAGAACTGGAGAACTGGGGAACTGGAGAACTGTAGAAGTGAGGAACAGGAGACAGGAGAACTGGAGAAGTGGGGAACAGGAGAACTGGAGAAGTGGGAAACAGGAGAACTGGAGAATTGGAGAACTGGAGAAGTAGGGAATTGGAGAATAGGAGAAGAATGGAACAGGAGAACTGGAGAACTGGAGAAGTGGGGAACTGGAGAACTTGAGAAGTTGGGAACAGGAGAGCAGGAGAACTGGAGAAGTGGGGAACAGGAGAACTGGAGAAGTGGGGAACAGGAGAACTGGAGAACTGGAGAACGGGAGAACTGAAGAACAGGAGAAAATGAGAATTGGAGAAATGTTGCACTGGAGAACAGGGGAACTGAAGAAGTGGTGAAGCAGGAGAATTGGAGAAGTGGGCAGCAGTAGAACTGGAGAACTGGAGAAGTGGGGAACAGGAGAATTGGAGAATTGGTGAACTGGAGAAGTGGGGAACTGGAGAACAGGAGAACTGGAGAAGTGAGTCACAGGAGAACTGGAGAAGTGGGGAACAGGAGAACAGGAGAACTGGAGAAGTGGGGAACAGGAGAACTGGAGAAGTGGGGAACAGGAGAACAGAAGAACTGTAGAAGTCGGGAACAGAAGAATTGGCGAACTGGAGAAGTGGGGAAGAGGAGAACTGGAGAAGTGGGAAACAGGAGAACTGGACAAGTGGAGAAGTGGGGAACAGGAGAACTGGAGAATTGGAGAACTGGAGAAGTGGGGAACAGGAGAACTGGAGAATTGGAGAAGTGGGGAACTGGAGAACTGGAGAACTGAAGAACAGGAGAAAATGAGAATTGGAGAAATGATGCACTGAAGAACAGGAGAACTGAAGAAGTGGTGAAGCAGGAGAATTGGAGAAGTGGGGAACAGTAGAAATTGAGAACTGGAGAAGTGGGGAACAGGAAAACTGGAGAATTGGAGAACTGGAGAAGTGGGGAACTGGAGAACAGGAGAAGTGGGGAATAGCAGAACTGCAGAAGTGGGGAACAGGAGAACCTGAGAAGTGGGGAACAGGAGAACAGGAGAACTGGAGAAGTGGGGACAGCAGAACTGGAGAAGTGGGGAACTGGAGAACAGGAGAAGTGGGGAACAGGAGAACTGGAGAAGTGGAGAACAGGAGAACTGGAGAACTGGGGAACAGGAGAACTGGAGAAGTGTGGAACAGGAGAACTGGAGAAGTGGGGAACAGGAGAACTGGAGATCTGGAGAACAGGAGAACTGGAGAATAGGAGAACTGGAGAAAGGGGAACAGGAGAACTGGAGAAGTGGGGAAGAGGAGAACTGGAGAACTGGAGAAGTGGAGAACACGAGAACTGGAGAACAGGAGAACTGGAGAATAGGAGAACTGGAGAAGTGGGGAACAGGAGAACTGGAGAAGTGGGGAACAGGAGAACTGGAGAAGTGGTGAACAGGAGAACTGGAGAACTGGAGAATTGGGGAAGAGGAGAACTGGAGAAGTGGGAAACAGGAGAAGTGGACAAGTGGAGAAGTGGGGAACAGGAGAACTGGAGAATTGGAGAACTGGAGAAGTGGGGAACTGGAGAACTGGAGAATTGGAGAAGTGGGGAACAGGAGAACTGGAGAAGTGGGGAACAGGAGAACTGGAGAACTGGAGAACAGGAGAACTGGAGAATAGGAGAACTGGAGAAGTGGGGAACAGGAAAACTGGAGAAGTGGGGAACAGGAGAACTGGAGAACTGGAGAACTGGAGAATTGGAGAAGTGGGGAACTGGAGAACTGGAGAAGTGGGGAACAGGAGAACTGCAGAACTGGAGAACAGGAGAACTGGAGAACAGGAAAACTGGCGAAGTGGGGAACAGCAGAAGTGGAGAAGTGTGGAACACTAGAACTGCAGAACTGGAGAACAGGAGAACTGGAGAAGTGGGGAACAGAAGAACTGGAGAACTGGGGAACTGGTGAACTGGAGAAGTGAGGAACAGGAGAACAGGAGAACTGGAGAAGTGTGGAACAGGAGAACTGGAGAACTGGGGAACTGGAGAACTGGAGAAGTGAGGAACAGGAGAACAGGAGAACTGGAGAAGTGGGGAACACGAGAACTGGAGAAGTGGGGAATGGGAGAACTGGAGAATTGGAGAACTGGAGAAGTGGGGTACTGGAGAACAGGAGAAGTGGGGAACAGGAGAACTGGAGTACTGGAGAAGTGGGGAACTGGAGAACTTGAGAAGTGGGGAACAGGAGAGCAGGAGAACTGGAGAAGTGGGGAACAGGAGAACTGGAGAAGTGGGGAACAGGAGAACTGGAGAACTGGAGAACGGGAGAACTGAAGAACAGGAGAAAATGAGAATTGGAGAAATGTTGCACTGGAGAACAGGAGGACTGAAGAAGTGGTGAAGCAGGAGAATTGGAGAAGTGGGGAACAGTAGAACTGGAGAACTGGAGAAGTGAGTAACAGGAGAACTGGAGAAGTGGGAAACAGGTGAACAGGAGAACTGGAGAAGTGGGGAACAGGAGAACTGGAGAAGTGGGGAACAGGAGAACAGAAGAACTGGAGAAGTCGGGAACAGAAGAACTGGCGAACTGGAGAAGTGGGGAAGAGGAGAACTGGAGAAGTGGGGAACAGGAGAACTGGAGAATTGGAGAACTGGAGAAGTGGGGAACTGGAGAACTGGAGAATTGGAGAAGTGGGGAACTGGAGAACTGGAGAACGGGAGAACTGAAGAACAGGAGAACTGAAGAAGTGGTGAAGTAGGAGAATTGGAGAAGTGGGGAAGAGTAGAACTGGAGAACTGGAGAAGTGGGGAACAGGAGAACTGGAGAATTGGAGAACTGGAGAAGTGGGGAACTGGAGAACAGGAGAAGTTGGGAATAGCAGAACTGTAGAAGTGGGGAACAGTAGAACTGGAGAACTGGAGAAGTGGGGAACAGGAGAACTGGAGAATTGGAGAACTGGAGAAGTGGGGAACTGGAGAACTGGAGAATTGGAGAAGTGGGGAACTGGAGAACTGGAGAACGAGAGAAGTGGACAAGTGGGGAATTGGAGAACAGGAGAACTGGAGAAGTGGGGAACAGGAGAACTGGATAACTGGAGAAGTGGGGAACTAGAGAACTGGGGAACTGGAAAAACTGGAGAACAGTGGAAGCAGAGAACTGGAGAACTGGAGAACAGGAGAACCGGAGAAAAGCAGAACAGGAGAACTGGAGAAGTGGGGAACTGGAGAACTGGAGAACTGTAGAAGTGGGGAACAGGAGAACTCGCGAACTGGGGAACTGGAGAACTGGAGAAGTGGGAAACAGGAGAACTGGAGAAGTGGGGAACTGGAGAACAGGAGAAGTGGGGAACAGGAGAACAGGAGAACTGGAGAAGTGGGGAACAGGAGAACTGGAAAAGAGGGGAACTGGAGAACTGGAGAAGTGGGAAACAGGAGAACTGGAGAACTGGGGAACTGGGGAACTGGGGAACAGGAGAACTGGAGAACTGTAGAAGAAGGGAAGAGGAGAACTGGAGAAGTGAGGAACAGGAGAACTGGAGAAGTGGGAAACAGGAGAACAGGAGAACTGGAGAAGTGGGGAACAGGAGAACTGGAGAAGTGGGGAACAGGAGAACAAAAGAACTGGAGAAGTCGGGAACAGAAGAACTGGCGAACTGGAGAAGTGGGGAGGAGGAGAACTGGAGAAGTGGGAAACATGAGAACTGGACAAGTGGAGAAGTGGGGAACAGGAGAACTGGAGAATTGGAGAACTGGAGAAGTGGGGAACTGGAGAACTGGAGAATTGGAGAAGTGGGGAACTGGAGAACTGGAGAACGAGAGAATTGGACAAGTGGGGAATTGGAGAACAGGAGAACTGGAGAACTGGAGAAGTGGAGAAGTGGGGAGCTGGAGAACTGGAGAACTGGAGAACTGGAGAACAGGAGAACCGGAGAAGTGGGGAACAGGAGAATTGGAGAACTGGAGAACTGGTGAAGTGTGGAACAGGAAAACAGGAGAACAGTAGAACAGGAGAACTGGAGAACTGGAGAACAGGAGAACTGGAGAAGTGGCGAAAAGGTGAAGTGGAGAACTGGAGAACTGGAGAACGGGAGAAGTGAGGAACAGAACAGGAGAACTGGAGAACTGGAGAACAGGAGAACTGAAGAACAGGAGAAAATGAGAATTGGAGAAATGATGTACTGGAGAACAGGAGAACTGGAGAAGTGGGGAAGCAGGAGAATTGGAGAAGTGGGGCACAGTAGAACTGGAGAACTGGAGAAGTGGGGAACAGGAGAACTGGAGAAGTGCGGAACAGGAGAACTGGAGAAGTGGAGAACTGGAGAACTGGAGAACTGGAGAAGTGGGGAACACGAGAATTGTAGAAGTGGGGAACAGGAAAACTGGAGAAGTGGGGAACAGGAGAACTGGAGAACTGGAGATCAGGAGAAGTGGGGAAGAGGAGAACAGGAGAACTTGATAAGTGGGGAACTGGTGAACTGGAGAACTGTAGAAGTGGGGAACAGGAGAACTGGCGAACTGGGGAACTGGAGAACTGGAGAAGTGGGGAACAGGAGAACTGGAGAAGTGGGGAACTGGAGAACAGGAGAAGTGGGGAACAGGAGAACAGGAGAACTGGAGAAGTGGGGAACAGGAGAACTGGAAAAGAGGGGAACTGGAGAACTGGAGAAGTTGGGAACAGGAGAACTGGAGAACTGGGGAACTGGGGAACTGGGGAACAGGAGAACTGGAGACCTGTAGAAGAAGGGAAGAGGAGAACTGGAGAAGTGAGGAACAGGAGAACTGGAGAAGTGGGAAACAGGAGAACAGGAGAACTGGAGAAGTGGGGAACAGGAGAACTGGAGAAGTGGGGAACAGGAGAACAAAAGAACTGTAGAAGTCGGGAACAGAAGAACTGGCGAACTGGAGAAGTGGGGAGGAGGAGAACTGGAGAAGTGGGAAACAGGAGAACTGGACAAGTGGAGAAGTGGGGAACAGGAGAACTGGAGAATTGGAGAACTGGAGAAGTGGGGAACTGGAGAACTGGAGAATTGGAGAAGTGGGGAACTGGAGTACTGGAGAACGAGAGAAGTGGACAAGTGGGGAATTGGAGAACAGGGGAACTGGAGAACTGGAGAAGTGGAGAAGTGGGGAGCTGGAGAACTGGAGAACTGGAGAACTGGAGAACAGGAGAACCGGAGAAGTGGGGAACAGGAGAACTGGAGAACTGGAGAACTGGTGAAGTGTGGAACAGGAAAACAGGAGAAGAGGAGAACAGGAGAACTGGAGAACTGGAGAACAGGAGAACTGGAGAAGTTGGGAAAAGGTGAAGTGGAGAACTGGAGAAGTGGAGAACGGGAGAAGTGAGGAACAGAACAGGAGAACTGGAGAACTGGAGAACAGGAGAACTGAAGAACAGGAGAAAATGAGAAATGGAGAAATGATGTACTGGGGAACAGGAGAACTGGAGAAGTGGGGATGCAGGAGAATTGGAGAAGTGGGGCACAGTAGAACTGGAGAACTGGAGAAGTGGGGAACAGGAGAACTGGAGAATTGGAGAACTGGAGAAGTGGGGAACTGGAGAACAGGAGAAGTGGGGAACAGGAGAACTGGAGAACTGTAGAAATGTGGAATTGGAGAACTTGAGAAGTGGGGAACAGGAGAGCAGGAGAACTGGAGAAGTGGGAAACAGGAGAACTGGTGAAGTGGGGAACAGGAGAACTGGAGAAGTGGGGAACAGGAGAACTGGAGAACTGGAGAACGGGAGAACTGAAGAACAGGAGAAAATTAGAATTGGAGAAATGTTGCACTGGAGAACAGGAGAACTGAAGAAGTGGTGAAGCAGGAGAATTTGAGAAGTGGGGAACAGTAGAACTGGAGAACTGGAGAAGTGGGGAACAGGAGAAATGGAGAATTAGAGAACTGGAGAAGTCGGGAACTGGAGAACAGGAGAAGTGGGGAAGAGCAGAACTGCAGAAGTGGGGAACAGGAGAACTGGAGAAGTGGGGAACAGGAGAACAGGAGAACTGGAGAAGTGAGTAACAGGAGAACTGGAGAAGTGGGAAACAGGAGAACAGGAGAACTGGAGAAGTGGGGAACAGGAGAACTGGAGAAGTGGGGAACAGGAGAATAGAAGAACTGGAGAAGTCGGGAACAGAAGAACTGGCGAACTGGAGAAGTGGGGAAGAGCAGAACTGGAGAAGTGGGAAACAGGAGAACTGGACAAGTGGGGAAGTGGGGAACAGGAGAACTGGAGAATTGGAGAACTGGAGAAGTGGGGAACTGGAGAACTGGAGAATTGGAGAAGTGGGGAACTGGAGAACTGGAGAACTAGAGAAGTGGACAAGTGGGGAATTGGAGAACAGGAGAACTGGAGAAGTGGGGAACAGGAGAACTGGAGAATTGGAGAAGTGGGGAACTAGAGAACTGGGGAACTGGAGAACTGGAGAACAGTGGAAGCAGAGAACTGGAGAACTGGAGAACAGTGGAAGCAGAGAACTGGGGAACTGGAGAACTGGAGAACCGGAGAAAAGGAAAACAGGAGAACTGGAGAAGTGAGGAACTGGAGAACTGGAGAACTGGTGAACAGGAGAACTGGAGAAGTGGAGAACCGGAGTACTGGAGAACTGGGGAAGAGGAGAACTGGAGAAGTGGGGAACTGGAGAACTGGAGAATTGGAGAAGTGGGGAACTGAAGAACTGGAGAACTGGAGAACGGGAGAACATGAAGAACAGGAGAAAATGAGAATTGGAGAAATGATGCACTGAAGAACAGGAGAACTGAAGAAGTGGTGAAGCAGGAGAATTGGAGAAGTGGGGAACAGTAGAACTGGAGAACTGGTGAAGTGGGGAACAGGAGAACTGGAGAATTGGAGAACTGGAGAAGTGGGGAACTGGAGAACAGGAGAAGTGGGGAATAGCAGAACTGCAGAAGTGGGGAACAGTAGAACTGGAGAACTGGAGAAGTTGGGAACAGGAGAACTGGAGAATTGGAGAACTGGAGAAGTGGGGAACTGGAGAACTGGAGAATTGGAGAAGTGGGGAACTGGAGAACTGGAGAACGAGAGAAGTGGACAAGTGGGGAATTGGAGAACAGGAGAACTGGAGAAGTGGGGAACAGGAGAACTGGAGAACTGGAGAAGTGGGGAACTAGAGAACTGGGGAACTGGAAAAACTGGAGAACAGTGGAAGCAGAGAACTGGAGAACTGGAGAACAGGAGAACCGGAGAAAAGGAGAACAGGAGAACTGGAGAAGTGGGGAACTGGAGAACTGGAGAACTGGAGAACTGGAGAAGTGGAGAAGTGGGGAGCTGGAGAACTGGAGAAGTGGGGAACAGGAGAACTGGAGAAGTGGAGAACTGGAGAACTGGAGAACTGGAGAAGTGGAGAACACGAGAATTGTAGAAGTGGGGAACAGTAAAACTGGAGAAGTGGGGAACAGGAGAACTGGAGAACTGGAGATCAGGAGAAGTGGGGAGGAGGAGAACAGGAGAACTTGAGAAGTGGGGAACTGGAGAACTGGAGAACTGTAGAAGTGGGGAACAGGAGATCTGGCGAACTGGGGAACTGGAGAACTGGAGAAGTGGGAAACAGGAGAACTGGAGAAGTGGAGAACTGGAGAACAGGAGAAGTGGGGAACAGGAGAACAGGAGAACTGGAGAAGTGGGGAACAGGAGAACTGGAAAAGAGGGGAACTGGAGAACTGGAGAAGTGGGGAACAGGAGAACTGGAGAACTGGGGAACTGGGGAACTGGGGAATAGGAGAACTGGAGAACTGTAGAAGAAGGGAAGAGGAGAACTGGATAAGTGAGGAACAGGAGAACTGGAGAAGTGGGAAACAGGAGAACAGGAGAACTTGAGAAGTGGGGAACAGGAGAACTGGAGAAGTGGGAAACAGGAGAACAAAAGAACTGGAGAAGTCGGGAACAGAAGAACTGGCGAACTGGAGAAGTGGGGAGGAGGAGAACTGGAGAAGTGGGAAACATGAGAACTGGACAAGTGGAGAAGTGGGGAACATGAGAACTGGAGAATTGGAGAACTGGAGAAGTGGGGAACTGGAGAACTGGAGAATTGGAGAAGTGGGGAACTGGAGAACTGGAGAACGAGAGAAGTGGACAAGTGGGGAATTGGAGAACAGGAGAACTGGAGAACTGGAGAAGTGGAGAAGTGGGGAGCTGGAGAACTGGAGAACTGGAGAACTGGAGAACAGGAGAACCGGAGAAGTGGGGAACAGGAGAACTGGAGAACTGGAGAACTGGTGAAGTGTGGAACAGGAAAACAGGAGAACAGGAGAACAGGAGAACTGGAGAACTGGAGAACAGGAGAACTGGAGAAGTGGGGAAAAGATGAAGTGGAGAACTGGAGAACTGGAGAACGGGAGAAGTGAGGAACAGAACAGGAGAACTGGTGAACTGGAGAACAGGAGAACTGAAGAACAGGAGAAAATGAGAATTGGAGAAATGATGTACTGGAGAACAGGAGAATTGGAGAAGTGGGGCACAGTAGAACTGGAGAACTGGAGAAGTGGGGAACAGGAGAACTGGAGAAGTGCGGAACAGGAGAACTGGAGAAGTGGAGAACTGGAGAACTGGAGAACTGGAGAAGTGGGGAACACGAGAATTGTAGAAGTGGGGAACAGGAAAACTGGAGAAGTGGGGAACAGGAGAACTGGAGAACTGGAGATCAGGAGAAGTGGGGAAGAGGAGAACAGGAGAACTTGAAAAGTGGGGAACTGGAGAACTGGAGAACTGTAGAAGTGGGGAACAGGAGAACTGGCGAACTGGGGAACTGGAGAACTGGAGAAGTGGGGAACAGGAGAACTGGAGAAGTGGGGAACTGGAGAACAGGAGAAGTGGGGAACAGGAGAACAGGAGAACTGGAGAAGTGGGGAACAGGAGAACTGGAAAAGAGGGGAACTGGAGAACTGGTGAAGTGGGGAACAGGAGAACTGGAGAACTGGGGAACTGGGGAACTGGGGAACAGGAGAACTGGAGAACTGTAGAAGAAGGGAAGAGGAGAACTGGAGAAGTGAGGAACAGGAGAACTGGAGAAGTGGGAAACAGGAGAACAGGAGAACTGGAGAAGTGGGGAACAGGAGAACTGGAGAAGTGGTGAACAGGAGAACAAAAGAACTGGAGAAGTCGGGAACAGAAGAACTGGCGAACTGGAGAAGTGGGGAGGAGGAGAACTGGAGAAGTGGGAAACAGGAGAACTGGACAAGTGGAGAAGTGGGGAACAGGAGAACTGGAGAATTGGAGAACTGGAGAAGTGGGGAACTGGAGAACTGGAGAATTGGAGAAGTGGGGAACTGGAGTACTGGAGAACGAGAGAAGTGGACAAGTGGGGAATTGGAGAACAGGGGAACTGGAGAACTGGAGAAGTGGAGAAGTGGGGAGCTGGAGAACTGGAGAACTGGAGAACTGGAGAACAGGAGAACCGGAGAAGTGGGGAACAGGAGAACTGGAGAACTGGAGATCTGGTGAAGTGTGGAACAGGAAAACAGGAGAAGAGGAGAACAGGAGAACTGGAGAACTGGAGAACAGGAGAACTGGAGAAGTGCGGAAAAGGTGATGTGGAGAACTGGAGAAGTGGAGAACGGGAGAAGTGAGGAACAGAACAGGAGAACTGGAGAACTGGAGAACAGGAGAACTGAAGAACAGGAGAAAATGAGAATTGGAGAAATGATGTACTGGAGAACAGGAGAACTGGAGAAGTGGGGATGCAGGAGAATTGGAGAAGTGGGGCACAGTAGAACTGGAGAACTGGAGAAGTGGGGAACAGGAGAACAGGAGAATTGGAGAACTGGAGAAGTGGGGAACTGGAGAACAGGAGAAGTGGGGAACAGGAGAACTGGAGAACTGTAGAAATGTGGAATTGGAGAACTTGAGAAGTGGGGAACAGGAGAGCAGGAGAACTGGAGAAGTGGGAAACAGGAGAACTGGTGAAGTGGGGAACAGGAGAACTGGAGAAGTGGGGAACAGGAGAACTGGAGAACTGGAGAACGGGAGAACTGAAGAACAGGAGAAAATGAGAATTGGAGAAATGTTGCACTGGAGAACAGGAGAACTGAAGAAGTGGTGAAGCAGGAGAATTGGAGAAGTGGGGAACAGTAGAACTGGAGAACTGGAGAAGTGGGGAACAGGAGAAATGGAGAATTGGAGAACTGGAGAAGTGGGGAACTGGAGAACAGGCGAAGTGGGGAAGAGCAGAACTGCAGAAGTGGGGAACAGGAGAACTGGAGAAGTGGGGAACAGGAGAACAGGAGAACTGGAGAAGTGAGTAACAGGAGAACTGGAGAAGTGGGAAACAGGAGAACAGGAGAACTGGAGAAGTGGGGAACAGGAGAACTGGAGAAGTGGGGAATAGGAGAATAGAAGAACTGGAGAAGTCGGGAACAGAAGAACTGGCGAACTGGAGAAGTGGGGAAGAGCAGAACTGGAGAAGTGGGAAACAGGAGAACTGGACAAGTGGAGAAGTGGGGAACAGGAGAACTGGAGAATTGGAGAACTGGAGAAGTGGGGAACTGGAGAACTGGAGAATTGGAGAAGTGGGGAACTGGAGAACTGGAGAACTAGAGAAGTGGACAAGTGGGGAATTGGAGAACAGGAGAACTGGAGAAGTGGGGAACAGGAGAACTGGAGAAGTGAATAACAGGAGAACTGGAGAACGGGAGAAGTGGGGAACTAGAGAACTGGGGAACTGGAGAACTGGAGAACAGTGGAAGCAGAGAACTGGAGAACTGGAGAACAGTGGAAGCAGAGAACTGGGGAACTGGAGAACTAGAGAACCGGAGAAAAGGAGAACAGGAGAACTGGAGAAGTGAGGAACTGGAGAACTGGAGAACTGGTGAACAGGACAACTGGAGAAGTGGAGAACCGGAGTACTGGAGAACTGGGGAAGAGGAGAACTGGAGAAGTGGGGAACAGGAGAACTGGAGAAGTGGGGAACGGGAGAACTAGAGAACTGGAGAACAGGAGAACTGGAGAACAGGAGAACTGGAGAAGAGGGGAACAGGAGAACTGGAGAAGTGGGGAACAGGAGAACTGGAGAAGTGCGGAACAGGACAACTGGAGAAGTGGAGAACTGGAGAACTGGAGAACTGGAGAAGTGGGGAACACGAGAATTGTAGAAGTGGGGAACAGGAAAACTGGAGAAGTGGGGAACAGGAGAACTGGAGAACTGGAGAGCAGGAGAAGTGGGGAAGAGGAGAATAGGAGAACTGGAGAAGTGGGGAACTGGAGAACTGGAGAACTGGAGAAGTGGGGAACAGAAGAACTGGCGAACTGGGGAACTGGAGAACTGGAGAAGTGGGGAACAGGAGAACTGGAGAAGTGGGGAACTGGAGAACAGGAGAAGTGGGGAACAGGAGAACAGGAGAACTGGAGAAGTGGGGAACAGGAGAACTGGAGAATTGGAGAACTTGAGAAATGGGGAACAGGAGAGCAGGAGAACTGGAGAAGTGGGAAACAGGAGAACTGGTGAAGTGGGGAACAGGAGAACTGGAGAAGTGGGGAACAGGAGAACTGGAGAACTGGAGAACGGGAGAACTGAAGAACAGGAGAAAATGAGAATTGGAGAAATGTTGCACTGGAGAACAGGAGAACTGAAGAAGTGGTGAAGCAGGAGAATTGGAGAAGTGGGGAACAGTAGAACTGGAGAACTGGAGAAGTGGGGAACAGGAGAAATGGAGAATTGGAGAACTGGAGAAGTGGGGAACTGGAGAACAGGCGAAGTGGGGAAGAGCAGAACTGCAGAAGTGGGGAACAGGAGAACTGGAGAAGTGGGGAACAGGAGAACAGGAGAACTGGAGAAGTGAGTAACAGGAGAACTGGAGAAGTGGGAAACAGGAGAACAGGAGAACTGGAGAAGTGGGGAACAGGAGAACTGGAGAAGTGGGGAATAGGAGAATAGAAGAACTGGAGAAGTCGGGAACAGAAGAACTGGCGAACTGGAGAAGTGGGGAAGAGCAGAACTGGAGAAGTGGGAAACAGGAGAACTGGACAAGTGGAGAAGTGGGGAACAGGAGAACTGGAGAATTGGAGAACTGGAGAAGTGGGGAACTGGAGAACTGGAGAATTGGAGAAGTGGGGAACTGGAGAACTGGAGAACTAGAGAAGTGGACAAGTGGGGAATTGGAGAACAGGAGAACTGGAGAAGTGGGGAACAGGAGAACTGGAGAACTGGAGAAGTGGGGAACTAGAGAACTGGGGAACTGGAGAACTGGAGAACAGTGGAAGCAGAGAACTGGAGAACTGGAGAACAGTGGAAGCAGAGAACTGGGGAACTGGAGAACTAGAGAACCGGAGAAAAGGAGAACAGGAGAACTGGAGAAGTGAGGAACTGGAGAACTGGAGAACTGGTGAACAGGAGAACTGGAGAAGTGGAGAACCGGAGTACTGGAGAACTGGGGAAGAGGAGAACTGGAGAAGTGGGGAACAGGAGAACTGGAGAAGTGGGGAACGGGAGAACTAGAGAACTGGAGAACAGGAGAACTGGAGAACAGGAGAACTGGAGAAGAGGGGAACAGGAGAACTGGAGAAGTGGGGAACAGGAGAACTGGAGAAGTGCGGAACAGGACAACTGGAGAAGTGGAGAACTGGAGAACTGGAGAACTGGAGAAGTGGGGAACACGAGAATTGTAGAAGTGGGGAACAGGAAAACTGGAGAAGTGGGGAACAGGAGAACTGGAGAACTGGAGAGCAGGAGAAGTGGGGAAGAGGAGAACAGGAGAACTGGAGAAGTGGGGAACTGGAGAACTGGAGAACTGGAGAAGTGGGGAACAGAAGAACTGGTGAACTGGGGAACTGGAGAACTGGAGAAGTGGGGAACAGGAGAACTGGAGAAGTGGGGAACTGGAGAACAGGAGAAGTGGGGAACAGGAGAACAGGAGAACTGGAGAAGTGGGGAACAGGAGAACTGGAGAATTGGAGAACTGGAGAAGTGGGGAACTGGAGAACAGGAGAAGTGGGGAACAGGAGAACTGGAGAACTGTAGAAATGTGGAATTGGAGAACTTGAGAAGTGGGGAACAGGAGAGCAGGAGAACTGGAGAAGTGGGAAACAGGAGAACTGGTGAAGTGGGGAACAGGAGAACTGGAGAAGTGGGGAACAGGAGAACTGGAGAACTGGAGAACGGGAGAACTGAAGAACAGGAGAAAATGAGAATTGGAGAAATGTTGCACTGGAGAACAGGAGAACTGAAGAAGTGGTGAAGCAGGAGAATTGGAGAAGTGGGGAACAGTAGAACTGGAGAACTGGAGAAGTGGGGAACAGGAGAAATGGAGAATTGGAGAACTGGAGAAGTGGGGAACTGGAGAACAGGCGAAGTGGGGAAGAGCAGAACTGCAGAAGTGGGGAACAGGAGAACTGGAGAAGTGGGGAACAGGAGAACAGGAGAACTGGAGAAGTGAGTAACAGGAGAACTGGAGAAGTGGGAAACAGGAGAACAGGAGAACTGGAGAAGTGGGGAACAGGAGAACTGGAGAAGTGGGGAACAGGAGAATAGAAGAACTGGAGAAGTCGGGAACAGAAGAACTGGCGAACTGGAGAAGTGGGGAAGAGCAGAACTGGAGAAGTGGGAAACAGGAGAACTGGACAAGTGGAGAAGTGGGGAACAGGAGAACTGGAGAATTGGAGAACTGGAGAAGTGGGGAACTGGAGAACTGGAGAATTGGAGAAGTGGGGAACTGGAGAACTGGAGAACTAGAGAAGTGGACAAGTGGGGAATTGGAGAACAGGAGAACTGGAGAAGTGAATAACAGGAGAACTGGAGAACGGGAGAAGTGGGGAACTAGAGAACTGGGGAACTGGAGAACTGGAGAACAGTGGAAGCAGAGAACTGGAGAACTGGAGAACAGTGGAAGCAGAGAACTGGGGAACTGGAGAACTAGAGAACCGGAGAAAAGGAGAACAGGAGAACTGGAGAAGTGAGGAACTGGAGAACTGGAGAACTGATGAACAGGACAACTGGAGAAGTGGAGAACCGGAGTACTGGAGAACTGGGGAAGAGGAGAACTGGAGAAGTGGGGAACAGGAGAACTGGAGAAGTGGGGAACGGGAGAACTAGAGAACTGGAGAACAGGAGAACTGGAGAACAGGAGAACTGGAAAAGAGGGGAACAGGAGAACTGGAGAAGTGGGGAACAGGAGAACTGGAGAAGTGCGGAACAGGACAACTGGAGAAGTGGAGAACTGGAGAACTGGAGAACTGGAGAAGTGGGGAACACGAGAATTGTAGAAGTGGGGAACAGGAAAACTGGAGAAGTGGGGAACAGGAGAACTGGAGAACTGGAGAGCAGGAGAAGTGGGGAAGAGGAGAATAGGAGAACTGGAGAAGTGGGGAACTGGAGAACTGGAGAACTGGAGAAGTGGGGAACAGAAGAACTGGCGAACTGGGGAACTGGAGAACTGGAGAAGTGGGGAACAGGAGAACTGGAGAAGTGGTGAACTGGAGAACAGGAGAAGTGGGGAACAGGAGAACAGGAGAACTGGAGAAGTGGGGAACAGGAGAACTGGAGAATTGGAGAACTTGAGAAATGGGGAACAGGAGAGCAGGAGAACTGGAGAAGTGGGAAACAGGAGAACTGGTGAAGTGGGGAACAGGAGAACTGGAGAAGTGGGGAACAGGAGAACTGGAGAACTGGAGAACGGGAGAACTGAAGAACAGGAGAAAATGAGAATTGGAGAAATGTTGCACTGGAGAACAGGAGAACTGAAGAAGTGGTGAAGCAGAAGAATTGGAGAAGTGGGGAACAGTAGAACTGGAGAACTGGAGAAGTGGGGAACAGGAGAAATGGAGAATTGGAGAACTGGAGAAGTGGGGAACTGGAGAACAGGCGAAGTGGGGAAGAGCAGAACTGCAGAAGTGGGGAACAGGAGAACTGGAGAAGTGGGGAACAGGAGAACAGGAGAACTGGAGAAGTGAGTAACAGGAGAACTGGAGAAGTGGGAAACAGGAGAACAGGAGAACTGGAGAAGTGGGGAACAGGAGAACTGGAGAAGTGGGGAATAGGAGAATAGAAGAACTGGAGAAGTCGGGAACAGAAGAACTGGCGAACTGGAGAAGTGGGGAAGAGCAGAACTGGAGAAGTGGGAAACAGGAGAACTGGACAAGTGGAGAAGTGGGGAACAGGAGAACTGGAGAATTGGAGAACTGGAGAAGTGGGGAACTGGAGAACTGGAGAATTGGAGAAGTGGGGAACTGGAGAACTGGAGAACTAGAGAAGTGGACAAGTGGGGAATTGGAGAACAGGAGAACTGGAGAAGTGGGGAACAGGAGAACTGGAGAACTGGAGAAGTGGGGAACTAGAGAACTGGGGAACTGGAGAACTGGAGAACAGTGGAAGCAGAGAACTGGAGAACTGGAGAACAGTGGAAGCAGAGAACTGGGGAACTGGAGAACTAGAGAACCGGAGAAAAGGAGAACAGGAGAACTGGAGAAGTGAGGAACTGGAGAACTGGAGAACTGGTGAACAGGAGAACTGGAGAAGTGGAGAACCGGAGTACTGGAGAACTGGGGAAGAGGAGAACTGGAGAAGTGGGGAACAGGAGAACTGGAGAAGTGGGGAACGGGAGAACTAGAGAACTGGAGAACAGGAGAACTGGAGAACAGGAGAACTGGAGAAGAGGGGAACAGGAGAACTGGAGAAGTGGGGAACAGGAGAACTGGAGAAGTGCGGAACAGGACAACTGGAGAAGTGGAGAACTGGAGAACTGGAGAACTGGAGAAGTGGGGAACACGAGAATTGTAGAAGTGGGGAACAGGAAAACTGGAGAAGTGGGGAACAGGAGAACTGGAGAACTGGAGAGCAGGAGAAGTGGGGAAGAGGAGAACAGGAGAACTGGAGAAGTGGGGAACTGGAGAACTGGAGAACTGGAGAAGTGGGGAACAGGAGAACTGGAGAAGTGGGGAACTGCAGAACAGGAGAAGTGGGGAACAGGAGAACAGGAGAACTGGAGAAGTGGGGAACAGGAGAACTGGAGAATTGGAGAACTGGAGAAGTGGGGAACTGGAGAACAGGAGAAGTGGGGAACAGGAGAACTGGAGAACTGTAGAAATGTGGAATTGGAGAACTTGAGAAGTGGGGAACAGGAGAGCAGGAGAACTGGAGAAGTGGGAAACAGGAGAACTGGTGAAGTGGGGAACAGGAGAACTGGAGAAGTGGGGAACAGGAGAACTGGAGAACTGGAGAACGGGAGAACTGAAGAACAGGAGAAAATGAGAATTGGAGAAATGTTGCACTGGAGAACAGGAGAACTGAAGAAGTGGTGAAGCAGGAGAATTGGAGAAGTGGGGAACAGTAGAACTGGAGAACTGGAGAAGTGGGGAACAGGAGAAATGGAGAATTGGAGAACTGGAGAAGTGGGGAACTGGAGAACAGGCGAAGTGGGGAAGAGCAGAACTGCAGAAGTGGGGAACAGGAGAACTGGAGAAGTGGGGAACAGGAGAACAGGAGAACTGGAGAAGTGAGTAACAGGAGAACTGGAGAAGTGGGAAACAGGAGAACAGGAGAACTGGAGAAGTGGGGAACAGGAGAACTGGAGAAGTGGGGAACAGGAGAATAGAAGAACTGGAGAAGTCGGGAACAGAAGAACTGGCGAACTGGAGAAGTGGGGAAGAGCAGAACTGGAGAAGTGGGAAACAGGAGAACTGGACAAGTGGAGAAGTGGGGAACAGGAGAACTGGAGAATTGGAGAACTGGAGAAGTGGGGAACTGGAGAACTGGAGAATTGGAGAAGTGGGGAACTGGAGAACAGGAGAACTGGAGAAGTGAATAACAGGAGAACTGGAGAACGGGAGAAGTGGGGAACTAGAGAACTGGGGAACTGGAGAACTGGAGAACAGTGGAAGCAGAGAACTGGAGAACTGGAGAACAGTGGAAGCAGAGAACTGGGGAACTGGAGAACTAGAGAACCGGAGAAAAGGAGAACAGGAGAACTGGAGAAGTGAGGAACTGGAGAACTGGAGAACTGGTGAACAGGAGAACTGGAGAAGTGGAGAACCGGAGTACTGGAGAACTGGGGAAGAGGAGAACTGGAGAAGTGGGGAACAGGAGAACTGGAGAAGTGGGGAACGGGAGAACTAGAGAACTGGAGAACAGGAGAACTGGAGAACAGGAGAACTGGAGAAGAGGGGAACAGGAGAACTGGAGAAGTGGGGAACAGGAGAACTGGAGAAGTGCGGAACAGGACAACTGGAGAAGTGGAGAACTGGAGAACTGGAGAACTGGAGAAGTGGGGAACACGAGAATTGTAGAAGTGGGGAACAGGAAAACTGGAGAAGTGGGGAACAGGAGAACTGGAGAACTGGAGAGCAGGAGAAGTGGGGAAGAGGAGAACAGGAGAACTGGAGAAGTGGGGAACTGGAGAACTGGAGAACTGGAGAAGTGGGGAACAGGAGAACTGGCGAACTGGGGAACTGGAGAACTGGAGAAGTGGGGAACAGGAGAACTGGAGAAGTGGGGAACTGGAGAACAGGAGAAGTGGGGAACAGGAGAACAGGAGAACTGGAGAAGTGGGGAACAGGAGAACTGGAAAAGAGGGGAACTGGAGAACTGGAGAAGTGGGGAACAGGAGAACTGGAGAACTGGGGAACTGGGGAACTGGGGAACAGGAGAACTGGAGAACTGTAGAAGAAGGGAACAGGAGAACTGGAGAAGTGGGGAACAGGAGAACTGGAGAACTGGAGAAGTGGGGAACACGAGAACTGCAGAACTGGAGAAGTGGGGAACTGGAGTCCTGGAGAACTGGAGAAGTGGGGAACAGGAGAACTGGAGAACTGGGGAACAGGAGAACTGGAGAAGTGGGGAACAGCAGAACTGGAGAAGTGGGGAATAGGAGAACTGGAGAACAGGAGAAGTGGGGAACAGGAGAACAGGAGAACTGGAGAAGTGGGGAACTGGAGAACTGGAGAAGTGAGGAACAGGTGAACTGCAGAACTGGAGAACAGGAGAACTGGAGGGCAGGAAAACTGGCGAAGTGGGGAACAGGAGAAGTGGAAACTGGGGAACACGAGAACTGGAGAACTGTAGAACAGGAGAACTGGAGAAGTGGGGTGCAGGTGAAGTGGAGAACTGGAGAACTGGAGAACGGGAGAAGTGAGGAACAGGAGAACAAGAGAACTGGAGAACTGGAGAACGGGAGAACTGAAGAACAGGAGAAAATGAGAATTGGAGAAATGATGCACTGGAGAACAGGAGAACTGAAGAAGTGGTGAAGCAGGAGAATTGGAGAAGTGGGGAACAGTAGAACTTGAGAACTGGAGAAGTGGGGAACCGGAGAACTGGAGAATTGGAGAACTGGAGAAGTGGGGCACTGGAGAACAGGAGAAGTGGGGAATAGCAGAACTACAGAAGCGGGGAACAGGAGAACTGGAGAAGTGGGGAACAGGAGAACAGAAGAACTGGAGAAGCCGGGAACAGAAGAACTGGCGAACTGGAGAAGTGGGGAAGAGGAGAATTGGAGAAGTGGGAATCAGGAGAACTGGACAAGTGGAGAAGTGGGGAACAGGAGAACTGGAGAATTGGAGAACTGGAGAAGTGGGGAACTGGAGAACTGGAGAATTGGAGAAGTGGGGAACTGGAGAACTGGAGAACTAGAGAAGTGGACAAGTGGGGAATTGGAGAACAGGAGAACTGGAGAAGTGGGGAACAGGAGAACTGGAGAAGTGGGGAACAGGAGAACTGGAGAACTGGAGAACGGGAGAACTGAAGAACAGGAGAAAATGAGAATTGGAGAAATGTTGCACTGGAGAACAGGAGAACTGAAGAAGTGGTGAAGCAGGAGAATTGGAGAAGTGGGGAAGAGTAGAACTGGAGAACTGGAGAAGTGGGGAACCGGAGAACAGGAGAATTGGAGAACTGGAGAAGTGGGGAACTGGAGAACAGGAGAAGTGGGGAAGAGCAGAACTGCAGAAGTGGGGAACAGGAGAACTGGAGAAGTGGGGAACAGGAGAACAGGAGAACTGGAGAAGTGAGAAACAGGAGAACTGGAGAAGTGGGAAACAGGAGAACAGGAGAACTGGAGAAGTGGGGAACAGGAGAACTGGAGAAGTGGGGAACAGGAGAACAGAAGAACTGGAGAAGTCGGGAACAGAAGAACTGGCGAACTGGAGAAGTGGGGAAGAGGAGAACTGGAGAAGTGGGAAACAGGAGAACTGGACAAGTGGAGAAGTGGGGAACAGGAGAACTGGAGAATTGGAGAACTGGAAAAGTGGGGAACTGGAGAACTGGAGAATTGGAGAAGTGGGGAACTGGAGAACTGGAGAACTAGAGAAGTGGACAAGTGGGGAATTGGAGAACAGGAGAACTGGAGAAGTGGGGAACTGGAGAACTGGAGAAGTGGGAAAGAGGAGAACTGGACAAGTGGAGAAGTGGGGAACAGGAGAACTGGAGAATTGGAGAACTGAAGAAGTGGGGAACTGGAGAACTGGAGAATTGGAGAAGTGGGGAACTGGAGAACTGGAGAACTGGAGAACTTGAGAACTGAAGAACAGGAGAAAATGAGAATTGGAGAAATGATGCACTGAAGAACAAGAGAACTGAAGAGGTGGTGAAGCAGGAGAATTGGAGAAGTGGGGAACAGTAGAACTGGAGAACTGGAGAAGTGGGGAACAGGAGAACTGGAGAATTGGAGAACTGGAGAAGTGGGGAACTGGAGAACAGGAGAAGTTGGGAATAGCAGAACTGCAGAAGTGGGGAACAGTAGAACTGGAGAACTGGAGAAGTGGGGAACAGGAGAACTGGAGATTTGGAGAACTGGAGAAGTGGGGAACTGGAGAACTGGAGAATTGGAGAAGTGGGGAACTGGAGAACTGGAGAACGAGAGAAGTGGACAAGTGGGGAATTGGAGAACAGGAGAACTGGAGAAGTGGGGAACAGGAGAACTGGAGAACTGGAGAAGTGGGGAACTAGAGAACTGGGGAACTGGAAAAACTGGAGAACAGTGGAAGCAGAGAACTGGAGAACTGGAGAACAGGAGAACCGGAGAAAAGGAGAACATGAGAACTGGAGAAGTGGGGAACTGGAGAACTGGAGAACTGGAGAACTGGAGAAGTGGAGAAGTGGGGAGCTGGAGAACTGGAGAAGTGGGGAACAGGAGAACTGGAGAAGTGCGGAACAGGAGAACTGGAGAAGTGGAGAAGTGGAGAACTGGAGAACTGGAGAAGTGGGGAACACGAGAATTGTAGAAGTGGGGAACAGGAAAACTGGAGAAGTGGGGAACAGGAGAACTGGAGAACTGGAGATCAGTAGAAGTGGGGAAGAGGAGAACAGGAGAACTTGAGAAGTGGGGAACTGGAGAACTGGAGAACTGTAGAAGTGGGGAACAGGAGAACTGGCGAACTGGGGAACTGGAGAACTGGAGAAGTGGGAAACAGGAGAACTGGAGAAGTGGGGAACTGGAGAACAGGAGAAGTGGGGAAGAGGAGAACAGGAGAACTGGAGAAGTGGGGAACAGGAGAACTGGAAAAGAGGGGAACTGGAGAACTGGAGAAGTGGGTAACAGGAGAACTGGAGAACTGGGGAACTGGGGAACTGGGGAACAGGAGAACTGGAGAACTGTAGAAGAAGGGAAGAGGAGAACTGGAGAAGTGAGGAACAGGAGAACTGGAGAAGTGGAGAACTGGAGAAGTGGAGAACTGGAGAAGTGGGGAACACGAGAATTGTAGAAGTGGGGAACAGGAAAACTGGAGAAGTGCGGAACAGGAGAACTGGAGAACTGGAGATCAGGAGAAGTGGGGAAGAGGAGAGCAGGAGAACTTGATAAGTGGGGAACTGGAGAACCGGAGAACTGTAGAAGTGGGGAACAGGAGAACTGGCGAACTGGGGAACTGGAGAACTGGAGAAGTGGGGAACAGGAGAACTGGAGAAGTGGGGAACTGGAGAACAGGAGAAGTGGGGAACAGGAGAACAGGAGAACTGGAGAAGTGGGGAACAGGAGAACTGGAAAAGAGGGGAACTGGAGAACTGGAGAAGTGGGGAACAGGAGAACTGGAGAACTGGGGAACTGGGGAACTGGGGAACAGGAGAACTGGAGAATTGTAGAAGAAGGGAAGAGGAGAACTGGAGAAGTGAGGAACAGGAGAACTGGAGAAGTGGGAAACAGGAGAACAGGAGAACTGCAGAAGTGGGGAACAGGAGAACTGGAGAAGTGGGGAACAGGAGAACAAATGAACTAGAGAAGTCGGGAACAGAAGAACTGGCGAACTGGAGAAGTGGGGAGGAGGAGAACTGGAGACGTGGGTAACAGGAGAACTGGACAAGTGGAGAAGTGGGGAACAGGAGAACTGGAGAATTGGAGAACTGGAGAAGTGGGGAACTGGAGAACTGGAGAATTGGAGAAGTGGGGAACTGGAGTACTGGAGAACGAGAGAAGTGGACAAGTGGGGAATTGGAGAACAGGGGAACTGGAGAACTGGAGAAGTGGAGAAGTGGGGAGCTGGAGAACTGGAGAACTGGAGAACTGGAGAACAGAGAACCGGAGAAGTGGGGAACAGGAGAACTGGAGAACTGGAGAACTGGTGAAGTGTGGAACAGGAAAACAGGAGAACAGGAGAACAGGAGAACTGGAGAACTGGAGAACAGGAGAACTGGAGAAGTGGGGAAAAGGTGAAGTGGAGAACTGGAGAACTGGAGAACGGGAGAAGTGAGGAACAGAACAGGAGAACTGGAGAACTGGAGAACAGGAGAACTGAAGAACAGGAGAAAATGAGAATTGGAGAAATGATGTACTGGAGAACAGGAGAACTGGAGAAGTGGGGAAGCAGGAGAATTGGAGAAGTGGGGCACAGTAGAACTGGAGAACTGGAGAAGTGGGGAACAGGAGAACTGGAGAAGTGTGGAACAGGAGAACTGGAGAAGTGGAGAACTGGAGAACTGGAGAACTAGAGAAGTGGGGAACACGAGAATTGTAGAAGTGGGGAACAGGAAAACTGGAGAAGTGGGGAACAGGAGAACTGGAGAACTGGAGATCAGGAGAAGTGGGGAAGAGGAGAACAGGAGAACTGGAGAAGTGGGGAACTGGAGAACTGGAGAACTGTAGAAGTGGGGAACAGGAGAACTGGCGAACTGGGGAACTGGAGAACTGGAGAAGTGGGGAACAGGAGAACTGGAGAAGTGGGGAACTGGAGAACAGGAGATGTGGGGAACAGGAGAACAGGAGAACTGGAGAAGTGGGGAACAGGAGAACTGGAAAAGAGGGGAACTGGAGAACTGGAGAAGTGGGGAACAGGAGAACTGGAGAACTGGGGAACTGGGGAACTGGGGAACAGGAGAACTGGAGAACTGTAGAAGAAGGGAAGAGGAGAACTGGAGAAGTGAGGAACAGGAGAACTGGAGAAGTGGGAAACAGGAGAACAGGAGAACTGGAGAAGTGGGGAACAGGAGAACTGGAGAAGTGGGGAACAGGAGAACAAAAGAACTGGAGAAGTCGGGAACAGAAGAACTGGCGAACTGGAGAAGTGGGGAGGAGGAGAACTGGAGAAGTGGGAAACAGGAGAACTGGACAAGTGGAGAAGTGGGGAACAGGATAACTGGAGAATTGGAGAATTGGAGAAGTGGTGAACTGGAGAACTGGAGAATTGGAGAAGTGGGGAACTGGAGAACTGGAGAACGAGAGAAGTGGACAAGTGGGGAATTGGAGAACAGGAGAACTGGAGAACTGGAGAAGTGGAGAAGTGGGGAGCTGGAGAACTGGAGAACTGGAGAACTGGAGAACAGGAGAACCGGAGAAGTGGGGAACAGGAGAACTGGAGAACTGGAGAACTGGTGAAGTGTGGAACAGGAAAACAGGAGAAGAGGAGAACAGGAGAACTGGAGAACTGGAGAACAGGAGAACTGGAGAAGTGGTGAAAAGGTGAAGTGGAGAACTGGAGAACTGGAGAACGGGAGAAGTGAGGAACAGAACAGGAGAACTGGAGAACTGGAGAACAGGAGAACTGAAGAACAGGAGAAAATGAGAATTGGAGAAATGATGTACTGGAGAACAGGAGAACTGGAGAAGTGGGGAAGCAGGAGAATTGGAGAAGTGGGGCACAGTAGAACTGGAGAACTGGAGAAGTGGGGAACAGGAGAACTGGAGAATTGGAGAACTGGAGAAGTGGGGAACTGGAGAACAGGAGAAGTGGGGAACAGGAGAACTGGAGAACTGTAGAAATGTGGAATTGGTGAACTTGAGAAGTGGGGAACAGGAGAGCAGGAGAACTGGAGAAGTGGGAAACAGGAGAACTGGTGAAGTGGGGTACAGGAGAACTGGAGAAGTGGGGAACAGGAGAACTGGAGAACTGGAAAACGGGAGAACTGAAGAACAGGAGAAAATGAGAATTGGTGAAATGTTGCACTGGAGAACAGGAGAACTGAAGAAGTGGTGAAGCAGGAGAATTGGAGAAGTGGGGAACAGTAGAACTGGAGAACTGGAGAAGTGGGGAACAGGAGAAATGGAGAATTGGAGAACTGGAGAAGTGGGGAACTGGAGAACAGGCGAAGTGGGGAAGAGCAGAACTGCAGAAGTGGGGAACAGGAGAACTGGAGAAGTGGGGAACAGGAGAACAGGAGAACTGGAGAAGTGAGTAACAGGAGAACTGGAGAAGTGGGAAACAGGAGAACAGGAGAACTGGAGAAGTGGGGAACAGGAGAACTGGAGAAGTGGGGAACAGGAGAATAGAAGAACTGGAGAAGTCGGGAACAGAAGAACTGGCGAACTGGAGAAGTGGGGAAGAGCAGAACTGGAGAAGTGGGAAACAGGAGAACTGGACAAGTGGAGAAGTGGGGAACAGGAGAACTGGAGAATTGGAGAACTGGAGAAGTGGGGAACTGGAGAACTGGAGAATTGGAGAAGTGGGGAACTGGAGAACTGGAGAACTAGAGAAGTGGACAAGTGGGGAATTGGAGAACAGGAGAACTGGAGAAGTGGGGAACAGGAGAACTGGAGAACTGGAGAAGTGGGGAACTGGAGAACTTGGGAACTGGAGAACTGGAGAACAGTGGAAGCAGAGAACTGGAGAACTGGAGAACAGTGGAAGCAGAGAACTGGGGAACTGGAGAACTGGAGAACCGGTGAAAAGGAGAACAGGAGAACTGGAGAAGTGAGGAACTGGAGAACTGGAGAACTGGTGAACAGGAGAACTGGAGAAGTGGAGAACCGGAGTACTGGAGAACTGGGGAAGTGGAGAACTGGAGAAGTGGGGAACAGGAGAACTGGAGAAGTGGGGAACGGGAGAACTAGAGAACTGGAGAACAGGAGAACTGGAGAACAGGAGAACTGGAGAAGAGGGGAACAGGAGAACTGGAGAAGTGGGGAACAGGAGAACTGGAGAAGTGCGGAACAGGACAACTGGAGAAGTGGAGAACTGGAGAACTGAAGAACTGGAGAAGTGGGGAACACGAGAATTGTAGAAGTGGGGAACAGGAAAACTGGAGAAGTGGGGAACAGGAGACCTGGAGAACTGGAGAGCAGGAGAAGTGGGAAAGAGGAGAACAGGAGAACTGGAGAAGTGGGGAACAGGAGAACTGGAGAAGTGGGGAACTGGAGAACAGGAGAAGTGGGGAACAGGAGAACAGGAGAACTGGAGAAGTGGGGAACAGGAGAACTGGAAAAGAGAGGAACTGGAGAACTGGAGAAGTGGGGAACAGGAGAACTGGAGAACTGGGGAACTGGGGAACTGGGGAACAGGAGAACTGGAGAACTGTAGAAGAAGGGAACAGGAGAACTGGAGAAGTGAGGAACAGGAGAACTGGAGAACTGGAGAAGTGGGGAACACGAGAACTGCAGAACTGGAGAAGTGGGGAACTGGAGTCCTGGAGAACTGGAGAAGTGGGGAACAGGAGAACTGGAGAACTGGGGAACAGGAGAACTGGAGAAGTGGGGAACAGCAGAACTGGAGAAGTGGGGAATAGGAGAACTGGAGAACAGGAGAAGTGGGGAACAGGAGAACAGGAGAACTGGAGAAGTGGGGAACTGGAGAACTGGAGAAGTGGGGAACAGGTGAACTGCAGAACTGGAGAACAGGAGAACTGGAGGACAGGAAAACTGGCGAAGTGGGGAACAGGAGAAGTGGAGAACTGGGGAACACGAGAACTGGAGACCTGGAGAACATGAGAACTGTAGAAGTGGGGAACAGAAGAACTGGAGAACTGGGGAACACGAGAACTGGAGAACTGTAGAACAGGAGAACTGGAGAAGTGGGGTGCAGGTGAAGTGGAGAACTGGAGAACTGGAGAACGGGAGAAGTGAGGAACAGGAGAACAGGAGAACTGGAGAACTGGAGAACGGGAGAACTGAAGAACAGGAGAAAATGAGAATTGGAGAAATGATGCACTGGAGAACAGGGGAACTGGAGAAGTGGGGAAGCAGGAGAATTGGTGAAGTGGGGAACAGTAGAACTGGAGAACTGGAGAAGTGGGGAACAGGAGAAATGGAGAATTGGAGAACTGGTGAAGTGGGGAACTGGAGAACAGGAGAAGTGGGGAACAGGAGAACTGGAGAACTGGAGAAGTGGGGAACTGGAGAACTTGAGAAGTGGGGAACAGGAGAGCAGGAGAACTGGAGAAGTGGGGAACAGGAGAACTGGAGAAGTGGGGAACAGGAGAACTGGAGAACTGGAGAACGGGAGAACTGAAGAACAGGAGAAAATGAGAATTGGAGAAATGATGCACTGGAGAACAGGAGAACTGAAGAAGTGGTGAAGCAGGAGAATTGGAGAAGTTGGGAACTGGAGAAAAGGAGAAGTGGGGAATAGCATAACTACAGAAGTGGGGAACAGGAGAACTGGAGAAGTGGGGAACAGGAGAACAGAAGAACTGGAGAAGCCGGGAACAGAAGAACTGGCGAACTGGAGAAGTGGGGAAGAGGAGAACTGGAGAAGTGGGAATCAGGAGAACTGGACAAGTGGAGAAGTGGGGAACAGGAGAACTGGAGAATTGGAGAACTGGAGAAGTGGGGAACTGGAGAACTGGAGAATTGGAGAACTGGGGAACTGGAGAACTGGAGAACTAGAGAAGTGGACAAGTGGGGAATTGGAGAACAGGAGAACTGGAGAAGTGGGGAACAGGAGAACTGGAGAAATGGGGAACAGGAGAACTGGAGAACTGGAGAACGGGAGAACTGAAGAACAGGAGAAAATGAGAATTGGAAAAATGTTGCACTGGAGAACAGGAGAACTGAAGAAGTGGTGAAGCAGGAGAATTGGAGAAGTGGGGAAGAGTAGAACTGGAGAACTGGAGAAGTGGGGAACCGGAGAACAGGAGAATTGGAGAACTGGAGAAGTGGGGAACTGGAGAACAGGAGAAGTGGGGAAGAGCAGAACTGGAGAAGTGGGGAACAGGAGAACAGGAGAACTGGAGAAGTGAGAAACAGGAGAACTGGAGAAGTGGGAAACAGGAGAACAGGAGAACTGGAGAAGTGGGGAACAGGAGAACTGGAGAAGTGGGGAACAGGAGAACAGAAGAACTGGAGAAGTCGGGAACAGAAGAACTGGCGAACTGGAGAAGTGGGGAAGAGGAGAACTGGAGAAGTGGGAAACAGGAGAACTGGACAAGTGGAGAAGTGGGGAACAGGAGAACTGGAGAATTGGAGAACTGGAGAAGTGGGGAACTGGAGAACTGGAGAATTGGAGAAGTGGGGAACTGGAGAACTGGAGAACTAGAGAAGTGGACAAGTGGGGAATTGGAGAACAGGAGAACTGGAGAAGTGGGGAACAGGAGAACTGGAGAACTGGAGAAGTGGTGAACTAGAGAACTGTGGAACTGGAGAACTGGAGAACAGTGGAAGCAGAGAACTGGAGAACCGGAGAACAGTGGAAGCAGAGAAGTGGGGAACAGGAGAGCAGGAGAACTGGAGAAGTGAGAAACAGGAGAACTGGTGAAGTGGGGAACAGGAGAACTGGAGAAGTGGGGAACAGGAGAACTGGAGAACTGGAGAACGGGAGAACTGAAGAACAGGAGAAATGTTGCACTGGAGAACAGGAGAACTGAAGAAGTGGTGAAGCAGGAGAATTGGAGAAGTGGGGAACAGTAGAACTGGAGAACTGGAGAAGTGGGGAACAGGAGAAATGGAGAATTGGAGAACTGGAGAAGTGGGGAACTGGAGAACAGGAGAAGTGGAGAATAGGAGAACTGTAGAAGTGGGGAACGGGAGAACTGGAGAAGTGGGGAACAGGAGAACAGAAGAACTGGAGAAGTCGGGAACAGAAGAACTGGCGAACTGGAGAAGTGGGGAAGAGGAGAACTGGAGAAGTGGGAAACAGGAGTACTGGACAAGTGGAGAAGTGGGGAACAGGAGAACTGGAGAATTGGAGAACTGGAGAAGTGGGGAACTGGAAAACTGGAGAATTGGAGAAGTGGGGAACTGGAGAACTGGAGAACTAGAGAAGTGGACAAGTGGGGAATTGGAGAACAGGAGAACTGGAGAAGTTGGGAACAGGAGAACTGGAGAAGTGGGGAACAGGAGAACAGAAGAACTGGAGAAGCCGGGAACAGAAGAACTGGCGAACTGGAGAAGTGGGGAAGAGGATAACTGGAGAATTGGAGAAGTGGGGAACTGGAGAACTGGAGAACTAGAGAAGTGGACAAGTTGGGAATTGGAGAACAGGAGAACTGGAGAACTGGAGAAGTGGAGAAGTGGGGAGCTGGAGAACTGGAGAACTGGAGAACTGGAGAACAGGAGAACCGGAGAAGTGGGGAACAGGAGAACTGGAGAACTGGAGAACTGGTGAAGTGTGGAACAGGAAAACAGGAGAACAGGAGAACAGGAGAACTGGAGAACTGGAGAACAGGAGAAGTGGAGAAGTGGGGAAAAGGTGAAGTGGAGAACTGGAGAACTGGAGAACGGGAGAAGTGAGGAACAGAACAGGAGAACTGGAGAACTGGAGAACAGGAGAACTGAAGAACAGGAGAAAATGAGAATTGGAGAAATGATGTACTGGAGAACAGAAGAACTGGAGAAGTGGGGAAGCAGGAGAATTGGAGAAGTGGGGCACAGTAGAACTGGAGAACTGGAGAAGTGGGGAACAGGAGAACTGGAGAAGTGCGGAACAGGAGAACTGGAGAAGTGGAGAAATGGAGAACTGGAGAACTGGAGAAGTGGGGAACACGAGAATTGTAGAAGTGGGAAACAGGAAAACTGGAGAAGTGGGGAACAGGAGAACTGGAGAACTGGAGATCAGGAGAAGTGGGGAAGAGGAGAGCAGGAGAACTTGATAAGTGGGGAACTGGAGAACTGGAGAACTGTAGAAGTGGGGAACAGGAGAACTGGCGAACTGGGGAACTGGAGAACTGGAGAAGTGGGGAACAGGAGAACTGGAGAAGTGGGGAACTGGAGAACAGGAGAAGTGGGGAACAGGAGAACAGGAGAACTGGAGAAGTGGGGAACAGGAGAACTGGAAAAGAGGGGAACTGGAGAACTGGAGAAGTGGGGAACAGGAGAACTGGAGAACTGGGGAACTGGGGAACTGGGGAACAGGAGAACTGGAGAATTGTAGAAGAAGGGAAGAGGAGAACTGGAGAAGTGAGGAACAGGAGAACTGGAGAAGTGGGAAACAGGAGAACAGGAGAACTGGAGAAGTGGGGAACAGGAGAACTGGAGAAGTGGGGAACAGGAGAACAAAAGAACTGGAGAAGTCGGGAACAGAAGAACTGGCGAACTGGAGAAGTGGGGAGGAGGAGAACTGGAGACGTGGGAAACAGGAGAACTGGACAAGTGGAGAAGTGGGGAACAGGAGAACTGGAGAATTGGAGAACTGGAGAAGTGGGGAACTGGAGAACTGGAGAATTGGAGAAGTGGGGAACTGGAGTACTGGAGAACGAGAGAAGTGGACAAGTGGGGAATTGGAGAACAGGGGAACTGGAGAACTGGAGAAGTGGAGAAGTGGGGAGCTGGAGAACTGGAGAACTGGAGAACTGGAGAACAGGAGAACCGGAGAAGTGGGGAACAGGAGAACTGGACAACTGGAGAACTGGTGAAGTGTGGAACAGGAAAACAGGAGAACAGGAGAACAGGAGAACTGGAGAACTGGAGAACAGGAGAACTGGAGAAGTGGGGTAAAGGTGAAGTGGAGAACTGGAGAACTGGAGAACGGGAGAAGTGAGGAACAGAACAGGAGAACTGGAGAACTGGAGAACAGGAGAACTGAAGAACAGGAGAAAATGAGAATTGGAGAAATGATGTACTGGAGAACAGGAGAACTGGAGAAGTGGGGAAGCAGGAGGATTGGAGAAGTGGGGCACAGTAGAACTGGAGAACTGGAGAAGTGGGGAACAGGAGAACTGGAGAAGTGCGGAACAGGAGAACTGGAGAAGTGGAGAACTGGAGAACTGGAGAACTGGAGAAGTGGGGAACACGAGAATTGTAGAAGTGGGGAACAGGAAAACTGGAGAAGTGGGGAACAGGAGAACTGGAGAACTGGAGATCAGGAGAAGTGGGGAAGAGGAGAACAGGAGAACTGGTGAAGTGGGGAACTGGAGAACTGGAGAACTGTAGAAGTGGGGAACAGGAGAACTGGCGAACTGGGGAACTGGAGAACTGGAGAAGTGGGGAACAGGAGAACTGGAGAAGTGGGGAACTGGAGAACAGGAGATGTGGGGAACAGGAGAACAGGAGAACTGGAGAAGTGGGGAACAGGAGAACTGGAAAAGAGGGGAACTGGTGAACTGGAGAAGTGGGGAACAGGAGAACTGGAGAACTGGGGAACTGGGGAACTGGGGAACAGGAGAACTGGAGAACTGTAGAAGAAGGGAAGAGGAGAACTGGAGAAGTGAGGAACAGGAGAACTGGAGAAGTGGGAAACAGGAGAACAGGAGAACTGGAGAAGTGGGGAACAGGAGAACTGGAGAAGTGGGGAACAGGAGAACAAAAGAACTGGAGAAGTCGGGAACAGAAGAACTGGCGAACTGGAGAAGTGGGGAGGAGGAGAACTGGAGAAGTGGGAAACAGGAGAACTGGACAAGTGGAGAAGTGGGGAACAGGAGAACTGGAGAATTGGAGAATTGGAGAAGTGGGGAACTGGAGAACTGGAGAATTGGAGAAGTGGGGAACTGGAGAACTGGAGAACGACAGAAGTGGACAAGTGGGGAATTGGAGAACAGGAGAACTGGAGAACTGGAGAAGTGGAGAAGTGGGGAGCTGGAGAACTGGAGAACTGGAGAACTGGAGAACAGGAGAACCGGAGAAGTGGGGAACAGGAGAACTGGAGAACTGGAGAACTGGTGAAGTGTGGAACAGGAAAATAGGAGAAGAGGAGAACAGGAGAACTGGAGAACTGGAGAACAGGAGAACTGGAGAAGTAGTGGAAAGGTGAAGTGGAGAACTGGAGAACTGGAGAACGGGAGAAGTGAGGAACAGAACAGGAGAACTGGAGAACTGGAGAACAGGAGAACTGAAGAACAGGAGAAAATGAGAATTGGAGAAATGATGTACTGGAGAACAGGAGAACTGGAGAAGTGGGGAAGCAGGAGAATTGGAGAAGTGGGGCACAGTAGAACTGGAGAACTGGAGAAGTGGGGAAAAGGAGAACTGGAGAATTGGATAACTGGAGAAGTGGGGAACTGGAGAACAGGAGAAGTGGGGAACAGGAGAACTGGAGAACTGTAGAAATGTGGAATTGGAGAACTTGAGAAGTGGGGAACAGGAGAGCAGGAGAACTGGAGAAGTGGGAAACAGGAGAACTGGTGAAGTGGGGAACAGGAGAACTGGAGAAGTGGGGAACAGGAGAACTGGAGAACTGGAGAACGGGAGAACTGAAGAACAGGAGAAAATGAGAATTGGAGAAATGTTGCACTGGAGAACAGGAGAACTGAAGAAGTGGTGAAGCAGGAGAATTGGAGAAGTGGGGAACAGTAGAACTGGAGAACTGGAGAAGTGGGGAACAGGAGAAATGGAGAATTGGAGAACTGGAGAAGTGGGGAACTGGAGAACAGGCGAAGTGGGGAAGAGCAGAACAGCAGAAGTGGGGAACAGGAGAACTGGAGAAGTGGGGAACAGGAGAACAGGAGAACTGGAGAAGTGAGTAACAGGAGAACTGGAGAAGTTGGAAACAGGAGAACAGGAGAACTGGAGAAGTGGGGAACAGGAGAACTGGAGAAGTGGGGAACAGGAGAATAGAAGAACTGGAGAAGTCGGGAACAGAAGAACTGGCGAACTGGAGAAGTGGGGAAGAGCAGATCTGGAGAAGTGGGAAACAGGAGAACTGGACAAGTGGAGAAGTGGGGAACAGGAGAACTGGAGAATTGGAGAACTGGAGAAGTGGGGAACTGGAGAACTGGAGAATTGGAGAAGTGGGGAACTGGAGAACTGGAGAACTAGAGAAGTGGGCAAGTGGGGAATTGGAGAACAGGAGAACTGGAGAACTGGGGAACAGGAGAACTGGAGAACTGGAGAAGTGGGGAACTAGAGAACTTGGGAACTGGAGAACTGGAGAACAGTGGAAGCAGAGAACTGGAGAACTGGAGAACAGTGGAAGCAGAGAACTGGGGAACTGGAGAACTGGAGAACCGGAGAAAAGGAGAACAGGAGAACTGGAGAAGTGAGGAACTGGAGAACTGGAGAACTGGTGAACAGGAGAACTGGAGAAGTGGAGAACCGGAATACTGGAGAACTGGGGAAGTGGAGAACTGGAGAAGTGGGGAACAGGAGAACTGGAGAAGTGGGGAACGGGAGAACTAGAGAACTGGAGAACAGGAGAACTGGAGAACAGGAGAACTGGAGAAGAGGGAACAGGACAACTGGAGAAGTGGAGAACTGGAGAACTGGAGAACTGGAGAAGTGGGGAACACGAGAATTGTAGAAGTGGGGAACAGGAAAACTGGAGAAGTGGGGAACAGGAGAACTGGAGAACTGGAGAGCAGGAGAAGTGGGGAAGAGGAGAACAGGAGAACTGGAGAAGTGGGGAACAGGAGAACTGGAGAAGTGGGGAACTGGAGAACAGGAGAAGTGGGGAACAGGTGAACTGCAGAACTGGAGAACAGGAGAACTGGAGGACAGGAAAACTGGCGAAGTGGGGAACAGGAGAAGTGGAGAACTGGGGAACACGAGAACTGGAGAACTGGAGAACATGAGAACTGTAGAAGTGGGGAACAGAAGAACTGGATAACTGGGGAACACGAGAACTGGAGAACTGTAGAACAAGAGAACTGGAGAAGTGGGGTGCAGGTGAAGTGGAGAACTGGAGAACTGGAGAACGGGAGAAGTGAGGAACAGGAGAACAGGAGAACTGGAGAACTGGAGAACGGGAGAACTGAAGAACAGGAGAAAATGAGAATTGGAGAAATGATGCACTGGAGAACAGGGGAACTGGAGAAGTGGGGAAGCAGGAGAATTGGTGAAGTGGGGAACAGTAGAACTGGAGAACTGGAGAAGTGGGGAACTGGAGAACTGGGGAATTGGAGAACTGGAGAAGTGGGGAACTGGAGAACAGGAGAAGTGGGGAACAGGAGAACTGGAGAACTGGAGAAGTGGGGAACTGGAGAAATTGAGAAGCGGGGAACAGGAGAGCAGGAGAACTGGAGAAGTGGGGAACAGGAGAACTGGAGAAGTGGGGAACAGGAGAACTGGAGAACTGGAGAACGGGAGAACTGAAGAACAGGAGAAAATGAGAATTGGAGAAATGATGCACTGGAGAACAGGAGAACTGAAGAAGTGGTGAAGCAGGAGAATTGGAGAAGTGGGGAACAGTAGAACTGGAGAACTGGAGAAGTGGGGAACCGGAGAACAGGAGAATTGGAGAACTGGAGAACAGGAGAAGTGGGGAAGAGCAGAACTGCAGAAGTGGGGAACAGGAGAACTGGAGAAGTGGGGAACAGGAGAACAGGAGAACTGGAGAAGTGAGAAACAGGAGAACTGGAGAAGTGGGAAACAGGAGAACAGGAGAACTGGAGAAGTGGGGAACAGGAGAACTGGAGAAGTGGGGAACAGGAGAACAGAAGAACTGGAGAAGTCGGGAACAGAAGAACTGGCGAACTGGAGAAGTGGGGAAGAGGAGAACTGGAGAAGTGGGAAACAGGAGAACTGGACAAGTGGAGAAGTGGGGAACAGGAGAACTGGAGAATTGTAGAACTGGAGAAGTGGGGAACTGGAGAACTGGAGAATTGGAGAAGTGGGGAACTGGAGAACTGGAGAACTAGAGAAGTAGACAAGTGGGGAATTGGAGAACAGGAGAACTGGAGAAGTGGGGAACAGGAGAACTGGAGAACTGGAGAAGTGGAGAACACGAGAACTGGAGAACAGGAGAAGTGGAGAATAGGAGAACTGGAGAAGTGGGGAACGGGAGAACTGGAGAAGTGGGGAACAGGAGAACAGAAGAACTGGAGAAGAGGGGAACAGGAGAACTGGAGAAGTGGGGAACAGGAGAACTGGAGAAGTGCGGAACAGGACAACTGGAGAAGTGGAGAAGTGGAGAACTGGAGAACTGGAGAAGTGGGGAACACGAGAATTGTAGAAGTGGGGAACAGGAAAACTGGAGAAGTGGGGAACAGGAGAACTGGAGAACTGGAGAGCAGGAGAAGTGGGGAAGAGGAGAACAGGAGAACTGGAGAAGTGGGGAACTGGAGAACTGGAGAACTGGAGAAGTGGGGAACAGGAGAACTGGCGAACTGGGGAACTGGAGAACTGGAGAAGTGGGGAACAGGAGAACTGGAGAAGTGGGGAACTGGAGAACAGTAGAAGTGGGGAACAGGAGAACAGGAGAACTGGAGAAGTGGGGAACAGGAGAACTGGAAAAGAGAGGAACTGGAGAACTGGAGAAGTGGGGAACAGGAGAACTGGAGAACTGGGGAGCTGGGGAACTGGGGAACAGGAGAACTGGAGAACTGTAGAAGAAGGGAACAGGAGAACTGGAGAAGTGGGGAACTGGAGTCCTGGAGAACTGGAGAAGTGGGGAACAGGAGAACTGGAGAACTGGGGAACAGGAGAACTGTAGAAGTGGGGAACAGCAGAACTGGAGAAGTGGGGAATAGGAGAACTGGAGAACAGGAGAAGTGGAGTACAGGAGAACAGGAGAACTGGAGAAGTGGGGAACAGGAGAACTGGAGAAGTGGGGAACAGGTGAACTGCAGAACTGGAGAACAGGAGAACTGGAGGACAGGAAAACTGGCGAAGTGGGGAACAGGAGAAGTGGAGAACTGGGGAACACGAGAACTGGAGACCTGGAGAACATGAGAACTGTAGAAGTGGGGAACAGAAGAACTGGAGAACTGGGGAACACGAGAACTGGAGAACTGGGGAACACGAGAACTGGAGAAGTGGGGTGCAGGTGAAGTGGAGAACTGGAGAACTGGAGAACGGGAGAAGTGAGGAACAGGAGAACAGGAGAACTGGCGAACTGGAGAACGGGAGAACTGAAGAACAGGAGAAAATGAGAATTGGAGAAATGATGCACTGGAGAACAGGGGAACTGGAGAAGTGGGGAAGCAGGAGAATTCGTGAAGTGGGGAACAGTAGAACTGGAGAACTGGAGAAGTGGGGAACAGGAGAACTGGAGAATTGGAGAACTGGTGAAGTGGGGAACTAGAGAACAGGAGAAGTGGGGAACAGGAGAACTGGAGAACTGGAGAAGTGGGGAACTGGAGAACTTGAGAAGTGGGGAACAGGAGAGCAGGAGAACTGGAGAAGTGGGGAACAGGAGAACTGGAGAAGTGGGGAACAGGAGAACTGGAGAACTGGAGAACGGGAGAACTGAAGAACAGGAGAAAATGAGAATTGGAGAAATGATGCACTGGAGAACAGGAGAACTGAAGAAGTGGTGAAGCAGGAGAATTGGAGAAGTGGGGAACAGTAGAACTGGAGAACTGGAGAAGTGGGGAACCGGAGAACTGGAGAATTGGAGAACTGGAGAAGTTGGGAACTGGAGAACAGGAGAAGTGGGGAATAGCATAACTACAGAAGTGGGGAACAGGAGAACTGGAGAAGTGGGGAACAGGAGAACAGAAGAACTGGAGAAGCCGGGAACAGAAGAACTGGCGAACTGGAGAAGTGGGGAAGAGGAGAACTGGAGAAGTGGGAATCAGGAGAACTGGACAAGTGGAGAAGTGGGGAACAGGAGAACTGGAGAATTGGAGAACTGGAGAAGTGGGGAACTGGAGAACTGGAGAATTGGAGAAGTGGGGAACTGGAGAACTGGAGAACTAGAGAAGTGGACAAGTGGGGAATTGGAGAACAGGAGAACTGGAGAAGTGGGGAACAGGAGAACTGGAGAAGTGGGGAACAGGAGAACTGGAGAACTGGAGAATGGGAGAACTGAAGAACAGGAGAAAATGAGAATTGGAGAAATGTTGCACTGGAGAACAGGAGAACTGAAGAAGTGGTGAAGCAGGAGAATTGGAGAAGTGGGGAACAGTAGAACTGGAGAACTGGAGAAGTGGGGAACCGGAGAACAGGAGAATTGGAGAACTGGAGAAGTGGGGAACTGGAGAACAGGAGAAGTGGGGAAGAGCAGAACTGGAGAAGTGGGGAACAGGAGAACAGGAGAACTGGAGAAGTGAGAAACAGGAGAACTGGAGAAGTGGGAAACAGGAGAACAGGAGAACTGGAGAAGTGGGGAACAGGAGAACTGGAGAAGTGGGGAACAGGAGAACAAAAGAACTGGAGAAGTCGGGAACAGAAGAACTGACGAACTGGAGAAGTGGGGAAGAGGAGAACTGGAGAAGTGGGAAACAGGAGAACTGGACAAGTGGAGAAGTGGGGAACAGGAGAACTGGAGAATTGGAGAACTGGAGAAGTGGGGAACTGGAGAACTGGAGAATTGGAGAAGTGGGGAACTGGAGAACTGGAGAACTGGAGAAGTGGACAAGTGGGGAATTGGAGAACAGGAGAACTGGAGAAGTGGGGAACAGGAGAACTGGAGAACTGGAGAAGTGGTGAACTAGAGAACTGGGGAACTGGAGAACTGGAGAACAGTGGAAGCAGAGAACTGGAGAACTGGAGAACAGTGGAAGCAGAGAACTGGGGAACTGGAGAACTGGAGTACCGGAGAAAAGGAGAACAGGAGAACTGGAGAAGTGGGGAACTGGAGAACTGGAGAACTGGGGAACAGGAGAACTGGAGAACTGGAGAAGTGGAGAACACGAGAACTGGAGAACAGGAGAAGTGGAGAATAGGAGAACTGGAGAAGTTGGGAACGGGAGAACTGGAGAAGTGGGGAACAGGAGAACAGAAGAACTGGAGAAGTCGGGAACAGAAGAACTGGCGAACTGGAGAAGTGGGGAAGAGGAGAACTGGAGAAGTGGGAAACAGGAGTACTGGACAAGTGGAGAAGTGGGGAACAGGAGAACTGGAGAATTGGAGAACTGGAGAAGTGGGGAACTGGAAAACTGGAGAATTGGAGAAGTGGGGAACTGGAGAACTGGAGAACTAGAGAAGTGGACAAGTGGGGAATTGGAGAACAGGAGAACTGGAGAAGTGGGGAACAGGAGAACTGGAGAAGTGGGGAACAGGAGAACAGAAGAACTGGAGAAGCTGGGAACAGAAGAACTGGCGAACTGGAGAAGTGGGGAAGAGGAGAACTGGAGAAGTGGGAATCAGGAGAACTGGACAAGTGGAGAAGTGGGGAACAGGAGAACTGGAGAATTGGAGAACTGGAGAAGTGGGGAACTGGAGAACTGGAGATTTGGAGAAGTGGGGAACTGGAGAACTGGAGAACTAGAGAAGTGGACAAGTGGGGAATTGGAGAAGCGGAGAACTGGAGAAGTGGGGAACAGGAGAACTGGAGAAGTGGGGAACAGGAGAACTGGAGAACTGGAGAATGGGAGAACTGAAGAACAGGAGAAAATGAGAATTGGAGAAATGTTGCACTGGAGAACAGGAGAACTGAAGAAGTGGTGAAGCAGGAGAATTGGAGAAGTGGGGAACAGTAGAACTGGAGAACTGGAGAAGTGGGGAACCGGAGAACTGGAGAATTGGAGAACTGGAGAAGTGGGGAACTGGAGAACAGGAGAAGTGGGGAATAGCAGAACTGCAGAAGTGGGGAACAGGAGAACTGGAGAAGTGGGGAACAGGAGAACAGGAGAACTGGAGAAGTGAGAAACAGGAGAACTGGAGAAGTGGGAAACAGGAGAACAGGAGAACTGGAGAAGTGGGGAACAGGAGAACTGGAGAAGTGGGGAACAGGAGAACAGAAGAACTGGTGAAGTCGGGAACAGAAGAACTGGCGAACTGGAGAAGTGGGGAAGAGGAGAACTGGAGAAGTGGGAAAAAGGAGAACTGGACAAGTGGAGAAGTGGGGAACAGGAGAACTGGAGAATTGGAGAACTGGAGAAGTGGGGAACTGGAGAACTGGAGAATTGGAGAAGTGGGGAACTGGAGAACTGGAGAACTAGAGAAGTGGACAAGTGGGGAATTGGAGAACAGGAGAACTGGAGAAGTGGGGAACAGGAGAACTGGAGAACTGGAGAAGTGGTGAACTAGAGAACTGGGGAACTGGAGAACTGGAGAACGGTGGAAGCAGAGAACTGGAGAACTGGAGAACAGTGGAAGCAGAGAACTGGGGAACTGGAGAACTGGAGAACCGGAGAAAAGGAGAACAGGAAAACTGGAGAAGTGGGGAACTGGAGAACTGGAGAACTGGGGAACAGGAGAACTGGAGAACTGGAGAAGTGGAGAACACGAGAACTGGAGAACAGGAGAAGTGGAGAATAGGAGAACTGGAGAAGTGGGGAACGGGAGAACTGGAGAAGTGGGGAACAGGAGAACTGGAGAAGTGGGGAACAGGAGAACTGGAGAACTGGAGAAGTGGGGAAGAGGAGAACTGGAGAAGTGGGAAACAGGAGAACTGGACAAGTGGAGAAATGGGGAACAGGAGAACTGGAGAATTGGAGAACTGGAGAAGTGGGGAATTGGAGAACTGGAGAATTGGAGAAGTGGGGAACTGGAGAACTGGAGAACTGGAGAACGGGAGAACTGAAGAACAGGAGAAAATGAGAATTGGAGAAATGATGCACTGAAGAACAGGAGAACTGAAGAAGTGGTGAAGCAGGAGAATTGGAGAAGTGGGGAACAGTAGAAATGGAGAACTGGAGAAGTGGGGAACAGGAGAACTGGAGAATTGGAGAACTGGAGAAGTGGGGAACTGGAGAACAGGAGAAGTGGGGAATAGCAGAACTGCAGAAGTGGGGAACAGGTGAACTGGAGAAGTGGGGAACAGGAGAACAGGAGAACTGGAGAATTGGGGACAGCAGAACTGGAGAAGTGGGGAACTGGAGAACAGGAGAAGTGGGGAACAGGAGAACAGGAGAAGTGGAGAACAGGAGAACTGGCGAACTGGGGAACAGGAGAATTGGAGAAGTGGGGAACAGGAGAACTGGAGAAGTGGGGAAAAGGAGAACTGGAGAAGTGGGGAACAGGAGAGCTGGAGAATAGGAGAACTGGAGAAGAGGGGAACAGGAGAACTGGAGAAATGGGGAACAGGAGAACTGGAGAACTGGAGAAGTGGAGAACACGAGAACTGGAGAACAGGAGAACTGGAGAATAGGAGAACTGGAGAAGTGGGGAACAGGAGAACTGGAGAAGTGGGGAACAGGAGAACTGGAGAAGTGGGGAACAGGAGAACTGGAGAACTGGAGAACAGGAGAACTGGAGAATAGGAGAACTGGAGAAGTGGGAAACAGGAAAACTGGAGCAGTGGGGAACAGGAGAACTGGAGAACTGGAGAACTGGAGAACTGGAGAAGTGGGGAACTGGAGAACAGGAGAAGTGGGGAAGAGCAGAACTGCAGAAGTGGGGAACAGGAGAACTGGAGAAGTGGGGAACAGGAGAACAGGAGAACTGGAGAAGTGAGAAACAGGAGAACTGGAGAAGTGGGAAACAGGAGAACAGGAGAAGTGGAGAAGTGGGGAACAGGAGAACTGGAGAAGTGGGGAACAGGAGAACAGAAGAACTGGAGAAGTCGGGAACAGAAGAACTGGCGAACTGGAGAAGTGGGGAAGAGGAGAACTGGAGAAGTGGGAAACAGGAGAACTGGACAAGTGGAGAAGTGGGGAACAGGAGAACTGGAGAATTGGAGAACTGGAGAAGTGGGGAACTGGAGAACTGGAGAATTGGAGAAGTGGGGATCTGGAGAACTGGAGAACTAGAGAAGTGGACAAGTGGGGAATTGGAGAACAGGAGAACTGGAGAAGTGGGGAACAGGAGAACTGGAGAACTGGAGAAGTGGTGAACTAGAGAACTGGGGAACTGGAGAACTGGAGAACAGTGGAAGCAGAGAACTGGAGAACTGGAGAACAGTGGAAGCAGAGAACTGGGGAACTGGAGAACTGGAGTACAGGAGAAAAGGAGAACAGGAGAACTGGAGAAGTGGGGAACTGGAGAACTGGAGAACTGGGGAACAGGAGAACTGGAGAACTGGAGAAGTGGAGAACACGAGAACTGGAGAACAGGAGAAGTGGAGAATAGGAGAACTGGAGAAGTGGGGAACGGGAGAACTGGAGAAGTGGGGAACAGGAGAACAGAAGAACTGGAGAAGTCGGGAACAGAAGAACTGGCGAACTGGAGAAGTGGGGAAGAGGAGGACTGGAGAAGTGTGAAACAGGAGTACTGGACAAGTGGAGAAGTGGGGAACAGGAGAACTGGAGAATTGGAGAACTGGAGAAGTGGGGAACTGGAAAACTGGAGAATTGGAGAAGTGGGGAACTGGAGAACTGGAGAACTAGAGAAGTGGACAAGTGGGGAATTGGAGAACAGGAGAACTGGAGAAGTGGGGAACAGGAGAACTGGAGAAGTGGGGAACAGGAGAATAGAAGAACTGGAGAAGCCGGGAACAGAAGAACTGGCGAACTGGAGAAGTGGGGAAGAGGAGAACTGGAGAAGTGGGAATCAGGAGAACTGGACAAGTGGAGAAGTGGGGAACAGGAGAACTGGAGAATTGGAGAACTGGAGAAGTGGGGAACTGGAGAACTGGAGAATTGGAGAAGTGGGGAACTGGAGAACTGGAGAACTAGAGAAGTGGACAAGTGGGGAATTGGGGAACAGGAGAACTGGAGAAGTGGGGAACAGGAGAACTGGAGAAGTGGGGAACAGGAGAACTGGAGAACTGGAGAACGGGAGAACTGAAGAACAGGAGAAAATGAGAATTGGAGAAATGTTGCACTGGAGAACAGGAGAACTGAAGAAGTGGTGAAGCAGGAGAATTGGAGAAGTGGGGAACAGTAGAACTGGAGAACTCGAGAAGTGGTGAACTAGAGAACTGGGGAACTGGAGAACTGGAGAACGGTGGAAGCAGAGAACTGGAGAACTGGAGAACAGTGGAAGCAGAGAACTGGGGAACTGGAGAACTGGAGAACCGGAGAAAAGGAGAACAGGAAAACTGGAGAAGTGGGGAACTGGAGAACTGGAGAACTGGGGAACAGGAGAACTGGAGAACTGGAGAAGTGGAGAACACGAGAACTGGAGAACAGGAGAAGTGGAGAATAGGAGAACTGGAGAAGTGGGGAACGGGAGAACTGGAGAAGTGGGGAACAGGAGAACTGGAGAAGTGGGGAACAGGAGAACTGGAGAACTGGAGAAGTGGGGAAGAGGAGAACTGGAGAAGTGGGAAACAGGAGAACTGGACAAGTGGAGAAATGGGGAACAGGAGAACTGGAGAATTGGAGAACTGGAGAAGTGGGGAATTGGAGAACTGGAGAATTGGAGAAGTGGGGAACTGGAGAACTGGAGAACTGGAGAACGGGAGAACTGAAGAACAGGAGAAAATGAGAATTGGAGAAATGATGCACTGAAGAACAGGAGAACTGAAGAAGTGGTGAATCAGGAGAATTGGAGAAGTGGGGAACAGTAGAAATGGAGAACTGGAGAAGTGGGGAACAGGAGAACTGGAGAATTGGAGAACTGGAGAAGTGAGGAACTGGAGAACAGGAGAAGTGGGGAATAGCAGAACTGCAGAAGTGGGGAACAGGTGAACTGGAGAAGTGGGGAACAGGAGAACAGGAGAACTGGAGAATTGGGGACAGCAGAACTGGAGAAGTGGGGAACTGGAGAACAGGAGAAGTGGGGAACAGGAGAACAGGAGAAGTGGAGAACAGGAGAACTGGCGAACTGGGGAACAGGAGAATTGGAGAAGTGGGGAACAGGAGAACTGGAGAAGTGGGGAAAAGGAGAACTGGAGAAGTGGGGAACAGGAGAGCTGGAGAATAGGAGAACTGGAGAAGAGGGGAACAGGAGAACTGGAGAAATGGGGAACAGGAGAACTGGAGAACTGGAGAAGTGGAGAACACGAGAACTGGAGAACAGGAGAACTGGAGAATAGGAGAACTGGAGAAGTGGGGAACAGGAGAACTGGAGAAGTGGGGAACAGGAGAACTGGAGAAGTGGGGAACAGGAGAACTGGAGAACTGGAGAACAGGAGAACTGGAGAATAGGAGAACTGGAGAAGTGGGAAACAGGAAAACTGGAGCAGTGGGGAACAGGAGAACTGGAGAACTGGAGAACTGGAGAACTGGAGAAGTGGGGAACTGGAGAACAGGAGAAGTGGGGAAGAGCAGAACTGCAGAAGTGGGGAACAGGAGAACTGGAGAAGTGGGGAACAGGAGAACAGGAGAACTGGAGAAGTGAGAAACAGGAGAACTGGAGAAGTGGGAAACAGGAGAACAGGAGAAGTGGAGAAGTGGGGAACAGGAGAACTGGAGAAGTGGGGAACAGGAGAACAGAAGAACTGGAGAAGTCGGGAACAGAAGAACTGGCGAACTGGAGAAGTGGGGAAGAGGAGAACTGGAGAAGTGGGAAACAGGAGAACTGGACAAGTGGAGAAGTGGGGAACAGGAGAACTGGAGAATTGGAGAACTGGAGAAGTGGGGAACTGGAGAACTGGAGAATTGGAGAAGTGGGGAACTGGAGAACTGGAGAACTAGAGAAGTGGACAAATGGGGAATTGGAGAACAGGAGAACTGGAGAAGTGGGGAACAGGAGAACTGGAGAACTGGAGAAGTAATGAACTAGAGAACTGGGGAACTGGAGAACTGGAGAACAGTGGAAGCAGAGAACTGGAGAACTGGAGAACAGTGGAAGCAGAGAACTGGGGAACTGGAGAACTGGAGTACAGGAGAAAAGGAGAACAGGAGAACTGGAGAAGTGGGGAACTGGAGAACTGGAGAACTGGGGAACAGGAGAACTGGAGAACTGGAGAAGTGGAGAACACGAGAACTGGAGAACAGGAGAAGTGGAGAATAGGAGAACTGGAGAAGTGGGGAACGGGAGAACTGGAGAAGTGGGGAACAGGAGAACAGAAGAACTGGAGAAGTCGGGAACAGAAGAACTGGCGAACTGGAGAAGTGGGGAAGAGGAGAACTGGAGAAGTGTGAAACAGGAGTACTGGACAAGTGGAGAAGTGGGGAACAGGAGAACTGGAGAATTGGAGAACTGGAGAAGTGGGGAACTGGAAAACTGGAGAATTGGAGAAGTGGGGAACTGGAGAACTGGAGAACTAGAGAAGTGGACAAGTGGGGAATTGGAGAACAGGAGAACTGGAGAAGTGGGGAACAGGAGAACTGGAGAAGTGGGGAACAGGAGAATAGAAGAACTGGAGAAGCCGGGAACAGAAGAACTGGCGAACTGGAGAAGTGGGGAAGAGGAGAACTGGAGAAGTGGGAATCAGGAGAACTGGACAAGTGGAGAAGTGGGGAACAGGAGAACTGGAGAATTGGAGAACTGGAGAAGTGGGGAACTGGAGAACTGGAGAATTGGAGAAGTGGGGAACTGGAGAAGTGGAGAACTAGAGAAGTGGACAAGTGGGGAATTGGGGAACAGGAGAACTGGAGAAGTGGGGAACAGGAGAACTGGAGAACTGGAGAACTGGAGAACTGGAGAAGTGGGGAACTGGAGAACAGGAGAAGTGGGGAAGAGCAGAACTGCAGAAGTGGGGAACAGGAGAACTGGAGAAGTGGGGAACAGGAGAACAGGAGAACTGGAGAAGTGAGAAACAGGAGAACTGGAGAAGTGGGAAACAGGAGAACAGGAGAACTGGAGAAGTGGGGAACAGGAGAACTGGAGAAGTGGGGAACAGGAGAACAGAAGAACTGGAGAAGTCGGGAACAGAAGAACTGGCGAACTGGAGAAGTGGGGAAGAGGAGAACTGGAGAAGTGGGAAACAGGAGAACTGGACAAGTGGAGAAGTGGGGAACAGGAGAACTGGAGAATTGGAGAACTGGAGAAGTGGGGAACTGGAGAACTGGAGAATTGGAGAAGTGGGGAACTGGAGAACTGGAGAACTAGAGAAGTGGACAAGTGGGGAATTGGAGAACAGGAGAACTGGAGAAGTGGGGAACAGGAGAACTGGAGAACTGGAGAAGTGGTGAACTAGAGAACTGGGGAACTGGAGAACTGGAGAACAGTGGAAGCAGAGAACTGGAGAACTGGAGAACAGTGGAAGCAGAGAACTGGGGAACTGGAGAACTGGAGTACAGGAGAAAAGGAGAACAGGAGAACTGGAGAGTGGGGAACTGGAGAACTGGAGAACTGGGGAACAGGAGAACTGGAGAACTGGAGAAGTGGAGAACACGAGAACTGGAGAACAGGAGAAGTGGAGAATAGGAGAACTGGAGAAGTGGGGAACGGGAGAACTGGAGAAGTGGGGAACAGGAGAACTAAAGAACTGGAGAAGTCGGGAACAGAAGAACTGGCGAACTGGAGAAGTGGGGAAGAGGAGAACTGGAGAAGTGTGAAACAGGAGTACTGGACAAGTGGAGAAGTGGGGAACAGGAGAACTGGAGAATTGGAGAACTGGAGAAGTGGGGAACTGGAAAACTGGAGAATTGGAGAAGTGGGGAACTGGAGAACTGGAGAACTAGAGAAGTGGACAAGTGGGGAATTGGAGAACAGGAGAACTGGAGAAGTGGGGAACAGGAGAACTGGAGAAGTGGGGAACAGGAGAATAGAAGAACTGGAGAAGCCGGGAACAGAAGAACTGGCGAACTGGAGAAGTGGGGAAGAGGAGAACTGGAGAAGTGGGAATCAGGAGAACTGGACAAGTGGAGAAGTGGGGAACAGGAGAACTGGAGAATTGGAGAACTGGAGAAGTGGGGAACTGGAGAACTGGAGAATTGGAGAAGTGGGGAACTGGAGAACTGGAGAACTAGAGAAGTGGACAAGTGGGGAATTGGGGAACAGGAGAACTGGAGAAGTGGGGAACAGGAGAACTGGAGAACTGGAGAACTGGAGAACTGGAGAACTGGAGAAGTGGGGAACTGGAGAACAGGAGAAGTGGGGAAGAGCAGAACTGCAGAAGTGGGGAACAGGAGAACTGGAGAAGTGGGGAACAGGAGAACAGGAGAACTGGAGAAGTGAGAAACAGGAGAACTGGAGAAGTGGGAAACAGGAGAACAGGAGAACTGGAGAAGTGGGGAACAGGAGAACTGGAGAAGTGGGGAACAGGAGAACAGAAGAACTGGAGAAGTCGGGAACAGAAGAACGGGCGAACTGGAGAAGTGGGGAAGAGGAGAACTGGAGAAGTGGGAAACAGGAGAACTGGACAAGTGGAGAAGTGGGGAACAGGAGAACTGGAGAATTGGAGAACTGGAGAAGTGGGGAACTGGAGAACTGGAGAATTGGAGAAGTGGGGAACTGGAGAACTGGAGAACTAGAGAAGTGGACAAGTGGGGAATTGGAGAACAGGAGAACTGGAGAAGTGGGGAACAGGAGAATTGGAGAACTGGAGAAGTGGTGAACAGTGGAAGCAGAGAACTGGAGAACTGGAGAACAGTGGAAGCAGAGAACTGGGGAACTGGAGAACTGGAGTACAGGAGAAAAGGAGAACAGGAGAACTGGAGAGTGGGGAACTGGAGAACTGGAGAACTGGGGAACAGGAGAACTGGAGAACTGGAGAAGTGGAGAACACGAGAACTGGAGAACAGGAGAAGTGGAGAATAGGAGAACTGGAGAAGTGGGGAACGGGAGAACTGGAGAAGTGGGGAACAGGAGAACAGAAGAACTGGAGAAGTCGGGAACAGAAGAACTGGCGAACTGGAGAAGTGGGGAAGAGGAGAACTGGAGAAGTGTGAAACAGGACTCCTGGACAAGTGGAGAAGTGGGGAACAGGAGAACTGGAGAATTGGAGAACTGGAGAAGTGGGGAACGGGAAAACTGGAGAATTGGAGAAGTGGGGAACTGGAGAACTGGAGAACTAGAGAAGTGGACAAGTGGGGAATTGGAGAACAGGAGAACTGGAGAAGTGGGGAACAGGAGAACTGGAGAAGTGGGGAACAGGAGAATAGAAGAACTGGAGAAGCCGGGAACAGAAGAACTGGCGAACTGGAGAAGTGGGGAAGAGGAGAACTGGAGAAGTGGGAATCAGGAGAACTGGACAAGTGGAGAAGTGGGGAACAGGAGAACTGGAGAATTGGAGAACTGGAGAAGTGGGGAACTGGAGAACTGGAGAATTGGAGAAGTGGGGAACTGGAGAACTGGAGAACTAGAGAAGTGGACAAGTGGGGAATTGGGGAACAGGAGAACTGGAGAAGTGGGGAACAGGAGAACTGGAGAAGTGGGGAACAGGAGAACTGGAGAACTGGAGAACGGGAGAACTGAAGAACAGGAGAAAATGAGAATTGGAGAAATGTTGCACTGGAGAACAGGAGAACTGAAGAAGTGGTGAAGCAGGAGAATTGGAGAAGTGGGGAACAGTAGAACTGGAGAACTGGAGAAGTGGGGAACCGGAGAACTGGAGAATTGGAGAATTGCAGAAGTGGGGAACTGGAGAACAGGAGAAGTTTGGAATAGCAGAACTGCAGAAGTGGGGAACAGGAGAACTGGAGAAGTGGGGAACAGGAGAACAGGAGAACTGGAGAAGTGAGAAACAGGAGAACTGGAGAAGTGGGAAACAGGAGAACAGGAGAACTGGAGAAGTGGGGAACAGGAGAACTGGAGAAGTGGGGAACAGGAGAACAGAAGAACTGGAGAAGTCGGGAACAGAAGAACTGGCGAACTGGAGAAGTGGGGAAGAGGAGAACTGGAGAAGTGGGAAACAGGAGAACTGGACAAGTGGAGAAGTGGGGAACAGGAGAACTGGAGAATTGGAGAACTGGAGAACAGTGGAAGCAGAGAACTGGGGAACTGGAGAACTGGAGAACCGGAGAAAAGGAGAACAGGAGAACTGGAGAAGTGGGGAACTGGAGAACTGGAGAACTAGGGAACAGGAGAACTGGAGAACTGGAGAAGTGGAGAACACGAGAACTGGAGAACAGGAGAAGTGGAGAATAGGAGAACTGGAGAAGTGGGGAACGGGAGAACTGGAGAAGTGGGGAACAGGAGAACTGGAGAAGTGGGGAACAGGAGAACTGGAGAACTGGAGAAGTGGGGAAGAGGAGAATTGGAGAAGTGGGAAACAGGAGAACTGGACAAGTGGAGAAGTGGGGAACAGGAGAACTGGAGAATTGGAGAACTGGAGAAGTGGGGAATTGGAGAACTGGAGAATTGGAGAAGTGGGGAACTGGAGAACTGGAGAACTGGAGAACGGGAGAACTGAAGAACAGGAGAAAATGAGAATTGGAGAAATGATGCAGTGAAGAACAGGAGAACTGAAGAAGTGGTGAAGCAGGAGAATTGGAGAAGTGGGGAACAGTAGAAATGGAGAACTGGAGAAGTGGGGAACAGGAGAACTGGAGAATTGGAGAACTGGAGAAGTGGGGAACTGGAGAACAGGAGAAGTGGGGAATAGCAGAACTGCAGAAGTGGGGAACAGGAGAACTGGAGAAGTGGGGAACAGGAGAACAGGAGAACTGGAGAAGTGGGGACAGCAGAACTGGAGAAGTGGGGAACTGGAGAACAGGAGAAGTGGGGAACAGGAGAACAGGAGAAGTGGAGAACAGGAGAACTGGCGAACTGGGGAACAGGAGAATTGGAGAAGTGGGGAACAGGAGAACTGGAGAAGTGGGGAAAAGGAGAACTGGAGAAGTGGGGAACAGGAGAACTGGAGAATAGGAGAACTGGAGAAGAGGGGAACAGGAGAACTGGAGAACTGGGGAACAGGAGAACTGGAGAACTGGAGAAGTGGAGAACACAAGAACTGGAGAACAGGAGAACTGGAGAATAGGAGAACTGGAGAAGTGGGGAACAGGAGAACTGGAGAAGTGGGGAACAGGAGAACTGGAGAAGTGGGGAACAGGAGAACTGGAGAACTGGAGAAAAGGAGAACTGGAGAATATGAGAACTGGAGAAGTGGGGAACAGGAAAACTGGAGCAGTGGGGAACAGGAGAACTGGAGAACTGGAGAACTGGAGAACTGGAGAAGTGGGGAACTGGAGAACTGGAGAAGTGGGGAACAGGAGAACTGCAGAACTGGAGAACGGGAGAACTGGAGAACAGGAAAACTGGCGAAGTGGGGAACAGCAGAAGTGGAGAAGTGTGGAACACTGGAACTGCAGAACTGGAGAACAGGACAACTGGAGAAGTGGGGAACAGAAGAACTGGAGAACTGGGGAACTGGAGAACTGGAGAAGTGAGGAACAGAAGAACTGGAGAACTGGGGAACTGGGGAACTGGAGAAGTGAGGAACAGGAGAACAGGAGAACTGGAGAAGTGGGGAACAGGAGAACTGGAGAACTGGGGAACTGGAGAACTGGAGAAGTGAGGAAAAGGAGAACAGGAGAACTGGAGAAGTGGGGAACAGGAGAACTGGAGAAGTGGGGATCAGGAGAACTGGAGAATTGGAGAACTGGAGAAGTGGGGAACTGGAGAACAGGAGAGGTGGGGAACAGGAGAACTGGAGAACTGGAGAAGTGGGGAACTGGAGAACTTGAGAAGTGGGGAACAGGAGAGCAGGAGAACTGGAGAAGTGGGGAACAGGAGAACTGGAGAAGTGGGGAACAGGAGAACTGGAGAACTGGAGAACGGGACAACTGAAGAACAGGAGAAAATGAGAATTGGAGAAATGTTGCACTGGAGAACAGGAGAACTGAAGACGTGGTGAAGCAGGAGAATTGGAGAAGTGGGGAACAGTAGAACTGGAGAACTGGAGAAGTGAGTAACAGGAGAACTGGAGAAGTGGGAAACAGGAGAACAGGAGAACTGGAGAAGTGGGGAACAGGAGAACTGGAGAAGTGGGGAACAGGAGAACAGGAGAACTGGAGAAGTGGGGACAGCAGAACTGGAGAAGTGGGGAACTGGAGAACAGGAGAAGTGGGGAACAGGAGAACAGGAGAAGTGGGGAATAGCAGAACTGCAGAAGTGGGGAACAGGAGAACTGGAGAAGTGGGGAACAGGAGAACAGGAGAACTGGAGAAGTGGGGACAGCAGAACTGGAGAAGTGGGGAACTGGAGAACAGGAGAAGTGGGGAACAGGAGAACAGGAGAAGTGGAGAACAGGAGAACTGGCGAACTGGGGAACAGGAGAATTGGAGAAGTGGGGAACAGGAGAACTGGAGAAGTGGGGAAAAGGAGAACTGGAGAAGTGGGGAACAGGAGAACTGGAGAATAGGAGAACTGGAGAAGAGGGGAACAGGAGAACTGGAGAACTGGAGAACAGGAGAACTGGAGAACTGGAGAAGTGGAGAACACAAGAACTGGAGAACAGGAGAACTGGAGAATAGGAGAACTGGAGAAGTGAAAAACAGGAGAACTGGAGAACTGGAGAAGTGGGGAACAGGAGAACTGGAGAAGTGGGGAACAGGAGAACAGAAGAACTGGAGAAGTCGGGAACAGAATAACTGGCGAACTGGAGAAGTGGGGAAGAGGAGAACTGGAGAAGTGGGAAACAGGAGAACTGGACAAGTGGAGAAGTGGGGAACAGGAGAACTGGAGAATTGGAGAACTGGAGAACAGTGGAAGCAGAGAACTGGGGTACTGGAGAACTGGAGAACTGGAGAAAAGGAGAACAGGAGAACTGGAGAAGTGGGGAACTGGAGAACTGGAGAACTGGGGAACAGGAGAACTGGAGAACTGGAGAACAGGAGAAGTGGAGAATAGGAGAACTGGAGAAGTGGGGAACGGGAGAACTGGAGAAGTGGGGAACAGGAGAACTGGAGAAGTGGGGAACAGGAGAACTGGAGAACTGGAGAAGTGGGGAAGAGGAGAACTGGAGAAGTGGGAAACAGGAGAACTGGACAAGTGGAGAAGTGGGGAACAGGAGAACTGGAGAATTGGAGAACTGGAGAAGTGGGGAATTGGAGAACTGGAGAATTGGAGAAGTGGGGAACTGGAGAACTGGAGAACTGGAGAACGGGAGAACTGAAGAACAGGAGAAAATGAGAATTGGAGAAATGATGCAGTGAAGAACAGGAGAACTGAAGAAGTGGTGAAGCAGGAGAATTGGACAAGTGGGGAACAGTAGAAATGGAGAACTGGAGAAGTGGGGAACAGGAGAACTGGAGAATTGGAGAACTGGAGAAGTGGGGAACTGGAGAACAGGAGAAGTGGGGAATAGCAGAACTGCAGAAGTGGGGAACAGGAGAACAGGAGAACTGGAGAAGTGGGGACAGCAGAACTGGAGAAGTGGGGAACTGGAGAACAGGAGAAGTGGGGAACAGGAGAACAGGAGAAGTCGAGAACAGGAGAACTGGCGAACTGGGGAACAGGAGAATTGGAGAAGTGGGGAACAGGAGAACTGGAGAAGTGGGGAAAAGGAGAACTGGAGAAGTGGGGAACAGGAGAACTGGAGAATAGGAGAACTGGAGAAGAGGGGAACAGGAGAACTGGAGAACTGGGGAACAGGAGAACTGGAGAACTGGAGAAGTGGAGAACACAAGAACTGGAGAACAGGAGAACTGGAGAATAGGAGAACTGGAGAAGTGGGGAACAGGAGAACTGGAGAAGTGGGGAACAGGAGAACTGGAGAAGTGGGGAACAGGAGAACTGGAGAACTGGAGAACAGGAGAACTGGAGAATATGAGAACTGGAGAAGTGGGGAACAGGAAAACTGGAGCAGTGGGGAACAGGAGAACAGGAGAACTGGAGAAGTGGGGACAGCAGAACTGGAGAAGTGGGGAACTGGAGAACAGGAGAAGTGGGGAACAGGAGAACAGGAGAAGTGGGGAATAGCAGAACTGCAGAAGTGGGGAACAGGAGAACTGGAGAAGTGGGGAACAGGAGAACAGGAGAACTGGAGAAGTGGGGACAGCAGAACTGGAGAAGTGGGGAACTGGAGAACAGGAGAAGTGGGGAACAGGAGAACAGGAGAAGTGGAGAACAGGAGAACTGGCGAACTGGGGAACAGGAGAATTGGAGAAGTGGGGAACAGGAGAACTGGAGAAGTGGGGAAAAGGAGAACTGGAGAAGTGGGGAACAGGAGAACTGGAGAATAGGAGAACTGGAGAAGAGGGGAACAGGAGAACTGGAGAACTGGAGAACAGGAGAACTGGAGAACTGGAGAAGTGGAGAACACAAGAACTGGAGAACAGGAGAACTGGAGAATAGGAGAACTGGAGAAGTGAAAAACAGGAGAACTGGAGAACTGGAGAAGTGGGGAACAGGAGAACTGGAGAAGTGGGGAACAGGAGAACAGAAGAACTGGAGAAGTCGGGAACAGAATAACTGGCGAACTGGAGAAGTGGGGAAGAGGAGAACTGGAGAAGTGGGAAACAGGAGAACTGGACAAGTGGAGAAGTGGGGAACAGGAGAACTGGAGAATTGGAGAACTGGAGAACAGTGGAAGCAGAGAACTGGGGTACTGGAGAACTGGAGAACTGGAGAAAAGGAGAACAGGAGAACTGGAGAAGTGGGGAACTGGAGAACTGGAGAACTGGGGAACAGGAGAACTGGAGAACTGGAGAACAGGAGAAGTGGAGAATAGGAGAACTGGAGAAGTGGGGAACGGGAGAACTGGAGAAGTGGGGAACAGGAGAACTGGAGAAGTGGGGAACAGGAGAACTGGAGAACTGGAGAAGTGGGGAAGAGGAGAACTGGAGAAGTGGGAAACAGGAGAACTGGACAAGTGGAGAAGTGGGGAACAGGAGAACTGGAGAATTGGAGAACTGGAGAAGTGGGGAATTGGAGAACTGGAGAATTGGAGAAGTGGGGAACTGGAGAACTGGAGAACTGGAGAACGGGAGAACTGAAGAACAGGAGAAAATGAGAATTGGAGAAATGATGCAGTGAAGAACAGGAGAACTGAAGAAGTGGTGAAGCAGGAGAATTGGACAAGTGGGGAACAGTAGAAATGGAGAACTGGAGAAGTGGGGAACAGGAGAACTGGAGAATTGGAGAACTGGAGAAGTGGGGAACTGGAGAACAGGAGAAGTGGGGAATAGCAGAACTGCAGAAGTGGGGAACAGGAGAACAGGAGAACTGGAGAAGTGGGGACAGCAGAACTGGAGAAGTGGGGAACTGGAGAACAGGAGAAGTGGGGAACAGGAGAACAGGAGAAGTCGAGAACAGGAGAACTGGCGAACTGGGGAACAGGAGAATTGGAGAAGTGGGGAACAGGAGAACTGGAGAAGTGGGGAAAAGGAGAACTGGAGAAGTGGGGAACAGGAGAACTGGAGAATAGGAGAACTGGAGAAGAGGGGAACAGGAGAACTGGAGAACTGGGGAACAGGAGAACTGGAGAACTGGAGAAGTGGAGAACACAAGAACTGGAGAACAGGAGAACTGGAGAATAGGAGAACTGGAGAAGTGGGGAACAGGAGAACTGGAGAAGTGGGGAACAGGAGAACTGGAGAAGTGGGGAACAGGAGAACTGGAGAACTGGAGAACAGGAGAACTGGAGAATATGAGAACTGGAGAAGTGGGGAACAGGAAAACTGGAGCAGTGGGGAACAGGAGAACTGGAGAACTGGAGAACTGGAGAACTGGAGAAGTGGGGAACTGAAGAACTGGAGAAGTGGGGACCAGGAGAACTGCAGAACTGGAGAACAGGAGAACTGGAGAACAGGAAAACTGGCGAAGTGGGGAACAGCAGAAGTGGAGAAGTGTGGAACACTGGAACTGCAGAACTGGAGAACAGGAGAACTGGAGAAGTGGGGAACAGAAGAACTGGAGAACTGGGGAACTGGAGAACTGGAGAAGTGAGGAACAGAAGAACTGGAGAACTGGGGAACTGGGGAACTGGAGAAGTGAGGAACAGGAGAACAGGAGAACTGGAGAAGTGGGGAACAGGAGAACTGGAGAACTGGGGAACTGGAGAACTGGAGAAGTGAGGAAAAGGAGAACAGGAGAACTGGAGAAGTGGGGAACAGGAGAACTGGAGAAGTGGGGATCAGGAGAACTGGAGAATTGGAGAACTGGAGAAGTGGGGAACTGGAGAACAGGAGAGGTGGGGAACAGGAGAACTGGAGAACTGGAGAAGTGGGGAACTGGAGAACTTGAGAAGTGGGGAACAGGAGAGCAGGAGAACTGGAGAAGTGGGGAACAGGAGAACTGGAGAAGTGGGGAACAGGAGAACTGGAGAACTGGAGAACGGGAGAACTGAAGAACAGGAGAAAATGAGAATTGGAGAAATGTTGCACTGGAGAACAGGAGAACTGAAGACGTGGTGAAGCAGGAGAATTGGAGAAGTGGGGAACAGTAGAACTGGAGAACTGGAGAAGTGAGTAACAGGAGAACTGGGGAAGTGGGAAACAGGAGAACAGGAGAACTGGAGAAGTGGGGAACAGGAGAACTGGAGAATTGGAGAACTGGAGAAGTGGGGAACTGGAGAACAGGAGAAGTGGGGAATAGCAGAACTGCAGAAGTGGGGAACAGGAGAACTGGAGAAGTGGGGAACAGGAGAACAGGAGAACTGGAGAAGTGGGGACAGCAGAACTGGAGAAGTGGGGAACTGGAGAACAGGAGAAGTGGGGAACAGGAGAACAGGAGAAGTGGAGAACAGGAGAACTGGCGAACTGGGGAACAGGAGAATTGGAGAAGTGGGGAACAGGAGAACTGGAGAAGTGGGGAACAGGAGAACTGGAGAATAGGAGAACTGGAGAAGAGGGGAACAGGAGAACTGGAGAACTGGGGAACAGGAGAACTGGAGAACTGGAGAAGTGGAGAACACAAGAACTGGAGAACAGGAGAACTGGAGAATAGGAGAACTGGAGAAGTGGGGAACAGGAGAACTGGAGAAGTGGGGAACAGGAGAACTGGAGAAGTGGGGAACAGGAGAACTGGAGAACTGGAGAAAAGGAGAACTGGAGAATATGAGAACTGGAGAAGTGGGGAACAGGAAAACTGGAGCAGTGGGGAACAGGAGAACTGGAGAACTGGAGAACTGGAGAACTGGAGAAGTGGGGAACTGGAGAACTGGAGAAGTGGGGAACAGGAGAACTGCAGAACTGGAGAACAGGAGAACTGGAGAACAGGAAAACTGGCGAAGTGGGGAACAGCAGAAGTGGAGAAGTGTGGAACACTGGAACTGCAGAACTGGAGAACAGGAGAACTGGAGAAGTGGGGAACAGAAGAACTGGAGAACTGGGGAACTGGAGAACTGGAGAAGTGAGGAACAGAAGAACTGGAGAACTGGGGAACTGGGGAACTGGAGAAGTGAGGAACAGGAGAACAGGAGAAATGGAGAAGTGGGGAACAGGAGAACTGGAGAACTGGGGAACTGGAGAACTGGTGAAGTGAGGAAAAGGAGAACAGGAGAACTGGAGAAGTGGGGAACAGGAGAACTGGTGAAGTGGGGATCAGGAGAACTGGAGAATTGGAGAACTGGAGAAGTGGGGAACTGGAGAACAGGAGAGGTGGGGAACAGGAGAACTGGAGAACTGGAGAAGTGGGGAACTGGAGAACTTGAGAAGTGGGGAACAGGAGAGCAGGAGAACTGGAGAAGTGGGGAACAGGAGAACTGGAGAAGTGGGGAACAGGAGAACTGGAGAACTGGAGAACGGGAGAACTGAAGAACAGGAGAAAATGAGAATTGGAGAAATGTTGCACTGGAGAACAGGAGAACTCGGAGCAGTCAGTCGAGGAGGCGGGAGCTCGGAGCAGCGCGAGTCCGGGGTCGGCGAGAGGCGGACCGGTGCAGCTACAGGGAGAAGGCAAAAAAACAAAGGTGACGTCACAGCCTAGGGGGTAAGTGATTGGCTGGTGATTGGTGAGTAGTTTTTCTTTTTCTTCTTATATTGGTCAGTAACTTTTAACATTGTTATTACCAGTTTAAGTGTATCTAAGGGTTAAGTCATGGCAGGAGAGCTCGGTCGGGTGTTATGCTCCTCCTGTACCATGTGGGAACTCAGGGACGCTTCCGGTGTCCCTGACGACTATGTGTGCGGGAAGTGTATCCGCCTCCAGCTCCTGACGGTCCGCGTTACGGAATTGGAGCTGAGGGTGGATTCACTCTGGAGCATCCACGATGCTGAGAATGACGTGAGTATCACGTGTAGTGAGTTGGTCTTACCGCAGGGAAAGGGTCCACAGCCAGATAGGGAATGGAAGACCAGCAGGAAGAGTAGAGCAAGGAAGGTAGTGCAGGGGTCCCCTGCGGTCATCCCCCTGCAAAACAGATACACCGCTTTGGGTACTGTTGAGGGGAATGACTCATCAGGGGAGGGCAGCAGCAGCCAAGTTCATGGCACCGTGGCTGGCTCTGCTGCACAGGAGGGCAAGAAAAAGAGTGGGAGAGCGATAGTGATAGGGGATTCAATTGTGAGGGGAATAGATAGGCGTTTCTGCGGCCGCAACCGAGACTCCAGGATGGTATGTTGCCTCCCTGGTGCAAGGGTCAAGGATGTCTCGGAGCGGGTGCAGGACATTCTGAAATGGGAGGGAGAACAGCCAGTTGTCGTGGTGCACATTGGTACCAACGACATAGGCAAAAAAAGGGATGAGGTCCTACGAAACGAATTTAAGGAGCTAGGAGCTAAATTAAAAAGTAGGACCTCAAAAGTAGTAATCTCGGGATTGCTACCAGTGCCACGTGATAGTCAGAGTAGGAATCGCAGGATAGCGCAGATGAATACGTGGCTTGAGCAGTGGTGCAGCAGGGAGGGATTCAAATTCCTGGGGCATTGGGACCGGTTCTGGGGGAGGTGGGACCAGTACAAACCGGACGGTCTGCACCTGGGCAGGACTGGAACCAATGTCCTCGGGGGAGTGTTTGCTAGTGCTGTTGGGGAGGATTTAAACTAATATGGCAGGGGGATGGGAACCAATGCAGGGAGACAGAGGGAAACAAAAAGGAGCCAAAAGCAAAAGACAGAAAGGAGATGAGGAAAAGTGTAGGGCAGAGAAACCCAAGGCAAAGAACAAAAAGGGCCACTGTACAGCAAAATTCTAAAAGGACAAAGGGTGTTAATAAAACAAGCCTGAAGGCTTTGTGTCTTAATGCAAGGAGTATCCGCAATAAGGTGGATGCATTAATTGTGCAAATAGATGTTAACAAATATGATGTGATTGGGATTACGGAGACGTGGCTCCAGGATGATCAGGGCTGGGAACTCAACATTCAGGGGTATTCAACATTCAGGAAGGATAGAATAAAAGGAAAAGGAGGTGGGGTAGCATTGCTGGTTAAAGAGGAGATTAATGCAATAGTTAGGAAAGACATTAGCTTGGATGATGTGGAATCTATATGGGTAGAGCTGCAGAACACCAAAGGGCAAAAAACGTTAGTAGGAGTTGTGTACAGACCTCCAAACAGTAATAGGGATGTTGGGGAGGGCATCAAACAGGAAATTAGGGGTGCATGCAATAAAGGTGTAGCAGTTATAATGGGTGACTTTAATATGCACATAGATTGGGCTAGCCAAACTGGAAGCAATACGGTGGAGGAGGATTTCCTGGAGTGCATAAGGGATGGTTTTCTAGACCAATATGTTGAGGAACCAACTAGGGGGGAGGCCATCTTAGACTGGGTGTTGTGTAATGAGAGAGGATTAATTAGCAATCTCATTGTGCGAGGCCCCTTGGGGAAGAGTGACCATAATATGGTGGAATTCTGCATTAGGATGGAGAATGAAACAGTAAATTCAGAGACCATGGTCCAGAACTTAAAGAAGGGTAACTTTGAAGGTATGAGGCGAGAATTGGCTAGGATAGATTGGCGAATGATACTTAGGGGGTTGACTGTGGATGGGCAATGGCAGACATTTAGAGACCGCATGGATGAAGTACAACAATTGTACATTCCTGTCTGGCGTAAAAATAAAAAGGGGAAGGTGGCTCAACCGTGGCTATCTAGGGAAATCAGGGATAGTATTAAAGCCAAGGAAGTGGCATACAAATTGGCCAGAAATAGCAGCGAACCTGGGGACTGGGAGAAATTTAGAACTCAGCAGAGGAGGACAAAGGGTTTGATTAGGACAGGGAAAATGGAGTACGAGAAGAAGCTTGCAGGGAACATTAAGGCGGATTGCAAAAGTTTCTATAGGTATGTAAAGAGAAAAAGGTTGGTGAAGACAAACGTAGGTCCCCTGCAGTCAGAATCAGGGGAAGTCATAACGGGGAACAAAGAAATGGCGGATCAATTGAACAAGTACTTTGGTTCGGTATTCACTAAGGAGGATACAAACAACCTTCCGGATATAAAAGGGGTCAGAGGGTCTAGTAAGGAAGAGGAACTGAGGGAAATCTTTATTAGTCGGGAAATTGTGTTGGGGAAATTGATGGGATTGAAGGCAGATAAATCCCCAGGGCCTGATGGCCTGCATCCTAGAGTACTTAAGGAGGTGGCCTTGGAAATAGCGGATGCATTGACAGTCATTTTCCAACATTCCATTGACTCTGGATCAGTTCCTATGGAGTGGAGGGTAGCCAATGTAACCCCACTTTTTAAAAAAGGAGGGAGAGAGAAAACAGGGAATTATAGACCGGTCAGCCTGACCTCAGTAGTGGGTAAAATGATGGAATCAATTATTAAGGATGTCATAGCAGTGCATCTGGAAAATGGTGACATGATAGGTCCAAGTCAGCATGGATTTGTGAAAGGGAAATCATGCTTGACAAATCTTCTGGAATTTTTTGAGGATGTTTCCAGTAAAGTGGACAAAGGAGAACCAGTTGATGTGGTATATTTGGACTTTCAGAAGGCTTTCGACAAGGTCCCACACAAGAGATTAATGTGCAAAGTTAAAGCACATGGGATTGGGGGTAGTGTGCTGACGTGGATTGAGAACTGGTTGTCAGACAGGAAGCAAAGAGTAGGAGTAAACGGGTACTTTTCAGAATGGCAGGCAGTGACTAGTGGAGTGCCGCAAGGTTCTGTGCTGGGGCCCCAGCTGTTTACATTGTACATTAATGATTTAGACGAGGGGATTAAATGCAGTATCTCCAAATTTGCGGATGATACTAAGTTGGGTGGCAGTGTGAGCTGCGAGGAGGATGCTATTAGGCTGCAGAGTGACTTGGATAGGTTAGGTGAGTGGGCAAATGCATGGCAGATGAAGTATAATGTGGATAAATGTGAGGTTATCCACTTTGGTGGTAAAAACAGAGAGACAGACTATTATCTGAATGGTGACAGATTAGGAAAAGGGAAGGTGCAACGAGACCTGGGTGTCATGGTACATCAGTCATTGAAGGTTGGCATGCAGGTACAGCAGGCGGTTAAGAAAGCAAATGGCATGTTGGCCTTCATAGCGAGGGGATTTGAATACAGGGGCAGGGAGGTGTTGCTACAGTTGTACAGGGCCTTGGTGAGGCCACACCTGGAGTATTGTGTACAGTTTTGGTCTCCTAACTTGAGGAAGGACATTCTTGCTATTGAGGGAGTGCAGCGAAGGTTCACCAGACTGATTCCCGGGATGGCGGGACTGACCTATCAAGAAAGATTGGATCAATTGGGCTTGTATTCACTGGAGTTCAGAAGAATGAGAGGGGACCTCATAGAAACGTTTAAAATTCTGACGGGTTTAGACAGGTTAGATGCAGAAAGAATGTTCCCAATGTTGGGGAAGTCCAGAACCAGGGGTCACAGTCTGAGGATAAGGGGTAAGCCATTTAGGACCGAGATGAGGAGAAACTTCTTCACCCAGAGAGTGGTGAACCTGTGGAATTCTCTACCACAGAAAGTAGTTGAGGCCAATTCACTAAATATATTCAAAAGGGAGTTAGATGAAGTCCTTACTACTCGGGGGATCAAGGGTTATGGCGAGAAAGCAGGAAGGGGGTACTGAAGTTTCATGTTCAGCCATGAACTCATTGAATGGCGGTGCAGGCTAGAAGGGCTGAATGGCCTGCTCCTGCACCTATTTTCTATGTTTCTATGTTTCTATGAAGACGTGGTGAAGCAGGGGAATTGGAGAAGTGGGGAACAGTAGAACTGGAGAACTGGAGAAGTGAGTAACAGGACAACTGGAGAAGTGGGAAACAGGAGAACAGGAGAACTGGAGAAGTGGGGAACAGGAGAACTGGAGAAGTGGGGAACAGTAGAACAGAAGAACTGGAGAAGTCGGGAACAGAAGAACTGGCGAACTGGAGAAGTGGGGAAGAGGAGAACTGGAGAAGTGGGAAACAGGAGAACTGGAGAATTGGAGAACTGGAGAAGTGTGGAACTGGAGAACTGGAGAATTAGAGAAATGGGGAACTGGAGAACTGGAGAACTGGAGAACGGGAGAACTGAAGAACAGGAGAAAATGAGAATTGGAGAAATGATGCACTGAAGAACAGGAGAACTGAAGAAGTGTTGAAGCAGGAGAATTGGAGAAGTGGGGAACAGGAGAACTGGAGAATTGGAGAACTGGAGAAGTGGGGAACTGGAGAACAGGAGAAGTGGGGAATAGCAGAACTGCAGAAGTGGGGAACAGGAGAACTGGAGAAGTGGGGACAGGAGAACAGTAGAACTGGTGAAGTGAGTAACAGGAGAACTGGAGAAGTGGGAAACAGGAGAACAGGAGAACTGGAGAAGTGGGGAACAGGAGAACTGGAGAAGTGGGGAACAGAAGAGCTGGCGAACTGGAGAAGTGGGGAAGAGGAGAACTGGAGAAGTGGGAAACAGGAGAACTGGACAAGTGGAGAAGTGGGGAACAGGAGAACTGGAGAATTGGAGAACTGGAGAAGTGGGGAACTGGAGAACTGGAGAATTTGAGAAGTGGGGAACTGGAGAACTGGAGAACGAGAGAAGTGGACAAGTGGGGAATTGGAGAACAGGAGAACTGGAGAAGTGGGGAACAGGAGAACTGGAGAACTGGAGAAGTGGGGAACTGGAGAACTGGGGAACTGGAGAACTGGAGAACAGTGGAAGCAGAGAACTGGAGATCTGGAGAACAGGAGAACTGGAGAATAGGAGAACTGGAGAAGTGGGGAACAGGAGAACTGGAGAAGTGGGGAACAGGAGAACTGGAGAAGTGGGGAACAGGAGAACTGGAGAACTGGAGAACAGGAGAACTGGAGAATAGGAGAACTGGAGAAGTGGGGAACAGGAAAACTGGAGCAGTGGGGAACAGGAGAACTGGAGAACTGGAGAACTGGAGAACTGGAGAAGTGGGGAACTGGAGAACTGGAGAAGTGGGGAACAGGAGAACTGCAGAACTGGAGAACAGGAGAACTGGAGAACAGGAAAACTGGCGAAGTGGGGAACAGCAGACGTGGAGAAGTGTGGAACACTGGAACTGCACAACTGGAGAACAGGAGAACTGGAGAAGTGGGGAACAGAAGAACTGGAGAACTGGGGAACTTGAGAACTGGAGAAGTGAGGAACAGAAGAACTGGAGAACTGGGGAACTGGGGAACTGGAGAAGTGAGGAACAGGAGAACAGGAGAACTGGAGAAGTGGGGAACAGGAGAACTGGAGAACTGGGGAACTGGAGAACTGGAGAAGTGAGGAAAAGGAGAACAGGAGAACTGGAGAAGTGGGGAACAGGAGAACTGGAGACGTGGGGAACAGGAGAACTGGAGAATTGGAGAAATGGAGAAGTGGGGAACTGGAGAACAGGAGAAGTGGGGAACAGGAGAACTGGAGAACTGGAGAAGTGGGGAACTGGAGAACTTGAGAAGTGGGGAACAGGAGAGCAGGAGAACTGGAGAAGTGGGGAACAGGAGAACTGGAGAAGTGGGGAACAGGAGAACTGGAGAACTGGAGAACGGGAGAACTGAAGAACAGGAGAAAATGAGAATTGGAGAAATGTTGCACTGGAGAACAGGAGAACTGAAGACGTGGTGAAGCAGGAGAATTGGAGAAGTGGGGAACAGTAGAACTGGAGAACTGGAGAAGTGAGTAACAGGAGAACTGGAGAAGTGGGAAACAGGAGAACAGGAGAACTGGAGAAGTGGGGAACAGGAGAACTGGAGAAGTGGGGAACAGTAGAACAGAAGAACTGGAGAAGTTGGGAACAGAAGAACTGGCGAACTGGAGAAGTGGGGAAGAGGAGAACTGGAGAAGTGGGAAACAGGAGAACTGGACAAGTGGAGAAGTGGGGAACAGGAGAACTGGAGAATTGGAGAACTGGAGAAGTGTGGAACTGGAGAACTGGAGAATTAGAGAAATGGGGAACTGGAGAACTGGAGAACTGGAGAACGGGAGAACTGAAGAACAGGAGAAAATGAGAATTGTAGAAATGATGCACTGAAGAACAGGAGAACTGAAGAAGTGTTGAAGCAGGAGAATTGGAGAAGTGGGGAACAGGAGAACTGGAGAATTGGAGAACTGGAGAAGTGGGGAACTGGAGAACAGGAGAAGTGGGGAATAGCAGAACTGCAGAAGTGGGGAACAGGAGAACTGGAGAAGTGGGGACAGGAGAACAGGAGAACTGGAGAAGTGAGTAACAGGAGAACTGGAGAAGTGGTAAACAGGAGAACAGGAGAACTGGAGAAGTGGGGAACAGGAGAACTGGAGAAGTGGGGAACAGAAGAACTGGCGAACTGGAGAAGTGGGGAAGAGGAGAACTGGAGAAGTGGGAAACAGGAGAACTGGACAAGTGGAGAAGTGGGGAACAGGAGAACTGGAGAATTGGAGAACTGGAGAAGTGTGGAACTGGAGAACTGGAGAATTAGAGAAATGGGGAACTGGAGAACTGGAGAACTGGAGAACGGGAGAACTGAAGAACAGGAGAAAATGAGAATTGGAGAAATGATGCACTGAAGAACAGGAGAACTGAAGAAGTGTTGAAGCAGGAGAATTGGAGAAGTGGGGAACAGGAGAACTGGAGAATTGGAGAACTGGAGAAGTGGGGAACTGGAGAACAGGAGAAGTGGGGAATAGCAGAACTGCAGAAGTGGGGAACAGGAGAACTGGAGAAGTGGGGACAGGAGAACAGGAGAACTGGAGAAGTGGGAAACAGGAGAACAGGAGAACTGGAGAAGTGGGAAACAGGAGAACTGGACAAGTGGAGAAGTGGGGAACAGGAGACCTGGAGAATTGGAGAACTGGAGAAGTGGGGAACTGGAGAACTGGAGAATAGGAGAAGTGGGGAACTGGAGAACTGGAGAACGAGAGAAGTGGACAAGTGGGGAATTGGAGAACAGGAGAACTGGAGAAGTGGGGAACAGGAGAACTGGAGAACTGGAGAAGTGGGGAACTGGAGAACTGGGGAACTGGAGAACTGGAGAACAGTGGAAGCAGAGAACTGGAGAACTGGAGAACAGGAGAACTGGAGAAGTGGGGAACTGGAGTACTGGAGAACTGGAGAACTGGAGAAGTGGAGAAGTGGGGAGCTGGAGAACTGGAGAACTGGAGAACTGGAGAACAGGAGAACCGGAGAAGTGGGGAACAGGAGAACTGGAGAACTGGAGAACAGGAGAACTGGAGAACTGGAGAACAGGAGAACTGGAGAAGTGGGGGAAAGCTGAAGTGGAGAACTGGAGAACTGGAGAACGGGAGAGGTGAGGAACAGAACAGGAGAACTGGAGAACTGGAGAACTGGAGAACGGGAGAACTGAAGAACAGGAGAAAATGAGAATTGGAGAAATGATGCACTGGAGAACAGGAGAACTGGAGAAGTGGAGAAGCAGGAGAATGGGAGAAGTGGGGCACAGTAGAACTGGAGAACTGGAGAAGTGGGGAACAGGAGAACTGGAGAATTGGAGAAATGGAGAAGTGTGGAACTGGAGAACTTGAGAAGTGGGGAACAGGAGAGCAGGAGATCTGGAGAAGTGGGAAACAGGAGAACTGGAGAAGTGGGGAACAGGAGAACTTGAGAAGTGGGGAACAGGAGAACTGGAGAACTGGAGAACGGGAGAACTGAAGAACAGGAGAAAATGAGAATTGGAGAAATGTTGCAATGGAGAACAGGAGAACTGAAGAAGTGGTGAAGCAGGAGAATTGGAGAAGTGGGGAACAGTAGAACTGGAGAACTGGAGAAGTGGGGAACAGGAGAACTGGAGAATTGGAGAACTGGAGAAGTGGGGAACTGGAGAACAGGAGAAGTGGGGAATAGCAGAACTGCAGAAGTGGGGAACAGGAGAACTGGAGAAGTGGGGAACAGGAGAATAGGAGAACTGGAGAAGTGAGTCACAGGAGAACTGGAGAAGTGGGAAACAGGAGAACAGGAGAACTGGAGAAGTGGGGAACAGGAGAACTGGAGAAGTGGGGAACAGGAGAACAGAAGAACTGGAGAAGTCGGGAACAGAAGAACTGGCGAACTGGAGAAGTGGGGAAGAGGAGAACTGGAGAAGTGGGAAATAGGAGAACTGGACAAGTGGAGAAGTGGGGAACAGGAGAACTGGAGAATTGGAGAACTGGAGAAGTGGGGAACTGGAGAACTGGAGAATTGGAGAAGTGGGGAAATGGAGAACTGGAGAACTAGAGAAGTGGACAAGTGGGGAATTGGAGAACAGGAGAACTGGAGAAGTGGGGAACAGGAGAACTGGAGAACTGGAGAAGTGGGGAACTAGAGAACTGGGGAACTGGAGAACTGGAGAAAAGTGGAAGCAGAGAACTGGAGAACTGGAGAACAGTGGAAGCAGAGAACTGGGGAACTGGAGAACTGGAGAACCGGAGAAAAGGAGAAGAGGAGAACTGTAGAAGTGGGGAACTGGAGAACTGGAGAACTGGGGAACAGAAGAACTGGAGAAGTGGAGAACAGGAGAACTGGAGAACTGGGGAAGAGGAGAACTGGTGAAGTGGGGAACAGGAGAACTGGAGAAGTGGGGAACAGGAGAACTAGAGAACTGGAGAACAGGAGAAAAGGAGAAGAGGAGAACTGTAGAAGTGGGGAACTGGAGAACTGGAGAACTGGGGAACAGAAGAACTGGAGAAGTGGAGAACAGGAGAACTGGAGAACTGGGGAAGAGGAGAACTGGTGAAGTGGGGAACAGGAGAACTGGAGAAGTGGGGAACAGGAGAACTAGAGAACTGGAGAACAGGAGAACTGGAGAACAGGAGAACTGGAGATGAGGGGAACAGGAGAACTGGAGAAGTGGGGAACAGGAGAACTGGAGAAGTGCGGAACAGGAGAACTGGAGAAGTGGAGAACTGGAGAACTGGAGAAGTGGGGAACACGAGAATTGTAGAAGTGGGGAGCAGGAAAACTGGAGAAGTGGGGAACAGTAGAACTGGAGAACTGGAGATCAGGAGAAGTGGGGAAGAGGAGAACAGGAGAACTGGAGAAGTGGGGAACAGGAGAACTGTAGAAGTGGGGAACAGGAGAACTGGCGAACTGGGGAACTGGAGAACTGGAGAAGTGGGGAACAGGAGAACAAGAGAACTGGAGAAGTGGGGAACAGGAGAACTGGAAAAGAGGGGAACTGGAGAACTGTAGAAGTGGGGAACAGGAGAACTGGCGAACTGGGGAACTGAAGAACTGGAGAAGTGGGGAACAGGAGAACTGGAGAAGTGGGGAACTGGAGAACAGGGGAAGTGGGGAACAGGAGAACAAGAGAACTGGAGAAGTGGGGAACAGGAGAACTGGAAAAGAGGGGAACTGGAGAACTGGAGAAGTGGGGAACAGGAGAACTGGAGAATTGGGGAACTGGGGAACTGGGGAACAGGAGAACTGGAGAACTGTAGAAGAAGGGAACAGGAGAACTGGAGAAGTGGGGAACAGGAGAACAGGAGAACTGGAGAAGTGAGTAACAGGAGAACTGGAGAAGTGGGAAACAGGAGAACAGGAGAACTGGAGAAGTAGGGAACAGGAGAACTGGAGAAGTGGGGAACAGAAGAACAAAAGAACTGGATAAGTGGGGAACAGAAGAACTGGCGAACTGGAGAAGTGGGGAAGAGGAGAACTGGAGAAGTGGGAAACAGGAGAACTGGACAAGTGGAGAAGTGGGGAACAGGAGAACGGGAGAATTGGAGAACTGGAGAAGTGGAGAACTGGAGAACTGGAGAATTGGAGAAGTGGGGAACTGGAGAACTGGAGAACGAGGGAAGTGGACAAGTGGGGAATTGGAGAACAGGAGAACTGGAGAAGTGGGGAACAGGAGAACTGGAGAACTGGAGAAGTGGGGAACTAGAGAACTGGGGAACTGGAGAACTGGAGAACAGTGGAAGCAGAGAACTGGAGAACTGGAGAACAGGAGAACCGGAGAAAAGGAGAACAGGAGAACTTGAGAAGTGGGGAACAGGAGAACTGGAGAACTGGAGAACGGGAGAACTGAAGAACAGGAGAAAATGAGAATTGGAGAAATGTTGCACTGGAGAACAGGAGAACTGAAGAAGTGGTGAAGCAGGAGAATTGGAGAAGTGGGGAACAGTAGAACTGGAGAACTGGAGAAGTGGGGAACAGGAGAACTGGAGAATTGGAGAACTGGAGAAGTGGGGAACTGGAGAACAGGAGAAGTGGCGAATAGCAGAACTGCAGAAGTGGGGAACAGGAGAACTGGATAAGTGGGGAACAGGAGAATAGGAGAACTGGAGAAGTGAGTCACAGGAGAACTGGAGAAGTGGGAAACAGGAGAACAGGAGAACTGGAGAAGTGGGGAACAGGAGAACTGGAGAAGTGGGGAACAGGAGAACAGAAGAACTGGAGAAGTCGGGAACAGAAGAACTGGCGAACTGGAGAAGTGGGGAAGAGGAGAACTGGAGAAGTGGGAAACAGGAGAACTGGACAAGTGGAGAAGTGGGGAACAGGAGAACTGGAGAATTGGAGAACTGGAGAAGTGGGGAACTGGAGAACTGGAGAATTGGAGAAGTGGGGAAATGGAGAACTGGAGAACTAGAGAAGTGGACAAGTGGGGAATTGGAGAACAGGAGAACTGGAGAAGTGGGGAACAGGAGAACTGGAGAACTGGAGAAGTGGGGAACTAGAGAACTGGGGAACTGGAGAACTGGAGAAAAGTGGAAGCAGAGAACTGGAGAACTGGAGAACAGTGGAAGCAGAGAACTGGGGAACTGGAGAACTGGAGAACCGGAGAAAAGGAGAAGAGGAGAACTGTAGAAGTGGGGAACTGGAGAACTGGAGAACTGGGGAACAGAAGAACTGGAGAAGTGGAGAACAGGAGAACTGGAGAACTGGGGAAGAGGAGAACTGGTGAAGTGGGGAACAGGAGAACTGGAGAAGTGGGGAACAGGAGAACTAGAGAACTGGAGAACAGGAGAAAAGGAGAAGAGGAGAACTGTAGAAGTGGGGAACTGGAGAACTGGAGAACTGGGGAACAGAGGAACTGGAGAAGTGGAGAACAGGAGAACTGGAGAACTGGGGAAGAGGAGAACTGGTGAAGTGGGGAACAGGAGAACTGGAGAAGTGGGGAACAGGAGAACTAGAGAACTGGAGAACAGGAGAACTGGAGAACAGGAGAACTGGAGATGAGGGGAACAGGAGAACTGGAGAAGTGGGGAACAGGAGAACTGGAGAAGTGCGGAACAGGAGAACTGGAGAAGTGGAGAACTGGAGAACTGGAGAACTGGAGAAATGGGGAACACGAGAATTGTAGAAGTGGGGAGCAGGAAAACTGGAGAAGTGGGGAACAGTAGAACTGGAGAACTGGAGATCAGGAGAAGTGGGGAAGAGGAGAACAGGAGAACTGGAGAAGTGGGGAACAGGAGAACTGTAGAAGTGGGGAACAGGAGAACTGGCGAACTGGGGAACTGGAGAACTGGAGAAGTGGGGAACAGGAGAACAAGAGAACTTGAGAAGTGGGGAACAGGAGAACTGGAAAAGAGGGGAACTGGAGAACTGTAGAAGTGGGGAACAGGAGAACTGGCGAACTGGGGAACTGAAGAACTGGAGAAGTGGGGAACAGGAGAACTGGAGAAGTGGGGAACTGGAGAACAGGGGAAGTGGGGAACAGGAGAACAAGAGAACTGGAGAAGTGGGGAACAGGAGAACTGGAAAAGAGGGGAACTGGAGAACTGGAGAAGTGGGGAACAGGAGAACTGGAGAATTGGGGAACTGGGGAACTGGGGAACAGGAGAACTGGAGAACTGTAGAAGAAGGGAACAGGAGAACTGGAGAAGTGGGGAACAGGAGAACAGGAGAACTGGAGAAGTGAGTAACAGGAGAACTGGAGAAGTGGGAAACAGGAGAACAGGAGAACTGGAGAAGTAGGGAACAGGAGAACTGGAGAAGTGGGGAACAGAAGAACAAAAGAACTGGATAAGTGGGGAACAGAAGAACTGGCGAACTGGAGAAGTGGGGAAGAGGAGAACTGGAGAAGTGGGAAACAGGAGAACTGGACAAGTGGAGAAGTGGGGAACAGGAGAACGGGAGAATTGGAGAACTGGAGAAGTGGAGAACTGGAGAACTGGAGAATTGGAGAAGTGGGGAACTGGAGAACTGGAGAACGAGAGAAGTGGACAAGTGGGGAATTGGAGAACAGGAGAACTGGAGAAGTGGGGAACAGGAGAACTGGAGAACTGGAGAAGTGGGGAACTAGAGAACTGGGGAACTGGAGAACTGGAGAACAGTGGAAGCAGAGAACTGGAGAACTGGAGAACAGGAGAACCGGAGAAAAGGAGAACAGGAGAACTGGAGAAGTGGGGAACTGGAGAACTGGAGAACAGGAGAACTGGAGAACGGGAGAACTGAAGAACAGGAGAAAATGAGAATTGGAGAAATGATGCACTGGAGAACAGGAGAACTGGAGAAGTGGGGAAGCAGGAGAATGGGAGAAGTGGGGCACAGTATAACTGGAGAACTGGAGAAGTGGGGAACAGGAGAACTGGAGAATTGGAGAAATGGAGATGTGGGGAACAGGAGAACTTGAGAAGTGGGGAACAGGAGAGCAGGAGAACTGGAGAAGTGGGAAACAGGAGAACTGGAGAAGTGGGGAACAGGAGAACTGGAGAAGTGGGGAACAGGAGACTTGGAGAACTGGAGAACGGGAGAACTGAAGAACAGGAGAAAATGAGAATTGGAGAAATGATGCACTGGAGAACAGGAGAACTGGAGAAGTGGGGAACATGAGAACTGGAGAATTGGAGAACTGGAGAAGTGGGGAACTGGAGAACAGGAGAAGTGGGGAATAGCAGAACTGCAGAAGTGGGGAACAGGAGAACTGGAGAAGTGGGGAACAGGAGAACACGAGAACTGGAGAAGTGAGTAACAGGAGAACTGGAGAAGTGGGAAACAGGAGAACAGGAGAACTGGAGAAGTGGGGAACAGGAGAACTGGAGAAGTGGGGAACAGGAGAACAGAAGAACTGGAGAAGTCGGGAACAGAAGAACTGGCGAACTGGAGAAGTGGGGAAGAGGAGAACTGGAGAAGTGGGAAACAGGAGAACTGGACAAGTGGAGAAGTGGGGAACAGGAGAACTGGAGAATTGTAGAACTGGAGAAGTGGGGAACTGGAGAACTGGAGAATTGGAGAAGTGGGGAACTGGAGAACTGGAGAACTAGAGAAGTGGACAAGTGGGGAATTGGAGAACAGGAGAACTGGAGAAGTGGGGAACAGGAGAACTGGAGAACTGGAGAAGTGGGGAACTAGAGAACTGGGGAACTGGAGAACTGGAGAAAAGTGGAAGCAGAGAACTGGTGAACTGGAGAACAGTGGAAGCAGAGAACTGGGGAACTGGAGAACTGGAGAACCAGAGAAAAGGAGAACAGGAGAACTGGAGAAGTGGGGAACTGGAGAACTGGAGAACTGGGGAACAGGAGAACTGGAGAAGTGGAAAACAGGAGAACTGGAGAACTGGGGAAGAGGAGAACTGGAGAAGTGGGGAACAGGAGAACTGGAGAAGTGGGGAACAGGAGAACTAGAGAACTGGAGAACAGGAGAACTGGAGAACAGGAGAACTGGAGAAGTGGGGAACAGGAGAACTGGAGAAGTGCGGAACAGGAGAACTGGAGAAGTGGAGAACTGGAGAACTGGAGAACTGGAGAAGTGGGGGACACGAGAATTGTAGAAGTGGGGAGCAGGAAAACTGGAGAAGTGGGGAACAGGAGAACTGGAGAACTGGAGATCAGGAGAAGTGGGGAAGAGGAGAACAGGAGAACTGGAGAAGTGGGGAACTCGAGAACTGGAGAACTGTAGAAGTGGGGAACAGGAGAACTGGCGAACTGGGGAACTGGAGAACTGGAGAAGTGGGGAACAGGAGAACTGGAGAAGTGGGGAACTGGAGAACAGGAGAAGTGGGGAACAGGAGAACAAGAGAACTGGAGAAGTGGGGAACAGGAGAAATGGAAAAGAGGGGAACTGGAGAACTGGAGAAGTGGGGAACAGGAGAACTGGAGAACTGGGGAACTGGGGAACTGGGGAACAGGAGAACTGGAGAATTGTAGAAGAAGGGAACAGGAGAACTGGAGAAGTGAGGAACAGGAGAACTGGAGAAGTGGGAAACAGGAGAACAGGAGAACTGGAGAAGTGGGGAACAGGAGAACTGGAGAAGTGGGGAACAGGAGAACTGGAGAACTGGAGAAGTCGGGAACTAGAGAACTGGGGAACTGGAGAACTGGAGAACAGTGGAAGCAGAGAACTGGAGAACTGGAGAACAGGAGAACCGGAGAAAAGGAGAACAGGAGAACTGGAGAAGTGGGGAACAGGAGAACTGGAGAACTGGAGAACTGGAGAAGTGGGGAGCTGGAGAACTGGAGAACTGGAGAACTGGAGAACAGGTGAACCGGAGAAGTGAGGAACAGGAGAACTGGAGAACTGGAGAACTGGTGAAGTGCGGAACAGGAAAACAGGAGAACAGGAAAAACAGCAGAACTGGAGAACTGGAGAAGAGGAGAACTGGAGAAGTGGGGAAAAGGTGAAGTGGAGAACTGGAGAACTGGAGAACGGGAGAAGTGAGGAACAGAACAGGAGAACTGGAGAACTGGAGAACGGGAGAACTGAAGAACAGGAGAAAATGAGAATTGGAGAAATGATGCACTGGAGAACAGGAGAACTGGAGAAGTGGGGAAGCAGGAGAATTGGAGAAGTGGGGCACAGTAGAACTGGAGAACTGGAGAAGTGGGGAACAGGAGAACTGGAGAATTGGAGAACTGGAGAAGTGGGGAACTGGAGAACAGGAGAAGTGGGGAACAGGAGAACTGGAGAACTGGAGAAGTGGGAAACAGGAGAACTGGAGAAGTGGGGAACAGGAGAACTGGAGAAGTGGGGAACAGGAGAACTGGAGAACTGGAAAACGGGAGAACTGAAGAACAGGAGAAAATGCGAATTGGAGAAATGTTGCACTGGAGAACAGGAGAACTGAAGAAGTGATGAAGCAGGAGAATTGGAGAAGTGGGGAACAGTAGAACTGGAGAACTGGAGAAGTGGGGAACAGGAGAACTGGAGAATTGGAGAACTGGAGAAGTTGGGAACTGGAGAACAGGAGAAGTGGGGAATAGCAGAACTGCAGAAGTGGGGAACAGGAGAACTGGAGAAGTGGGGAACTCGAGAACTGGAGAACTGTAGAAGTGGGGAACAGGAGAACTGGCGAACTGGGGAACTGGAGAACTGGAGAAGTGGGGAACAGGAGAACTGGAGAAGTGGGGAACTGGAGAACAGGAGAAGTGGGGAACAGGAGATCTAGAGAACTGGAGAAAAGGAGAACTGGCGAACTGGAGAACTGGAAAACTGGAGATATGGAGAAGTGGGGAACAGGAGAACTGGATAAGTGGGGAACAAGTGAAGTGGAGAACTGGAGAACTGGAGAACGGGAGGAGTGAGGAACAGGAGAACAGGAGAACTGGAGAACTGGAGAACGGGAGAACTGAAGAACAGGAGAAAATGAGAATTGGAGAAATGATGCACTGGAGAACAGGAGAACTGGAGAAGTGGGGAAGCAGGAGAATTGAAGAAGTGGGGAACAGTAGAACTGGAGAACTGGAGAAGTTGGGAACAGGAGAACTGGAGAATTGGAGAACTGGAGAAGTGGGGAACTGGAGAACAGGAGAAGTGGGGAACAGGAGAACTGGAGAACTGGAGAAGTGGGGAACTGGAGAACTTGAGAAGTGGGGAACAGGAGAGCAGGAGAACTGGAGAAGTGGGGAACAGGAGAACTGGAGAAGTGGGGAACAGGAGAACTGGAGAACTGGAGAACGGGAGAACTGAAGAACAGGAGAAAATGAGAATTGGAGAAATGATGCACTGGAGAACAGGAGAACTGAAGAAGTGGTGAAGCAGGAGAATTGGAGAAGTGGGGAACAGTAGAACTGGAGAACTGGAGAAGTGGGGAACAGGAGAACTGGAGAATTGGAGAACTGGAGAAGTGGGGAACAGGAGAACAGCAGAACTGGAGAAGTGAGTAACAGGAGAACTGGAGAAGTGGGAAACAGGAGAACAGGAGAACTGGAGAAGGGGAACAGGAGAACTGGAGAAGTGGGGAACAGGAGAACAGAAGAACTGGAGAAGTCGGGAACAGAAGAACTGGCGAACTGGAGAAGTGGGGAAGAGGAGAACAGGAGAAGTGGGAAACAGGAGAACTGGACAAGTGGAGAAGTGGGGAACAGGAGAACTGGAGAATTGGAGAACTGGAGAAGTGGGGAACTGGAGAACTGGAGAATTGGAGAAGTGGGGAACTGGAGAACTGGAGAACTAGAGAAGTGGACAAGTGGGGAATTGGAGAACAGGAGAACTGGAGAAGTGGGGAACAGGAGAACTGGAGAACTGGAGAACTGGAGAAGTGGGGAGCTGGAGAACTGGAGAACTGGAGAACTGGAGAATTGGGGAACAGGAGAACTGCAGAACTGGAGAACAAGAGAACTGGAGAACAGGAAAACTGGCGAATTGTGGAACACGAGAACTGGAGAACTGGAGAACAGGAGAACTGGAGAACTGGGGAACACGAGAATTGGAGAACTGGAGAACTGGAGAACTGGAGAAGTGGGGAACAGGTGAAGTGGAGAACTGGAGAACTGGAGAATGGGAGAACTGAAGAACAGGAGAAAATGAGAATTGGAGAAATGATGCACTGGAGAACAGGAGAACTGAAGATGTGGTGAAGCAGGAGAATTGAAGAAGTGGGGAACAGTAGAACTGGAGAACTGGAGAAGTTGGGAACAGGAGAACTGGAGAATTGGAGAACTGGAGAAGTGGGGAACTGGAGAACAGGAGAAGTGGGGAACAGAAGAACTGGAGAACTGGAGAAGTGGGGAACAGGAGAACATGAGAACTGGAAAAGTGGGGAACCGGAGAACTGGAGAATTGGAGAACTGCAGAAGTGTGGAACAGGAGAACTGGAGAAGTGGGGAACAGGAGAACTGGAGAACTGAGTAACAGGAGAACTGGAGAAGTGGGAAACAGGAGAACAGGAGAACTGGAGAAGTGGGGAACAGGAGAACAGGAGAACTGGAGAAGTGGGGAACAGGAGAACAGAAGAACTGGAGAAGTCGGGAACAGAAGAACTGGCGAACTGGAGAAGTGGGGAACTGGAGAATTTGAGAAGTGGGGAACAGGAGAGCAGCAAAACTGGAGAAGTGGGGAACAGGAGAACTGGAGAAGTGGGGAACAGGAGAACTGGAGAACTGGAAAACGGATAACTGAAGAACAGGAGGAAATGAGAATTGGAGAAATGATGCACTGGAGAACAGGAGAACTGAAGAAGTGGTGAAGCAAGAGAATTGGAGAAGTGGGGAACAGTAGAACTGGAGAACTGGAGAAGTGGGGAACAGGAGAACTGGAGAACTGGAGAAGTGGGGAAATGGAGAACAGGAGAAGTGGGGAATAGCAGAACTGCAGAAGTGGGGAACAGGAGAACTGGAGAAGTGAGTAACAGGAGAACTGGAGAAGTGGGAAACAGGAGAACAGGAGAACTGGAGAAGTGGGGAACAGGAGAACTGGAGAAGTGGGGAACAGGAGAACAGAAGAACAGGAGAAGTCGGGAACAGAAGAACTGGCGAACTGGAGAAGTGGGGAAGAGGAGAACTGGAGCAGTGGGAAACAGGAGAACTGGACAAGTGGAGAAGTGGGGAACAGGAGAACTGGAGAATTGGAGAACTGGAGAAGTGGGGAACTAGAGAACTGGGGAACTGGAGAACTGGAGAACAGTGGAAGCAGAGAACTGGAGAACTGGAGAACAGGAGAACCGGAGAAAAGGAGAACAGGAGAATTGGAGAAGTGCGGAACTGGAGAATTGGAGAACTGGAGAACTAGAGAACTGGAGAGGTGGGGAGCTGGAGAACTGGAGAACTGGAGAACTGGAGAAGTGGAGAACAGTAGAACCGGAGAACTGGAGAACTGGAGAAGTGGGGAACAGGAGAACTGTAGAACTGGAGAACAGGAGAACCGGAGAACTGGTGAAGTGGAGAAGTGGGGAACTGGAGAACTGGAGAACTAGAGAACAGGAGAACTGGAGAACTGGAGAAGTGGGGAACAGGAGAACTGGAGAACAGGAGAACCGGAGAACCGGAGAACTGGAGAACTGGAGAAGTGGGGAACTGGATAACTGGAGAACAGGCGAATTGGAGAACTGGAGAATTGGAGAACAGGAGAACTAGAGAACGAGGAGAACAGGAGAACTGGAGAACTGGAGAACTGGAGAACTGGAGACTTGGAGAAGTGGTGAACAGCAGAACTGGAGAAGTGGGGAACAAGTGAAGTGGAGAACGGGAGAACTGGAGAACGGGAGAAGTGAGGAACAGGAGAACAGGAGAACTGGAGAACTGGAGAACGGGAGAACTGAAGAACAGGAGAAAATGAGAATTGGAGAAATGATGCACTGGAGAACAGGAGAACTGGAGAAGTGGGGAAGCAGCAGAATTGGAGAAGTGGGGAACAGTAGAACTGGAGAACTGGAGAAGTTGGGAACAGGAGAACTGGAGAACTGGAGAAGTGGGGAACTAGAGAACTGGGGAACTGGAGAACTGGAGAACAGTGGAAGCAGAGAACTGGAGAACTGGAGAACAGGAGAACCGGAGAAAAGGAGAACAGGAGAACTGGAGAAGTGCGAAACTGGAGAACTGGAGAACTGGAGAACTGGAGAACTGGAGAAGTGGGGAGCTGGAGAACTGGAGAACTGGAGAACTGGAGAAGTGGAGAACAGGAGAACCGGAGAACTGGAGAACTGGAGAAGTGGGAACAGGAGAACTGGAGAACTGGAGAACAGGAGAACCGGAGAACTGGAGAACTGGAGAAGTGGGGAACTGGATAACTGGAGAATAGGAGAACTGGAGAACTGGAGAAGTGGAGAACAGGAGAACTAGAGAACTGGAGAACAGGAGAACTGGAGAAGTGGGGAACAGGAGAACTGGAGAACTGGAGAAGTGGGGAACAGGAGAACTGGAGAACTAGAGAACTGGAGAACTGGGGAACTGGAGAAGTGGAGAACAGTAGAACTGGAGAACTGGAGAACAAGAGAACTGGAGAAGTGGGGACTTGGAGAACTGGAGAATTGGAGAACTGGGGAACTGGAGAAGTGGAGAACAGGAGAACAGGAGAACTGGAGAACAAGAGAACTGGAGAAGTGGGGAACTGGAGAACTGGAGAATTGGAGAACTGGGAGCTGGAGAAGTGGAGAACAGGAGAACAGGAGAACTGGAGCAGTGGGGAGCTGGAGAACTGGAGAACTGGAGAACTGGAGAAGTGGAGAACAGGAGAACCGGAGAACTGGAGAACTGGAGAAGTGGGGAACAGGAGAACTGGAGAACTGGAGAACAGGAGAACCGGAGAACTGGCGAACTGGAGAAGTGGGGAACTGGATAACTGGAGAATAGGAGAACTGGAGAACTGGAGAAGTGGAGAACAGGAGAACTAGAGAACTGGAGAACAGGAGAACTGGAGAAGTGAGGAACAGGAGAACTGGAGAACTGCAGAAGTGGGGAACAGGAGAACTGGAGAACTAGAGAACTGCAGAACTGGTGAACTGGAGAAGTGGAGAACAGTAGAACTGGAGAACAGGAGAACTGGAGAAGTGGGGAACTGGAGAACTGGAGAATTGGAGAACTGGGGAACTGGAGAAGTGGAGAACAGGAGAACAGGAGAACTGGAGAAGTGGGGAACTGGTGAACTGGAAAATTGGAGAACTGGAGAACTGGAGAAATGGGGAACTCGAGAACCGGAGAACTGGAGAAGTGGGGAACAGGAGAACTGGAGATCTGGAGAACTGGTGAAGTGCGGAACAGGAAAACAGGAGAACAGGAGAAGTGGAGAACTGGAGAAGTGGGGAATAGGAGAACTGGAGAACAGGAGAACCGGAGAACCGGAGAACTGGAGAACTGGAGAAGTGGGGAACTGGATAACTGGAGAACAGGCGAATTGGAGAACTGGAGAAGTGGAGAACAGGTGAATTGGAGAATTGGAGAAGAGGAGAACTGAAGAACTGGAGATCTGGAGAATTGGAGAAGTGGTGAACAGGAGAACTGGAGAAGTGGGGAACAAGTGAAGTGGAGAACTGGAGAACAGGAGAACGGGAGAAGTGAGGAACAGGAGAACAGGAGAACTGGAGAACTGGAGAACGGGAGAACTGAAGAACAGGAGATAATGAGAATTGGAGAAATGATGCACTGGAGAACAGGAGAACTGGAGAAGTGGGGAAGCAGGAGAATTGGAGAAGTGGGGAACAGTAGAACTGGAGAACTGGAGAAGTGGGGAACAGGAGAACTGGAGAACTGGAGAAGTGGGGAACTAGAGAACTGGGGAACTGGAGAATTGGAGAACAGTGGAAGCAGAGAACTGGAGAACTGGAGAGCAGGAGAACCGGAGAAAAGGAGAACAGGAGAACTGGAGAAGCGCGGAACTGGAGAACTGGAGAACTGGAGAACTGGAGAACTGGAGAAGTGGGGAGCTGGAGAACTGGAGAACTGGAGAACTGGAGAAGTAGAGAACAGGAGAACCGGAGAACTGGAGAACTGGAGAAGTGGGGAACAGGAGAACTGGAGAACTGGAGAACAGGAGAACCGGAGAACTGGAGAACTGGAGAAGTGGGGAACTGGATAACTGGAGAATAGGAGAACTGGAGAACTGGAGAAGTGGAGAACAGGAGAACTAGAGAACTGGAGAACAGGAGAACTGGAGAAGTGGGGAACAGGTGAACTGGAGAACTGGAGAAGTGGGGAACAGGAGAACTGGAGAACTAGAGAACTGGAGAACTGGGGAACTGGAGAAGTGGGGAACTGGAGAACTGGAGAATTGGAAAACTGGGGAACTGGAGAAGTGGAGAACAGGAGAACAGGAGAACTGGAGAAGTGGGGAACTGGTGAACTGGAAAATTGGAGAACTGGAGAACTGGAGAAGTGGGGAATTCGAGAACTGGAGAACTGGAGAAGTGGGGAACAGGAGAACTGGAGATCTGGAGAACTGGAGAAGTGCGGAACAGGAAAACAGGAGAACAGGAGAACTGGAGAAGTGGGGAACAGGAGAACTGGAGAACAGGAGAACCGGAGAACCGGAGAACTGGAGAACTGGAGAAGTGGGGAACTGGATAACTGGAGAACAGGAGAACTGGAGAACTGGAGAAGTGGAGAACAGGAGAACTAGAGAACTGGAGAACAGGAGAACTGGAGAACTGGAGAACTGGAGAACTGGAGAATTGGAGAAGTGGTGAACAGGAGAATTGGAGAAGTGGGGAACAAGTGAAGTGGAGAACTGGAGAACTGGAGAACGGGAGAAGTGAGGAACAGGAGAACAGGAGAACTGGAGAACTGGAGAACGGGAGAACTGAAGAACAGGAGAAAATGAGAATTGGAGAAATGATGCACTGGAGAACAGGAGAACTGGAGAAGTGGGGAAGCAGGAGAATTGGAGAAGTGGGGAACAGTAGAACTGGAGAACTGGAGAAGTGGGGAACAGGAGAACTGGAGAATTGGAGAACTGGAGAAGTGGAGAATTGGAGAACAGGAGAAGTGGGGAACAGGAGAACTGGAGAACTGGAGAAGTGGGGAACTGGAGAACTTGAGAAGTGGGGAACAGGAGAACTGGAGAAGTGGGGAACAGGAGAACTGGAGAAGTGGGGAACAGGAGAACTGGAGAACTGGAGAACGGGAGAACTGAAGAACAGGAGAAAATGAGAATTGGAGAAATGATGCACTGGAGAACAGGAGAACTGAAGAAGTGGTGAAGCAGGAGAATTGGAGAAGTGGGGAACAGTAGAACTGGAGAACTGGAGAATTGGGGAACAGGAGAACTGGAGAATGGGAGAACTGGAGAATTGGGGAACAGGAGAACAGGAGAACTGGAGAAGTGAGTAACAGGAGAACTGGAGAAGTGGGAAACAGGAGAACAGGAGAACTGCAGAAGTGGGGAACAGGAGAACTGGAGAAGTGAGGAACTGGATAACTGGAAAAGTGGAGAAGTCGGGAACAGAAGAACTGGCGAACTGGAGAAGTGGGGAAGAGGAGAACAGGAGAAGTAGGAAACAGGAGAACTGGAGAAGTGGAGAAGTGGGGAACAGGAGAACTGGAGAATTGGAGAACTGGAGAAGTGGGGAACTGGAGAACTGGAGAATTGGAGAAGTGGGGAACTGGAGAACTGGAGAACTAGAGAGGTGGACAAGTGGGGAATTGGAGAACAGGAGAACTGGAGAAGTGGGGAACAGGAGAACTGGAGAACTGGAGAAGTGGGGAGCTGGAGAACTGGAGAATTGGAGAACTGAAGAACTGGAGAAGTGGGGAAAAGGAGAACTGGAGAACTGGAGAACAGGAGAACCACAGAACCGGAGAACTGGAGAAGTGGGGAACAGGAGAAGTGGAGAACTGGAGAAGTGGTGAACTAGAGAACTGGGGAACTGGAGAACTGGAGAACAGTGGAAGCAGAGAACTGGAGAACTGGAGAATTGGAGAACCGGAGAAAAGGAGAACAGGAGAACTGGAGAAGTGGGGAACTGGAGAACTGGAGAACTGGAGAACTGGAGAAGTGGGGAGCTGGAGAACTGGAGAACAGGAGAACTGGAGAACTGGAGAAGTGGGGAACTCGAGAACTGTAGAACTGGAGAAGTGGGGAACAGGAGAACTGGAGAACTGGAGAACAGGAGAACCGGAGAACTGGAGAACTGGAGAACTAGAGAACTGGAGAACTGGAGAACTGGAGAACAGGAGAACTGGAGAACTGGAGAAGTGGGGAACTGGAGAACTGGAGAATTGGAGAAGTGGGGAACTGGAGAACTGGAAAATTGCGGAACTGGAGAACTGGAGAAGTGGGGAACTCGAGAACTGTAGAACTGGAGAAGTGGGGAACAGGAGAACTGGAGAACTGGAGAACTGGAGAAGTGCGGAACAGGAAAACAGGAGAACAGGAAAACAGGAGAACTGGAGAACTGGAGAAGTGGGGAACAGGAGAACTGGAGAACATGAGAACCGGAGACCCAGAGAACTGGAGAACTGGAGAAGTGGGGAACTGGATAACTGGAGTACAGGAGAACTGGAGAACTGGAGTAGTGGAGAACAGGAGAACGAGAGAAATGGATAACAGGAGAACTGGTGAACTGGAGAACTGGAGAACTGGAAAACTGGAGAATTGGAGAACTGGGGAAATGGAGAAGTGGAGAACAGGAGAACTGGAGAAGTGGGGAACTGGAGAACTGGAAAATTGGAAAACAGGAGAACTGGAGAAGTGGGGAACAGGAGAACTGGAGAACTGGAGAACAGGAGGACCGGAGAACCGGAGAACTGGAGAACTGGAGAAGTCGGGAACTGGAGAACTGGAGAATAGGAGAACTGGAGAACTGGAGAAGTGGGGAACAGGAGAACTGGAGAACTGGAGAACTTGAGAACTGGGGAACTGGAGAAGTGGAGAACAGTAGAACTGGAGAACTGGAGAACAGGAGAACTGGAGAAGTGGGGAACTGGAGAACTGGAGAACAGGAGAACCGGAGAACTGGAGAAGTGGGGAGCTGGAGAAATGGAGAGCTGGAGAACTGTAGAAGTAGGGAACACGAGAACTGGAGAACTGGAGAACTGGAGCACAGGAGAACCGGAGAACCGGAGAACTGGAGAACTGGAGAAGTGCGGAACAGGAAAACAGGAGAACAGGAGAACAGGAGAACTGGAGAACTGGAGAAGTGGGGAACAGGAGAACTGGAGAACAGGAGAACCGGAGAACTGGAGAACTGGAGAACTGGAGAAGTGGGTAACAGGAGAAATGGAGAACCGGAGAAGTGGGGAACAGGAGAACTGGAGAACTGGAGAACTGGTGAACTGGAGAATTGGAGAACTGGGGAACTGGAGAAGTGGAGACCTGGAGAACAGGAGAATTGGAGAAGTGGGGAACTGGAGAACTGGAAAATTGGAAAACAGGAGAACTGTAGAAGTGGGGAACAGGAGAACTGGAGAACTGGAGAACAGGAGAACTGGAGAAGTGGAGAACAGGAGAACCGGAGAACCGGAGAACTGGAGAACTGGAGAACTGGAGAACTGGAGAACTGAAGAACTGGAGAACTGGAGAAGTGGGGAACAGGAGAACTGGAGAACTGGAGAACAGGAGAACCGGAGAACTGGAGAACTGGAGAACTAGAGAACTGGAGAACTGGAGAACTGGAGAACAGGAGAACTGGAGAACTGGAGAAGTGGGGAACTGCAGAACTGGAGAATTGGAGAAGTGGGGAACTGGAGAACTGGAAAATTGGAGAACTGGAGAACTGGAGAAGTGGGGAACTCGAGAACTGGAGAACTGGAGAAGTGGGGAACAGGAGAACTGGAGAACTGGAGAACTGGAGAAGTGCGGAACAGGAAAACAGGAGAACAGGAGAACAGGAGAACTGGAGAACTGGAGAAGTGGGGAACAGGAGAACTGGAGAACATGAGTACCGGAGACCCAGAGAACTGGAGAACTGGAGAAGTGGGGAACTGGATAACTGGAGAACAGGAGAACTGGAGAACTGGAGTAGTGGAGAACAGGAGAACGAGAGAAATGGATAACAGGAGAACTGGTGAACTGGAGAACTGGAGAACTGGAGAAGTGGGGAACAGGAGAACTGGAGAACCGGAGAAGTGGGGAACAGGAGAACTGGAGAACTGGAGAACTGGAAAACTGGAGAATTGGAGAACTGGGGAAATGGAGAAGTGGAGAACAGGAGAACAGGAGAACTGGAGAAGTGGGGAACTGGAGAACTGGAAAATTGGAAAACAGGAGAACTGGAGAAGTGGGGAACAGGAGAACTGGAGAACTGGAGAACAGGAGAACCGGAGAACCGGAGAACTGGAGAACTGGAGAAGTCGGGAACTGGAGAACTGGAGAATAGGAGAACTGGAGAACTGGAGAAGTGGGGAACAGGAGAACTTGAGAACTGGAGAACTTGAGAACTGGGGAACTGGAGAAGTGGAGAACAGTAGAACTGGAGAACTGGAGAACAGGAGAACTGGAGAAGTGGGGAACTGGAGAACTGGAGAACAGGAGAACCGGAGAACTGGAGAAGTGGGGAGCTGGAGAAATGGAGAACTGGAGAACTGTAGAAGTGGGGAACACGAGAACTGGAGAACTGGAGAACTGGAGCACAGGAGAACCGGAGAACCGGAGAACTGGAGAACTGGAGAAGTGCGGAACAGGAAAACAGGAGAACAGGAGAACAGGAGAACTGGAGAACTGGAGAAGTGGGGAACAGGAGAACTGGAGAACAGGAGAACTGGAGAACTGGAGAACTGGAGAAATGGAGAAGTGTGTAACAGGAGAACTGGAGAACCGGAGAAGTGGGGAACAGGAGAACTGGAGAACTGGAGAAGTGGGGAACAGGAGAACTGAAGAACTGGAGAAGTGGGGAAAAGGAGAACTGGAGAACTGGAGAACAGGAGAACCACAGAACCGGAGAACTGGAGAAGTGGGGAACAGGAGAAGTGGAGAACTGGAGAAGTGGTGAACTAGAGAACTGGGGAACTGGAGAACTGGAGAACAGTGGAAGCAGAGAACTGGAGAACTGGAGAATTGGAGAACCGGAGAAAAGGAGAACAGGAGAACTGGAGAAGTGGGGAACTGGAGAACTGGAGAACTGGAGAACTGGAGAAGTGGGGAGCTGGAGAACTGGAGAACAGGAGAACTGGAGAACTGGAGAAGTGGGGAACTCGAGAACTGTAGAACTGGAGAAGTGGGGAACAGGAGAACTGGAGAACTGGAGAACAGGAGAACCGGAGAACTGGAGAACTGGAGAACTAGAGAACTGGAGAACTGGAGAACTGGAGAACAGGAGAACTGGAGAACTGGAGAAGTGGGGAACTGGAGAACTGGAGAATTGGAGAAGTGGGGAACTGGAGAACTGGAAAATTGCGGAACTGGAGAACTGGAGAAGTGGGGAACTCGAGAACTGTAGAACTGGAGAAGTGGGGAACAGGAGAACTGGAGAACTGGAGAACTGGAGAAGTGCGGAACAGGAAAACAGGAGAACAGGAAAACAGGAGAACTGGAGAACTGGAGAAGTGGGGAACAGGAGAACTGGAGAACATGAGAACCAGAGACCCAGAGAACTGGAGAACTGGAGAAGTGGGGAACTGGATAACTGGAGTACAGGAGAACTGGAGAACTGGAGTAGTGGAGAACAGGAGAACGAGAGAAATGGATAACAGGAGAACTGGTGAACTGGAGAACTGGAGAACTGGAAAACTGGAGAATTGGAGAACTGGGGAAATGGAGAAGTGGAGAACAGGAGAACTGGAGAAGTGGGGAACTGGAGAACTGGAAAATTGGAAAACAGGAGAACTGGAGAAGTGGGGAACAGGAGAACTGGAGAACTGGAGAACAGGAGGACCGGAGAACCGGAGAACTGGAGAACTGGAGAAGTCGGGAACTGGAGAACTGGAGAATAGGAGAACTGGAGAACTGGAGAAGTGGGGAACAGGAGAACTGGAGAACTGGAGAACTTGAGAACTGGGGAACTGGAGAAGTGGAGAACAGTAGAACTGGAGAACTGGAGAACAGGAGAACTGGAGAAGTGGGGAACTGGAGAACTGGAGAACAGGAGAACCGGAGAACTGGAGAAGTGGGGAGCTGGAGAAATGGAGAGCTGGAGAACTGTAGAAGTAGGGAACACGAGAACTGGAGAACTGGAGAACTGGAGCACAGGAGAACCGGAGAACCGGAGAACTGGAGAACTGGAGAAGTGCGGAACAGGAAAACAGGAGAACAGGAGAACAGGAGAACTGGAGAACTGGAGAAGTGGGGAACAGGAGAACTGGAGAACAGGAGAACCGGAGAACTGGAGAACTGGAGAACTGGAGAAGTGGGTAACAGGAGAAATGGAGAACCGGAGAAGTGGGGAACAGGAGAACTGGAGAACTGGAGAACTGGTGAACTGGAGAATTGGAGAACTGGGGAACTGGAGAAGTGGAGACCTGGAGAACAGGAGAATTGGAGAAGTGGGGAACTGGAGAACTGGAAAATTGGAAAACAGGAGAACTGGAGAAGTGGGGAACAGGAGAACTGGAGAACTGGAGAACAGGAGAACTGGAGAAGTGGAGAACAGGAGAACCGGAGAACCGGAGAACTGGAGAACTGGAGAACTGGAGAACTGGAGAACTGAAGAACTGGAGAACTGGAGAAGTGGGGAACAGGAGAACTGGAGAACTGGAGAACAGGAGAACCGGAGAACTGGAGAACTGGAGAACTAGAGAACTGGAGAACTGGAGAACTGGAGAACAGGAGAACTGGAGAACTGGAGAAGTGGGGAACTGCAGAACTGGAGAATTGGAGAAGTGGGGAACTGGAGAACTGGAAAATTGGAGAACTGGAGAACTGGAGAAGTGGGGAACTCGAGAACTGGAGAACTGGAGAAGTGGGGAACAGGAGAACTGGAGAACTGGAGAACTGGAGAAGTGCGGAACAGGAAAACAGGAGAACAGGAGAACAGGAGAACTGGAGAACTGCAGAAGTGGGGAACAGGAGAACTGGAGAACATGAGTACCGGAGACCCAGAGAACTGGAGAACTAGAGAAGTGGGGAACTGGATAACTGGAGAACAGGAGAACTGGAGAACTGGAGTAGTGGAGAACAGGAGAACGAGAGAAATGGATAACAGGAGAACTGGTGAACTGGAGAACTGGAGAACTGGAGAAGTGGGGAACAGGAGAACTGGAGAACCGGAGAAGTGGGGAACAGGAGAACTGGAGAACTGGAGAACTGGAAAACTGGAGAATTGGAGAACTGGGGAAATGGAGAAGTGGAGAACAGGAGAACAGGAGAACTGGAGAAGTGGGGAACTGGAGAACTGGAAAATTGGAAAACAGGAGAACTGGAGAAGTGGGGAACAGGAGAACTGGAGAACTGGAGAACAGGAGAACCGGAGAACCGGAGAACTGGAGAACTGGAGAAGTCGGGAACTGGAGAACTGGAGAATAGGAGAACTGGAGAACTGGAGAAGTGGGGAACAGGAGAACTTGAGAACTGGAGAACTTGAGAACTGGGGAACTGGAGAAGTGGAGAACGGTAGAACTGGAGAACTGGAGAACAGGAGAACTGGAGAAGTGGGGAACTGGAGAACTGGAGAACAGGAGAACCGGAGAACTGGAGAAGTGGGGAGCTGGAGAAATGGAGAACTGGAGAACTGTAGAAGTGGGGAACACGAGAACTGGAGAACTGGAGAACTGGAGCACAGGAGAACCGGAGAACCGGAGAACTGGAGAACTGGAGAAGTGCGGAACAGGAAAACAGGAGAACAGGAGAACAGGAGAACTGGAGAACTGGAGAAGTGGGGAACAGGAGAACTGGAGAACAGGAGAACTGGAGAACTGGAGAACTGGAGAAATGGAGAAGTGTGTAACAGGAGAACTGGAGAACCGGAGAAGTGGGGAACAGGAGAACTGGAGAACTGGAGAACTGGAGAATTGGAGAACTGGGGAACTGGAGAAGTGGAGAACTGGAGAACAGCAGAAATGGAGAAGTGGGGAACTGGAGAACTGGAAAATTGGAAAACAGGAGAACTGGAGAAGTGGGGAACAGGAGAACTGGAGAACTGGAGAACAGGAGAACAGGAGAAAAGGAGAACTGGAGAACTGGAGAAGTGGGGAACTGGAGATCTGGAGAACTGGAGAAGTGGGGAACTGGAGAACTGGAAAATTGGAGAACTGGAGAACTGGAGAAGTGGGGAACTCGAGAAATGGAGAACTGGAGAAGTGGGGAACAGGAGAACTGGAGAACTGGAGAAATGGAGAAGTGCGGAACAGGAAAACAGGAGAACAGGAGAACAGGAGAACTGCAGAACTGGAGAAGTGGGGAACAGGAGAACTGGAGAACATGAGAACCGGAGAACCGGAGAACTGGAGAACTGGAGAAGTGGGGAACTGGATAACTGGAGAACAGGAGAACTGGAGAACTGGAGAAGTGGAGAACAGGAGAACTAGAGAACTGGAGAACAGGAGAACTGGTGAACTGGAGAACTGGAGAACTGGAGAACAGGAGAACAGGAGAACTGGAGAAGTGGGGAACTGGAGAACTGGAAAATTGGAGAAGTGGGGAACTGGAGAAATGGAAAATTGGAGAACTGGATAACTGGAGAAGTGGGGAACTCGAGAACTGGAGAACTGGAGAAGTGGGGAACAGGAGAACTGGAGAACTGGAGAACTGGAGAAGTGCGGAACAGGAAAACAGGAGAACAGGAGAACAGGAGAACTGGAGAACTGGAGAAGTGGGGAACAGGAGAACTGGAGAACATGAGAACCGGAGACCCAGAGAACTGGAGAACTGGAGAAGTGGGGAACTGGATAACTGGAGAACAGGAGAACTGGAGAACTGGAGTAGTGGAGAACAGGAGAACGAGAGAAATGGATAACAGGAGAACTGGTGAACTGGAGAACTGGAGAACTGGAGAAGTGGGGAACAGGAGAACTGGAGAACCGGAGAAGTGGGGAACAGGAGAACTGGAGAACTGGAAAACTGGAGAATTGGAGAACTGGGGAAATGGAGAAGTGGAGAACAGGAGAACAGGAGAACTGGAGAAGTGGGGAACTGGAGAACTGGAAAATTGGAAAACAGGAGAACTGGAGAAGTGGGGAACAGGAGAACTGGAGAACTGGAGAACAGGAGAACCGCAGAACCGGAGAACTGGAGAACTGGAGAAGTCGGGAACTGGAGAACTGGAGAATAGGAGAACTGGAGAACTGGAGAAGTGGGGAACAGGAGAACTTGAGAACTGGAGAACTTGAGAACTGGGGAACTGGAGAAGTGGAGAACAGTAGAACTGGAGAACTGGAGAACAGGAGAACTGGAGAAGTGGGGAACTGGAGAACTGGAGAACAGGAGAACCGGAGAACTGGAGAAGTGGGGAACTGGAGAACTGGAGAATTGGAGAAGTGGGGAACTGGAGAAATGGAAAATTGGAGAACTGGATAACTGGAGAAGTGGGGAACTCGAGAACTGGAGAACTGGAGAAGTGGGGAACAGGAGAACTGGAGAACTGGAGAACTGGAGAAGTGCGGAACAGGAAAACAGGAGAACAGGAGAACAGGAGAACTGGAGAACTGGAGAAGTGGGGAACAGGAGAACTGGAGAACATGAGAACCGGAGACCCAGAGAACTGGAGAACTGGAGAAGTGGGGAACTGGATAACTGGAGAACAGGAGAACTGGAGAACTGGAGTAGTGGAGAACAGGAGAACGAGAGAAATGGATAACAGGAGAACTGGTGAACTGGAGAACTGGAGAACTGGAGAAGTGGGGAACAGGAGAACTGGAGATCCGGAGAAGTGGGGAACAGGAGAACTGGAGAACTGGAAAACTGGAGAATTGGAGAACTGGGGAAATGGAGAAGTGGAGAACAGGAGAACAGGAGAACTGGAGAAGTGGGGAACTGGAGAACTGGAAAATTGGAAAACAGGAGAACTGGAGAAGTGGGGAACAGGAGAACTGGAGAACTGGAGAACAGGAGAACCACAGAACCGGAGAACTGGAGAACTGGAGAAGTCGGGAACTGGAGAACTGGAGAATAGGAGAACTGGAGAACTGGAGAAGTGGGGAACAGGAGAACTTGAGAACTGGAGAACTTGAGAACTGGGGAACTGGAGAAGTGGAGAACAGTAGAACTGGAGAACTGGAGAACAGGAGAACTGGAGAAGTGGGGAACTGGAGAACTGGAGAACAGGAGAACCGGAGAACTGGAGAAGTGGGGAGCTGGAGAAATGGAGAACTGGAGAACTGTAGAAGTGGGGAACACGAGAACTGGAGAACTGGAGAACTGGAGCACAGGAGAACCGGAGAACCGGAGAACTGGAGAACTGGAGAAGTGCGGAACAGGAAAACAGGAGAACAGGAGAACAGGAGAACTGGAGAACTGGAGAAGTGGGGAACAGGGGAACTGGAGAACAGGAGAACTGGAGAACTGGAGAACTGGAGAACTGGAGAAGTGGGTAACAGGAGAACTGGAGAACCGGAGAAGTGGGGAACAGGAGAACTGGAGAACTGGAGAACTGGAGAACTGGAGAACTGGAGAATTGGAGAACTGGGGAACTGGAGAAGTGGAGAACTGGAGAACAGGAGAAATGGAGAAGTGGGGAACTGGAGAACTGGAAAATTGGAAAACAGGAGAACTGGAGAAGTGGGGAACAGGAGAACTGGAGAACTGGAGAAGTGGGGAACTGGAGAACTGGAAAATTGGAGAACTGGAGAACTGGAGAAGTGGGGAACTCGAGAAATGGAGAACTGGAGAAGTGGGGAACAGGAGAACTGGAGAACTGGAGAAATGGAGAAGTGCGGAACAGGAAAACAGGAGAACAGGAGAACAGGAGAACTGCAGAACTGGAGAAGTGGGGAACAGGAGAACTGGAGAACATGAGAACCGGAGAACCGGAGAACTGGAGAACTGGAGAAGTGGGGAACTGGATAACTGGAGAACAGGAGAACTGGAGAACTGGAGAAGTGGAGAACAGGAGAACTAGAGAACTGGAGAACAGGAGAACTGGTGAACTGGAGAACTGGAGAACTGGAGAAGTGGGGAACAGGAGAACTGGAGAAGCGGAGAAGTGGGGAACAGGAGAACTGGAGAACTGGAGAACTGGAGAATTGGAGAACTGGGGAACTGGAGAAGTGGAGAACAGGAGAACAGGAGAACTGGAGAAGTGGGGAACTGGAGAACTGGAAAATTGGAAAACAGGAGAACTGGAGAAGTGGGGAACAGGAGAACTGGTGAACTGGAGAACAGGAGAACAGGAGAACCGGAGAACCGGAGAACCGGAGAACTGGAGAACTGGAGAAGTGGGGAACTGGAGAACTGGAGAATAGGAGAACTGGAGAACTGGAGAAGTGGAGAACAGGAGAACTAGAGAACTGGAGAACTGGAGAACTGGAGAACTGGGGAAGTGGGGAACAGGAGAACAGGAGAACTGGAGAACTTGAGAACTGGGAAACTGGAGAAGTGGAGAACAGTAGAACTGGAGAACTGGAGAACAGGAGAACTGGAGAACTGGAGAAGTGGGGAACTGGTAATCTGGAGAACTGGAGAACCGGAGAACTGGAGAAGTGGGGAGCTGGAGAACTGGAGAACTGGAGAACTGGAGAAGTGGGGAACAGGAGAACTGGAGAACTGGAGAACAGGAGAACCGGAGAACCGGAGAACCGGAGAACTGGAGAACTGGAGAAGTGGGGAACTGGAGAACTGGAGAATAGGAGAACTGGAGAACTGGAGAAGTGGAGAACAGGAGAACTAGAGAACTGGAGAACTGGAGAACTGGAGAACTGGGGAAATGGGGAACAGGAGAACAGGAGAACTGGAGAACTTGAGAACTGGGAAACTGGAGAAGTGGAGAACAGTAGAACTGGAGAACTGGAGAACAGGAGAACTGGAGAAGTGGGGAACTGGAGAACTGGAGAACAGGAGAACCGGAGAACTGGAGAAGTGGGGAGCGGGAGAACTGGAGAACTGGAGAACTGGAAAAGTGGGGAACAGGAGAACTGGAGAACTGGAGAACTGGAGAACAGGAGAACCGGAGAACCGGAGAACTGGAGAACTGGAGAAGTGCAGAACAGGAAAACAGGAGAACAGGAGAACAGGAGAACTGGAGAACTGGAGAAGTGGGGAACAGGAGAACTGGAGAACAGGAGAACCGGAGAACCGGAGAAGTGGAGAACTGGAGAAGTGGGGAACTGGATAACTGGAGAACAGGAGAACTGGAGAACTGGAGAACTGGAGAACTGGAGAATTGGAGAAGTGGTGAACAGGAGAACTGGAGAAGTGGGGAACAAGTGAAGTGGAGAACTGGAGAACAGGAGAACGGGAGAAGTGAGGAACAGGAGAACAGGAGAACTGGAGAACTGGAGAACGGGAGAACTGAAGAACAGGAGAAAATGAGAATTGGAGAAATGATGCACTGGAGAACAGGAGAACTGGAGAAGTGGGGAAGCAGGAGAATTGGAGAAGTGGGGAACAGTAGAACTGGAGAACTGGAGAAGTGGGGAACAGGAGAACTGGATAATTGGAGAACTGGAGAAGTGGAGAATTGGAGAACAGGAGAACTGGAGAACTGGAGAACAGGAGAACCGGAGAACTGGAGAACTGGAGAGCTAGAGAACTGGAGAACTGGAGAACTGGAGAACTAGAGAACTGGAGAACTGGAGAAGTGGGGAACTGGAGAACTGGACAATTGGAGAAGTGGGGAACTGGCGAACTGGAAAATTGGAGAACTGGAGAACTGGAGAAGTGGGGAACTCGAGAACTGGAGAACTGGAGAAGTGGGGAACAGGAGAACTGGAGAACTGGAGAACTGGAGAAGTGCGGAACAGGAAAACAGGAGAACAGGAGAACAGGAGAACTGGAGAACTGGAGAAGTGGGGAACAGGAGAACTGGAGAACATGAGAACCGGAGACCCAGAGAACTGGAGAACTGGAGAAGTGGGGAACTGGATAACTGGAGAACAGGAGAACTGGAGAACTGGAGTAGTGGAGAACAGGAGAACGAGAGAAATGGATAACAGGAGAACTGGTGAACTGGAGAACTGGAGAACTGGAGAAGTGGGGAACAGGAGAACTGGAGAACCGGAGAAGTGGGGAACAGGAGAACTGGAGAACTGGAAAACTGGAGAATTGGAGAACTGGGGAAATGGAGAAGTGGAGAACAGGAGAACAGGAGAACTGGAGAAGTGGGGAACTGGAGAACTGGAAAATTGGAAAACAGGAGAACTGGAGAAGTGGGGAACAGGAGAACTGGAGAACTGGAGAACAGGAGAACCGCAGAACCGGAGAACTGGAGAACTGGAGAAGTCGGGAACTGGAGAACTGGAGAATAGGAGAACTGGAGAACTGGAGAAGTGGGGAACAGGAGAACTTGAGAACTGGAGAACTTGAGAACTGGGGAACTGGAGAAGTGGAGAACAGTAGAACTGGAGAACTGGAGAACAGGAGAACTGGAGAAGTGGGGAACTGGAGAACTGGAGAACAGGAGAACCGGAGAACTGGAGAAGTGGGGAACTGGAGAACTGGAGAATTGGAGAAGTGGGGAACTGGAGAAATGGAAAATTGGAGAACTGGATAACTGGAGAAGTGGGGAACTCGAGAACTGGAGAACTGGAGAAGTGGGGAACAGGAGAACTGGAGAACTGGAGAACTGGAGAAGTGCGGAACAGGAAAACAGGAGAACAGGAGAACAGGAGAACTGGAGAACTGGAGAAGTGGGGAACAGGAGAACTGGAGAACATGAGAACCGGAGACCCAGAGAACTGGAGAACTGGAGAAGTGGGGAACTGGATAACTGGAGAACAGGAGAACTGGAGAACTGGAGTAGTGGAGAACAGGAGAACGAGAGAAATGGATAACAGGAGAACTGGTGAACTGGAGAACTGGAGAACTGGAGAAGTGGGGAACAGGAGAACTGGAGAACCGGAGAAGTGGGGAACAGGAGAACTGGAGAACTGGAAAACTGGAGAATTGGAGAACTGGGGAAATGGAGAAGTGGAGAACAGGAGAACAGGAGAACTGGAGAAGTGGGGAACTGGAGAACTGGAAAATTGGAAAACAGGAGAACTGGAGAAGTGGGGAACAGGAGAACTGGAGAACTGGAGAACAGGAGAACCACAGAACCGGAGAACTGGAGAACTGGAGAAGTCGGGAACTGGAGAACTGGAGAATAGGAGAACTGGAGAACTGGAGAAGTGGGGAACAGGAGAACTTGAGAACTGGAGAACTTGAGAACTGGGGAACTGGAGAAGTGGAGAACAGTAGAACTGGAGAACTGGAGAACAGGAGAACTGGAGAAGTGGGGAACTGGAGAACTGGAGAACAGGAGAACCGGAGAACTGGAGAAGTGGGGAGCTGGAGAAATGGAGAACTGGAGAACTGTAGAAGTGGGGAACACGAGAACTGGAGAACTGGAGAACTGGAGCACAGGAGAACCGGAGAACCGGAGAACTGGAGAACTGGAGAAGTGCGGAACAGGAAAACAGGAGAACAGGAGAACAGGAGAACTGGAGAACTGGAGAAGTGGGGAACAGGGGAACTGGAGAACAGGAGAACTGGAGAACTGGAGAACTGGAGAACTGGAGAAGTGGGTAACAGGAGAACTGGAGAACCGGAGAAGTGGGGAACAGGAGAACTGGAGAACTGGAGAACTGGAGAACTGGAGAACTGGAGAATTGGAGAACTGGGGAACTGGAGAAGTGGAGAACTGGAGAACAGGAGAAATGGAGAAGTGGGGAACTGGAGAACTGGAAAATTGGAAAACAGGAGAACTGGAGAAGTGGGGAACAGGAGAACTGGAGAACTGGAGAAGTGGGGAACTGGAGAACTGGAAAATTGGAGAACTGGAGAACTGGAGAAGTGGGGAACTCGAGAAATGGAGAACTGGAGAAGTGGGGAACAGGAGAACTGGAGAACTGGAGAAATGGAGAAGTGCGGAACAGGAAAACAGGAGAACAGGAGAACAGGAGAACTGCAGAACTGGAGAAGTGGGGAACAGGAGAACTGGAGAACATGAGAACCGGAGAACCGGAGAACTGGAGAACTGGAGAAGTGGGGAACTGGATAACTGGAGAACAGGAGAACTGGAGAACTGGAGAAGTGGAGAACAGGAGAACTAGAGAACTGGAGAACAGGAGAACTGGTGAACTGGAGAACTGGAGAACTGGAGAAGTGGGGAACAGGAGAACTGGAGAAGCGGAGAAGTGGGGAACAGGAGAACTGGAGAACTGGAGAACTGGAGAATTGGAGAACTGGGGAACTGGAGAAGTGGAGAACAGGAGAACAGGAGAACTGGAGAAGTGGGGAACTGGAGAACTGGAAAATTGGAAAACAGGAGAACTGGAGAAGTGGGGAACAGGAGAACTGGTGAACTGGAGAACAGGAGAACAGGAGAACCGGAGAACCGGAGAACCGGAGAACTGGAGAACTGGAGAAGTGGGGAACTGGAGAACTGGAGAATAGGAGAACTGGAGAACTGGAGAAGTGGAGAACAGGAGAACTAGAGAACTGGAGAACTGGAGAACTGGAGAACTGGGGAAGTGGGGAACAGGAGAACAGGAGAACTGGAGAACTTGAGAACTGGGAAACTGGAGAAGTGGAGAACAGTAGAACTGGAGAACTGGAGAACAGGAGAACTGGAGAACTGGAGAAGTGGGGAACTGGTAATCTGGAGAACTGGAGAACCGGAGAACTGGAGAAGTGGGGAGCTGGAGAACTGGAGAACTGGAGAACTGGAGAAGTGGGGAACAGGAGAACTGGAGAACTGGAGAACAGGAGAACCGGAGAACCGGAGAACCGGAGAACTGGAGAACTGGAGAAGTGGGGAACTGGAGAACTGGAGAATAGGAGAACTGGAGAACTGGAGAAGTGGAGAACAGGAGAACTAGAGAACTGGAGAACTGGAGAACTGGAGAACTGGGGAAATGGGGAACAGGAGAACAGGAGAACTGGAGAACTTGAGAACTGGGAAACTGGAGAAGTGGAGAACAGTAGAACTGGAGAACTGGAGAACAGGAGAACTGGAGAAGTGGGGAACTGGAGAACTGGAGAACAGGAGAACCGGAGAACTGGAGAAGTGGGGAGCGGGAGAACTGGAGAACTGGAGAACTGGAAAAGTGGGGAACAGGAGAACTGGAGAACTGGAGAACTGGAGAACAGGAGAACCGGAGAACCGGAGAACTGGAGAACTGGAGAAGTGCAGAACAGGAAAACAGGAGAACAGGAGAACAGGAGAACTGGAGAACTGGAGAAGTGGGGAACAGGAGAACTGGAGAACAGGAGAACCGGAGAACCGGAGAAGTGGAGAACTGGAGAAGTGGGGAACTGGATAACTGGAGAACAGGAGAACTGGAGAACTGGAGAACTGGAGAACTGGAGAATTGGAGAAGTGGTGAACAGGAGAACTGGAGAAGTGGGGAACAAGTGAAGTGGAGAACTGGAGAACAGGAGAACGGGAGAAGTGAGGAACAGGAGAACAGGAGAACTGGAGAACTGGAGAACGGGAGAACTGAAGAACAGGAGAAAATGAGAATTGGAGAAATGATGCACTGGAGAACAGGAGAACTGGAGAAGTGGGGAAGCAGGAGAATTGGAGAAGTGGGGAACAGTAGAACTGGAGAACTGGAGAAGTGGGGAACAGGAGAACTGGATAATTGGAGAACTGGAGAAGTGGAGAATTGGAGAACAGGAGAACTGGAGAACTGGAGAACAGGAGAACCGGAGAACTGGAGAACTGGAGAGCTAGAGAACTGGAGAACTGGAGAACTGGAGAACAGGAGAACTGGAGAACTGGAGAAGTGGGGAACTGGAGAACTGGACAATTGGAGAAGTGGGGAACTGGCGAACTGGAAAATTGGAGAACTGGAGAACTGGAGAAGTGGGGAACTCGAGAACTGGAGAACTGGAGAAGTGGGGAACAGGAGAACTGGAGAACTGGAGAACTGGAGAAGTGCGGAACAGGAAAACAGGAGAACAGGAGAACAGGAGAACTGGAGAACTGGAGAAGTGGGGAACAGGAGAACTGGAGAACATGAGAACCGGAGACCCAGAGAACTGGAGAACTGGAGAAGTGGGGAACTGGATAACTGGAGAACAGGAGAACTGGAGAACTGGAGTAGTGGAGAACAGGAGAACGAGAGAAATGGATAACAGGAGAACTGGTGAACTGGAGAACTGGAGAACTGGAGAAGTGGGGAACAGGAGAACTGGAGAACCGGAGAAGTGGGGAACAGGAGAACTGGAGAACTGGAGAACTGGAAAACTGGAGAATTGGAGAACTGGGGAAATGGAGAAGTGGAGAACAGGAGAACAGGAGAACTGGAGAAGTGGGGAACTGGAGAAATGGAAAATTGGAAAACAGGAGAACTGGAGAAGTGGGGAACAGGAGAACTGGAGAACTGGAGAACAGGAGAACCGGAGAACCAGAGAACTGGAGAACTGGAGAAGTCGGGAACTGGAGAACTGGAGAATAGGAGAACTGGAGAACTGGAGAAGTGGGGAACAGGAGAATTGGAGAACTGGAGAACTTGAGAACTGGGGAACTGGAGAAGTGGAGAAGAGTAGAACTGGAGCACTGGAGAACAGGAGAACTGGAGAAGTGGGGAACTGGAGAACTGGAGAACAGGAGAACCGGAGATCTGGAGAAGTGGGGAGCTGGAGAAATGGAGAACTGTAGAAGTGGGGAACACGAGAACTGGAGAACTGGAGAACTGGAGCACAGGAGAACCGGAGAACCGGAGAACTGGAGAACTGGAGAAGTGCAGAACAGGAAAACAGGAGAACAGGAGAACAGGAGAACTGGAGAACTGGAGAAGTGGGGAACAGGAGAACTGGAGAACAGGAGAACCGGAGAACCGGAGAACTGGAGAACTGGAGAAGTGGGTAACAGGAGAACTGGAGAACCGGAGAAGTGGGGAACAGGAGAACTGGAGAACTGGAGAACTGGAGAACTGGAGAAGTGGGGAAATGGAGAACTGGAAAATTTTAAAACAGGAGAACTGGAGAAGTGGGGAACAGGAGAACTGGAGAACTGGAGAACAGGAGAACAGGAGAACTGGAGAACTGGAGAACTGGAGAAGTGGGGAACTGGAGATCTGGAGAACTGGAGAAGTGGGGAACTGGAGAACTGGAAAATTGGAGAACTGGAGAACTGGAGAAGTGGGGAACTCGAGAAATGGAGAACTGGAGAAGTGGGGAACAGGAGAACTGGAGAACTGGAGAAATGGAGAAGTGCGGAACAGGAAAACAGGAGAACAGGAGAACAGGAGAACTGGAGAACTGGAGAAGTGGGGAACAGGAGAACTGGAGAACATGAGAACCGGAGAACCGGAGAACTGGAGAACTGGAGAAGTGGGGAACTGGATAACTGGAGAACAGGAGAACTGGAGAACTGGAGAAGTGGAGAACAGGAGAACTAGAGAACTGGAGAACAGGAGAACTGGTGAACTGGAGAACTGGAGAACTGGAGAAGTGGGGAACAGGAGAACTGGAGAACCGGAGAAGTGGGGAACAGGAGAACTGGAGAACTGGAGAACTGGAGAACTGGAGAATTGGAGAACTGGGGAACTGGAGAAGTGGAGAACAGGAGAACAGGAGAACTGGAGAAGTGGGGAACTGGAGAACTGGAAAATTGGAAAACAGGAGAACTGGAGAAGTGGGGAACAGGAGAACTGGAGAACTGGAGAACAGGAGAACCGGAGAAAAGGAGAACAGGAGAACTGGAGAAGTGGGGAACTGAAAATCTGGAGAACTGGAGAACCGGAGAACTGGAGAAGTGGGGAGCTGGAGAACTGGAGAACTGGAGAACTGGAGAAGTGGGGAACAGGAGAACTGGAGAACTGGAGAACTGGAGAACAGGAGAACCGGAGAACCGGTGAACCGGAGAACTGGAGAACTGGAGAAGTGGGGAACTGGAGAACTGGAGAATAGGAGAACTGGAGAACTGGAGAAGTGGAGAACAGGAGAACTAGAGAACTGGAGAACTGGAGAACTGGAGAACTGGGGAAGTGGGGAACAGGAGAACAGGAGAACTGGAGAACTTGAGAACTGGGAAACTGGAGAAGTGGAGAACAGTAGAACTGGAGAACTGGAGAACAGGAGAACTGGAGAAGTGGGGAACTGGAGAACCGGAGAACAGGAGAAATGGAGAAGTGCGGAACAGGAAAACAGGAGAACAGGAGAACAGGAGAACTGGAGAACTGGAGAAGTGGGGAACAGGAGAACTGGAGAACATGAGAACCGGAGAACCGGAGAACTGGAGAACTGGAGAAGTGGGGAACTGGATAACTGGAGAACAGGAGAACTGGAGAACTGGAGAAGTGGAGAACAGGAGAACTAGAGAACTGGAGAACAGGAGAACTGGTGAACTGGAGAACTGGAGAACTGGAGAAGTGGGGAACAGGAGAACTGGAGAACCGGAGAAGTGGGGAACAGGAGAACTGGAGAACTGGAGAACTGGAGAACTGGAGAATTGGAGAACTGGGGAACTGGAGAAGTGGAGAACAGGAGAACAGGAGAACTGGAGAAGTGGGGAACTGGAGAACTGGAAAATTGGAAAACAGGAGAACTGGAGAAGTGGGGAACAGGAGAACTGGAGAACTGGAGAACAGGAGAACCGGAGAAAAGGAGAACAGGAGAACTGGAGAAGTGGGGAACTGAAAATCTGGAGAACTGGAGAACCGGAGAACTGGAGAAGTGGGGAGCTGGAGAACAGGAGAACAGGAGAACTGGAGAAGTGGGGAACTGGAGAACTGGAAAATTGGAAAACAGGAGAACTGGAGAAGTGGGGAACAGGAGAACTGGAGAACTGGAGAACAGGAGAACCGGAGAAAAGGAGAACAGGAGAACTGGAGAAGTGGGGAACTGAAAATCTGGAGAACTGGAGAACCGGAGAACTGGAGAAGTGGGGAGCTGGAGAACTGGAGAACTGGAGAACTGGAGAAGTGGGGAACAGGAGAACTGGAGAACTGGAGAACTGGAGAACAGGAGAACCGGAGAACCGGTGAACCGGAGAACTGGAGAACTGGAGAAGTGGGGAACTGGAGAACTGGAGAATAGGAGAACTGGAGAACTGGAGAAGTGGAGAACAGGAGAACTAGAGAACTGGAGAACTGGAGAACTGGAGAACTGGGGAAGTGGGGAACAGGAGAACAGGAGAACTGGAGAACTTGAGAACTGGGAAACTGGAGAAGTGGAGAACAGTAGAACTGGAGAACTGGAGAACAGGAGAACTGGAGAAGTGGGGAACTGGAGAACCGGAGAACAGGAGAACTGGAGAACTGGAGAAGTGGGGAGCGGTAGAACTGGAGAACTGGAGAACTGGAGAAGTGGGGAACAGGAGAACTGGAGAACTGGAGAACTGGAGAACAGGAGAACCGGAGAACCGGAGAACTGGAGAACTGGAGAAGTGCGGAACAGGAAAACAGGAGAACAGGAGAACAGGAGAACTGGAGAACTGGAGAAGTGGGGAACAGGAGAACTGGAGAACAGGAGAACCGGAGAACCGGAGAACTGGAGAACTGGAGAAGTGGGGAACTGGATAACTGGAGAACAGTAGAACTGGAGAACTGGAGAACTGGAGAACTGGAGAACAGGAGAAAATGAGAATTGGTGAAATGATGCACTGGAGAACAGGAGAACTGGAGAAGTGGGGAAGCAAGAGAATTGGAGAAGTGGGGAACAGTAGAACTGGAGAACTGGAGAAGTGGGGAACAGGAGAACTGGAGAAGTGGAGAATTGGAGAACAGGAGAACTGGAGAACTGGAGAACAGGAGAACCGGAGAACTGGAGAACTGGAGAACAGGAGAACTGGAGAACTGGAGAAGTGGGGAAATGGAGAACTGGAGAATTGGAGAAGTGGGGAACTGGAGAACTGGAAAATTGGAGAACTGGAGAACTGGAGAAGTGGGGAACTCGAGAACTGGAGAACTGGAGAAGTGGGGAACAGGAGAACTGGAGAACTGGAGAACTGGAGGAGTGCGGAACAGGAAAACAGGAGAACAGGAGAACAGGAGAACTGGAGAACTGGAGAAGTGGGGAACAGGAGAACTGGAGAACATGAGAACCGGAGACCCAGAAAACTGGAGAACTGGAGAAGTGGAGAACAGGAGAACGAGAGAAATGGATAACAGAAGAACTGGTGAACTGGAGAACTGGAGAACTGGAGAAGTGGGGAACAGGAGAATTGGAGAACCGGAGAAGTGGGGAACAGGAGAACTGGAGAACTGGAGAACTGGAAAACTGGAGAATTGGAGAACTGGGGAAATGGAGAAGTGGAGAACAGGAGAACAGGAGAACTGGAGAAGTGGGGAACTGGAGAACTGGAAAATTGGAAAACAGGAGAACTGGAGAAGTGGGGAACAGGAGAACTGGAGAACTGGAGAACAGGAGAACCGGAGAACAGGAGAACTGGAGAACTGGAGAAGTCGGGAACTGGAGAACTGGAGAATAGGAGAACTGGAGAACTGGAGAAGTGGGGAACAGGAGAATTGGAGAACTGGAGAACTTGAGAACTGGGGAACTGGAGAAGTGGAGAACAGTAGAACTGGAGAACTGGAGAACAGGAGAACTGGAGAAGTGGGGCACTGGAGAACTGGAGAACAGGAGAACCGGAGATCTGGAGAAGTGGGGAGCTGGAGAAATGGAGAACTGGAGAACTGTAGAAGTGGGGAACATGAGAACTGGAGAACTGGAGAACTGGAGCACAGGAGAACCGGAGAACCGGAGAACTGGAGAACTGGAGAAGTGCGGAACAGGAAAACAGGAGAACAGGAGAACAGGAGAACTGGAGAACTGGAGAAGTGGGGAACAGGAGAACTGGAGAACAGGAGAACCGGAGAACCGGAGAACTGGAGAACTGGAGAAGTGGGTAACAGGAGAACTGGAGAACCGGAGAAGTGGGGAACAGGAGAACTGGAGAACTGGAGAACTGGAGAACTGGAGAAGTGGGGAACTGGAGAACTGGAAAATTGGAAAACAGGAGAACTGGAGAAGTGGGGAACAGGAGAACTGGAGAACTGGAGAACAGGAGAACAGGAGAAAAGGAGAACTGGAGAACTGGAGAAGTGGGGAACTGGAGATCTGGAGAACTGGAGAAGTGGGGAACTGGAGAACTGGAAAATTGGAGAACTGGAGAACTGGAGAAGTGGGGAACTCGAGAAATGGAGAACTGGAGAAGTGGGGAACAGGAGAACTGGAGAACTGGAGAAATGGAGAAGTGCGGAACAGGAAAACAGGAGAACAGGAGAACAGGAGAACTGGAGAACTGGAGAAGTGGGGAACAGGAGAACTGGAGAACATGAGAACCGGAGAACCGGAGAACTGGAGAACTGGAGAAGTGGGGAACTGGATAACTGGAGAACAGGAGAACTGGAGAACTGGAGAAGTGGAGAACAGGAGAACTAGAGAACTGGAGAACAGGAGAACTGGTGAACTGGAGAACTGGAGAACTGGAGAAGTGGGGAACAGGAGAACTGGAGAACCGGAGAAGTGGGGAACAGGAGAACTGGAGAACTGGAGAACTGGAGAACTGGAGAATTGGAGAACTGGGGAACTGGAGAAGTGGAGAACAGGAGAACAGGAGAACTGGAGAAGTGGGGAACTGGAGAACTGGAAAATTGGAAAACAGGAGAACTGGAGAAGTGGGGAACAGGAGAACTGGAGAACTGGAGAACAGGAGAACCGGAGAAAAGGAGAACAGGAGAACTGGAGAAGTGGGGAACTGAAAATCTGGAGAACTGGAGAACCGGAGAACTGGAGAAGTGGGGAGCTGGAGAACTGGAGAACTGGAGAACTGGAGAAGTGGGGAACAGGAGAACTGGAGAACTGGAGAACTGGAGAACAGGAGAACCGGAGAACCGGTGAACCGGAGAACTGGAGAACTGGAGAAGTGGGGAACTGGAGAACTGGAGAATAGGAGAACTGGAGAACTGGAGAAGTGGAGAACAGGAGAACTAGAGAACTGGAGAACTGGAGAACTGGAGAACTGGGGAAGTGGGGAACAGGAGAACAGGAGAACTGGAGAACTTGAGAACTGGGAAACTGGAGAAGTGGAGAACAGTAGAACTGGAGAACTGGAGAACAGGAGAACTGGAGAAGTGGGGAACTGGAGAACCGGAGAACAGGAGAACCGGAGAACTGGAGAAGTGGGGAGCGGTAGAACTGGAGAACTGGAGAACTGGAGAAGTGGGGAACAGGAGAACTGGAGAACTGGAGAACTGGAGAACAGGAGAACCGGAGAACCGGAGAACTGGAGAACTGGAGAAGTGCGGAACAGGAAAACAGGAGAACAGGAGAACAGGAGAACTGGAGAACTGGAGAAGTGGGGAACAGGAGAACTGGAGAACAGGAGAACCGGAGAACCGGAGAACTGGAGAACTGGAGAAGTGGGGAACTGGATAACTGGAGAACAGTAGAACTGGAGAACTGGAGAACTGGAGAACTGGAGAACAGGAGAAAATGAGAAATGGTGAAATGATGCACTGGAGAACAGGAGAACTGGAGAAGTGGGGAAGCAAGAGAATTGGAGAAGTGGGGAACAGTAGAACTGGAGAACTGGAGAAGTGGGGAACAGGAGAACTGGAGAAGTGGAGAATTGGAGAACAGGAGAACTGGAGAACTGGAGAACAGGAGAACCGGAGAACTGGAGAACTGGAGAACAGGAGAACTGGAGAACTGGAGAAGTGGGGAACTGGAGAACTGGAGAATTGGAGAAGTGGGGAACTGGAGAACTGGAAAATTGGAGAACTGGAGAACTGGAGAAGTGGGGAACTCGAGAACTGGAGAACTGGAGAAGTGGGGAACAGGAGAACTGGAGAACTGGAGAACTGGAGAAGTGCGGAACAGGAAAACAGGAGAACAGGAGAACAGGAGAACTGGAGAACTGGAGAAGTGGGGAACAGGAGAACTGGAGAACATGAGAACCGGAGACCCAGAGAACTGGAGAACTGGAGAAGTGGAGAACAGGAGAACGAGAGAAATGGATAACAGGAGAACTGGTGAACTGGAGAACTGGAGAACTGGAGAAGTGGGGAACAGGAGAATTGGAGAACCGGAGAAGTGGGGAACAGGAGAACTGGAGAACTGGAGAACTGGAAAACTGGAGAATTGGAGAACTGGGGAAATGGAGAAGTGGAGAACAGGAGAACAGGAGAACTGGAGAAGTGGGGAACTGGAGAACTGGAAAATTGGAAAACAGGAGAACTGGAGAAGTGGGGAACAGGAGAACTGGAGAACTGGAGAACAGGAGAACCGGAGAACAGGAGAACTGGAGAACTGGAGAAGTCGGGAACTGGAGAACTGGAGAATAGGAGAACTGGAGAACTGGAGAAGTGGGGAACAGGAGAATTGGAGAACTGGAGAACTTGAGAACTGGGGAACTGGAGAAGTGGAGAACAGTAGAACTGGAGAACTGGAGAACAGGAGAACTGGAGAAGTGGGGGACTGGAGAACTGGAGAACAGGAGAACCGGAGATCTGGAGAAGTGGGGAGCTGGAGAAATGGAGAACTGGAGAACTGTAGAAGTGGGGAACATGAGAACTGGAGAACTGGAGAACTGGAGCACAGGAGAACCGGAGTACCGGAGAACTGGAGAACTGGAGAAGTGGAGAACAGGAGAACTAGAGAACTGGAGAACTGGAGAACTGGAGAACTGGGGAAGTGGGGAACAGGAGAACAGGAGAACTGGAGAACTTGAGAACTGGGAAACTGGAGAAGTGGAGAACAGTAGAACTGGAGAACTGGAGAACAGGAGAACTGGAGAAGTGGGGAACTGGAGAACCGGAGAACAGGAGAACCGGAGAACTGGAGAAGTGGGGAGCGGTAGAACTGGAGAACTGGAGAACTGGAGAAGTGGGGAACAGGAGAACTGGAGAACTGGAGAACTGGAGAACAGGAGAACCGGAGAACCGGAGAACTGGAGAACTGGAGAAGTGCGGAACAGGAAAACAGGAGAACAGGAGAACAGGAGAACTGGAGAACTGGAGAAGTGGGGAACAGGAGAACTGGAGAACAGGAGAACCGGAGAACCGGAGAACTGGAGAACTGGAGAAGTGGGGAACTGGATAACTGGAGAACAGTAGAACTGGAGAACTGGAGAACTGGAGAACTGGAGAACAGGAGAAAATGAGAATTGGTGAAATGATGCACTGGAGAACAGGAGAACTGGAGAAGTGGGGAAGCAAGAGAATTGGAGTAGTGGGGAACAGTAGAACTGGAGAACTGGAGAAGTGGGGAACAGGAGAACTGGAGAAGTGGAGAATTGGAGAACAGGAGAACTGGAGAACTGGAGAACAGGAGAACCGGAGAACTGGAGAACTGGAGAACAGGAGAACTGGAGAACTGGAGAAGTGGGGAACTGGAGAACTGGAGAATTGGAGAAGTGGGGAACTGGAGAACTGGAAAATTGGAGAACTGGAGAACTGGAGAAGTGGGGAACTCGAGAACTGGAGAACTGGAGAAGTGGGGAACAGGAGAACTGGAGAACTGGAGAACTGGAGAAGTGCGGAACAGGAAAACAGGAGAACAGGAGAACAGGAGAACTGGAGAACTGGAGAAGTGGGGAACAGGAGAACTGGAGAACATGAGAACCGGAGACCCAGAGAACTGGAGAACTGGAGAAGTGGAGAACAGGAGAACGAGAGAAATGGATAACAGGAGAACTGGTGAACTGGAGAACTGGAGAACTGGAGAAGTGGGGAACAGGAGAATTGGAGAACCGGAGAAGTGGGGAACAGGAGAACTGGAGAACTGGAGAACTGGAAAACTGGAGAATTGGAGAACTGGGGAAATGGAGAAGTGGAGAACAGGAGAACAGGAGAACTGGAGAAGTGGGGAACTGGAGAACTGGAAAATTGGAAAACAGGAGAACTGGAGAAGTGGGGAACAGGAGAACTGGAGAACTGGAGAACAGGAGAACCGGAGAATAGGAGAACTGGAGAACTGGAGAAGTCGGGAACTGGAGAACTGGAGAATAGGAGAACTGGAGAACTGGAGAAGTGGGGAACAGGAGAATTGGAGAACTGGAGAACTTGAGAACTGGGTAACTGGAGAAGTGGAGAACAGTAGAACTGGAGAACTGGAGAACAGGAGAACTGGAGAAGTGGGGGACTGGAGAACTGGAGAACAGGAGAACTGGAGATCTGGAGAAGTGGGGAGCTGGAGAAATGGAGAACTGGAGAACTGTAGAAGTGGGGAACATGAGAACTGGAGAACTGGAGAACTGGAGCACAGGAGAACCGGAGAACCGGAGAACTGGAGAACTGGAGAAGTGCGGAACAGGAAAACAGGAGAACAGGAGAACAGGAGAACTGGAGAACTGGAGAAGTGGGGAACAGGAGAACTGGAGAACAGGAGAACCGGAGAACCGGAGAACTGGAGAACTGGAGAAGTGGGTAACAGGAGAACTGGAGAACCGGAGAAGTGGGGAACAGGAGAACTGGAGAACTGGAGAACTGGAGAACTGGAGAAGTGGGGAACTGGAGAACTGGAAAATTGGAAAACAGGAGAACTGGAGAAGTGGGGAACAGGAGAACTGGAGAACTGGAGAACAGGAGAACCGGAGAAAAGGAGAACAGGAGAACTGGAGAAGTGGGGAACTGAAAATCTGGAGAACTGGAGAACCGGAGAACTGGAGAAGTGGGGAGCTGGAGAACTGGAGAACTGGAGAACTGGAGAAGTGGGGAACAGGAGAACTGGAGAACTGGAGAACAGGAGAACCGGAGAACCGGTGAACCGGAGAACTGGAGAACTGGAGAAGTGGGGAACTGGAGAACTGGAGAATAGGAGAACTGGAGAACTGGAGAAGTGGAGAACAGGAGAACTAGAGAACTGGAGAACTGGAGAACTGGAGAACTGGGGAAGTGGGGAACAGGAGAACAGGAGAACTGGAGAACTTGAGAACTGGGAAACTGGAGAAGTGGAGAACAGTAGAACTGGAGAACTGGAGAACAGGAGAACTGGAGAAGTGGGGAACTGGAGAACCGGAGAACAGGAGAACCGGAGAACTGGAGAAGTGGGGAGCGGTAGAACTGGAGAACTGGAGAACTGGAGAAGTGGGGAACAGGAGAACTGGAGAACTGGAGAACTGGAGAACAGGAGAACCAGAGAACCGGAGAACTGGAGAACTGGAGAAGTGCGGAACAGGAAAACAGGAGAACAGGAGAACAGGAGAACTGGAGAACTGGAGAAGTGGGGAACAGGAGAACTGGAGAACAGGAGAACCGGAGAACCGGAGAACTGGAGAACTGGAGAAGTGGGGAACTGGATAACTGGAGAACAGTAGAACTGGAGAACTGGAGAACTGGAGAACTGGAGAACAGGAGAAAATGAGAATTGGTGAAATGATGCACTGGAGAACAGGAGAACTGGAGAAGTGGGGAAGCAAGAGAATTGGAGTAGTGGGGAACAGTAGAACTGGAGAACTGGAGAAGTGGGGAACAGGAGAACTGGAGAAGTGGAGAATTGGAGAACAGGAGAACTGGAGAACTGGAGAACAGGAGAACCGGAGAACTGGAGAACTGGAGAACAGGAGAACTGGAGAACTGGAGAAGTGGGGAACTGGAGAACTGGAGAATTGGAGAAGTGGGGAACTGGAGAACTGGAAAATTGGAGAACTGGAGAACTGGAGAAGTGGGGAACTCGAGAACTGGAGAACTGGAGAAGTGGGGAACAGGAGAACTGGAGAACTGGAGAACTGGAGAAGTGCGGAACAGGAAAACAGGAGAACAGGAGAACAGGAGAACTGGAGAACTGGAGAAGTGGGGAACAGGAGAACTGGAGAACATGAGAACCGGAGACCCAGAGAACTGGAGAACTGGAGAAGTGGAGAACAGGAGAACGAGAGAAATGGATAACAGGAGAACTGGTGAACTGGAGAACTGGAGAACTGGAGAAGTGGGGAATAGGAGAATTGGAGAACCGGAGAAGTGGGGAACAGGAGAACTGGAGAACTGGAGAACTGGAAAACTGGAGAATTGGAGAACTGGGGAAATGGAGAAGTGGAGAACAGGAGAACAGGAGAACTGGAGAAGTGGGGAACTGGAGAACTGGAAAATTGGAAAACAGGAGAACTGGAGAAGTGGGGAACAGGAGAACTGGAGAACTGGAGAACAGGAGAACCGGAGAACAGGAGAACTGGAGAACTGGAGAAGTCGGGAACTGGAGAACTGGAGAATAGGAGAACTGGAGAACTGGAGAAGTGGGGAACAGGAGAATTGGAGAACTGGAGAACTTGAGAACTGGGGAACTGGAGAAGTGGAGAACAGTAGAACTGGAGAACTGGAGAACAGGAGAACTGGAGAAGTGGGGCACTGGAGAACTGGAGAACAGGAGAACCGGAGATCTGGAGAAGTGGGGAGCTGGAGAAATGGAGAACTGGAGAACTGTAGAAGTGGGGAACAGGAGAACTGGAGAACTGGAGAACTGGAGCACAGGAGAACCGGAGAACCGGAGAACTGGAGAACTGGAGAAGTGCGGAACAGGAAAACAGGAGAACAGGAGAACAGGAGAACTGGAGAACTGGAGAAGTGGGGAACAGGAGAACTGGAGAACAGGAGAACCGGAGAACCGGAGAACTGGAGAACTGGAGAAGTGGGTAACAGGAGAACTGGAGAACCGGAGAAGTGGGGAACAGGAGAACTGGAGAACTGGAGAACTGGAGAACTGGAGAAGTGGGGAACTGGAGAACTGGAAAATTGGAAAACAGGAGAACTGGAGAAGTGGGGAACAGGAGAACTGGAGAACTGGAGAACAGGAGAACAGGAGAAAAGGAGAACTGGAGAACTGGAGAAGTGGGGAACTGGAGATCTGGAGAACTGGAGAAGTGGGGAACTGGAGAACTGGAAAATTGGAGAACTGGAGAACTGGAGAACTGGAGAAGTGGGGAACAGGAGAACTGGAGAACCGGAGAAGTGGGGAACAGGAGAACTGGAGAACTGGAGAAATGGAGAACTGGAGAATTGGAGAACTGGGGAACTGGAGAAGTGGAGAACAGGAGAACAGGAGAACTGGAGAAGTGGGGAACTGGAGAACTGGAAAATTGGAAAACAGGAGAACTGGAGAAGTGGGGAACAGGAGAACTGGAGAACTGGAGAACAGGAGAACCGGAGAAAAGGAGAACAGGAGAACTGGAGAAGTGGGGAACTCGAGAACTGGAGAACTGGAGAAGTGGGGAACAGGAGAACTGGAGAACTGGAGAACTGGAGAAGTGCGGAACAGGAAAACAGGAGAACAGGAGAACAGGTGAACTGGAGAACTGGAGAAGTGGGGAACTGGAGAACTGGAGAACATGAGAACCGGAGACCCAGAGAACTGGAGAACTGGAGAATGGGGAACTGGATTACTGGAGAACAGGAGAACTGGAGAACTGGAGAAGTGGAGAACAGGAGAACGAGAGAAATGGGGTACTGGATAACTGGAGAACAGGAGAACTGGAGAACTGGAGAAGTGGGGAACAGGAGAACTGGAGAACCGGAGAAGTGGGGAACAGGAGAACTGGAGAACTGGAGAACTGGAAAACTGGAGAATTGGAGAACTGGGGAAATGGAGAAGTGGAGAACAGGAGAACAGGAGAACTGGAGAAGTGGGGAACTGGAGAACTGGAAAATTGGAAAACAGGAGAAGTGGGGAACAGGAGAACTGGAGAACTGGAGAACAGGAGAACCGGAGAACAGGAGAACTGGAGAACTTGAGAAGTGAGGAACTGGAGAACTGGAGAATAGGAGAACTGGAGAAGTGGAGAACAGGAGAACTAGAGAACTGGAGAACTGGAGAACTGGAGAACTGGAGAAGTGGGGAACAGGAGAACTGGAGAACTGGAGAACTTGAGAACTGGGGAACTGGAGAAGTGGAGAACAGTAGAACTGGAGAACTGGAGAACAGGAGAACTGGAGAAGTGGGGAACTGGAGAACTGGAGAACAGGAGAACCGGAGAACTGGAGAAGTGGGGAGCTGGTGAAATGGAGAACTGGAGAACTGGAGAAGTGGGGAACAGGAGAACTGGAAAACAGGAGAACTGGAGAAGTGGGGAACAGGAGAACTGGAGAACTGGAGAACAGGAGAACCGGAGAAAAGGAGAACAGGAGAACTGGAGAAGTGGGGAACTGGAGATCTGGAGAACTGGAGAACTGGAGAACTGGAGAAGTGGGGAGCTGGAGAACTGGAGAACTGGAGAACTGGAGAAGTGGGGAACAGGAGAACTGGAGAACTGGAGAAGTGGAGAACAGGAGAACTAGAGAACTGGAGAACTGGAGAACTGGAGAACTGGGGAAGTGGGGAACAGGAGAACTGGAGAACTGGAGAACTGGAGAAGTGCGGAACAGGAAAACAGGAGAACAGGAGAACAGGAGAACTGGAGAACTGGAGAAGTGGGGAACAGGAGAACTGGAGAACATGAGAACCGGAGACCCAGAGAACTGGAGAACTGGAGAAGTGGAGAACAGGAGAACGAGAGAAATGGATAACAGGAGAACTGGTGAACTGGAGAACTGGAGAACTGGAGAAGTGGGGAACAGGAGAATTGGAGAACCGGAGAAGTGGGGAACAGGAGAACTGGAGAACTGGAGAACTGGAAAACTGGAGAATTGGAGAACTGGGGAAATGGAGAAGTGGAGAACAGGAGAACAGGAGAACTGGAGAAGTGGGGAACTGGAGAACTGGAAAATTGGAAAACAGGAGAACTGGAGAAGTGGGGAACAGGAGAACTGGAGAACTGGAGAACAGGAGAACCGGAGAACAGGAGAACTGGAGAACTGGAGAAGTCGGGAACTGGAGAACTGGAGAATAGGAGAACTGGAGAACTGGAGAAGTGGGGAACAGGAGAATTGGAGAACTGGAGAACTTGAGAACTGGGGAACTGGAGAAGTGGAGAACAGTAGAACTGGAGAACTGGAGAACAGGAGAACTGGAGAAGTGGGGGACTGGAGAACTGGAGAACAGGAGAACCGGAGATCTGGAGAAGTGGGGAGCTGGAGAAATGGAGAACTGGAGAACTGTAGAAGTGGGGAACATGAGAACTGGAGAACTGGAGAACTGGAGCACAGGAGAACCGGAGAACCGGAGAACTGGAGAACTGGAGAAGTGCGGAACAGGAAAACAGGAGAACAGGAGAACAGGAGAACTGGAGAACTGGAGAAGTGGGGAACAGGAGAACTGGAGAACAGGAGAACCGGAGAACCGGAGAACTGGAGAACTGGAGAAGTGGGTAACAGGAGAACTGGAGAACCGGAGAAGTGGGGAACAGGAGAACTGGAGAACTGGAGAACTGGAGAACTGGAGAAGTGGGGAACTGGAGAACTGGAAAATTGGAAAACAGGAGAACTGGAGAAGTGGGGAACAGGAGAACTGGAGAACTGGAGAACAGGAGAACCGGAGAAAAGGAGAACAGGAGAACTGGAGAAGTGGGGAACTGAAAATCTGGAGAACTGGAGAACCGGAGAACTGGAGAAGTGGGGAGCTGGAGAACTGGAGAACTGGAGAACTGTAGAAGTGGGGAACAGGAGAACTGGAGAACTGGAGAACTGGAGAACAGGAGAACCGGAGAACCGGTGAACCGGAGAACTGGAGAACTGGAGAAGTGGGGAACTGGAGAACTGGAGAATAGGAGAACTGGAGAACTGGAGAAGTGGAGAACAGGAGAACTAGAGAACTGGAGAACTGGAGAACTGGAGAACTGGGGAAGTGGGGAACAGGAGAACAGGAGAACTGGAGAACTTGAGAACTGGGAAACTGGAGAAGTGGAGAACAGTAGAACTGGAGAACTGGAGAACAGGAGAACTGGAGAAGTGGGGAACTGGAGAACCGGAGAACAGGAGAACCGGAGAACTGGAGAAGTGGGGAGCGGTAGAACTGGAGAACTGGAGAACTGGAGAAGTGGGGAACAGGAGAACTGGAGAACTGGAGAACTGGAGAACAGGAGAACCGGAGAACCGGAGAACTGGAGAACTGGAGAAGTGCGGAACAGGAAAACAGGAGAACAGGAGAACAGGAGAACTGGAGAACTGGAGAAGTGGGGAACAGGAGAACTGGAGAACAGGAGAACCGGAGAACCGGAGAACTGGAGAACTGGAGAAGTGGGGAACTGGATAACTGGAGAACAGTAGAACTGGAGAACTGGAGAACTGGAGAACTGGAGAACAGGAGAAAATGAGAATTGGTGAAATGATGCACTGGAGAACAGGAGAACTGGAGAAGTGGGGAAGCAAGAGAATTGGAGTAGTGGGGAACAGTAGAACTGGAGAACTGGAGAAGTGGGGAACAGGAGAACTGGAGAAGTGGAGAATTGGAGAACAGGAGAACTGGAGAACTGGAGAACAGGAGAACCGGAGAACTGGAGAACTGGAGAACAGGAGAACTGGAGAACTGGAGAAGTGGGGAACTGGAGAACTGGAGAATTGGAGAAGTGGGGAACTGGAGAACTGGAAAATTGGAGAACTGGAGAACTGGAGAAGTGGGGAACTCGAGAACTGGAGAACTGGAGAAGTGGGGAACAGGAGAACTGGAGAACTGGAGAACTGGAGAAGTGCGGAACAGGAAAACAGGAGAACAGGAGAACAGGAGAACTGGAGAACTGGAGAAGTGGGGAACAGGAGAACTGGAGAACATGAGAACCGGAGACCCAGAGAACTGGAGAACTGGAGAAGTGGAGAACAGGAGAACGAGAGAAATGGATTACAGGAGAACTGGTGAACTGGAGAACTGGAGAACTGGAGAAGTGGGGAACAGGAGAATTGGAGAACCGGAGAAGTGGGGAACAGGAGAACTGGAGAACTGGAGAACTGGAAAACTGGAGAATTGGAGAACTGGGGAAATGGAGAAGTGGAGAACAGGAGAACAGGAGAACTGGAGAAGTGGGGAACTGGAGAACTGGAAAATTGGAAAACAGGAGAACTGGAGAAGTGGGGAACAGGAGAACTGGAGAACTGGAGAACAGGAGAACCGGAGAACAGGAGAACTGGAGAACTGGAGAAGTCGGGAACTGGAGAACTGGAGAATAGGAGAACTGGAGAACTGGAGAAGTGGGGAACAGGAGAATTGGAGAACTGGAGAACTTGAGAACTGGGGAACTGGAGAAGTGGAGAACAGTAGAACTGGAGAACTGGAGAACAGGAGAACTGGAGAAGTGGGGGACTGGAGAACTGGAGAACAGGAGAACCGGAGATCTGGAGAAGTGGGGAGCTGGAGAAATGGAGAACTGGAGAACTGTAGAAGTGGGGAACATGAGAACTGGAGAACTGGAGAACTGGAGCACAGGAGAACCGGAGAACCGGAGAACTGGAGAACTGGAGAAGTGCGGAACAGGAAAACAGGAGAACAGGAGAACAGGAGAACTGGAGAACTGGAGAAGTGGGGAACAGGAGAACTGGAGAACAGGAGAACCGGAGAACCGGAGAACTGGAGAACTGGAGAAGTGGGTAACAGGAGAACTGGAGAACCGGAGAAGTGGGGAACAGGAGAACTGGAGAACTGGAGAACTGGAGAACTGGAGAAGTGGGGAACTGGAGAACTGGAAAATTGGAAAACAGGAGAACTGGAGAAGTGGGGAACAGGAGAACTGGAGAACTGGAGAACAGGAGAACAGGAGAAAAGGAGAACTGGAGAACTGGAGAAGTGGGGAACTGGAGATCTGGAGAACTGGAGAAGTGGGGAACTGGAGAACTGGAAAATTGGAGAACTGGAGAACTGGAGAACTGGAGAAGTGGGGAACAGGAGAACTGGAGAACCGGAGAAGTGGGGAACAGGAGAACTGGAGAACTGGAGAAATGGAGAACTGGAGAATTGGAGAACTGGGGAACTGGAGAAGTGGAGAACAGGAGAACAGGAGAACTGGAGAAGTGGGGAACTGGAGAACTGGAAAATTGGAAAACAGGAGAACTGGAGAAGTGGGGAACAGGAGAACTGGAGAACTGGAGAACAGGAGAACCGGAGAAAAGGAGAACAGGAGAACTGGAGAAGTGGGGAACTCGAGAACTGGAGAACTGGAGAAGTGGGGAACAGGAGAACTGGAGAACTGGAGAACTGGAGAAGTGCGGAACAGGAAAACAGGAGAACAGGAGAACAGGTGAACTGGAGAACTGGAGAAGTGGGGAACTGGAGAACTGGAGAACATGAGAACCGGAGACCCAGAGAACTGGAGAACTGGAGAATGGGGAACTGGATTACTGGAGAACAGGAGAACTGGAGAACTGGAGAAGTGGAGAACAGGAGAACGAGAGAAATGGGGTACTGGATAACTGGAGAACAGGAGAACTGGAGAACTGGAGAAGTGGGGAACAGGAGAACTGGAGAACCGGAGAAGTGGGGAACAGGAGAACTGGAGAACTGGAGAACTGGAAAACTGGAGAATTGGAGAACTGGGGAAATGGAGAAGTGGAGAACAGGAGAACAGGAGAACTGGAGAAGTGGGGAACTGGAGAACTGGAAAATTGGAAAACAGGAGAAGTGGGGAACAGGAGAACTGGAGAACTGGAGAACAGGAGAACCGGAGAACAGGAGAACTGGAGAACTTGAGAAGTGAGGAACTGGAGAACTGGAGAATAGGAGAACTGGAGAAGTGGAGAACAGGAGAACTAGAGAACTGGAGAACTGGAGAACTGGAGAACTGGAGAAGTGGGGAACAGGAGAACTGGAGAACTGGAGAACTTGAGAACTGGGGAACTGGAGAAGTGGAGAACAGTAGAACTGGAGAACTGGAGAACAGGAGAACTGGAGAAGTGGGGAACTGGAGAACTGGAGAACAGGAGAACCGGAGAACTGGAGAAGTGGGTAGCTGGTGAAATGGAGAACTGGAGAACTGGAGAAGTGGGGAACAGGAGAACTGGAAAACAGGAGAACTGGAGAAGTGGGGAACAGGAGAACTGGAGAACTGGAGAACAGGAGAACCGGAGAAAAGGAGAACAGGAGAACTGGAGAAGTGGGGAACTGGAGATCTGGAGAACTGGAGAACTGGAGAACTGGAGAAGTGGGGAGCTGGAGAACTGGAGAACTGGAGAACTGGAGAAGTGGGGAACAGGAGAACTGGAGAACTGGAGAAGTGGAGAACAGGAGAACTAGAGAACTGGAGAACTGGAGAACTGGAGAACTGGGGAAGTGGGGAACAGGAGAACAGGAGAACTGGAGAACTTGAGAACTGGGAAACTGGAGAAGTGGAGAACAGTAGAACTGGAGAACTGGAGAACAGAAGAACTTGAGAAGTGGGGAACTCGAGAACTGGAGAACAGGAGAACCGGAGAACTGGAGAAGTGGGGAGCGGGAGAACTGGAGAAGTGGAGAACAGGAGAAGTGGGGAACAGGAGAACTGGAGAACTGGAGAACTGGAGAACAGGAGAACCGGAGAACCGGAGAACTGGAGAACTGGAGAAGTGCGGAACAGGAAAACAGGAGAACAGGTGAACAGGAGAACTGGAGAACTGGAGAAGTGGGGAATAGGAGAACTAGAGAACAGGAGAACCGGAGAACCGGAGAACTGGAGAACTGGAGAAGTGGGGAACTGGATAACTGGAGAACAGGAGAACTGGAGAACTGGAGAACTGGAGAATTGGAGAAGTGGTGAACAGGAGAACTGGAGAAGTGGGGAACAAGTGAAGTGGAGATCTGGAGAACAGGAGAACGGGAGAAGTGAGGAACAGGAGAACAGTAGAACTGGAGAACTGGAGAACGGGAGAACTGAAGAACAGGAGAAAATGAGAATTGGAGAAATGATGCACTGGAGAACAGAAGAACTGGAGAAGTGGGGAAGCAGGAGAATTGGAGAAGTGGGGAACAGTAGAACTGGAGAACTGGAGAAGTGGGGAACAGGGGAACTGGAGAATTGGAGAACTGGAGAAGTGGAGAATTGGAGAACAGGAGAAGTGGGGAACAGGAGAACTGGAGAACTGGAGAAGTGGGTAACTGGAGAACTTGAGAAGTGGGGAACAGAAGAACTGGAGAAGTGGGGAACAGGAGAACTGGAGAAGTGGGGAACAGGAGAACTTGAGAACTGGAGAACAGGAGAACTGAAGAACAGGATAAAATGAGAATTGGAGAAATGATGCACTGGAGAACAGGAGAACTGAAGAAGTGGTGAAGCAGGAGAATTGGAGAAGTGGGGAACAGGAGAATTGGAGAATTGGAGAACTGGAGAAGTGGGGAACAGGAGAACAGGAGAACTGGAGAAGTGAGTAACAGGAGAACTGGAGAAGTGGGAAACAGGAGAACGGGAGAACTGGAGAAGTGGGGAACATGAGAACTGGAGAAGTGAGGAACTGGATAACTGGAAAACTGGAGAAGTCGGGAACAGAAGAACTGGCGAACTGGAGAAGTGGGGAAGAGGAGAACAGGAGAAGTAGGAAACAGGAGAACTGGACAAGTGGAGAAGTGGGGAACAGGAGAACTGGAGAATTGGAGAATTGGAGAAGTGGGGAACTGGAGAACTGGAGAATTGGAGAAGTGGGGAACTGGAGAACTGGAGAACTAGAGAAGTGGACAAGTGGGGAATTGGAGAACAGGCGAACTGGAGAAGTGGGGAACAGGAGAACTGGAGAACTGGAGAAGTGGGGAGCTGGAGAACTGGAGAATTGGAGAACTGGAGAACTGGAGAAGTGGGGAACAGGAGAACTGGAGAACTGGAGAACAGGAGAACAGGAGAACCAGAGAACCGGAGAACTGGAGAAGTGGGGAAAAGGAGAAGTGGAGAACTGGAGAAGTGGTGAACTAGAGAACTGGGGAACTGGAGAACTGGAGAACAGTGGAAGCAGAGAACTGGAGAACTGGAGAATTGGAGAGCCGGAGAAAAGGAGAACAGGAGAACTGGAGAAGTGGGGAACTGGAGAACTGGAGAACTGGAGAACTGGAGAAGTGGGGAGCTGGAGAACTGGAGAACAGGAGAACAGGAGAACCGGAGAACTGGAGAACTGGAGAACTAGAGAACTGGAGAACTGGAGAACTGGAGAACAGGAGAACTGGAGAACTGGAGAAGTGGGGAACTGGAGAACTGGAGAATTGGAGAACTGGAGAACTGGAGAAGTGGGGAACTCGAGAACTGGAGAACTGGAGAAGTGGGGAACAGGAGAACTGGAGAACTGGAGAACTGGAGAAGTGCGGAACAGGAAAACAGGAGAACAGGAGAACAGGAGAACTGGAGAACTGGAGAAGTGGGGAACAGGAGAACTGGAGAACATGAGAACCGGAGACCCAGAGAACTGGAGAACTGGAGAATGGGGAACTGGATAACTGGAGAACAGGAGAACTGGAGAACTGGAGAAGTGGAGAACAGGAGAACGAGAGAAATGGGGTACTGGATAACTGGAGAACAGGAGAACTGGAGAACTGGAGAAGTGGGGAACAGGAGAACTGGAGAACCGGAGAAGTGGGGAACAGGAGAACTGGAGAACTGGAGAACTGGAAAACTGGAGAATTGGAGAACTGGGGAAATGGAGAAGTGGAGAACAGGAGAACGGGAGAACTGGAGAAGTGGGGAACTGGAGAACTGGAAAATTGGAAAACAGGAGAAGTGGGGAACAGGAGAACTGGAGAACTGGAGAACAGGAGAACCGGAGAACAGGAGAACTGGAGAACTTGAGAAGTGAGGAACTGGAGAACTGGAGAATAGGAGAACTGGAGAAGTGGAGAACAGGAGAACTAGAGAACTGGAGAACTGGAGAACTGGAGAACTGGAGAAGTGGGGAACAGGAGAACTGGAGAACTGGAGAACTTGAGAACTGGGGAACTGGAGAAGTGGAGAACAGTAGAACTGGAGAACTGGAGAACAGGAGAACTGGAGAAGTGGGGAACTGGAGAACTGGAGAACAGGAGAACCGGAGAACTGGAGAAGTGGGGAGCTGGAGAAATGGAGAACTGGAGAACTGGAGAAGTGGGGAACAGGAGAACTGGAGAACTGGAGAACTGGAGCACAGGAGAACCGGAGAACCGGAGAACTGGAGAACTGGAGAAGTGCGGAACAGGAAAACAGGAGAACAGGAGAACAGGAGAACTGGAGAACTGGTGAAGTGGGGAACAGGAGAACTGGAGAACAGGAGAACCGGAGAACCGGAGAACTGGAGAACTGGAGAAGTGGGTAACAGGAGAACTGGAGAACCGGAGAAGTGGGGAACAGGAGAACTGGAGAACTGGAGACCTGGAGAACTGGAGAATTGGAGAACTGGGGAACTGGAGAAGTGGAGAACAGGAGAACAGGAGAACTGGAGAAGTGGGGAACTGGAATACTGGAAAATTGGAAAACAGGAGAACTGGAGAAGTGGGGAACCGGAGAACTGGAGAACTGGTGAACAGGAGAACAGGAGAGAAGGAGAACTGGAGAACTGGAGAAGTGGGGAACTGGAGATCTGGAGAACTGGAGAAGTGGGGAACTGGAGAACTGGAAAATTGGAGAACTGGAGAACTGGAGAAGTGGGGAACTCGAGAAATGGAGAACTGGAGAAGTGGGGAACAGGAGAACTGGAGAACTGGAGAAATGGAGAAGTGCGGAACAGGAAAACAGGAGAACAGGAGAACAGGAGAACTGGAGAACTGGAGAAGTGGGGAACAGGAGAACTGGAAACATAGAAACATAGAAACATAGAAAATAGGTGCAGGAGTAGGCCATTCAGCCCTTCGAGCCTGCACCGCCATTCAATGAGTTCATGGCTGAACATTCAACTTCAGTACCCCATTCCTGCTTTCTCGCCATACCCCTTGATCCCCCTAGCAGTAAGGACCTCATCTAACTCCTTTTTGAATATATTTAGTGAATTGGCCTCAACAACTTTCTGTGGTAGAGAATTCCACAGGTTCACCACTCTCTGGGTGAAGAAGTTCCTCCGCATCTCGGTCCTAAATGGCTTACCCCTTATCCTAAGACTGTGACCCCTGGTTCTGGACTTCCCCAACATTGGGAACATTCTTCCTGCATCTAACCTGTCTAACCCCGTCAGAATTTTATATGTTTCTATGAGGTCCCCTCTCATTCTTCTGAACTCCAGTGAATACAAGCCCAGTTGATCCAGTCTTTCTTGATAGGTCAGTCCCGCCATCCCGGGAATCAGTCTGGTGAACCTTCGCTGCACTCCCTCAATAGCAAGAATGTCCTTCCTCAGGTTAGGAGACCAAAACTGTACACAATACTCCAGGTGCGGCCCCACCAATGCCCTGCACAACTGTAGCAACACCTCCCTGCCGCTGCACTCAAATCCCCTCGCTATGAAGGCCAACATGCCACTTGCCCTCCCAACCGCCTGCTGCACCTGCATGCCAACCCTCAATGACTGATGTACCATGACACCCAGGTCTCTTTGCACCTCCCCTTTTCCTAATCTGTCACCATTCAGATAATAGTCTGTCTCTCTGTTTTTACCACCAAAGTGGATAACCTCACATTTATCGACATTATACTTCATCTGCCATGCATTTGCCCACTCACCTAACCTATCCAAGTCGCTCTGCAGCCTCACAGCATCCTCCTCGCAGCTCACACTGCCACCCAACTTAGTGTCATCCGCAAATTTGGAGACACTACATTTAATCCCCTCATCTAAATCATTAATGTACAGTGTAAACAGCTGGGGCCCCAGCACAGAACCTTGCGGTACCCCACTAGTCACTGCCTGCCATTCTGAAAAGTACCCATTTACTCCTACTCTTTGCTTCCTGTCTGACAACCAGTTCTCAATCCATGTCAGTACACTACCCCCAATCCCATGTGCTCTAACTTTGCACATCAATCTCTTGTGTGGGACCTTGTCGAACGCCTTCTGAAAGTCCAAATATACCACATCAACTGGTTCTCCCTTATCCACTCTACTGGAAACATCCTCAAAAAATTCCAGAAGATTTGTCAAGCATGATTTCCCTTTCACAAATCCATGCTGACTTGGACCTATCATGTCACCTGGAGAACTGGAGAACAGGAGAACCGGAGAACTGGAGAAGTGGGGAGCGGGAGAACTGGAGAACTGGAGAACTGGAGAAGTGGGGAACAGGAGAACTGGAGAACTGGAGAAGTGGGGAACTGGATAACTGGAGAACAGGAGAGCTGGAGAACTGGAGAAGTGGAGAACAGGAGAACTAGAGAACTGGAGAACAGGAGAACTGGTGAACTGGAGAACTGGAGAACTGGAGAAGTGGGGAACTGGAGAAGTGGAGAACAGGAGAACAGGAGAACTGGAGAAGTGGGGAACTGGAGAACTGGAAAATTGGAAAACAGGAGAACTGGAGAAGTGGGGAACAGGAGAATTGGAGAACTGGAGAACTGGAGAACAGGAGAACCGGAGAAAAGGAGAACAGGAGAACTGGAGAACTTGAGAACTGGGAAACTGGAGAAGTGGAGAACAGTAGAACTGGAGAACTGGAGAACAGGAGAACTGGAGAAGTGGGGAACTGGAGAACTGGAGAACAGGAGAACCGGAGAACTGGAGAAGTGGGGAGCGGGAGAACTGGAGAACTGGAGAACTGGAGAAGTGGGGAACAGGAGAACTGGAGAACTGGAGAAGTGGGGAACTGGATAACTGGAGAACAGGAGAGCTGGAGAACTGGAGAAGTGGAGAACAGGAGAACTAGAGAACTGGAGAACAGGAGAACTGGTGAACTGGAGAACTGGAGAACTGGAGAAGTGGGGAACTGGAGAAGTGGAGAACAGGAGAACAGGAGAACTGGAGAAGTGGGGAACAGGAGAATTGGAGAACTGGAGAACTGGAGAACAGGAGAACCGGAGAAAAGGAGAACAGGAGAACTGGAGAACTTGAGAACTGGGAAACTGGAGAAGTGGAGAACAGTAGAACAGGATAACTGGAGGACAGGAGAACTGGAGAAGTGGGGAACTGGAGAACTGGAGAACAGGAGAACCGGAGAACTGGAGAAGTGGGGAGCGGGAGAACTGGAGAACTGGAGAACTGGAGAAGTGGGGAACAGGAGAACTGGAGAACTGGAGAAGTGGGGAACTGGATAACTGGAGAACAGGAGAGCTGGAGAACTGGAGAAGTGGAGAACAGGAGAACTAGAGAACTGGAGAACAGGAGAACTGGTGAACTGGAGAACTGGAGAACTGGAGAAGTGGGGAACTGGAGAAGTGGAGAACAGGAGAACAGGAGAACTGGAGAAGTGGGGAACTGGAGAACTGGAAAATTGGAAAACAGGAGAACTGGAGAAGTGGGGAACAGGAGAATTGGAGAAATGGAGAACTGGAGAACAGGAGAACCGGAGAAAAGGAGAACAGGAGAACTGGAGAAGTGGGGAACTGGAGATCTGGAGAACTGGAGAACCGGAGAACTGGAGAAGTGGGGAGCTGGAGAACTGGAGAACTGGAGAACTGGAGAAGTGGGGAACAGGAGAACTGGAGAACTGGAGAACTGGAGAACAGGAGAACCGGAGAACCGGAGAACCGGAGAACTGGAGAACTGGAGAAGTGGGGAACTGGAGAACTGGAGAATATGAGAACTGGAGAACTGGAGAAGTGGAGAACAGGAGATCTAGAGAACTGGAGAACTGGAGAACTGGAGAACTGGAGAAGTGGGGAACAGGAGAACAGGAGAACTGGAGAACTGGAGAACAGGAGAACTGGAGAAGTGGGGAACTGGAGAACTGGAGAACAGGAGAAGCAGAGAACTGGAGAAGTGGGGAGCGGGAGAACTGGAGAACTTGAGAACTGGAGAAGTGGGGAACAGGAGAACTGGAGAACTGGAGAACTGGAGAACAGGAGAACCGGAGAACCGGAGAACTGGAGAACTGGAGAAGTGCGGAACAGGAAAACAAGAGAACAGGAGAACAGGAGAATTGGAGAACTGGAGAAGTGGGGAACAGGAGAACTGGAGAACAGGAGAACCGGAGAACCGGAGAACTGGAGAACTGGAGAAGTGGGGAACTGGATAAATGGAGAACAGGAGAACTGGAGAACTGGAGAAGTGGAGAACAGGAGAACTATAGAACTGGAGAACAGGAGAACTGGAGAACTGGAGAACTGGAGAACTCGAGAATTGGAGAAGTGGTGAACAGGGGAACTGGAGAAGTGGGGAACAAGTGAAGTGGAGAACTGGAGAACTGGAGAACGGGAGAAGTGAGGAACAGGAGAACAGGAGAACTGGAGAACTGGAGAACGGGAGAACTGAAGAACAGGAGAAAATGAGAATTGGAGAAATGATGCACTGGAGAACAGGAGAACTGGAGAAGTGGGGAAGCAGGAGAATTGGAGAAGTGGGGAACAGTAGAACTGGAGAACTGGAGAAGTGGGGAACAGGAGAACTGGAGAATTGGAGAACTGGAGAAGTGGAGAATTGGAGAACAGGAGAAGTGGGGAAGAGGAGAACTGGAGAACTGGAGAAGTGGGGAACTGAAGAACTTGAGAAGTGGGGAACAGGAGAACTGGAGAAGTGGGGAACAGGAGAACTGGAGAAGTGGGGAACAGGAGAACTGGAGAACTGGAGAACGGGAGAACTGAAGAACAGGAGAAAATGAGAATTGGAGAAATGATGCACTGGAGAACAGGAGAACTGAAGAAGTGGTGAAGCAGGAGAATTGGAGAAGTGGGGAACAGTAGAACTGGAGAACTGGAGAAGTGGGGAACAGGAGAACTGGAGAATTGGAGAACTGGAGAAGTGAGTAACAGGAGAACTGGAGAAGTGGGAAACAGGAGAACAGGAGAACTGGAGAAGTGGGGAACTGGATAACTGGAGAACAGGAGAACTGGAGAACTGGAGTAGTGGAGAACAGGAGAACGAGAGAAATGGATAACAGGAGAACTGGTGAACTGGAGAACTGGAGAACTGGAGAAGTGGGGAACAGGAGAACTGGAGAATTGGAGAATTGGAGAAGTGGGGAACTGGAGAACTGGAGAATTGGAGAAGTGGGGAACTGGAGAACTGGAGAACTAGAGAAGTGGACAAGTGGGGAGTTGGAGAACAGGCGACTGGAGAAGTGGGGAACAAGAGAACTGGAGAACTGGAAAAGTGGGGAGCTGGAGAACTGGAGAATTGGAGAACTGGAGAACTGGAGAAGTGGGGAACAGGAGAACTGGAGAACTGGTGAACAGGAGAACCAGAGAACCGGAGAACTGGAGAAGTGGGGAAAAGGAGAAGTGGAGAACTGGAGAAGTGGTGAACTAGAGAACTGGGGAACTGGAGAACTGGAGAACAGTGGAAGCAGAGAACTGGAGAACTGGAGAATTGGAGAACCGGAGAAAAGGAGAACAGGAGAACTGGAGAAGTGGGGAACTGGAGAACTGGAGAACTGGAGAACTGGAGAACTGGAGAAGTGGGGAGCAGGAGAACTGGAGAACAGGAGAACTGGAGAACTGGAGAAGTGGAGAACAGGAGAAACGGAGAACCGGAGAACTGGAGAACTGGAGAACTGGAGAACTGGAGAACAGGAGAACTGGATAACTGGAGAAGTGGGGAACAGGAGAACAGGAGAACTGGAGAACTGGAGAAGTGGGGAACAGGAGAACTGGAGAACATGAGAACCGGAGAACCAGAGAACTGGAGAACTGGAGAAGTGGGGAACTGGATAACTGGAGAACAGGAGAGCTGGAGAATTGGAGAAGTGGAGAACAGGAGAACTAGAGAACTGGAGAACAGGAGAACTGGTGAACTGGAGAACTGGAGAACTGGAGAAGTGGGGAACTGGAGAAGTGGAGAACAGGAGAACAGGAGAACTGGAGAAGTGGGGAACTGGAGAACTGGAAAATTGGAAAACAGGAGAACTGGAGAAGTGGGGAACAGGAGAATTGGAGAACTGGAGAACTGGAGAACAGGAGAACCGGAGAAAAGGAGAACAGGAGAACTGGAGAAGTGGGGAACAGGAGAACTGGAGAACAGGAGAACCGGAGAACCGGAGAACTGGAGAACTGGAGGAGTGGGGAACTGGATAACCGGAGAACCAGAGAACTGGAGAACTGGAGAAGTGGGGAACTGGATAACTGGAGAACAGGAGAGCTGGAGAACTGGAGAACTGGAGAAGTGGGGAACTGGAGAAGTGGAGAACAGGAGAACTGGAGAAGTGGGGAACAGGAGAACTGGAGAACTGGAGAAGTGGGGAACTGGATAACTGGAGAACAGGAGAGCTGGAGAACTGGAGAAGTGGAGAACAGGAGAACTAGAGAACTGGAGAACAGGAGAACTGGTGAACTGGAGAACTGGAGAACTGGAGAAGTGGGGAACTGGAGAAGTGGAGAACAGGAGAACAGGAGAACTGGAGAAGTGGGGAACAGGAGAATTGGAGAACTGGAGAACTGGAGAACAGGAGAACCGGAGAAAAGGAGAACAGGAGAACTGGAGAACTTGAGAACTGGGAAACTGGAGAAGTGGAGAACAGTAGAACAGGATAACTGGAGGACAGGAGAACTGGAGAAGTGGGGAACTGGAGAACTGGAGAACAGGAGAACCGGAGAACTGGAGAAGTGGGGAGCGGGAGAACTGGAGAACTGGAGAATTGGAGAACTGGAGAAGTGGAGAATTGGAGAACAGGAGAAGTGGGGAAGAGGAGAACTGGAGAACTGGAGAAGTGGGGAACTGAAGAACTTGAGAAGTGGGGAACAGGAGAACTGGAGAAGTGGGGAACAGGAGAACTGGAGAAGTGGGGAACAGGAGAACTGGAGAACTGGAGAACGGGAGAACTGAAGAACAGGAGAAAATGAGAATTGGAGAAATGATGCACTGGAGAACAGGAGAACTGAAGAAGTGGCGAAGCAGGAGAATTGGAGAAGTGAGGAACAGTAGAACTGGAGAACTGGAGAAGTGGGGAACAGGAGAACTGGAGAATTGGAGAACTGGAGAAGTGAGTAACAGGAGAACTGGAGAAGTGGGAAACAGGAGAACAGGAGAACTGGAGAAGTGGGGAACTGGATAACTGGAGAACAGGAGAACTGGAGAACTGGAGTAGTGGAGAACAGGAGAACGAGAGAAATGGATAACAGGAGAACTGGTGAACTGGAGAACTGGAGAACTGGAGAAGTGGGGAACAGGAGAACTGGAGAATTGGAGAATTGGAGAAGTGGGGAACTGGAGAACTGGAGAATTGGAGAAGTGGGGAACTGGAGAACTGGAGAACTAGAGAAGTGGACAAGTGGGGAGTTGGAGAACAGGCGACTGGAGAAGTGGGGAACAAGAGAACTGGAGAACTGGAAAAGTGGGGAGCTGGAGAACTGGAGAATTGGAGAACTGGAGAACTGGAGAAGTGGGGAACAGGAGAACTGGAGAACTGGTGAACAGGAGAACCAGAGAACCGGAGAACTGGAGAAGTGGGGAAAAGGAGAAGTGGAGAACTGGAGAAGTGGTGAACTAGAGAACTGGGGAACTGGAGAACTGGAGAACAGTGGAAGCAGAGAACTGGAGAACTGGAGAATTGGAGAACCGGAGAAAAGGAGAACAGGAGAACTGGAGAAGTGGGGAACTGGAGAACTGGAGAACTGGAGAACTGGAGAACTGGAGAAGTGGGGAGCAGGAGAACTGGAGAACAGGAGAACTGGAGAACTGGAGAAGTGGAGAACAGGAGAAACGGAGAACCGGAGAACTGGAGAACTGGAGAACTGGAGAACTGGAGAACAGGAGAACTGGATAACTGGAGAAGTGGGGAACAGGAGAACAGGAGAACTGGAGAACTGGAGAAGTGGGGAACAGGAGAACTGGAGAACATGAGAACCGGAGAACCAGAGAACTGGAGAACTGGAGAAGTGGGGAACTGGATAACTGGAGAACAGGAGAGCTGGAGAATTGGAGAAGTGGAGAACAGGAGAACTAGAGAACTGGAGAACAGGAGAACTGGTGAACTGGAGAACTGGAGAACTGGAGAAGTGGGGAACTGGAGAAGTGGAGAACAGGAGAACAGGAGAACTGGAGAAGTGGGGAACTGGAGAACTGGAAAATTGGAAAACAGGAGAACTGGAGAAGTGGGGAACAGGAGAATTGGAGAACTGGAGAACTGGAGAACAGGAGAACCGGAGAAAAGGAGAACAAGAGAACTGGAGAAGTGGGGAACAGGAGAACTGGAGAACAGGAGAACCGGAGAACCGGAGAACTGGAGAACTGGAGAAGTGGGGAACTGGATAACCGGAGAACCAGAGAACTGGAGAACTGGAGAAGTGGGGAACTGGATAACTGGAGAACAGGAGAGCTGGAGAACTGGAGAACTGGAGAAGTGGGGAACTGGAGAAGTGGAGAACAGGAGAACTGGAGAAGTGGGGAACAGGAGAACTGGAGAACTGGAGAAGTGGGGAACTGGATAACTGGAGAACAGGAGAGCTGGAGAACTGGAGAAGTGGAGGACAGGAGAACTAGAGAACTGGAGAACAGGAGAACTGGTGAACTGGAGAACTGGAGAACTGGAGAAGTGGGGAACTGGAGAAGTGGAGAACAGGAGAACAGGAGAACTGGAGAAGTGGGGAACAGGAGAATTGGAGAACTGGAGAACTGGAGAACAGGAGAACTGGGAAACTGGAGAAGTGGAGAACAGTAGAACAGGATAACTGAAGGACAGGAGAACTGGAGAAGTGGGGAACTGGAGAACTGGAGAACAGGAGAACCGGAGAACTGGAGAAGTGGGGAGCGGGAGAACTGGAGAACTGGAGAATTGGAGAAGTGGGGAACAGGAGAACTGGAGAACTGGAGAAGTGGGGAACTGGATAACTGGAGAACAGGAGAGCTGGAGAACTGGAGAAGTGGAGAACAGGAGAACTAGAGAACTGGAGAACAGGAGAACTGGTGAACTGGAGAACTGGAGAACTGGAGAAGTGGGGAACTGGAGAAGTGGAGAACAGGAGAACAGGAGAACTGGAGAAGTGGGGAACTGGAGAACTGGAAAATTGGAAAACAGGAGAACTGGAGAAGTGGGGAACAGGAGAATTGGAGAAATGGAGAACTGGAGAACAGGAGAACCGGAGAAAAGGAGAACAGGAGAACTGGAGAAGTGGGGAACTGGAGATCTGGAGAACTGGAGAACCGGAGAACTGGAGAAGTGGGGAGCTGGAGAACTGGAGAACTGGAGAACTGGAGAAGTGGGGAACAGGAGAACAGGAGAACTGGAGAACTGGAGAACAGGAGAACCGGAGAACCGGAGAACCGGAGAACTGGAGAACTGGAGAAGTGGGGAACTGGAAACTGGAGAATATGAGAACTGGAGAACTGGAGAAGTGGAGAACAGGAGAACTAGAGAACTGGAGAACTGGAGAACTGGAGAACTGGAGAAGTGGGGAACAGGAGAACAGGAGAACTGGAGAACTTGAGAACTGGGAAACTGGAGAAGTGGAGAACAGTAGAACTGGAGAACTGGAGAACAGGAGAACTGGAGAAGTGGGGAACTGGAGAACTGGAGAACAGGAGAAGCAGAGAACTGGAGAAGTGGGGAGCGGGAGAACTGGAGAACTTGAGAACTGGAGAAGTGGGGAACAGGAGAACTGGAGAACTGGAGAACTAGAGAACAGGAGAACCGGAGAACCGGAGAACTGGAGAACTGGAGAAGTGCGGAACAGGAAAACAAGAGAACAGGAGAACAGGAGAATTGGAGAACTGGAGAAGTGGGGAACAGGAGAACTGGAGAACAGGAGAACCGGAGAACCGGAGAACTGGAGAACTGGAGAAGTGGGGAACTGGATAAATGGAGAACAGGAGAACTGGAGAACTGGAGAAGTGGAGAACAGGAGAACTATAGAACTGGAGAACAGGAGAACTGGAGAACTGGAGAACTGGAGAACTCGAGAATTGGAGAAGTGGTGAACAGGGGAACTGGAGAAGTGGGGAACAAGTGAAGTGGAGAACTGGAGAACTGGAGAACGGGAGAAGTGAGGAACAGGAGAACAGGAGAACTGGAGAACTGGAGAACGGGAGAACTGAAGAACAGGAGAAAATGAGAATTGGAGAAATGATGCACTGGAGAACAGGAGAACTGGAGAAGTGGGGAAGCAGGAGAATTGGAGAAGTGGGGAACAGTAGAACTGGAGAACTGGAGAAGTGGGGAACAGGAGAACTGGAGAATTGGAGAACTGGAGAAGTGGAGAATTGGAGAACAGGAGAAGTGGGGAAGAGGAGAACTGGAGAACTAGAGAAGTGGGGAACTGAAGAACTTGAGAAGTGGGGAACAGGAGAACTGGAGAAGTGGGGAACAGGAGAACTGGAGAAGTGGGGAACAGGAGAACTGGAGAACTGGAGAACGGGAGAACTGAAGAACAGGAGAAAATGAGAATTGGAGAAATGATGCACTGGAGAACAGGAGAACTGAAGAAGTGGTGAAGCAGGAGAATTGGAGAAGTGGGGAACAGTAGAACTGGAGAACTGGAGAAGTGGGGAACAGGAGAACTGGAGAATTGGAGAACTGGAGAAGTGAGTAACAGGAGAACTGGAGAAGTGGGAAACAGGAGAACAGGAGAACTGGAGAAGTGGGGAACTGGATAACTGGAGAACAGGAGAACTGGAGAACTGGAGTAGTGGAGAACAGGAGAACGAGAGAAATGGATAACAGGAGAACTGGTGAACTGGAGAACTGGAGAACTGGAGAAGTGGGGAACAGGAGAACTGGAGAATTGGAGAATTGGAGAAGTGGGGAACTGGAGAACTGGAGAATTGGAGAAGTGGGGAACTGGAGAACTGGAGAACTAGAGAAGTGGACAAGGGGGGAATTGGAGAACAGGCGACTGGAGAAGTGGGGAACAGGAGAACTGGAGAACTGGAGAAGTGGGGAGCTGGAGAACTGGAGAATTGGAGAACTGGAGAACTGGAGAAGTGGGGAACAGGAGAACTGGAGAACTGGTGAACAGGAGAACCAGAGAACCGGAGAACTGGAGAAGTGGGGAAAAGGAGAAGTGGAGAACTGGAGAAGTGGTGAACTAGAGAACTGGGGAACTGGAGAACTGGAGAACAGTGGAAGAAGAGAACTGGAGAACTGGAGAATTGGAGAACCGGAGAAAAGGAGAACAGGAGAACTGGAGAAGTGGGGAACTGGGGAACTGGAGAACTGGAGAACTGGAGAACTGGAGAAGTGGGGAGCAGGAGAACTGGAGAACAGGAGAACTGGAGAACTGGAGAAGTGGAGAACAGGAGAAATGGAGAACCGGAGAACTGGAGAACTGGAGAACTGGAGAACTGGAGAACAGGAGAACTGGATAACTGGAGAAGTGGGGAACAGGAGAACAGGAGAACTGGAGAACTGGAGAAGTGGGGAACAGGAGAACTGGAGAACATGAGAACCGGAGAACCAGAGAACTGGAGAACTGGAGAAGTGGGGAACTGGATAACTGGAGAACAGGAGAGCTGGAGAATTGGAGAAGTGGAGAACAGGAGAACTAGAGAACTGGAGAACAGGAGAACTGGTGAACTGGAGAACTGGAGAACTGGAGAAGTGGGGAACTGGAGAAGTGGAGAACAGGAGAACAGGAGAACTGGAGAAGTGGGGAACTGGAGAACTGGAAAATTGGAAAACAGGAGAACTGGAGAAGTGGGGAACAGGAGAATTGGAGAACTGGAGAACTGGAGAACAGGAGAACCGGAGAAAAGGAGAACAGGAGAACTGGAGAAGTGGGGAACAGGAGAACTGGAGAACAGGAGAACCGGAGAACCGGAGAACTGGAGAACTGGAGAAGTGGGGAACTGGATAACCGGAGAACCAGAGAACTGGAGAACTGGAGAAGTGGGGAACTGGATAACTGGAGAACAGGAGAGCTGGAGAACTGGAGAACTGGAGAAGTGGGGAACTGGAGAAGTGGAGAACAGGAGAACAGGAGAACTGGAGAAGTGGGGAACTGGAGAACTGGAAAATTGGAAAACAGGAGAACTGGAGAAGTGGGGAACAGGAGAATTGGAGAACTGGAGAACTGGAGAACAGGAGAACCGGAGAAAAGGAGAACAGGAGAACTGGAGAACTTGAGAACTGGGAAACTGGAGAAGTGGAGAACAGTAGAACTGGAGAACTGGAGAACAGGAGAACTGGAGAAGTGGGGAACTGGAGAACTGGAGAACAGGAGAACCGGAGAACTGGAGAAGTGGGGAGCGGGAGAACTGGAGAACTGGAGAACTGGAGAAGTGGGGAACAGGAGAACTGGAGAACTGGAGAAGTGGGGAACTGGATAACTGGAAAACAGGAGAGCTGGAGAACTGGAGAAGTGGAGAACAGGAGAACTAGAGAACTGGAGAACAGGAGAACTGGTGAACTGGAGAACTGGAGAACTGGAGAAGTGGGGAACTGGAGAAGTGGAGAACAGGAGAACAGGAGAACTGGAGAAGTGGGGAACAGGAGAATTGGAGAACTGGAGAACTGGAGAACAGGAGAACCGGAGAAAAGGAGAACAGGAGAACTGGAGAACTTGAGAACTGGGAAACTGGAGAAGTGGAGAACAGTAGAACAGGATAACTGGAGGACAGGAGAACTGGAGAAGTGGGGAACTGGAGAACTGGAGAACAGGAGAACCGGAGAACTGGAGAAGTGGGGAGCGGGAGAACTGGAGAACTGGAGAATTGGAGAAGTGGGGAACAGTAGAACTGGAGAACTGGAGAAGTGGGGAACTGGATAACTGGAGAACAGGAGAGCTGGAGAACTGGAGAAGTGGAGAACAGGAGAACTAGAGAACTGGAGAACAGGAGAACTGGTGAACTGGAGAACTGGAGAACTGGAGAAGTGGGGAACTGGAGAAGTGGAGAACAGGAGAACAGGAGAACTGGAGAAGTGGGGAACAGGAGAATTGGAGAACTGGAGAACTGGAGAACAGGAGAACCGGAGAAAAGGAGAACAGGAGAACTGGAGAACTTGAGAACTGGGAAACTGGAGAAGTGGAGAACAGTAGAACAGGATAACTGGAGGACAGGAGAACTGGAGAAGTGGGGAACTGGAGAACTGGAGAACACGAGAACCGGAGAACTGGAGAAGTGGGGAGCGGGAGAACTGGAGAACTGGAGAACTGGAGAAGTGGGGAACAGGAGAACTGGAGAACTGGAGAAGTGGGGAACTGGATAACTGGAGAACAGGAGAGCTGGAGAACTGGAGAAGTGGAGAACAGGAGAACTAGAGAACTGGAGAACAGGAGAACTGGTGAACTGGAGAACTGGAGAACTGGAGAAGTGGGGAACTGGAGAAGTGGAGAACAGGAGAACAGGAGAACTGGAGAAGTGGGGAACTGGAGAACTGGAAAATTGGAAAACAGGAGAACTGGAGAAGTGGGGAACAGGAGAATTGGAGAAATGGAGAACTGGAGAACAGGAGAACCGGAGAAAAGGAGAACAGGAGAACTGGAGAAGTGGGGAACTGGAGATCTGGAGAACTGGAGAACTGGAGAACTGGAGAAGTGGGGAGCTGGAGAACTGGAGAACTGGAGAACTGGAGAAGTGGGGAACAGGAGAACTGGAGAACTGGAGAACTGGAGAACAGGAGAACCGGAGAACCGGAGAACCGGAGAACTGGAGAACTGGAGAAGTGGGGAACTGGAGAACTGGAGAATATGAGAACTGGAGAACTGGAGAAGCGGAGAACAGGAGAACTAGAGAACTGGAGAACTGGAGAACTGGAGAACTGGAGAAGTGGGGAACAGGAGAACAGGAGAACTGGAGAACTTGAGAACTGGGAAACTGGAGAAGTGGAGAACAGTAGAACTGGAGAACTGGAGAACAGGAGAACTGGAGAAGTGGGGAACTGGAGAACTGGAGAACAGGAGAAGCAGAGAACTGGAGAAGTGGGGAGCGGGAGAACTGGAGAACTTGAGAACTGGAGAAGTGGGGAACAGGAGAACTGGAGAACTGGAGAACTGGAGAACAGGAGAACCGGAGAACCGGAGAACTGGAGAACTGGAGAAGTGCGGAACAGGAAAACAAGAGAACAGGAGAACAGGAGAATTGGAGAACTGGAGAAGTGGGGAACAGGAGAACTGGAGAACAGGAGAACCGGAGAACCGGAGAACTGGAGAACTGGAGAAGTGGGGAACTGGATAAATGGAGAACAGGAGAACTGGAGAACTGGAGAAGTGGAGAACAGGAGAACTATAGAACTGGAGAACAGGAGAACTGGAGAACTGGAGAACTGGAGAACTCGAGAATTGGAGAAGTGGTGAACAGGGGAACTGGAGAAGTGGGGAACAAGTGAAGTGGAGAACTGGAGAACTGGAGAACGGGAGAAGTGAGGAACAGGAGAACAGGAGAACTGGAGAACTGGAGAACGGGAGAACTGAAGAACAGGAGAAAATGAGAATTGGAGAAATGATGCACTGGAGAACAGGAGAACTGGAGAAGTGGGGAAGCAGGAGAATTGGAGAAGTGGGGAACAGTAGAACTGGAGAACTGGAGAAGTGGGCAACAGGAGAACTGGAGAATTGGAGAACTGGAGAAGTGGAGAATTGGAGAACAGGAGAAGTGGGGAAGAGGAGAACTGGAGAACTGGAGAAGTGGGGAACTGAAGAACTTGAGAAGTGGGGAACAGGAGAACTGGAGAAGTGGGGAACAGGAGAACTGGAGAAGTGGGGAACAGGAGAACTGGAGAACTGGAGAACGGGAGAACTGAAGAACAGGAGAAAATGAGAATTGGAGAAATGATGCACTGGAGAACAGGAGAACTGAAGAAGTGGTGAAGCAGGAGAATTGGAGAAGTGGGGAACAGTAGAACTGGAGAACTGGAGAAGTGGGGAACAGGAGAACTGGAGAATTGGAGAACTGGAGAAGTGAGTAACAGGAGAACTGGAGAAGTGGGAAACAGGAGAACAGGAGAACTGGAGAAGTGGGGAACTGGATAACTGGAGAACAGGAGAACTGGAGAACTGGAATAGTGGAGAACAGGAGAACGAGAGAAATGGATAACAGGAGAACTGGTGAACTGGAGAACTGGAGAACTGGAGAAGTGGGGAACAGGAGAACTGGAGAATTGGAGAATTGGAGAAGTGGGGAGCTGGAGAACTGGAGAATTGGAGAAGTGGGGAACTGGAGAACTGGAGAACTAGAGAAGTGGACAAGTGGGGAATTGGAGAACAGGCGACTGGAGAAGTGGGGAACAGGAGAACTGGAGAACTGGAAAAGTGGGGAGCTGGAGAACTGGAGAATTGGAGAACTGGAGAACTGGAGAAGTGTGGAACAGGAGAACTGGAGAACTGGTGAACAGGAGAACCAGAGAACCGGAGAACTGGAGAAGTGGGGAAAAGGAGAAGTGGAGAACTGGAGAAGTGGTGAACTAGAGAACTGGGGAACTGGAGAACTGGAGAACAGTGGAAGCAGAGAACTGGAGAACTGGAGAATTGGAGAACCGGAGAAAAGGAGAACAGGAGAACTGGAGAAGTGGGGAACTGGAGAACTGGAGAACTGGAGAACTGGAGAACTGGAGAAGTGGGGAGCAGGAGAACTGGAGAACAGGAGAACTGGAGAACTGGAGAAGTGGAGAACAGGAGAAACGGAGAACCGGAGAACTAGAGAACTGGAGAACTGGAGAACTGGAGAACAGGAGAACTGGATAACTGGAGAAGTGGAGAACATGAGAACCGGAGAACCAGAGAACTGGATTACTGGAGAAGTGGGGAACTGGATAACTGGAGAACAGGAGAGCTGGAGAATTGGAGAAGTGGAGAACAGGAGAACTAGAGAACTGGAGAACAGGAGAACTGGTGAACTGGAGAACTGGAGAACTGGAGAAGTGGGGAACTGGAGAAGTGGAGAACAGGAGAACAGGAGAACTGGAGAAGTGGGGAACTGGAGAACTGGAAAATTGGAAAACAGGAGAACTGGAGAAGTGGGGAACAGGAGAATTGGAGAACTGGAGAACTGGAGAACAGGAGAACCGGAGAAAAGGAGAACAGGAGAACTGGAGAAGTGGGGAACAGGAGAACTGGAGAACAGGAGAACCGGAGAACCGGAGAACTGGAGAACTGGAGAAGTGGGGAACTGGATAACCGGAGAACCAGAGAACTGGAGAACTGGAGAAGTGGGGAAATGGATAACTGGAGAACAGGAGAGCTGGAGAACTGGAGAACTGGAGAAGTGGGGAACTGGAGAAGTGGAGAACAGGAGAACAGGAGAACTGGAGAAGTGGGGAACTGGAGAACTGGAAAATTGGAAAACAGGAGAACTGGAGAAGTGGGGAACAGGAGAATTGGAGAACTGGAGAACTGGAGAACAGGAGAACCGGAGAAAAGGAGAACAGGAGAACTGGAGAACTTGAGAACTGGGAAACTGGAGAAGTGGAGAACAGTAGAACTGGAGAACTGGAGAACAGGAGAACTGGAGAAGTGGGGAACTGGAGAACTGGAGAACAGGAGAACCGGAGAACTGGAGAAGTGGGGAGCGGGAGAACTGGAGAACTGGAGAACTGGAGAAGTGGGGAACAGGAGAACTGGAGAACTGGAGAAGTGGGGAACTGGATAACTGGAGAACAGGAGAGCTGGAGAACTGGAGAAGTGGAGAACAGGAGAACTAGAGAACTGGAGAACAGGAGAACTGGTGAACTGGAGAACTGGAGAACTGGAGAAGTGGGGAACTGGAGAAGTGGAGAACAGGAGAACAGGAGAACTGGAGAAGTGGGGAACAGGAGAATTGGAGAACTGGAGAACTGGAGAACAGGAGAACCGGAGAAAAGGAGAACAGGAGAACTGGAGAACTTGAGAACTGGGAAACTGGAGAAGTGGAGAACAGTAGAAGAGGATAACTGGAGGACAGGAGAACTGGAGAAGTGGGGAACTGGAGAACTGGAGAACAGGAGAACCGGAGAACTGGAGAAGTGGGGAGCGGGAGAACTGGAGAACTGGAGAATTGGAGAAGTGGGGAACAGGAGAACTGGAGAACTGGAGAAGTGGGGAACTGGATAACTGGAGAACAGGAGAGCTGGAGAACTGGAGAAGTGGAGAACAGGAGAACTAGAGAACTGGAGAACAGGAGAACTGGTGAACTGGAGAACTGGAGAACTGGAGAAGTGGGGAACTGGAGAAGTGGAGAACAGGAGAACAGGAGAACTGGAGAAGTGGGGAACTGGAGAACTGGAAAATTGGAAAACAGGAGAACTGGAGAAGTGGGGAACAGGAGAATTGGAGAAATGGAGAACTGGAGAACAGGAGAACCGGAGAAAAGGAGAACAGGAGAACTGGAGAAGTGGGGAACTGGAGATCTGGAGAACTGGAGAACCGGAGAACTGGAGAAGTGGGGAGCTGGAGAACTGGAGAACTGGAGAACTGGAGAAGTGGGGAACAGGAGAACTGGAGAACTGGAGAACTGGAGAACAGGAGAACCGGAGAACCGGAGAACCGGAGAACTGGAGAACTGGAGAAGTGGGGAACTGGAGAACTGGAGAATATGAGAACTGGAGTACTGGAGAAGTGGAGAACAGGAGAACTAGAGAACTGGCGAACTGGAGAACTGGAGAACTGGAGAAGTGGGGAACAGGAGAACAGGAGAACTGGAGAACTTGAGAACTGGGAAACTGGAGAAGTGGAGAACAGTAGAACTGGAGAACTGGAGAACAGGAGAACTGGAGAAGTGGGGAACTGGAGAACTGGAGAACAGGAGAAGCAGAGAACTGGAGAAGTGGGGAGCGGGAGAACTGGAGAACTTGAGAACTGGAGAAGTGGGGAACAGGAGAACTGGAGAACTGGAGAACTGGAGAACAGGAGAACCGGAGAACCGGAGAACTGGAGAACTGGAGAAGTGCGGAACAGGAAAACAAGAGAACAGGAGAACAGGAGAATTGGAGAACTGGAGAAGTGGGGAACAGGAGAACTGGAGAACAGGAGAACCGGAGAACCGGAGAACTGGTGAACTGGAGAAGTGGGGAACTGGATAAATGGAGAACAGGAGAACTGGAGAACTGGAGAAGTGGAGAACAGGAGAACTATAGAACTGGAGAACAGGAGAACTGGAGAACTGGAGAACTGGAGAACTCGAGAATTGGAGAAGTGGTGAACAGGGGAACTGGAGAAGTGGGGAACAAGTGAAGTGGAGAACTGGAGAACTGGAGAACGGGAGAAGTGAGGAACAGGAGAACAGGAGAACTGGAGAACTGGAGAACGGGAGAACTGAAGAACAGGAGAAAATGAGAATTGGAGAAATGATGCACTGGAGAACAGGAGAACTGGAGAAGTGGGGAAGCAGGAGAATTGGAGAAGTGGGGAACAGTAGAACTGGAGAACTGGAGAAGTGGGCAACAGGAGAACTGGAGAATTGGAGAACTGGAGAAGTGGAGAATTGGAGAACAGGAGAAGTGGGGAAGAGGAGAACTGGAGAACTGGAGAAGTGGGGAACTGAAGAACTTGAGAAGTGGGGAACAGGAGAACTGGAGAAGTGGGGAACAGGAGAACTGGAGAAGTGGGGAACAGGAGAACTGGAGAACTGGAGAACGGGAGAACTGAAGAACAGGAGAAAATGAGAATTGGAGAAATGATGCACTGGAGAACAGGAGAACTGAAGAAGTGGTGAAGCAGGAGAATTGGAGAAGTGGGGAACAGTAGAACTGGAGAACTGGAGAAGTGGGGAACAGGAGAACTGGAGAATTGGAGAACTGGAGAAGTGAGTAACAGGAGAACTGGAGAAGTGGGAAACAGGAGAACAGGAGAACTGGAGAAGTGGGGAACTGGATAACTGGAGAACAGGAGAACTGGAGAACTGGAGTAGTGGAGAACAGGAGAACGAGAGAAATGGATAACAGGAGAACTGGTGAACTGGAGAACTGGAGAACTGGAGAAGTGGGGAACAGGAGAACTGGAGAATTGGAGAATTGGAGAAGTGGGGAACTGGAGAACTGGAGAATTGGAGAAGTGGGGAACTGGAGAACTGGAGAACTAGAGAAGTGGACAAGTGGGGAATTGGAGAACAGGCGACTGGAGAAGTGGGGAACAGGAGAACTGGAGAACTGGAAAAGTGGGGAGCTGGAGAACTGGAGAATTGGAGAACAGGAGAACCAGAGAACCGGAGAACTGGAGAAGTGGGGAAAAGGAGAAGTGGAGAACTGGAGAAGTGGTGAACTAGAGAACTGGGGAACTGGAGAACTGGAGAACAGTGGAAGCAGAGAACTGGAGAACTGGAGAATTGGAGAACCGGAGAAAAGGAGAACAGGAGAACTGGAGAAGTGGGGAACTGGAGAACTGGAGAACTGGAGAACTGGAGAAGTGGGGAGCAGGAGAACTGGAGAACAGGAGAACTGGAGAACTGGAGAAGTGGAGAACAGGAGAAACGGAGAACCGGAGAACTGGAGAACTGGAGAACTGGAGAACTGGAGAACAGGAGAACTGGATAACTGGAGAAGTGGGGAACAGGAGAACCGGAGAACTGGAGAACTGGAGAACTAGAGAACTGGAGAACTGGAGAACTGGAGAACAGGAGAACTGGAGAACTGGTGAAGTGGGGATCTGGAGAACTGGAAAATTGGAGAACTGGAGAACTGGAGAAGTGGGGAACTCGAGAACTGGAGAACTGGAGAAGTGGAGAACAGGAGAACTGGAGAACTGGAGAACTGGAGAAGTGCGGAACAGGAAAACAGGAGAACAGGAGAACAGGAGAACTGGAGAACTGGAGAACTGGAGAAGTGGGGAACAGGAGAACTGGAGAACATGAGAACCGGAGACCCAGAGAACTGGAGAACTGGAGAATGGGGAACTGGATAACTGGAGAACAGGAGAACTGGAGAACTGGAGAAGTGGCGAACAGGAGAACGAGAGAAATGGAGAACAGGAGAACTGGTGAACTGGAGAACTGGAGAAGTGGAGAAGTGGGGAACAGGAGAACTGGAGAACCGGAGAAGTGGGGAACAGGAGAACTGGAGAACTGGAGAACTGGAAAACTGGAGAATTGGAGAACTGGGGAAATGGAGAAGTGGAGAACAGGAGAACAGGAGAACTGGAGAAGTGGGGAACTGGAGAACTGGAAAATTGGAAAACAGGAGAAGTGGGGAACAGGAGAACTGGAGAACTGGAGAACAGGAGAACCGGAGAACCGGAGAACTGGAGAACTTGAGAAGTGAGGAACTGGAGAACTGGAGAATAGGAGAACTGGAGAACTGGAGAAGTGGAGAACAGGAGAACTAGAGAACTGGAGAACTGGAGAACTGGAGAACTTGAGAAGTGAGGAACTGGAGAACTGGAGAATAGGAGAACTGGAGAAGTGGAGAACAGGAGAACTAGAGAACTGGAGAACTGGAGAACTGGAGAACTGGAGAAGTGGGGAACAGGAGAACTGGAGAACTGGAGAACTTGAGAACTGGGGAACTGGAGAAGTGGAGAACAGTAGAACTGGAGAACTGGAGAACAGGAGAACTGGAGAAGTGGGGGACTGGAGAACTGGAGAACAGGAGAACCGGAGATCTGGAGAAGTGGGGAGCTGGAGAAATGGAGAACTGGAGAACTGTAGAAGTGGGGAACATGAGAACTGGAGAACTGGAGAACTGGAGCACAGGAGAACCGGAGAACCGGAGAACTGGAGAACTGGAGAAGTGCGGAACAGGAAAACAGGAGAACAGGAGAACAGGAGAACTGGAGAACTGGAGAAGTGGGGAACAGGAGAACTGGAGAACAGGAGAACTGGAGAACCGGAGAACTGGAGAACTGGAGAAGTGGGTAACAGGAGAACTGGAGAACCGGAGAAGTGGGGAACAGGAGAACTGGAGAACTGGAGACCTGGAGAACTGGACAATTGGAGAACTGGGGAACTGGAGAAGTGGAGAACAGGAGAACAGGAGAACTGGAGAAGTGGGGAACTGGAGAACTGGAAAATTGGAAAACAGGAGAACTGGAGAAGTGGGGAACAGGAGAACTGGAGAACTGGAGAACTGGTGAACAGGAGAACAGGAGAAAAGGAGAACTGGAGAACTGTTGAAGAGGGGAACTGGAGATCTGGAGAACTGGAGAAGTGGGGAACTGGAGAACTGGAAAATTGGAGTATTGGAGAACTGGAGAAGTGGGGAACTCGAGAAATGAAGAACTGGAGAAGTGGGGAACAGGAGAACTGGAGAACTGGAGAAATGGAGAAGTGCGGAACAGGAAAAGAGGAGAACAGGAGAACAGGAGAACTGGAGAACTTGAGAAGTGGGGAACAGGAGAACTGGAGAACATGAGAACCGGAGAACCAGAGAACTGGAGAACTGGAGAAGTGGGGAACTGGATAACTGGAGAACAGGAGAGCTGGAGAATTGGAGAAGTGGAGAACAGGAGAACTAGAGAACTGGAGAACAGGAGAACTGGTGAACTGGAGAACTGGAGAACTGGAGAAGTGGGGAACTGGAGAAGTGGAGAACAGGAGAACAGGAGAACTGGAGAAGTGGGGAACTGGAGAACTGGAAAATTGGAAAACAGGAGAACTGGAGAAGTGGGGAACAGGAGAATTGGAGAACTGGAGAACTGGAGAACAGGAGAACCGGAGAAAAGGAGAACAGGAGAACTGGAGAAGTGGGGAACTGGAGATCTGGAGAACTGGAGAACCGGAGAACTGGAGAAGTGGGGAGCTGGAGAACTGGAGAACTGGAGAACTGGAGAAGTGGGGAACAGGAGAACTGGAGAACTGGAGAACTGGAGAACAGGAGAACCGGAGAACCGGAGAACCGGAGAACTGGAGAACTGGAGAAGTGGGGAACTGGAGAACTGGGAATATGAGAACTGGAGAACTGGAGAAGTGGAGAACAGGAGAAATAGAGAACTGGAGAACTGGAGAACTGGAGAACTGGAGAAGTGGGGAACAGGAGAACAGGAGAACTGGAGAACTTGAGAACTGGGAAACTGGAGAAGTGGAGAACAGTAGAACTGGAGAACTGGAGAACAGGAGAACTGGAGAAGTGGGGAACTGGAGAACTGGAGAACAGGAGAACCGGAGAACTGGAGAAGTGGGGAGCGGGAGAACTGGAGAACTGGAGAACTGGAGAAGTGGGGAACAGGAGAACTGGAGAACTGGAGAAGTGGGGAACTGGAGAACTGGAGAATATGAGAACTGGAGAACTGGAGAAGTGGAGAACAGGAGAAATAGAGAACTGGAGAACTGGAGAACTGGAGAACTGGAGAAGTGGGGAACAGGAGAACAGGAGAACTGGAGAACTTGAGAACTGGGAAACTGGAGAAGTGGAGAACAGTAGAACTGGAGAACTGGAGAACAGGAGAACTGGAGAAGTGGGGAACTGGAGAACTGGAGAACAGGAGAACCGGAGAACTGGAGAAGTGGGGAGCGGGAGAACTGGAGAACTGGAGAACTGGAGAAGTGGAGAACAGGAGAACCGGAGAACCGGAGAACTGGAGAACTGGAGAAGTGCGGAACAGGAAAACAGGAGAACAGGAGAACAGGAGAACTGGAGAACTGGAGAAGTGGGGAACAGGAGAACTGGAGAACAGGAGAACCGGAGAACCGGAGAACTGGAGAACTGGAGAAGTGGGGAACTGGATAACTGGAGAACAGGAGAACTGGAGAACTGGAGAAGTGGAGAACAGGAGAACTAGAGAACTGGAGAACAGGAGAACTGGAGAACTGGAGAACTGGAGAACTGGAGAATTGGAGAAGTGGTGAACAGGGGAACTGGAGAAGTGGGGAACAAGTGAAGTGGAGAACTGGGGAACTGGAGAACGGGAGAAGTGAGGAACAGGAGAACAGGAGAACTGGAGAACTGGAGAACTGGAGAACGGGAGAACTGAAGAACAGGAGAAAATGAGAATTGGAGAAATGATGCACTGGCGAACAGGAGAACTGGAGAAGTGGGGAAGCAGGAGAATTGGAGAAGTGGGGAAGAGTAGAACTGGAGAACTGGAGAAGTGGGGAACAGGAGAACTGGAGAATTGGAGAACTGGAGAAGTGGAGAATTGGAGAACAGGAGAAGTGGGGAAGAGGAGAACTGGAGAACTGGAGAAGTGGGGAACTGAAGAACTTGAGAAGTGGGGAACAGGAGAACTGGAGAAGTGGGGAACAGGAGAACTGGAGAAGTGGGGAACAGGAGAACTGGAGAACTGGAGAACGGGAGAACTGAAGAACAGGAGAAAATGAGAATTGGAGAAATGATGCACTGGAGAACAGGAGAACTGAAGAAGTGGTGAAGCAGGAGAATTGGAGAAGTGGGGAACAGTAGAACTGGAGAACTGGAGAAGTGGGGAACAGGGGAACTGGAGAATTGGAGAACTGGAGAAGTGAGTAACAGGAGAACTGGAGAAGTGGGAAACAGGAGAACAGGAGAACTGGAGAAGTGGGAAACAGGAGAACTGGAGAAGTGAGGAACTGGATAACTGGAAAACTGGAGAAGTCGGGAACAGAAGAACTGGCGAACTGGAGAAGTGGGGAAGAGGAGAACAGGAGAAGTAGGAAACAGGAGAACTGGACAACTGGAGAAGTGGGGAACAGGAGAACTGGAGAATTGGAGAACTGGAGAAGTGGGGAACTGGAGAACTGGAGAATTGGAGAAGTGGGGAACTGGAGAACTGGAGAACTAGAGAAGTGGACAAGTGGGGAATTGGAGAACAGGAGAACTGGAGAAGTGGGGAACAGGAGAACTGGAGAACTGGAGAAGTGGGGAGCTGGAGAACTGGAGAATTGGAGAACTGGAGAACTGGAGAAGTGGGGAACAGGAGAACTGGAGAACTAGAGAACAGGAGAACCAGAGAACCGGAGAACTGGAGAAGTGGGGAACAGGAGAAGTGGAGAACTGGAGAAGTGGTGAACTAGAGAACTGGGGAACTGGAGAACTGGAGAACAGTGGAAGCAGAGAACTGGAGAACTGGAGAATTGGAGAACCGGAGAAAAGGAGAACAGGAGAACTGGAGAAGTGGGGAACTGGAGAACTGGAGAACTGGAGAACTGGAGAAGTGGGGAGCTGGTGAACTGGAGAACAGGAGAACTGGAGAACAAGAGAACTGGAGAACAGGAGAACTGGTGAACTGGAGAACTGGAGAACTGGAGAAGTGGGGAACAGGAGAACTGGAGAACCGGAGAAGTGGGGAACAGGAGAACTGGAGAACTGGAGAACTGGAGAACTGGAGAATTGGAGAACTGGGGAACTGGAGAAGTGGAGAACAGGAGAACAGGAGAACTGGAGAAGTGGGGAACTGGAGAACTGGAAAATTGGAAAACAGGAGAACTGGAGAAGTGGGGAACAGGAGAACTGGAGAACTGGAGAACAGGAGAACCGGAGAAAAGGAGAACAGGAGAACTGGAGAAGTGGGAACTGCAGATCTGGAGAACTGGAGAACCGGAGAACTGGAGAAGTGGGGAGCTGGAGAACTGGAGAACAGGAGAACTGGAGAAGTGGGGAACAGGAGAACTGGAGAACTGGAGAACTGGAGAACAGGAGAACCGGAGAACCGGAGAACCGGAGAACTGGAGAACTGGAGAAGTGGGGAACTGGAGAACTGGAGAATAGGAGAACTGGAGAACTGGAGAAGTGGAGAACAGGAGAACGAGAGAACTGGAGAACTGGAGAACTGGAGAACTAGAGAAGTGGGGAACAGGAGAACAGGAGAACTGGAGAACTTGAGAACTGGGAAACTGGAGAAGTGGAGAACAGTAGAACTGGAGAACTGGAGAACAGGAGAACTGGAGAATTGGAGAACTGGAGAAGTGGGGAACAGGAGAACAGGAGAACTGGAGAAGTGAGTAACAGGAGAACTGGAGAAGTGGGAAACAGGAGAACAGGAGAACTGGAGAAGTGGGGAACAGGAGAACTGGAGAAGTGAGGAACTGGATAACTGGAAAACTGGAGAAGTCGGGAACAGAAGAACTTGCGAACTGGAGAAGTGGGGAAGAGGAGAACAGGAGAAGTAGGAAACAGGAGAACTGGACAAGTGGAGAAGTGGGGAACAGGAGAACTGGAGAATTGGAGAACTGGAGAAGTGGGGAACTGGAGAACTGGAGAATTGGAGAAGTGGGGAACTGGAGAACTGGAGAACTAGAGAAGTGGACAAGTGGGGAATTGGAGAACAGGAGAACTGGAGAAGTGGGGAACAGGAGAACTGGAGAACTGGAGAAGTGGGGAGCGAGAGAACTGGAGAATTGGAGAACTGGAGAAATGGAGAAGTGGGGAACAGGAGAACTGGAGAACTGGAGAACAGGAGAACCAGAGAACCGGAGAACTGGAGAAGTGGGGAACAGGAGAAGTGGAGAACTGGAGAAGTGGTGAACTAGAGAACTGGGGAACTGGAGAACTGGAGAACAGTGGAAGAAGAGAACTGGAGAACTGGAGAATTGGAGAACCGGAGAAAAGGAGAACAGGAGAACTGGAGAAGTGGGGAACTGGAGAACTGGAGAACTGGAGAACTGGAGAAGTGGGGAGCTGGAGAACTGGAGAACAGGAGAACTGGAGAACAAGAGAACTGGAGAACAGGAGAACTGGTGAACTGGAGAACTGGAGAACTGGAGAAGTGCGGAACAGGAGAACTGGAGAACTGGAGAACTGGAGAACTGGAGAATTGGAGAACTGGGGAACTGGAGAAGTGGAGAACAGGAGAACAGGAGAACTGGAGAAGTGGGGAACTGGAGAACTGGAAAATTGGAAAACAGGAGAACTGGAGAAGTGGGGAACAGGAGAACTGGAGAACTGGAGAACAGGAGAACCGGAGAAAAGGAGAACAGGAGAACTGGAGAAGTGGGGAACTGGAGATCTGGAGAACTGGAGAACCGGAGAACTGGAGAAGTGGGGAGCTGGAGAACTGGAGAACTGGAGAACTGTAGAAGTGGGGAACAGGAGAACTGGAGAACTGGAGAACTGGAGAACAGGAGAACCGGAGAACCGGAGAACCGGAGAACTGGAGAACTGGAGAAGTGGGGAACTGGAGAACTGGAGAATAGGAGAACTGGAGAACTGGAGAAGTGGAGAACAGGAGAACTAGAGAACTGGCGAACTGGAGAACTGGAGAACTGGAGAAGTGGGGAACAGGAGAACAGGAGAACTGGAGAACTTGAGAACTGGGAAACTGGAGAAGTGGAGAACAGTAGAACTGGAGAACGGGAGAACAGGAGAACTGGAGAAGTGGGGAACTGGAGAACTGGAGAACAGGAGAACCGGAGAACTGGAGAAGTGGGGAGCTGGAGAACTGGAGAACTGGAGAACTGGAGAAGTGGGGAACAGGAGAACTGGAGAACTGGAGAACTGGAGAACAGGAGAACCGGAGAACCGGAGAACTGGAGAACTGGAGAAGTGCGGAACAGGAAAACAGGAGAACAGGAGAACAGGAGAACTGGAGAACTGGAGAAGTGGAGAACAGGAGAACTAGAGAACTGGAGAACTGGAGAACTGGAGAACTGGAGAAGTGGGGAACAGGAGAACAGGAGAACTGGAGAAATTGAGAACTGGGAAACTGGAGAAGTGGAGAACAGTAGAACTGGAGAACTGGAGAACAGGACAACTGGAGAATTGGAGAACTGGAGAAGTGGGGAACAGGAGAACAGGAGAACTGGAGAAGTGGGAAACAGGAGAACAGGAGAACTGGAGAAGTGGGGAACAGGAGAACTGGAGAAGTGAGGAACTGGATAACTGGAAAACTGGAGAAGTCGGGAACAGAAGAACTTGCGAACTGGAGAAGTGGGGAAGAGGAGAACAGGAGAAGTAGGAAACAGGAGAACTGGACAAGTGGAGAAGTGGGGAACAGGAGAACTGGACAATTGGAGAACTGGAGAAGTGGGGAACTGGAAACTGGAGAATTGGAGAAGTGGGGAACTGGAGAACTGGAGAACTAGAGAAGTGGACAAGTGGGGAATTGGAGAACAGGAGAACTGGAGAAGTGGGGAACAGGAGAACTGGAGAACTGGAGAAGTGGGGAGCGAGAGAACTGGAGAATTGGAGAACTGGAGAACTGGAGAAGTGGGGAACAGGAGAACTGGAGAACTGGAGAACAGGAGAACCAGAGAACCGGAGAACTGGAGAAGTGGGGAACAGGAGAAGTGGAGAACTGGAGAAGTGGTGAACTAGAGAACTGGGGAACTGGAGAACTGGATAACAGTGGAAGCAGAGAACTGGAGAACTGGAGAATTGGAGAACCGGAGAAAAGGAGAACAGGAGAACTAGAGAAGTGGAGAACTGGAGAACTGGAGAACTGGAGAACTGGAGAAGTGGGGAGCTGGAGAACTGGAGAACAGGAGAACTGGAGAACAAGAGAACTGGAGAACAGGAGAACTGGTGAACTGGAGAACTGGAGAACTGGAGAAGTGGGGAACAGGAGAACTGGAGAACTGGAGAACTGGAGAACTGGAGAATTGGAGAACTGGGGAACTGGAGAAGTGGAGAACAGGAGAACAGGAGAACTGGAGAAGTGGGGAACTGGAGAAGTGGGGAACTGGAGATCTGGAGAACTGGAGAACCGGAGAACTGGAGAAGTGGGGAGCTGGAGAACTGGAGAACTGGAGAACTGTAGAAGTGGGGAACAGGAGAACTGGAGAACTGGAGAACTGGAGAACAGGAGAACCGGAGAACCGGAGAAAAGGAGAACAGGAGAACTGGAGAAGTGGGGAACTGGAGATCTGGAGAACTGGAGAACCGGAGAACTGGAGAAGTGGGGAGCTGGAGAACTGGAGAACTGGAGAACTGTAGAAGTGGGGAACAGGAGAACTGGAGAACTGGAGAACTGGAGAACAGGAGAACCGGAGAACCGGAGAACCGGAGAACTGGAGAACTGGAGAAGTGGGGAACTGGAGAACTGGAGAATAGGAGAACTGGAGAACTGGAGAAGTGGAGAACAGGTGAACTAGAGAACTGGAGAACTGGAGAACTGGAGAACTGGAGAAGTGGGGAACAGGAGAACAGGAGAACTGGAGAACTTGAGAACTGGGAAACTGGAGAAGTGGAGAACAGTAGAAATGGAGAACGGGAGAACAGGAGAACTGGAGAAGTGGGGAACTGGAGAACTGGAGAACTGGAGAACCGGAGAACTGGAGAAGTGGGGAGCTGGAGAACTGGAGAACTGGAGAACTGGAGAAGTGGGGAACAGGAGAACTGGAGAACTGGAGAACTGGAGAACAGGAGAACCGGAGAACCGGAGAACTGGAGAACTGGAGAAGTGCGGAACAGGAAAACAGGAGAACAGGAGAACAGGAGAACTGGAGAACTGGAGAAGTGGGGAACAGGAGAACTGGAGAACAGGAGAACTGGAGAACCGGAGAACTGGAGAACTGGAGAAGTGGGGAACAGGAGAACTGGAGAACTGGGGAACTGGAGAATTGGAGAACTGGAGAAGTGGGGAACAGGAGAACAGGAGAACTGGAGAAGTGGGAAACAGGAGAACAGGAGAACTGGAGAAGTGGGGAACAGGAGAACTGGAGAAGTGAGGAACTGGATAACTGGAAAACTGGAGAAGTCGGGAACAGAATAACTTGCGAACTGGAGAAGTGGGGAAGAGGAGAACAGGAGAAGTAGGAAACAGGAGAACTGGACAAGTGGAGAAGTGGGGAACAGGAGAACTGGACAATTGGAGAACTGGAGAAGTGGGGAACTGGAAACTGGAGAATTGGAGAAGTGGGGAACTGGAGAACTGGAGAACTAGAGAAGTGGACAAGTGGGGAATTGGAGAACAGGATAACTGGAGAAGTGGGGAACAGGAGAACTGGAGAACTGGAGAAGTGGGGAGCGAGAGAACTGGAGAATTGGAGAACTGGAGAACTGGAGAAGTGGGGAACAGGAGAACTGGAGAACTGGAGAACAGGACAACCAGAGAACCGGAGAACTGGAGAAGTGGGGAACAGGAGAAGTGGAGAACTGGAGAAGTGGTGAACTAGAGAACTGGGGAACTGGAGAACTGGATAACAGTGGAAGCAGAGAACTGGAGAACTGGAGAATTGGAGAACCGGAGAAAAGGAGAACAGGAGAACTAGAGAAGTGGAGAACTGGAGAACTGGAGAACTGGAGAACTGGAGAAGTGGGGAGCTGGAGAACTGGAGAACAGGAGAACTGGAGAACAAGAGAACTGGAGAACAGGAGAACTGGTGAACTGGAGAACTGGAGAACTGGAGAAGTGGTGAACAGGAGAACTGGAGAACTGGAGAACTGGAGAACTGGAGAATTGGAGAACTGGGGAACTGGAGAAGTGGAGAACAGGAGAACAGGAGAACTGTAGAAGTGGGGAACTGGAGAACTGGAAAATTGGAAAACAGGAGAACTGGAGAAGTGGGGAACAGGAGAACTGGGGAACTGGAGAACAGGAGAACCGGAGAAAAGGAGAACAGGAGAACTGGAGAAGTGGGGAACTGGAGATCTGGAGAACTGGAGAACCGGAGAACTGGAGAAGTGGGGAGCTGGAGAACTGGAGAACTGGAGAACTGTAGAAGTGGGGAACAGGAGAACTGGAGAACTGGAGAACTGGAGAACAGGAGAACCGGAGAACCAGAGAACCGGAGAACTGGAGAACTGGAGAAGTGGGGAACTGGAGAACTGGAGAATAGGAGAACTGGAGAACTGGAGAAGTGGAGAACAGGTGAACTAGAGAACTGGAGAACTGGAGAACTGGAGAACTGGAGAAGTGGGGAACAGGAGAACAGGAGATCTGGAGAACTTGAGAACTGGGAAACTGGAGAAGTGGAGAACAGTAGAAATGGAGAACGGGAGAACAGGAGAACTGGAGAAGTGGGGAACTGGAGAACTGGAGAACAGGAGAACCGGAGAACTGGAGAAGTGGGGAGCTGGAGAACTGGAGAACTGGAGAACTGGAGAAGTGGGGAACAGGAGAACTGGAGAACTGGAGAACTGGAGAACAGGAGAACCGGAGAACCGGAGAACTGGAGAACTGGAGAAGTGCGGAACAGGAAAACAGGAGAACAGGAGAACAGGAGAACTGGAGAACTGGAGAAGTGGGGAACAGGAGAACTGGAGAACAGGAGAACCGGAGAACCGGAGAACTGGAGAACTGGAGAAGTGGGGAACAGGAGAACTGGAGAACTGGAGAACTGGAGAACTGGAGAAGTGCGGAACAGGAAAACAGGAGAACAGGTGAACAGGAGAACTGGAGCACTGGAGAAGTGGTGAACAGGAGAACTGGAGAACAGGAGAAGCGGAGAACCTGAGAACTGGAGAACTGGAGAAGTGGGGAACTGGATAATTGGGGAACAGGAGAACTGGAGAACTGGAGAAGTGGAGAACAGGAGAACTAGAGAACTGGAGCACAGGAGAACTGGAGAACTGGAGAACTGGAGAAGTGGGGAACAGGAGAACTGGAGAACTGGAGAAGTGGGGAACAGGAGAACTGGAGAACTGGAGAAGTGGGGAACAGGAGAAGTGGAGAACTGGAGAACTGGAGAAGTGGGGAACTGGAGAACTGGAAAATTGGAGAACTGGAGAAGTGGGGAACTGGAGAACAGGAGAAGTGGGGAACAGGAGAGCAGGAGAACTGGAGAAGTGGGGAACAGGAGAACTGGAGAAGTGGGGAACAGGAGAACTGGAGAACCGGAGAAGTGGGGAACAGGAGAACTGGAGAATTGGAGAACTGGGGAACTGGAGAAGTGGGGAACAGGAAAACAGGAGAACTGGAGAAGTGGGGAACAGGAGAACTGGAGAACAAGAGAACTGGGGAACTGGAGAAGTGGAGAACAGGAGAACAGGAGAACAGGAGAACTGGAGAAGTGGGGAACTGGAGAACTAGAAAATTGGAGAACTGGAGAAGTGGGGAACTCGAGAACTGGAGAACTGGAGAACTGGAGAACTGGAGAAGTGCGGAACAGGAAAACAGGAGAACAGGAGAACAGGAGAACTGGAGAACTGGAGAAGTGGGGAACTGGATAACTGCAGAACAGGAAAACTGGAGAACTGGATAAGTGGAGAACAGGAGAACTAGAGAAGTGGGGAACTCGAGAACTGGAGAACTGGAGAAGTGGGGAACAGGAGAACTGGAGAAGTGGGGAACAGGAGAACTGGAGAACTGTAGAAGAAGGGAACAGGAGAACTGGAGAACTGGAGAACTGGAGAAGTGGGGAGCTGGAGAACTGGAGAACTGGAGAACTGGAGAAGTGGGGAACAGGAGAACTGGAGAACCGGAGAAGTGGGGAACTGGAGAACTGGAAAATTGGAGAACTGGAGAAGTGGGGAACTCGAGAACTGGAGAACTGGAGAACTGGAGAACTGGAGAAGTGCGGAACAGGAAAACAGGAGAACAGGAGAACAGGAGAACTGGAGAACTGGAGAAGTGGGGAACAGGAGAACTGGAGAACAGAAGAACCGGAAAACTGGAGAACTGGAGAACTGGAGAAGTGGGGAACTGGATAACTGCAGAACAGGAAAACTGGAGAACTGGAGAAGTGGAGAACAGGAGAACTAGAGAAGTGGGGAACTCGAGAACTGGAGAACTGGAGAAGTGGGGAACAGGAGAACTGGAGAACTGGAGAATTGGAGAACTGGAGAAATGGCGAACTGGAGAACTGGAAAATTGGAGAACTGGAGAACTGGAGAAGTGGGGAACTCGAGAACTGGAGAACTGGAGAAGTGGGGAACAGGAGAACTGGAGAACTGGAGAACTGGAGAAGTGGAGAACTGGAGAACAGGAGAACAGGAGAACAGGAGAACTGGAGAACTGGAGAAGTGGGGAACAGGAGAACTGGAGAACTGGAGAAGTGGGGAACAGGAGAACTGGAGAAGTGGGGAACAGGAGAACTGGAGAACTGTAGAAGAAGGGAACAGGAGAACTGGAGAACTGGAGAACTGGAGAAGTGGGGAACAGGAGAACTGAAGAACTGGAGAAGTGGGGAACAGTAGAACTGGAGAACTGGAGAACTGGAGAACTGGGGAACTGGATAAGTGGAGAACAGTAGAACTGGGGAACAGGAGAACTGGAGAAGTGGGGAACTGGAGAACTGGAGAATTGGAGAACTGGAGAACTGGAGAAATGGAGAACTGGAGAACTGGAGAAGTGGGGAACAGGAGAACTGGAGAACTGGAGAACTGGAGAACTGGAGAACTGGAGAACCGGAGAATTGGGGAAGAGGAGAACTGGAGAACTGGAGAACTGGAGAACTGGAGAATTGGAGAACTGGGGAACTGGAGAAGTGGAGAAAAGGAGAGCTGGAGAACTGGAGAAGTGGGGAACTGGATAACTGGAGAACAGGAGAGCTGGAGAACTGGAGAAGTGGAGAACAGGAGAACTAGAGAACTGGAGAACAGGAGAACTGGTGAACTGGAGAACTGGAGAACTGGAGAAGTGGGGAACTGGAGAAGTGGAGAACAGGAGAACAGGAGAACTGGAGAAGTGGGGAACAGGAGAATTGGAGAACTGGAGAACTGGAGAACAGGAGAACCGGAGAAAAGGAGAAGAGGAGAACTGGAGAACTTGAGAACTGGGAAACTGGAGAAGTGGAGAACAGTAGAAGAGGATAACTGGAGGACAGGAGAACTGGAGAAGTGGGGAACTGGAGAACTGGAGAACAGGAGAACCGGAGAACTGGAGAAGTGGGGAGCGGGAGAACTGGAGAACTGGAGAATTGGAGAAGTGGGGAACAGGAGAACTGGAGAACTGGAGAAGTGGGGAACTGGATAACTGGAGAACAGGAGAGTTGGAGAACTGGAGAAGTGGAGAACAGGAGAACTAGAGAACTGGAGAACAGGAGAACTGGTGAACTGGAGAACTGGAGAACTGGAGAAGTGGGGAACTGGAGAAGTGGAGAACAGGAGAACAGGAGAACTGGAGAAGTGGGGAACTGGAGAACTGGAAAATTGGAAAACAGGAGAACTGGAGAAAAGGAGAACAGGAGAACTGGAGAAGTGGGGAACTGGAGATCTGGAGAACTGGAGAACCGGAGAACTGGAGAAGTGGGGAGCTGGAGAACTGGAGAACTGGAGAACTGGAGAAGTGGGGAACAGGAGAACTGGAGAACTGGAGAACTGGAGAACAGGAGAACCGGAGAACCGGAGAACCGGAGAACTGGAGAACTGGAGAAGTGGGGAACTGGAGAACTGGAGAATATGAGAACTGGAGAACTGGAGAAGTGGAGAACAGGAGAACTAGAGAACTGGAGAACTGGAGAACTGGAGAACTGGAGAAGTGGGGAACAGGAGAACAGGAGAACTGGAGAACTTGAGAACTGGGAAACTGGAGAAGTGGAGAACAGTAGAACTGGAGAACTGGAGAACAGGAGAACTGGAGAAGTGGGGAACTGGAGAACTGGAGAACAGGAGAAGCAGAGAACTGGAGAAGTGGGGAGCGGGAGAACTGGAGAACTTGAGAACTGGAGAAGTGGGGAACAGGAGAACTGGAGAACTGGAGAACTGGAGAACAGGAGAACCGGAGAACCGGAGAACTGGAGAACTGGAGAAGTGCGGAACAGGAAAACAAGAGAACAGGAGAACAGGAGAATTGGAGAACTGGAGAAGTGGGGAACAGGAGAACTGGAGAACAGGAGAACCGGAGAACCGGAGAACTGGAGAACTGGAGAAGTGGGGAACTGGATAAATGGAGAACAGGAGAACTGGAGAACTGGAGAAGTGGAGAACAGGAGAACTATAGAACTGGAGAACAGGAGAACTGGAGAACTGGAGAACTGGAGAACTCGAGAATTGGAGAAGTGGTGAACAGGGGAACTGGAGAAGTGGGGAACAAGTGAAGTGGAGAACTGGAGAACTGGAGAACGGGAGAAGTGAGGAACAGGAGAACAGGAGAACTGGAGAACTGGAGAACGGGAGAACTGAAGAACAGGAGAAAATGAGAATTGGAGAAATGATGCACTGGAGAACAGGAGAACTGGAGAAGTGGGGAAGCAGGAGAATTGGAGAAGTGGGGAACAGTAGAACTGGAGAACTGGAGAAGTGGGGAATAGGAGAACTGGAGAATTGGAGAACTGGAGAAGTGGAGAATTGGAGAACAGGAGAAGTGGGGAAGAGGAGAACTGGAGAACTGGAGAAGTGGGGAACTGAAGAACTTGAGAAGTGGGGAACAGGAGAACTGGAGAAGTGGGGAACAGGAGAACTGGAGAAGTGGGGAACAGGAGAACTGGAGAACTGGAGAACGGGAGAACTGAAGAACAGGAGAAAATGAGAATTGGAGAAATGATGCACTGGAGAACAGGAGAACTGAAGAAGTGGTGAAGCAGGAGAATTGGAGAAGTGGGGAACAGTAGAACTGGAGAACTGGAGAAGTGGGGAACAGGAGAACTGGAGAATTGGAGAACTGGAGAAGTGAGTAACAGGAGAACTGGAGAAGTGGGAAACAGGAGAACAGGAGAACTGGAGAAGTGGGGAACTGGATAACTGGAGAACAGGAGAACTGGAGAACTGGAGTAGTGGAGAACAGGAGAACGAGAGAAATGGATAACAGGAGAACTGGTGAACTGGAGAACAGGAGAACTGGAGAAGTGGGGAACAGGAGAACTGGAGAATTGGAGAATTGGAGAAGTGGGGAACTGGAGAACTGGAGAATTGGAGAAGTGGGGAACTGGAGAACTGGAGAACTAGAGAAGTGGACAAGTGGGGAATTGGAGAACAGGCGACTGGAGAAGTGGGGAACAGGAGAACTGGAGAACTGGAAAAGTGGGGAGCTGGAGAACTGGAGAATTGGAGAACTGGAGAACTGGAGAAGTGGGGAACAGGAGAACTGGAGAACTGGTGAACAGGAGAACCAGAGAACCGGAGAACTGGAGAAGTGGGGAAAAGGAGAAGTGGAGAACTGGAGAAGTGGTGAACTAGAGAACTGGGGAACTGGAGAACTGGAGAACAGTGGAAGCAGAGAACTGGAGAACTGGAGAATTGGAGAACCGGAGAAAAGGAGAACAGGAGAACTGGAGAAGTGGGGAACTGGAGAACTGGAGAACTGGAGAACTGGAGAAGTGGGGAGCAGGAGAACTGGAGAACAGGAGAACTGGAGAACTGGAGAAGTGGAGAACAGGAGAAACGGAGAACCGGAGAACTGGAGAACTGGAGAACTGGAGAACTGGAGAACAGGAGAACTGGATAACTGGAGAAGTGGGGAACAGGAGAACCGGAGAACTGGAGAACTGGAGAACTAGAGAACTGGAGAACTGGAGAACTGGAGAACAGGAGAACTGGAGAACTGGTGAAGTGGGGATCTGGAGAACGGGAAAATTGGAGAACTGGAGAACTGGAGAAGTGGGGAACTCGAGAACTGGAGAACTGGAGAAGTGGAGAACAGGAGAACTGGAGAACTGGAGAACTGGAGAAGTGCGGAACAGGAAAACAGGAGAACAGGAGAACAGGAGAACTGGAGAACTGGAGAACTGGAGTAGTGGGGAACAGGAGAACTGGAGAACATGAGAACCGGAGACCCAGAGAACTGGAGAACTGGAGAATGGGGAACTGGATAACTGGAGAACAGGAGAACTGGAGAACTGGAGAAGTGGCGAACAGGAGAACGAGAGAAATGGAGAACAGGAGAACTGGTGAACTGGAGAACTGGAGAAGTGGAGAAGTGGGGAACAGGAGAACTGGAGAACCGGAGAAGTGGGGAACAGGAGAACTGGAGAACTGGAGAACTGGAAAACTGGAGAATTGGAGAACTGGGGAAATGGAGAAGTGGAGAACAGGAGAACAGGAGAACTGGAGAAGTGGGGAACTGGAGAACTGGAAAATTGGAAAACAGGAGAAGTGGGGAACAGGAGAACTGGAGAACTGGAGAACAGGAGAACCGGAGAACCGGAGAACTGGAGAACTTGAGAAGTGAGGAACTGGAGAACTGGAGAATAGGAGAACTGGAGAACTGGAGAAGTGGAGAACAGGAGAACTAGAGAACTGGAGAACTGGAGAACTGGAGAACTGGAGAAGTGGGGAACAGGAGAACTGGAGAACTGGAGAACTTGAGAACTGGGGAACTGGAGAAGTGGAGAACAGTAGAACTGGAGAACTGGAGAACAGGAGAACTGGAGAAGTGGGGAACTGGAGAACTGGAGAACAGGAGAACCGGAGAACTGGAGAAGTGGGGAGCTGGAGAAATGGAGAACTGGAGAACTGGAGAAGTGGGGAACAGGAGAACTGGAGAACTTGAGAACTGGAGCACAGGAGAACCGGAGAACCGGAGAACTGGAGAACTGGAGAAGTGCGGAACAGGAAAACAGGAGAACAGGAGAACAGGAGAACTGGAGAACTGGAGAAGTGGGGAACAGGAGAACTGGAGAACAGGAGAACTGGAGAACCGGAGAACTGGAGAACTGGAGAAGTGGGTAACAGGAGAACTGGAGAACCGGAGAAGTGGGGAACAGGAGAACTGGAGAACTGGAGACCTGGAGAACTGGACAATTGGAGAACTGGGGAACTGGAGAAGTGGAGAACAGGAGAACAGGAGAACTGGAGAAGTGGGGAACTGGAGAACTGGAAAATTGGAAAACAGGAGAACTGGAGAAGTGGGGAACAGGAGAACTGGAGAACTGGAGAACTGGTGAACAGGAGAACAGGAGAAAAGGAGAACTGGAGAACTGTTGAAGAGGGGAACTGGAGATCTGGAGAACTGGAGAAGTGGGGAACTGGAGAACTGGAAAATTGGAGTATTGGAGAACTGGAGAAGTGGGGAACTCGAGAAATGAAGAACTGGAGAAGTGGGGAACAGGAGAACTGGAGAACTGGAGAAATGGAGAAGTGCGGAACAGGAAAAGAGGAGAACAGGAGAACAGGAGAACTGGAGAACTTGAGAAGTGGGGAACAGGAGAACTGGAGAACATGAGAACCGGAGAACCAGAGAACTGGAGAACTGGAGAAGTGGGGAACTGGATAACTGGAGAACAGGAGAGCTGGAGAATTGGAGAAGTGGAGAACAGGAGAACTAGAGAACTGGAGAACAGGAGAACTGGTGAACTGGAGAACTGGAGAACTGGAGAAGTGGGGAACTGGAGAAGTGGAGAACAGGAGAACAGGAGAACTGGAGAAGTGGGGAACTGGAGAACTGGAAAATTGGAAAACAGGAGAACTGGAGAAGTGGGGAACAGGAGAATTGGAGAACTGGAGAACTGGAGAACAGGAGAACCGGAGAAAAGGAGAACAGGAGAACTGGAGAAGTGGGGAACTGGAGATCTGGAGAACTGGAGAACCGGAGAACTGGAGAAGTGGGGAGCTGGAGAACTGGAGAACTGGAGAACTGGAGAAGTGGGGAACAGGAGAACTGGAGAACTGGAGAACTGGAGAACAGGAGAACCGGAGAACCGGAGAACCGGAGAACTGGAGAACTGGAGAAGTGGGGAACTGGAGAACTGGGAATATGAGAACTGGAGAACTGGAGAAGTGGAGAACAGGAGAAATAGAGAACTGGAGAACTGGAGAACTGGAGAACTGGAGAAGTGGGGAACAGGAGAACAGGAGAACTGGAGAACTTGAGAACTGGGAAACTGGAGAAGTGGAGAACAGTAGAACTGGAGAACTGGAGAACAGGAGAACTGGAGAAGTGGGGAACTGGAGAACTGGAGAACAGGAGAACCGGAGAACTGGAGAAGTGGGGAGCGGGAGAACTGGAGAACTGGAGAACTGGAGAAGTGGGGAACAGGAGAACTGGAGAACTGGAGAAGTGGGGAACTGGAGAACTGGAGAATATGAGAACTGGAGAACTGGAGAAGTGGAGAACAGGAGAAATAGAGAACTGGAGAACTGGAGAACTGGAGAACTGGAGACGTGGGGAACAGGAGAACAGGAGAACTGGAGAACTTGAGAACTGGGAAACTGGAGAAGTGGAGAACAGTAGAACTGGAGAACTGGAGAACAGGAGAACTGGAGAAGTGGGGAACTGGAGAACTGGAGAACAGGAGAACCGGAGAACTGGAGAAGTGGGGAGCGGGAGAACTGGAGAACTGGAGAACTGGAGAAGTGGGGAACAGGAGAACTGGAGAACTGGAGAACTGGAGAACAGGAGAACCGGAGAACCGGAGAACTGGAGAACTGGAGAAGTGCGGAACAGGAAAACAGGAGAACAGGAGAACAGGAGAACTGGAGAACTGGAGAAGTGGGGAACAGGAGAACTGGAGAACAGGAGAACCGGAGAACCGGAGAACTGGAGAACTGGAGAAGTGGGGAACTGGATAACTGGAGAACAGGAGAACTGGAGAACTGGAGAAGTGGAGAACAGGAGAACTAGAGAACTGGAGAACAGGAGAACTGGAGAACTGGAGAACTGGAGAACTGGAGAATTGGAGAAGTGGTGAACAGGGGAACTGGAGAAGTGGGGAACAAGTGAAGTGGAGAACTGGGGAACTGGAGAACGGGAGAAGTGAGGAACAGGAGAACAGGAGAACTGGAGAACTGGAGAACTGGAGAACGGGAGAACTGAAGAACAGGAGAAAATGAGAATTGGAGAAATGATGCACTGGCGAACAGGAGAACTGGAGAAGTGGGGAAGCAGGAGAATTGGAGAAGTGGGGAAGAGTAGAACTGGAGAACTGGAGAAGTGGGGAACAGGAGAACTGGAGAATTGGAGAACTGGAGAAGTGGAGAATTGGAGAACAGGAGAAGTGGGGAAGAGGAGAACTGGAGAACTGGAGAAGTGGGGAACTGAAGAACTTGAGAAGTGGGGAACAGGAGAACTGGAGAAGTGGGGAACAGGAGAACTGGAGAAGTGGGGAACAGGAGAACTGGAGAACTGGAGAACGGGAGAACTGAAGAACAGGAGAAAATGAGAATTGGAGAAATGATGCACTGGAGAACAGGAGAACTGAAGAAGTGGTGAAGCAGGAGAATTGGAGAAGTGGGGAACAGTAGAACTGGAGAACTGGAGAAGTGGGGAACAGGGGAACTGGAGAATTGGAGAACTGGAGAAGTGAGTAACAGGAGAACTGGAGAAGTGGGAAACAGGAGAACAGGAGAACTGGAGAAGTGGGAAACAGGAGAACTGGAGAAGTGAGGAACTGGATAACTGGAAAACTGGAGAAGTCGGGAACAGAAGAACTGGCGAACTGGAGAAGTGGGGAAGAGGAGAACAGGAGTAGTAGGAAACAGGAGAACTGGACAACTGGAGAAGTGGGGAACAGGAGAACTGGAGAATTGGAGAACTGGAGAAGTGGGGAACTGGAGAACTGGAGAATTGGAGAAGTGGGGAACTGGAGAACTGGAGAACTAGAGAAGTGGACAAGTGGGGAATTGGAGAACAGGAGAACTGGAGAAGTGGGGAACAGGAGAACTGGAGAACTGGAGAAGTGGGGAGCTGGAGAACTGGAGAATTGGAGAACTGGAGAACTGGAGAAGTGGGGAACAGGAGAACTGGAGAACTGGAGAACAGGAGAACCAGAGAACCGGAGAACTGGAGAAGTGGGGAACAGGAGAAGTGGAGAACTGGAGAAGTGGTGAACTAGAGAACTGGGAACTGGAGAACTGGAGAACAGTGGAAGCAGAGAACTGGAGAACTGGAGAATTGGAGAACCGGAGAAAAGGAGAACAGGAGAACTGGAGAAGTGGGGAACTGGAGAACTGGAGAACTGGAGAACTGGAGAAGTGGGGAGCTGGTGAACTGGAGAACAGGAGAACTGGAGAACAAGAGAACTGGAGAACAGGAGAACTGGTGAACTGGAGAACTGGAGAACTGGAGAAGTGGGGAACAGGAGAACTGGAGAACCAGAGAAGTGGGGAACAGGAGAACTGGAGAACTGGAGAACTGGAGAATTGGAGAACTGGGGAACTGGAGAAGTGGAGAACAGGAGAACAGGAGAACTGGAGAAGTGGGGAACTGGAGAACTGGAAAATTGGAAAACAGGAGAACTGGAGAAGTGGGGAACAGGAGAACTGGAGAACTGGAGAACAGGAGAACCGGAGAAAAGGAGAACAGGAGAACTGGAGACGTGGGAACTGCAGATCTGGAGAACTGGAGAACCGGAGAACTGGAGAAGTGGGGAGCTGGAGAACTGGAGAACAGGAGAACTGGAGAAGTGGGGAACAGGAGAACTGGAGAACTGGAGAAACGGAGAACAGGAGAACCGGAGAACCGGAGAACCGGAGAACTGGAGAACTGGAGAAGTGGGGAACTGGAGAACTGGAGAATAGGAGAACTGGAGAACTGGAGAAGTGGAGAACAGGAGAACGAGAGAACTGGAGAACTGGAGAACTGGAGAACTGGAGAAGTGGGGAACAGGAGAACAGGAGAACTGGAGAACTTGAGAACTGGGAAACTGGAGAAGTGGAGAACAGTAGAACTGGAGAACTGGAGAACAGGAGAACTGGAGAATTGGAGAACTGGAGAAGTGGGGAACAGGAGAACAGGAGAACTGGAGAAGTGAGTAACAGGAGAACTGGAGAAGTGGGAAACAGGAGAACAGGAGAACTGGAGAAGTGGGGAACAGGAGAACTGGAGAAGTGAGGAACTGGATAACTGGAAAACTGGAGAAGTCGGGAACAGAAGAACTTGCGAACTGGAGAAGTGGGGAAGAGGAGAACAGGAGAAGTAGGAAACAGGAGAACTGGACAAGTGGAGAAGTGGGGAACAGGAGAACTGGAGAATTGGAGAACTGGAGAAGTGGGGAACTGGAGAACTGGAGAATTGGAGAAGTGGGGAACTGGAGAACTGGAGAACTAGAGAAGTGGACAAGTGGGGAATTGGAGAACAGGAGAACTGGAGAAGTGGGGAACAGGAGAACTGGAGAACTGGAGAAGTGGGGAACTAGAGAACTGGGGAACTGGAGAACTGGAGAACAGTGGAAGCAGAGAACTGGAGAACTGGAGAACAGTGGAAGCAGAGAACTGGGGAACTGGAGAACTAGAGAACCGGAGAAAAGGAGAACAGGAGAACTGGAGAAGTGAGGAACTGGAGAACTGGAGAACTGGTGAACAGGAGAACTGGAGAAGTGGAGAACCGGAGTACTGGAGAACTGGGGAAGAGGAGAACTGGAGAAGTGGGGAACAGGAGAACTGGAGAAGTGGGGAACGGGAGAACTAGAGAACTGGAGAACAGGAGAACTGGAGAACAGGAGAACTGGAGAAGAGGGGAACAGGAGAACTGGAGAAGTGGGGAACAGGAGAACTGGAGAAGTGCGGAACAGGACAACTGGAGAAGTGGAGAACTGGAGAACTGGAGAACTGGAGAAGTGGGGAACACGAGAATTGTAGAAGTGGGGAACAGGAAAACTGGAGAAGTGGGGAACAGGAGAACTGGAGAACTGGAGAGCAGGAGAAGTGGGGAAGAGGAGAACAGGAGAACTGGAGAAGTGGGGAACTGGAGAACTGGAGAACTGGAGAAGTGGGGAACAGAAGAACTGGTGAACTGGGGAACTGGAGAACTGGAGAAGTGGGGAACAGGAGAACTGGAGAAGTGGGGAACTGGAGAACAGGAGAAGTGGGGAACAGGAGAACAGGAGAACTGGAGAAGTGGGGAACAGGAGAACTGGAGAATTGGAGAACTGGAGAAGTGGGGAACTGGAGAACAGGAGAAGTGGGGAACAGGAGAACTGGAGAACTGTAGAAATGTGGAATTGGAGAACTTGAGAAGTGGGGAACAGGAGAGCAGGAGAACTGGAGAAGTGGGAAACAGGAGAACTGGTGAAGTGGGGAACAGGAGAACTGGAGAAGTGGGGAACAGGAGAACTGGAGAACTGGAGAACGGGAGAACTGAAGAACAGGAGAAAATGAGAATTGGAGAAATGTTGCACTGGAGAACAGGAGAACTGAAGAAGTGGTGAAGCAGGAGAATTGGAGAAGTGGGGAACAGTAGAACTGGAGAACTGGAGAAGTGGGGAACAGGAGAAATGGAGAATTGGAGAACTGGAGAAGTGGGGAACTGGAGAACAGGCGAAGTGGGGAAGAGCAGAACTGCAGAAGTGGGGAACAGGAGAACTGGAGAAGTGGGGAACAGGAGAACAGGAGAACTGGAGAAGTGAGTAACAGGAGAACTGGAGAAGTGGGAAACAGGAGAACAGGAGAACTGGAGAAGTGGGGAACAGGAGAACTGGAGAAGTGGGGAACAGGAGAATAGAAGAACTGGAGAAGTCGGGAACAGAAGAACTGGCGAACTGGAGAAGTGGGGAAGAGCAGAACTGGAGAAGTGGGAAACAGGAGAACTGGACAAGTGGAGAAGTGGGGAACAGGAGAACTGGAGAATTGGAGAACTGGAGAAGTGGGGAACTGGAGAACTGGAGAATTGGAGAAGTGGGGAACTGGAGAACTGGAGAACTAGAGAAGTGGACAAGTGGGGAATTGGAGAACAGGAGAACTGGAGAAGTGAATAACAGGAGAACTGGAGAACGGGAGAAGTGGGGAACTAGAGAACTGGGGAACTGGAGAACTGGAGAACAGTGGAAGCAGAGAACTGGAGAACTGGAGAACAGTGGAAGCAGAGAACTGGGGAACTGGAGAACTAGAGAACCGGAGAAAAGGAGAACAGGAGAACTGGAGAAGTGAGGAACTGGAGAACTGGAGAACTGATGAACAGGACAACTGGAGAAGTGGAGAACCGGAGTACTGGAGAACTGGGGAAGAGGAGAACTGGAGAAGTGGGGAACAGGAGAACTGGAGAAGTGGGGAACGGGAGAACTAGAGAACTGGAGAACAGGAGAACTGGAGAACAGGAGAACTGGAAAAGAGGGGAACAGGAGAACTGGAGAAGTGGGGAACAGGAGAACTGGAGAAGTGCGGAACAGGACAACTGGAGAAGTGGAGAACTGGAGAACTGGAGAACTGGAGAAGTGGGGAACACGAGAATTGTAGAAGTGGGGAACAGGAAAACTGGAGAAGTGGGGAACAGGAGAACTGGAGAACTGGAGAGCAGGAGAAGTGGGGAAGAGGAGAATAGGAGAACTGGAGAAGTGGGGAACTGGAGAACTGGAGAACTGGAGAAGTGGGGAACAGAAGAACTGGCGAACTGGGGAACTGGAGAACTGGAGAAGTGGGGAACAGGAGAACTGGAGAAGTGGGGAACTGGAGAACAGGAGAAGTGGGGAACAGGAGAACAGGAGAACTGGAGAAGTGGGGAACAGGAGAACTGGAGAATTGGAGAACTTGAGAAATGGGGAACAGGAGAGCAGGAGAACTGGAGAAGTGGGAAACAGGAGAACTGGTGAAGTGGGGAACAGGAGAACTGGAGAAGTGGGGAACAGGAGAACTGGAGAACTGGAGAACGGGAGAACTGAAGAACAGGAGAAAATGAGAATTGGAGAAATGTTGCACTGGAGAACAGGAGAACTGAAGAAGTGGTGAAGCAGAAGAATTGGAGAAGTGGGGAACAGTAGAACTGGAGAACTGGAGAAGTGGGGAACAGGAGAAATGGAGAATTGGAGAACTGGAGAAGTGGGGAACTGGAGAACAGGCGAAGTGGGGAAGAGCAGAACTGCAGAAGTGGGGAACAGGAGAACTGGAGAAGTGGGGAACAGGAGAACAGGAGAACTGGAGAAGTGAGTAACAGGAGAACTGGAGAAGTGGGAAACAGGAGAACAGGAGAACTGGAGAAGTGGGGAACAGGAGAACTGGAGAAGTGGGGAATAGGAGAATAGAAGAACTGGAGAAGTCGGGAACAGAAGAACTGGCGAACTGGAGAAGTGGGGAAGAGCAGAACTGGAGAAGTGGGAAACAGGAGAACTGGACAAGTGGAGAAGTGGGGAACAGGAGAACTGGAGAATTGGAGAACTGGAGAAGTGGGGAACTGGAGAACTGGAGAATTGGAGAAGTGGGGAACTGGAGAACTGGAGAACTAGAGAAGTGGACAAGTGGGGAATTGGAGAACAGGAGAACTGGAGAAGTGGGGAACAGGAGAACTGGAGAACTGGAGAAGTGGGGAACTAGAGAACTGGGGAACTGGAGAACTGGAGAACAGTGGAAGCAGAGAACTGGAGAACTAGAGAACAGTGGAAGCAGAGAACTGGGGAACTGGAGAACTAGAGAACCGGAGAAAAGGAGAACAGGAGAACTGGAGAAGTGAGGAACTGGAGAACTGGAGAACTGGTGAACAGGAGAACTGGAGAAGTGGAGAACCGGAGTACTGGAGAACTGGGGAAGAGGAGAACTGGAGAAGTGGGGAACAGGAGAACTGGAGAAGTGGGGAACGGGAGAACTAGAGAACTGGAGAACAGGAGAACTGGAGAACAGGAGAACTGGAGAAGAGGGGAACAGGAGAACTGGAGAAGTGGGGAACAGGAGAACTGGAGAAGTGCGGAACAGGACAACTGGAGAAGTGGAGAACTGGAGAACTGGAGAACTGGAGAAGTGGGGAACACGAGAATTGTAGAAGTGGGGAACAGGAAAACTGGAGAAGTGGGGAACAGGAGAACTGGAGAACTGGAGAGCAGGAGAAGTGGGGAAGAGGAGAACAGGAGAACTGGAGAAGTGGGGAACTGGAGAACTGGAGAACTGGAGAAGTGGGGAACAGAAGAACTGGCGAACTGGGGAACTGGAGAACTGGAGAAGTGGGGAACAGGAGAACTGGAGAAGTGGGGAACTGCAGAACAGGAGAAGTGGGGAACAGGAGAACAGGAGAACTGGAGAAGTGGGGAACAGGAGAACTGGAGAATTGGAGAACTGGAGAAGTGGGGAACTGGAGAACAGGAGAAGTGGGGAACAGGAGAACTGGAGAACTGTAGAAATGTGGAATTGGAGAACTTGAGAAGTGGGGAACAGGAGAGCAGGAGAACTGGAGAAGTGGGAAACAGGAGAACTGGTGAAGTGGGGAACAGGAGAACTGGAGAAGTGGGGAACAGGAGAACTGGAGAACTGGAGAACGGGAGAACTGAAGAACAGGAGAAAATGAGAATTGGAGAAATGTTGCACTGGAGAACAGGAGAACTGAAGAAGTGGTGAAGCAGGAGAATTGGAGAAGTGGGGAACAGTAGAACTGGAGAACTGGAGAAGTGGGGAACAGGAGAAATGGAGAATTGGAGAACTGGAGAAGTGGGGAACTGGAGAACAGGCGAAGTGGGGAAGAGCAGAACTGCAGAAGTGGGGAACAGGAGAACTGGAGAAGTGGGGAACAGGAGAACAGGAGAACTGGAGAAGTGAGTAACAGGAGAACTGGAGAAGTGGGAAACAGGAGAACAGGAGAACTGGAGAAGTGGGGAACAGGAGAACTGGAGAAGTGGGGAACAGGAGAATAGAAGAACTGGAGAAGTCGGGAACAGAAGAACTGGCGAACTGGAGAAGTGGGGAAGAGCAGAACTGGAGAAGTGGGAAACAGGAGAACTGGACAAGTGGAGAAGTGGGGAACAGGAGAACTGGAGAATTGGAGAACTGGAGAAGTGGGGAACTGGAGAACTGGAGAATTGGAGAAGTGGGGAACTGGAGAACAGGAGAACTGGAGAAGTGAATAACAGGAGAACTGGAGAACGGAAGAAGTGGGGAACTAGAGAACTGGGGAACTGGAGAACTGGAGAACAGTGGAAGCAGAGAACTGGAGAACTGGAGAACAGTGGAAGCAGAGAACTGGGGAACTGGAGAACTAGAGAACCGGAGAAAAGGAGAACAGGAGAACTGGAGAAGTGAGGAACTGGAGAACTGGAGAACTGGTGAACAGGAGAACTGGAGAAGTGGAGAACCGGAGTACTGGAGAACTGGGGAAGAGGAGAACTGGAGAAGTGGGGAACAGGAGAACTGGAGAAGTGGGGAACGGGAGAACTAGAGAACTGGAGAACAGGAGAACTGGAGAACAGGAGAACTGGAGAAGAGGGGAACAGGAGAACTGGAGAAGTGGGGAACAGGAGAACTGGAGAAGTGCGGAACAGGACAACTGGAGAAGTGGAGAACTGGAGAACTGGAGAACTGGAGAAGTGGGGAACACGAGAATTGTAGAAGTGGGGAACAGGAAAACTGGAGAAGTGGGGAACAGGAGAACTGGAGAACTGGAGAGCAGGAGAAGTGGGGAAGAGGAGAACAGGAGAACTGGAGAAGTGGGGAACTGGAGAACTGGAGAACTGGAGAAGTGGGGAACACGAGAACTGCAGAACTGGAGAAGTGGGGAACTGGAGTCCTGGAGAACTGGAGAAGTGGGGAACAGGAGAACTGGAGAACTGGGGAACAGGAGAACTGGAGAAGTGGGGAACAGCAGAACTGGAGAAGTGGGGAATAGGAGAACTGGAGAACAGGAGAAGTGGGGAACAGGAGAACAGGAGAACTGGAGAAGTGGGGAACTGGAGAACTGGAGAAGTGAGGAACAGGTGAACTGCAGAACTGGAGAACAGGAGAACTGGAGGGCAGGAAAACTGGCGAAGTGGGGAACAGGAGAAGTGGAAACTGGGGAACACGAGAACTGGAGAACTGTAGAACAGGAGAACTGGAGAAGTGGGGTGCAGGTGAAGTGGAGAACTGGAGAACTGGAGAACGGGAGAAGTGAGGAACAGGAGAACAAGAGAACTGGAGAACTGGAGAACGGGAGAACTGAAGAACAGGAGAAAATGAGAATTGGAGAAATGATGCACTGGAGAACAGGAGAACTGAAGAAGTGGTGAAGCAGGAGAATTGGAGAAGTGGGGAACAGTAGAACTTGAGAACTGGAGAAGTGGGGAACCGGAGAACTGGAGAATTGGAGAACTGGAGAAGTGGGGCACTGGAGAACAGGAGAAGTGGGGAATAGCAGAACTACAGAAGCGGGGAACAGGAGAACTGGAGAAGTGGGGAACAGGAGAACAGAAGAACTGGAGAAGCCGGGAACAGAAGAACTGGCGAACTGGAGAAGTGGGGAAGAGGAGAACTGGAGAAGTGGGAATCAGGAGAACTGGACAAGTGGAGAAGTGGGGAACAGGAGAACTGGAGAATTGGAGAACTGGAGAAGTGGGGAACTGGAGAACTGGAGAATTGGAGAAGTGGGGAACTGGAGAACTGGAGAACTAGAGAAGTGGACAAGTGGGGAATTGGAGAACAGGAGAACTGGAGAAGTGGGGAACAGGAGAACTGGAGAAGTGGGGAACAGGAGAACTGGAGAACTGGAGAACGGGAGAACTGAAGAACAGGAGAAAATGAGAATTGGAGAAATGTTGCACTGGAGAACAGGAGAACTGAAGAAGTGGTGAAGCAGGAGAATTGGAGAAGTGGGGAAGAGTAGAACTGGAGAACTGGAGAAGTGGGGAACCGGAGAACAGGAGAATTGGAGAACTGGAGAAGTGGGGAACTGGAGAACAGGAGAAGTGGGGAAGAGCAGAACTGCAGAAGTGGGGAACAGGAGAACTGGAGAAGTGGGGAACAGGAGAACAGGAGAACTGGAGAAGTGAGAAACAGGAGAACTGGAGAAGTGGGAAACAGGAGAACAGGAGAACTGGAGAAGTGGGGAACAGTAGAACTGGAGAAGTGGGGAACAGGAGAACAGAAGAACTGGAGAAGTCGGGAACAGAAGAACTGGCGAACTGGAGAAGTGGGGAAGAGGAGAACTGGAGAAGTGGGAAACAGGAGAACTGGACAAGTGGAGAAGTGGGGAACAGGAGAACTGGAGAATTGGAGAACTGGAAAAGTGGGGAACTGGAGAACTGGAGAATTGGAGAAGTGGGGAACTGGAGAACTGGAGAACTAGAGAAGTGGACAAGTGGGGAATTGGAGAACAGGAGAACTGGAGAAGTGGGGAACTGGAGAACTGGAGAAGTGGGAAAGAGGAGAACTGGACAAGTGGAGAAGTGGGGAACAGGAGAACTGGAGAATTGGAGAACTGGAGAAGTGGGGAACTGGAGAACTGGAGAATTGGAGAAGTGGGGAACTGGAGAACTGGAGAACTGGAGAACTTGAGAACTGAAGAACAGGAGAAAATGAGAATTGGAGAAATGATGCACTGAAGAACAAGAGAACTGAAGAGGTGGTGAAGCAGGAGAATTGGAGAAGTGGGGAACAGTAGAACTGGAGAACTGGAGAAGTGGGGAACAGGAGAACTGGAGAATTGGAGAACTGGAGAAGTGGGGAACTGGAGAACAGGAGAAGTTGGGAATAGCAGAACTGCAGAAGTGGGGAACAGTAGAACTGGAGAACTGGAGAAGTGGGGAACAGGAGAACTGGAGATTTGGAGAACTGGAGAAGTGGGGAACTGGAGAACTGGAGAATTGGAGAAGTGGGGAACTGGAGAACTGGAGAACGAGAGAAGTGGACAAGTGGGGAATTGGAGAACAGGAGAACTGGAGAAGTGGGGAACAGGAGAACTGGAGAACTGGAGAAGTGGGGAACTAGAGAACTGGGGAACTGGAAAAACTGGAGAACAGTGGAAGCAGAGAACTGGAGAACTGGAGAACAGGAGAACCGGAGAAAAGGAGAACATGAGAACTGGAGAAGTGGGGAACTGGAGAACTGGAGAACTGGAGAACTGGAGAAGTGGAGAAGTGGGGAGCTGGAGAACTGGAGAAGTGGGGAACAGGAGAACTGGAGAAGTGCGGAACAGGAGAACTGGAGAAGTGGAGAAGTGGAGAACTGGAGAACTGGAGAAGTGGGGAACACGAGAATTGTAGAAGTGGGGAACAGGAAAACTGGAGAAGTGGGGAACAGGAGAACTGGAGAACTGGAGATCAGTAGAAGTGGGGAAGAGGAGAACAGGAGAACTTGAGAAGTGGGGAACTGGAGAACTGGAGAACTGTAGAAGTGGGGAACAGGAGAACTGGCGAACTGGGGAACTGGAGAACTGGAGAAGTGGGAAACAGGAGAACTGGAGAAGTGGGGAACTGGAGAACAGGAGAAGTGGGGAAGAGGAGAACAGGAGAACTGGAGAAGTGGGGAACAGGAGAACTGGAAAAGAGGGGAACTGGAGAACTGGAGAAGTGGGTAACAGGAGAACTGGAGAACTGGGGAACTGGGGAACTGGGGAACAGGAGAACTGGAGAACTGTAGAAGAAGGGAAGAGGAGAACTGGAGAAGTGAGGAACAGGAGAACTGGAGAAGTGGAGAACTGGAGAAGTGGAGAACTGGAGAAGTGGGGAACACGAGAATTGTAGAAGTGGGGAACAGGAAAACTGGAGAAGTGCGGAACAGGAGAACTGGAGAACTGGAGATCAGGAGAAGTGGGGAAGAGGAGAGCAGGAGAACTTGATAAGTGGGGAACTGGAGAACCGGAGAACTGTAGAAGTGGGGAACAGGAGAACTGGCGAACTGGGGAACTGGAGAACTGGAGAAGTGGGGAACAGGAGAACTGGAGAAGTGGGGAACTGGAGAACAGGAGAAGTGGGGAACAGGAGAACAGGAGAACTGGAGAAGTGGGGAACAGGAGAACTGGAAAAGAGGGGAACTGGAGAACTGGAGAAGTGGGGAACAGGAGAACTGGAGAACTGGGGAACTGGGGAACTGGGGAACAGGAGAACTGGAGAATTGTAGAAGAAGGGAAGAGGAGAACTGGAGAAGTGAGGAACAGGAGAACTGGAGAAGTGGGAAACAGGAGAACAGGAGAACTGCAGAAGTGGGGAACAGGAGAACTGGAGAAGTGGGGAACAGGAGAACAAATGAACTAGAGAAGTCGGGAACAGAAGAACTGGCGAACTGGAGAAGTGGGGAGGAGGAGAACTGGAGACGTGGGTAACAGGAGAACTGGACAAGTGGAGAAGTGGGGAACAGGAGAACTGGAGAATTGGAGAACTGGAGAAGTGGGGAACTGGAGAACTGGAGAATTGGAGAAGTGGGGAACTGGAGTACTGGAGAACGAGAGAAGTGGACAAGTGGGGAATTGGAGAACAGGGGAACTGGAGAACTGGAGAAGTGGAGAAGTGGGGAGCTGGAGAACTGGAGAACTGGAGAACTGGAGAACAGAGAACCGGAGAAGTGGGGAACAGGAGAACTGGAGAACTGGAGAACTGGTGAAGTGTGGAACAGGAAAACAGGAGAACAGGAGAACAGGAGAACTGGAGAACTGGAGAACAGGAGAACTGGAGAAGTGGGGAAAAGGTGAAGTGGAGAACTGGAGAACTGGAGAACGGGAGAAGTGAGGAACAGAACAGGAGAACTGGAGAACTGGAGAACAGGAGAACTGAAGAACAGGAGAAAATGAGAATTGGAGAAATGATGTACTGGAGAACAGGAGAACTGGAGAAGTGGGGAAGCAGGAGAATTGGAGAAGTGGGGCACAGTAGAACTGGAGAACTGGAGAAGTGGGGAACAGGAGAACTGGAGAAGTGTGGAACAGGAGAACTGGAGAAGTGGAGAACTGGAGAACTGGAGAACTAGAGAAGTGGGGAACACGAGAATTGTAGAAGTGGGGAACAGGAAAACTGGAGAAGTGGGGAACAGGAGAACTGGAGAACTGGAGATCAGGAGAAGTGGGGAAGAGGAGAACAGGAGAACTGGAGAAGTGGGGAACTGGAGAACTGGAGAACTGTAGAAGTGGGGAACAGGAGAACTGGCGAACTGGGGAACTGGAGAACTGGAGAAGTGGGGAACAGGAGAACTGGAGAAGTGGGGAACTGGAGAACAGGAGATGTGGGGAACAGGAGAACAGGAGAACTGGAGAAGTGGGGAACAGGAGAACTGGAAAAGAGGGGAACTGGAGAACTGGAGAAGTGGGGAACAGGAGAACTGGAGAACTGGGGAACTGGGGAACTGGGGAACAGGAGAACTGGAGAACTGTAGAAGAAGGGAAGAGGAGAACTGGAGAAGTGAGGAACAGGAGAACTGGAGAAGTGGGAAACAGGAGAACAGGAGAACTGGAGAAGTGGGGAACAGGAGAACTGGAGAAGTGGGGAACAGGAGAACAAAAGAACTGGAGAAGTCGGGAACAGAAGAACTGGCGAACTGGAGAAGTGGGGAGGAGGAGAACTGGAGAAGTGGGAAACAGGAGAACTGGACAAGTGGAGAAGTGGGGAACAGGATAACTGGAGAATTGGAGAATTGGAGAAGTGGTGAACTGGAGAACTGGAGAATTGGAGAAGTGGGGAACTGGAGAACTGGAGAACGAGAGAAGTGGACAAGTGGGGAATTGGAGAACAGGAGAACTGGAGAACTGGAGAAGTGGAGAAGTGGGGAGCTGGAGAACTGGAGAACTGGAGAACTGGAGAACAGGAGAACCGGAGAAGTGGGGAACAGGAGAACTGGAGAACTGGAGAACTGGTGAAGTGTGGAACAGGAAAACAGGAGAAGAGGAGAACAGGAGAACTGGAGAACTGGAGAACAGGAGAACTGGAGAAGTGGTGAAAAGGTGAAGTGGAGAACTGGAGAACTGGAGAACGGGAGAAGTGAGGAACAGAACAGGAGAACTGGAGAACTGGAGAACAGGAGAACTGAAGAACAGGAGAAAATGAGAATTGGAGAAATGATGTACTGGAGAACAGGAGAACTGGAGAAGTGGGGAAGCAGGAGAATTGGAGAAGTGGGGCACAGTAGAACTGGAGAACTGGAGAAGTGGGGAACAGGAGAACTGGAGAATTGGAGAACTGGAGAAGTGGGGAACTGGAGAACAGGAGAAGTGGGGAACAGGAGAACTGGAGAACTGTAGAAATGTGGAATTGGTGAACTTGAGAAGTGGGGAACAGGAGAGCAGGAGAACTGGAGAAGTGGGAAACAGGAGAACTGGTGAAGTGGGGTACAGGAGAACTGGAGAAGTGGGGAACAGGAGAACTGGAGAACTGGAAAACGGGAGAACTGAAGAACAGGAGAAAATGAGAATTGGTGAAATGTTGCACTGGAGAACAGGAGAACTGAAGAAGTGGTGAAGCAGGAGAATTGGAGAAGTGGGGAACAGTAGAACTGGAGAACTGGAGAAGTGGGGAACAGGAGAAATGGAGAATTGGAGAACTGGAGAAGTGGGGAACTGGAGAACAGGCGAAGTGGGGAAGAGCAGAACTGCAGAAGTGGGGAACAGGAGAACTGGAGAAGTGGGGAACAGGAGAACAGGAGAACTGGAGAAGTGAGTAACAGGAGAACTGGAGAAGTGGGAAACAGGAGAACAGGAGAACTGGAGAAGTGGGGAACAGGAGAACTGGAGAAGTGGGGAACAGGAGAATAGAAGAACTGGAGAAGTCGGGAACAGAAGAACTGGCGAACTGGAGAAGTGGGGAAGAGCAGAACTGGAGAAGTGGGAAACAGGAGAACTGGACAAGTGGAGAAGTGGGGAACAGGAGAACTGGAGAATTGGAGAACTGGAGAAGTGGGGAACTGGAGAACTGGAGAATTGGAGAAGTGGGGAACTGGAGAACTGGAGAACTAGAGAAGTGGACAAGTGGGGAATTGGAGAACAGGAGAACTGGAGAAGTGGGGAACAGGAGAACTGGAGAACTGGAGAAGTGGGGAACTGGAGAACTTGGGAACTGGAGAACTGGAGAACAGTGGAAGCAGAGAACTGGAGAACTGGAGAACAGTGGAAGCAGAGAACTGGGGAACTGGAGAACTGGAGAACCGGTGAAAAGGAGAACAGGAGAACTGGAGAAGTGAGGAACTGGAGAACTGGAGAACTGGTGAACAGGAGAACTGGAGAAGTGGAGAACCGGAGTACTGGAGAACTGGGGAAGTGGAGAACTGGAGAAGTGGGGAACAGGAGAACTGGAGAAGTGGGGAACGGGAGAACTAGAGAACTGGAGAACAGGAGAACTGGAGAACAGGAGAACTGGAGAAGAGGGGAACAGGAGAACTGGAGAAGTGGGGAACAGGAGAACTGGAGAAGTGCGGAACAGGACAACTGGAGAAGTGGAGAACTGGAGAACTGAAGAACTGGAGAAGTGGGGAACACGAGAATTGTAGAAGTGGGGAACAGGAAAACTGGAGAAGTGGGGAACAGGAGACCTGGAGAACTGGAGAGCAGGAGAAGTGGGAAAGAGGAGAACAGGAGAACTGGAGAAGTGGGGAACAGGAGAACTGGAGAAGTGGGGAACTGGAGAACAGGAGAAGTGGGGAACAGGAGAACAGGAGAACTGGAGAAGTGGGGAACAGGAGAACTGGAAAAGAGAGGAACTGGAGAACTGGAGAAGTGGGGAACAGGAGAACTGGAGAACTGGGGAACTGGGGAACTGGGGAACAGGAGAACTGGAGAACTGTAGAAGAAGGGAACAGGAGAACTGGAGAAGTGAGGAACAGGAGAACTGGAGAACTGGAGAAGTGGGGAACACGAGAACTGCAGAACTGGAGAAGTGGGGAACTGGAGTCCTGGAGAACTGGAGAAGTGGGGAACAGGAGAACTGGAGAACTGGGGAACAGGAGAACTGGAGAAGTGGGGAACAGCAGAACTGGAGAAGTGGGGAATAGGAGAACTGGAGAACAGGAGAAGTGGGGAACAGGAGAACAGGAGAACTGGAGAAGTGGGGAACTGGAGAACTGGAGAAGTGGGGAACAGGTGAACTGCAGAACTGGAGAACAGGAGAACTGGAGGACAGGAAAACTGGCGAAGTGGGGAACAGGAGAAGTGGAGAACTGGGGAACACGAGAACTGGAGACCTGGAGAACATGAGAACTGTAGAAGTGGGGAACAGAAGAACTGGAGAACTGGGGAACACGAGAACTGGAGAACTGTAGAACAGGAGAACTGGAGAAGTGGGGTGCAGGTGAAGTGGAGAACTGGAGAACTGGAGAACGGGAGAAGTGAGGAACAGGAGAACAGGAGAACTGGAGAACTGGAGAACGGGAGAACTGAAGAACAGGAGAAAATGAGAATTGGAGAAATGATGCACTGGAGAACAGGGGAACTGGAGAAGTGGGGAAGCAGGAGAATTGGTGAAGTGGGGAACAGTAGAACTGGAGAACTGGAGAAGTGGGGAACAGGAGAACTGGAGAATTGGAGAACTGGTGAAGTGGGGAACTGGAGAACAGGAGAAGTGGGGAACAGGAGAACTGGAGAACTGGAGAAGTGGGGAACTGGAGAACTTGAGAAGTGGGGAACAGGAGAGCAGGAGAACTGGAGAAGTGGGGAACAGGAGAACTGGAGAAGTGGGGAACAGGAGAACTGGAGAACTGGAGAACGGGAGAACTGAAGAACAGGAGAAAATGAGAATTGGAGAAATGATGCACTGGAGAACAGGAGAACTGAAGAAGTGGTGAAGCAGGAGAATTGGAGAAGTTGGGAACTGGAGAAAAGGAGAAGTGGGGAATAGCATAACTACAGAAGTGGGGAACAGGAGAACTGGAGAAGTGGGGAACAGGAGAACAGAAGAACTGGAGAAGCCGGGAACAGAAGAACTGGCGAACTGGAGAAGTGGGGAAGAGGAGAACTGGAGAAGTGGGAATCAGGAGAACTGGACAAGTGGAGAAGTGGGGAACAGGAGAACTGGAGAATTGGAGAACTGGAGAAGTGGGGAACTGGAGAACTGGAGAATTGGAGAACTGGGGAACTGGAGAACTGGAGAACTAGAGAAGTGGACAAGTGGGGAATTGGAGAACAGGAGAACTGGAGAAGTGGGGAACAGGAGAACTGGAGAAATGGGGAACAGGAGAACTGGAGAACTGGAGAACGGGAGAACTGAAGAACAGGAGAAAATGAGAATTGGAAAAATGTTGCACTGGAGAACAGGAGAACTGAAGAAGTGGTGAAGCAGGAGAATTGGAGAAGTGGGGAAGAGTAGAACTGGAGAACTGGAGAAGTGGGGAACCGGAGAACAGGAGAATTGGAGAACTGGAGAAGTGGGGAACTGGAGAACAGGAGAAGTGGGGAAGAGCAGAACTGGAGAAGTGGGGAACAGGAGAACAGGAGAACTGGAGAAGTGAGAAACAGGAGAACTGGAGAAGTGGGAAACAGGAGAACAGGAGAACTGGAGAAGTGGGGAACAGGAGAACTGGAGAAGTGGGGAACAGGAGAACAGAAGAACTGGAGAAGTCGGGAACAGAAGAACTGGCGAACTGGAGAAGTGGGGAAGAGGAGAACTGGAGAAGTGGGAAACAGGAGAACTGGACAAGTGGAGAAGTGGGGAACAGGAGAACTGGAGAATTGGAGAACTGGAGAAGTGGGGAACTGGAGAACTGGAGAATTGGAGAAGTGGGGAACTGGAGAACTGGAGAACTAGAGAAGTGGACAAGTGGGGAATTGGAGAACAGGAGAACTGGAGAAGTGGGGAACAGGAGAACTGGAGAACTGGAGAAGTGGTGAACTAGAGAACTGTGGAACTGGAGAACTGGAGAACAGTGGAAGCAGAGAACTGGAGAACCGGAGAACAGTGGAAGCAGAGAAGTGGGGAACAGGAGAGCAGGAGAACTGGAGAAGTGAGAAACAGGAGAACTGGTGAAGTGGGGAACAGGAGAACTGGAGAAGTGGGGAACAGGAGAACTGGAGAACTGGAGAACGGGAGAACTGAAGAACAGAAGAAATGTTGCACTGGAGAACAGGAGAACTGAAGAAGTGGTGAAGCAGGAGAATTGGAGAAGTGGGGAACAGTAGAACTGGAGAACTGGAGAAGTGGGGAACAGGAGAAATGGAGAATTGGAGAACTGGAGAAGTGGGGAACTGGAGAACAGGAGAAGTGGAGAATAGGAGAACTGTAGAAGTGGGGAACGGGAGAACTGGAGAAGTGGGGAACAGGAGAACAGAAGAACTGGAGAAGTCGGGAACAGAAGAACTGGCGAACTGGAGAAGTGGGGAAGAGGAGAACTGGAGAAGTGGGAAACAGGAGTACTGGACAAGTGGAGAAGTGGGGAACAGGAGAACTGGAGAATTGGAGAACTGGAGAAGTGGGGAACTGGAAAACTGGAGAATTGGAGAAGTGGGGAACTGGAGAACTGGAGAACTAGAGAAGTGGACAAGTGGGGAATTGGAGAACAGGAGAACTGGAGAAGTTGGGAACAGGAGAACTGGAGAAGTGGGGAACAGGAGAACAGAAGAACTGGAGAAGCCGGGAACAGAAGAACTGGCGAACTGGAGAAGTGGGGAAGAGGATAACTGGAGAATTGGAGAAGTGGGGAACTGGAGAACTGGAGAACTAGAGAAGTGGACAAGTTGGGAATTGGAGAACAGGAGAACTGGAGAACTGGAGAAGTGGAGAAGTGGGGAGCTGGAGAACTGGAGAACTGGAGAACTGGAGAACAGGAGAACCGGAGAAGTGGGGAACAGGAGAACTGGAGAACTGGAGAACTGGTGAAGTGTGGAACAGGAAAACAGGAGAACAGGAGAACAGGAGAACTGGAGAACTGGAGAACAGGAGAACTGGAGAAGTGGGGAAAAGGTGAAGTGGAGAACTGGAGAACTGGAGAACGGGAGAAGTGAGGAACAGAACAGGAGAACTGGAGAACTGGAGAACAGGAGAACTGAAGAACAGGAGAAAATGAGAATTGGAGAAATGATGTACTGGAGAACAGAAGAACTGGAGAAGTGGGGAAGCAGGAGAATTGGAGAAGTGGGGCACAGTAGAACTGGAGAACTGGAGAAGTGGGGAACAGGAGAACTGGAGAAGTGCGGAACAGGAGAACTGGAGAAGTGGAGAAATGGAGAACTGGAGAACTGGAGAAGTGGGGAACACGAGAATTGTAGAAGTGGGAAACAGGAAAACTGGAGAAGTGGGGAACAGGAGAACTGGAGAACTGGAGATCAGGAGAAGTGGGGAAGAGGAGAGCAGGAGAACTTGATAAGTGGGGAACTGGAGAACTGGAGAACTGTAGAAGTGGGGAACAGGAGAACTGGCGAACTGGGGAACTGGAGAACTGGAGAAGTGGGGAACAGGAGAACTGGAGAAGTGGGGAACTGGAGAACAGGAGAAGTGGGGAACAGGAGAACAGGAGAACTGGAGAAGTGGGGAACAGGAGAACTGGAAAAGAGGGGAACTGGAGAACTGGAGAAGTGGGGAACAGGAGAACTGGAGAACTGGGGAACTGGGGAACTGGGGAACAGGAGAACTGGAGAATTGTAGAAGAAGGGAAGAGGAGAACTGGAGAAGTGAGGAACAGGAGAACTGGAGAAGTGGGAAACAGGAGAACAGGAGAACTGGAGAAGTGGGGAACAGGAGAACTGGAGAAGTGGGGAACAGGAGAACAAAAGAACTGGAGAAGTCGGGAACAGAAGAACTGGCGAACTGGAGAAGTGGGGAGGAGGAGAACTGGAGACGTGGGAAACAGGAGAACTGGACAAGTGGAGAAGTGGGGAACAGGAGAACTGGAGAATTGGAGAACTGGAGAAGTGGGGAACTGGAGAACTGGAGAATTGGAGAAGTGGGGAACTGGAGTACTGGAGAACGAGAGAAGTGGACAAGTGGGGAATTGGAGAACAGGGGAACTGGAGAACTGGAGAAGTGGAGAAGTGGGGAGCTGGAGAACTGGAGAACTGGAGAACTGGAGAACAGGAGAACCGGAGAAGTGGGGAACAGGAGAACTGGACAACTGGAGAACTGGTGAAGTGTGGAACAGGAAAACAGGAGAACAGGAGAACAGGAGAACTGGAGAACTGGAGAACAGGAGAACTGGAGAAGTGGGGTAAAGGTGAAGTGGAGAACTGGAGAACTGGAGAACGGGAGAAGTGAGGAACAGAACAGGAGAACTGGAGAACTGGAGAACAGGAGAACTGAAGAACAGGAGAAAATGAGAATTGGAGAAATGATGTACTGGAGAACAGGAGAACTGGAGAAGTGGGGAAGCAGGAGGATTGGAGAAGTGGGGCACAGTAGAACTGGAGAACTGGAGAAGTGGGGAACAGGAGAACTGGAGAAGTGCGGAACAGGAGAACTGGAGAAGTGGAGAACTGGAGAACTGGAGAACTGGAGAAGTGGGGAACACGAGAATTGTAGAAGTGGGGAACAGGAAAACTGGAGAAGTGGGGAACAGGAGAACTGGAGAACTGGAGATCAGGAGAAGTGGGGAAGAGGAGAACAGGAGAACTGGTGAAGTGGGGAACTGGAGAACTGGAGAACTGTAGAAGTGGGGAACAGGAGAACTGGCGAACTGGGGAACTGGAGAACTGGAGAAGTGGGGAACAGGAGAACTGGAGAAGTGGGGAACTGGAGAACAGGAGATGTGGGGAACAGGAGAACAGGAGAACTGGAGAAGTGGGGAACAGGAGAACTGGAAAAGAGGGGAACTGGTGAACTGGAGAAGTGGGGAACAGGAGAACTGGAGAACTGGGGAACTGGGGAACTGGGGAACAGGAGAACTGGAGAACTGTAGAAGAAGGGAAGAGGAGAACTGGAGAAGTGAGGAACAGGAGAACTGGAGAAGTGGGAAACAGGAGAACAGGAGAACTGGAGAAGTGGGGAACAGGAGAACTGGAGAAGTGGGGAACAGGAGAACAAAAGAACTGGAGAAGTCGGGAACAGAAGAACTGGCGAACTGGAGAAGTGGGGAGGAGGAGAACTGGAGAAGTGGGAAACAGGAGAACTGGACAAGTGGAGAAGTGGGGAACAGGAGAACTGGAGAATTGGAGAATTGGAGAAGTGGGGAACTGGAGAACTGGAGAATTGGAGAAGTGGGGAACTGGAGAACTGGAGAACGACAGAAGTGGACAAGTGGGGAATTGGAGAACAGGAGAACTGGAGAACTGGAGAAGTGGAGAAGTGGGGAGCTGGAGAACTGGAGAACTGGAGAACTGGAGAACAGGAGAACCGGAGAAGTGGGGAACAGGAGAACTGGAGAACTGGAGAACTGGTGAAGTGTGGAACAGGAAAATAGGAGAAGAGGAGAACAGGAGAACTGGAGAACTGGAGAACAGGAGAACTGGAGAAGTAGTGGAAAGGTGAAGTGGAGAACTGGAGAACTGGAGAACGGGAGAAGTGAGGAACAGAACAGGAGAACTGGAGAACTGGAGAACAGGAGAACTGAAGAACAGGAGAAAATGAGAATTGGAGAAATGATGTACTGGAGAACAGGAGAACTGGAGAAGTGGGGAAGCAGGAGAATTGGAGAAGTGGGGCACAGTAGAACTGGAGAACTGGAGAAGTGGGGAAAAGGAGAACTGGAGAATTGGATAACTGGAGAAGTGGGGAACTGGAGAACAGGAGAAGTGGGGAACAGGAGAACTGGAGAACTGTAGAAATGTGGAATTGGAGAACTTGAGAAGTGGGGAACAGGAGAGCAGGAGAACTGGAGAAGTGGGAAACAGGAGAACTGGTGAAGTGGGGAACAGGAGAACTGGAGAAGTGGGGAACAGGAGAACTGGAGAACTGGAGAACGGGAGAACTGAAGAACAGGAGAAAATGAGAATTGGAGAAATGTTGCACTGGAGAACAGGAGAACTGAAGAAGTGGTGAAGCAGGAGAATTGGAGAAGTGGGGAACAGTAGAACTGGAGAACTGGAGAAGTGGGGAACAGGAGAAATGGAGAATTGGAGAACTGGAGAAGTGGGGAACTGGAGAACAGGCGAAGTGGGGAAGAGCAGAACAGCAGAAGTGGGGAACAGGAGAACTGGAGAAGTGGGGAACAGGAGAACAGGAGAACTGGAGAAGTGAGTAACAGGAGAACTGGAGAAGTTGGAAACAGGAGAACAGGAGAACTGGAGAAGTGGGGAACAGGAGAACTGGAGAAGTGGGGAACAGGAGAATAGAAGAACTGGAGAAGTCGGGAACAGAAGAACTGGCGAACTGGAGAAGTGGGGAAGAGCAGATCTGGAGAAGTGGGAAACAGGAGAACTGGACAAGTGGAGAAGTGGGGAACAGGAGAACTGGAGAATTGGAGAACTGGAGAAGTGGGGAACTGGAGAACTGGAGAATTGGAGAAGTGGGGAACTGGAGAACTGGAGAACTAGAGAAGTGGGCAAGTGGGGAATTGGAGAACAGGAGAACTGGAGAACTGGGGAACAGGAGAACTGGAGAACTGGAGAAGTGGGGAACTAGAGAACTTGGGAACTGGAGAACTGGAGAACAGTGGAAGCAGAGAACTGGAGAACTGGAGAACAGTGGAAGCAGAGAACTGGGGAACTGGAGAACTGGAGAACCGGAGAAAAGGAGAACAGGAGAACTGGAGAAGTGAGGAACTGGAGAACTGGAGAACTGGTGAACAGGAGAACTGGAGAAGTGGAGAACCGGAGTACTGGAGAACTGGGGAAGTGGAGAACTGGAGAAGTGGGGAACAGGAGAACTGGAGAAGTGGGGAACGGGAGAACTAGAGAACTGGAGAACAGGAGAACTGGAGAACAGGAGAACTGGAGAAGAGGGAACAGGACAACTGGAGAAGTGGAGAACTGGAGAACTGGAGAACTGGAGAAGTGGGGAACACGAGAATTGTAGAAGTGGGGAACAGGAAAACTGGAGAAGTGGGGAACAGGAGAACTGGAGAACTGGAGACCAGGAGAAGTGGGGAAGAGGAGAACAGGAGAACTGGAGAAGTGGGGAACAGGAGAACTGGAGAAGTGGGGAACTGGAGAACAGGAGAAGTGGGGAACAGGTGAACTGCAGAACTGGAGAACAGGAGAACTGGAGGACAGGAAAACTGGCGAAGTGGGGAACAGGAGAAGTGGAGAACTGGGGAACACGAGAACTGGAGAACTGGAGAACATGAGAACTGTAGAAGTGGGGAACAGAAGAACTGGATAACTGGGGAACACGAGAACTGGAGAACTGTAGAACAAGAGAACTGGAGAAGTGGGGTGCAGGTGAAGTGGAGAACTGGAGAACTGGAGAACGGGAGAAGTGAGGAACAGGAGAACAGGAGAACTGGAGAACTGGAGAACGGGAGAACTGAAGAACAGGAGAAAATGAGAATTGGAGAAATGATGCACTGGAGAACAGGGGAACTGGAGAAGTGGGGAAGCAGGAGAATTGGTGAAGTGGGGAACAGTAGAACTGGAGAACTGGAGAAGTGGGGAACTGGAGAACTGGGGAATTGGAGAACTGGAGAAGTGGGGAACTGGAGAACAGGAGAAGTGGGGAACAGGAGAACTGGAGAACTGGAGAAGTGGGGAACTGGAGAAATTGAGAAGCGGGGAACAGGAGAGCAGGAGAACTGGAGAAGTGGGGAACAGGAGAACTGGAGAAGTGGGGAACAGGAGAACTGGAGAACTGGAGAACGGGAGAACTGAAGAACAGGAGAAAATGAGAATTGGAGAAATGATGCACTGGAGAACAGGAGAACTGAAGAAGTGGTGAAGCAGGAGAATTGGAGAAGTGGGGAACAGTAGAACTGGAGAACTGGAGAAGTGGGGAACCGGAGAACAGGAGAATTGGAGAACTGGAGAACAGGAGAAGTGGGGAAGAGCAGAACTGCAGAAGTGGGGAACAGGAGAACTGGAGAAGTGGGGAACAGGAGAACAGGAGAACTGGAGAAGTGAGAAACAGGAGAACTGGAGAAGTGGGAAACAGGAGAACAGGAGAACTGGAGAAGTGGGGAACAGGAGAACTGGAGAAGTGGGGAACAGGAGAACAGAAGAACTGGAGAAGTCGGGAACAGAAGAACTGGCGAACTGGAGAAGTGGGGAAGAGGAGAACTGGAGAAGTGGGAAACAGGAGAACTGGACAAGTGGAGAAGTGGGGAACAGGAGAACTGGAGAATTGTAGAACTGGAGAAGTGGGGAACTGGAGAACTGGAGAATTGGAGAAGTGGGGAACTGGAGAACTGGAGAACTAGAGAAGTAGACAAGTGGGGAATTGGAGAACAGGAGAACTGGAGAAGTGGGGAACAGGAGAACTGGAGAACTGGAGAAGTGGAGAACACGAGAACTGGAGAACAGGAGAAGTGGAGAATAGGAGAACTGGAGAAGTGGGGAACGGGAGAACTGGAGAAGTGGGGAACAGGAGAACAGAAGAACTGGAGAAGAGGGGAACAGGAGAACTGGAGAAGTGGGGAACAGGAGAACTGGAGAAGTGCGGAACAGGACAACTGGAGAAGTGGAGAAGTGGAGAACTGGAGAACTGGAGAAGTGGGGAACACGAGAATTGTAGAAGTGGGGAACAGGAAAACTGGAGAAGTGGGGAACAGGAGAACTGGAGAACTGGAGAGCAGGAGAAGTGGGGAAGAGGAGAACAGGAGAACTGGAGAAGTGGGGAACTGGAGAACTGGAGAACTGGAGAAGTGGGGAACAGGAGAACTGGCGAACTGGGGAACTGGAGAACTGGAGAAGTGGGGAACAGGAGAACTGGAGAAGTGGGGAACTGGAGAACAGGAGAAGTGGGGAACAGGAGAACAGGAGAACTGGAGAAGTGGGGAACAGGAGAACTGGAAAAGAGAGGAACTGGAGAACTGGAGAAGTGGGGAACAGGAGAACTGGAGAACTGGGGAGCTGGGGAACTGGGGAACAGGAGAACTGGAGAACTGTAGAAGAAGGGAACAGGAGAACTGGAGAAGTGGGGAACTGGAGTCCTGGAGAACTGGAGAAGTGGGGAACAGGAGAACTGGAGAACTGGGGAACAGGAGAACTGTAGAAGTGGGGAACAGCAGAACTGGAGAAGTGGGGAATAGGAGAACTGGAGAACAGGAGAAGTGGAGTACAGGAGAACAGGAGAACTGGAGAAGTGGGGAACAGGAGAACTGGAGAAGTGGGGAACAGGTGAACTGCAGAACTGGAGAACAGGAGAACTGGAGGACAGGAAAACTGGCGAAGTGGGGAACAGGAGAAGTGGAGAACTGGGGAACACGAGAACTGGAGACCTGGAGAACATGAGAACTGTAGAAGTGGGGAACAGAAGAACTGGAGAACTGGGGAACACGAGAACTGGAGAACTGGGGAACACGAGAACTGGAGAAGTGGGGTGCAGGTGAAGTGGAGAACTGGAGAACTGGAGAACGGGAGAAGTGAGGAACAGGAGAACAGGAGAACTGGCGAACTGGAGAACGGGAGAACTGAAGAACAGGAGAAAATGAGAATTGGAGAAATGATGCACTGGAGAACAGGGGAACTGGAGAAGTGGGGAAGCAGGAGAATTCGTGAAGTGGGGAACAGTAGAACTGGAGAACTGGAGAAGTGGGGAACAGGAGAACTGGAGAATTGGAGAACTGGTGAAGTGGGGAACTAGAGAACAGGAGAAGTGGGGAACAGGAGAACTGGAGAACTGGAGAAGTGGGGAACTGGAGAACTTGAGAAGTGGGGAACAGGAGAGCAGGAGAACTGGAGAAGTGGGGAACAGGAGAACTGGAGAAGTGGGGAACAGGAGAACTGGAGAACTGGAGAACGGGAGAACTGAAGAACAGGAGAAAATGAGAATTGGAGAAATGATGCACTGGAGAACAGGAGAACTGAAGAAGTGGTGAAGCAGGAGAATTGGAGAAGTGGGGAACAGTAGAACTGGAGAACTGGAGAAGTGGGGAACCGGAGAACTGGAGAATTGGAGAACTGGAGAAGTTGGGAACTGGAGAACAGGAGAAGTGGGGAATAGCATAACTACAGAAGTGGGGAACAGGAGAACTGGAGAAGTGGGGAACAGGAGAACAGAAGAACTGGAGAAGCCGGGAACAGAAGAACTGGCGAACTGGAGAAGTGGGGAAGAGGAGAACTGGAGAAGTGGGAATCAGGAGAACTGGACAAGTGGAGAAGTGGGGAACAGGAGAACTGGAGAATTGGAGAACTGGAGAAGTGGGGAACTGGAGAACTGGAGAATTGGAGAAGTGGGGAACTGGAGAACTGGAGAACTAGAGAAGTGGACAAGTGGGGAATTGGAGAACAGGAGAACTGGAGAAGTGGGGAACAGGAGAACTGGAGAAGTGGGGAACAGGAGAACTGGAGAACTGGAGAATGGGAGAACTGAAGAACAGGAGAAAATGAGAATTGGAGAAATGTTGCACTGGAGAACAGGAGAACTGAAGAAGTGGTGAAGCAGGAGAATTGGAGAAGTGGGGAACAGTAGAACTGGAGAACTGGAGAAGTGGGGAACCGGAGAACAGGAGAATTGGAGAACTGGAGAAGTGGGGAACTGGAGAACAGGAGAAGTGGGGAAGAGCAGAACTGGAGAAGTGGGGAACAGGAGAACAGGGGAACTGGAGAAGTGAGAAACAGGAGAACTGGAGAAGTGGGAAACAGGAGAACAGGAGAACTGGAGAAGTGGGGAACAGGAGAACTGGAGAAGTGGGGAACAGGAGAACAAAAGAACTGGAGAAGTCGGGAACAGAAGAACTGACGAACTGGAGAAGTGGGGAAGAGGAGAACTGGAGAAGTGGGAAACAGGAGAACTGGACAAGTGGAGAAGTGGGGAACAGGAGAACTGGAGAATTGGAGAACTGGAGAAGTGGGGAACTGGAGAACTGGAGAATTGGAGAAGTGGGGAACTGGAGAACTGGAGAACTGGAGAAGTGGACAAGTGGGGAATTGGAGAACAGGAGAACTGGAGAAGTGGGGAACAGGAGAACTGGAGAACTGGAGAAGTGGTGAACTAGAGAACTGGGGAACTGGAGAACTGGAGAACAGTGGAAGCAGAGAACTGGAGAACTGGAGAACAGTGGAAGCAGAGAACTGGGGAACTGGAGAACTGGAGTACCGGAGAAAAGGAGAACAGGAGAACTGGAGAAGTGGGGAACTGGAGAACTGGAGAACTGGGGAACAGGAGAACTGGAGAACTGGAGAAGTGGAGAACACGAGAACTGGAGAACAGGAGAAGTGGAGAATAGGAGAACTGGAGAAGTTGGGAACGGGAGAACTGGAGAAGTGGGGAACAGGAGAACAGAAGAACTGGAGAAGTCGGGAACAGAAGAACTGGCGAACTGGAGAAGTGGGGAAGAGGAGAACTGGAGAAGTGGGAAACAGGAGTACTGGACAAGTGGAGAAGTGGGGAACAGGAGAACTGGAGAATTGGAGAACTGGAGAAGTGGGGAACTGGAAAACTGGAGAATTGGAGAAGTGGGGAACTGGAGAACTGGAGAACTAGAGAAGTGGACAAGTGGGGAATTGGAGAACAGGAGAACTGGAGAAGTGGGGAACAGGAGAACTGGAGAAGTGGGGAACAGGAGAACAGAAGAACTGGAGAAGCTGGGAACAGAAGAACTGGCGAACTGGAGAAGTGGGGAAGAGGAGAACTGGAGAAGTGGGAATCAGGAGAACTGGACAAGTGGAGAAGTGGGGAACAGGAGAACTGGAGAATTGGAGAACTGGAGAAGTGGGGAACTGGAGAACTGGAGATTTGGAGAAGTGGGGAACTGGAGAACTGGAGAACTAGAGAAGTGGACAAGTGGGGAATTGGAGAAGCGGAGAACTGGAGAAGTGGGGAACAGGAGAACTGGAGAAGTGGGGAACAGGAGAACTGGAGAACTGGAGAATGGGAGAACTGAAGAACAGGAGAAAATGAGAATTGGAGAAATGTTGCACTGGAGAACAGGAGAACTGAAGAAGTGGTGAAGCAGGAGAATTGGAGAAGTGGGGAACAGTAGAACTGGAGAACTGGAGAAGTGGGGAACCGGAGAACTGGAGAATTGGAGAACTGGAGAAGTGGGGAACTGGAGAACAGGAGAAGTGGGGAATAGCAGAACTGCAGAAGTGGGGAACAGGAGAACTGGAGAAGTGGGGAACAGGAGAACAGGAGAACTGGAGAAGTGAGAAACAGGAGAACTGGAGAAGTGGGAAACAGGAGAACAGGAGAACTGGAGAAGTGGGGAACAGGAGAACTGGAGAAGTGGGGAACAGGAGAACAGAAGAACTGGTGAAGTCGGGAACAGAAGAACTGGCGAACTGGAGAAGTGGGGAAGAGGAGAACTGGAGAAGTGGGAAAAAGGAGAACTGGACAAGTGGAGAAGTGGGGAACAGGAGAACTGGAGAATTGGAGAACTGGAGAAGTGGGGAACTGGAGAACTGGAGAATTGGAGAAGTGGGGAACTGGAGAACTGGAGAACTAGAGAAGTGGACAAGTGGGGAATTGGAGAACAGGAGAACTGGAGAAGTGGGGAACAGGAGAACTGGAGAACTGGAGAAGTGGTGAACTAGAGAACTGGGGAACTGGAGAACTGGAGAACGGTGGAAGCAGAGAACTGGAGAACTGGAGAACAGTGGAAGCAGAGAACTGGGGAACTGGAGAACTGGAGAACCGGAGAAAAGGAGAACAGGAAAACTGGAGAAGTGGGGAACTGGAGAACTGGAGAACTGGGGAACAGGAGAACTGGAGAACTGGAGAAGTGGAGAACACGAGAACTGGAGAACAGGAGAAGTGGAGAATAGGAGAACTGGAGAAGTGGGGAACGGGAGAACTGGAGAAGTGGGGAACAGGAGAACTGGAGAAGTGGGGAACAGGAGAACTGGAGAACTGGAGAAGTGGGGAAGAGGAGAACTGGAGAAGTGGGAAACAGGAGAACTGGACAAGTGGAGAAATGGGGAACAGGAGAACTGGAGAATTGGAGAACTGGAGAAGTGGGGAATTGGAGAACTGGAGAATTGGAGAAGTGGGGAACTGGAGAACTGGAGAACTGGAGAACGGGAGAACTGAAGAACAGGAGAAAATGAGAATTGGAGAAATGATGCACTGAAGAACAGGAGAACTGAAGAAGTGGTGAAGCAGGAGAATTGGAGAAGTGGGGAACAGTAGAAATGGAGAACTGGAGAAGTGGGGAACAGGAGAACTGGAGAATTGGAGAACTGGAGAAGTGGGGAACTGGAGAACAGGAGAAGTGGGGAATAGCAGAACTGCAGAAGTGGGGAACAGGTGAACTGGAGAAGTGGGGAACAGGAGAACAGGAGAACTGGAGAATTGGGGACAGCAGAACTGGAGAAGTGGGGAACTGGAGAACAGGAGAAGTGGGGAACAGGAGAACAGGAGAAGTGGAGAACAGGAGAACTGGCGAACTGGGGAACAGGAGAATTGGAGAAGTGGGGAACAGGAGAACTGGAGAAGTGGGGAAAAGGAGAACTGGAGAAGTGGGGAACAGGAGAGCTGGAGAATAGGAGAACTGGAGAAGAGGGGAACAGGAGAACTGGAGAAATGGGGAACAGGAGAACTGGAGAACTGGAGAAGTGGAGAACACGAGAACTGGAGAACAGGAGAACTGGAGAATAGGAGAACTGGAGAAGTGGGGAACAGGAGAACTGGAGAAGTGGGGAACAGGAGAACTGGAGAAGTGGGGAACAGGAGAACTGGAGAACTGGAGAACAGGAGAACTGGAGAATAGGAGAACTGGAGAAGTGGGAAACAGGAAAACTGGAGCAGTGGGGAACAGGAGAACTGGAGAACTGGAGAACTGGAGAACTGGAGAAGTGGGGAACTGGAGAACAGGAGAAGTGGGGAAGAGCAGAACTGCAGAAGTGGGGAACAGGAGAACTGGAGAAGTGGGGAACAGGAGAACAGGAGAACTGGAGAAGTGAGAAACAGGAGAACTGGAGAAGTGGGAAACAGGAGAACAGGAGAAGTGGAGAAGTGGGGAACAGGAGAACTGGAGAAGTGGGGAACAGGAGAACAGAAGAACTGGAGAAGTCGGGAACAGAAGAACTGGCGAACTGGAGAAGTGGGGAAGAGGAGAACTGGAGAAGTGGGAAACAGGAGAACTGGACAAGTGGAGAAGTGGGGAACAGGAGAACTGGAGAATTGGAGAACTGGAGAAGTGGGGAACTGGAGAACTGGAGAATTGGAGAAGTGGGGATCTGGAGAACTGGAGAACTAGAGAAGTGGACAAGTGGGGAATTGGAGAACAGGAGAACTGGAGAAGTGGGGAACAGGAGAACTGGAGAACTGGAGAAGTGGTGAACTAGAGAACTGGGGAACTGGAGAACTGGAGAACAGTGGAAGCAGAGAACTGGAGAACTGGAGAACAGTGGAAGCAGAGAACTGGGGAACTGGAGAACTGGAGTACAGGAGAAAAGGAGAACAGGAGAACTGGAGAAGTGGGGAACTGGAGAACTGGAGAACTGGGGAACAGGAGAACTGGAGAACTGGAGAAGTGGAGAACACGAGAACTGGAGAACAGGAGAAGTGGAGAATAGGAGAACTGGAGAAGTGGGGAACGGGAGAACTGGAGAAGTGGGGAACAGGAGAACAGAAGAACTGGAGAAGTCGGGAACAGAAGAACTGGCGAACTGGAGAAGTGGGGAAGAGGAGGACTGGAGAAGTGTGAAACAGGAGTACTGGACAAGTGGAGAAGTGGGGAACAGGAGAACTGGAGAATTGGAGAACTGGAGAAGTGGGGAACTGGAAAACTGGAGAATTGGAGAAGTGGGGAACTGGAGAACTGGAGAACTAGAGAAGTGGACAAGTGGGGAATTGGAGAACAGGAGAACTGGAGAAGTGGGGAACAGGAGAACTGGAGAAGTGGGGAACAGGAGAATAGAAGAACTGGAGAAGCCGGGAACAGAAGAACTGGCGAACTGGAGAAGTGGGGAAGAGGAGAACTGGAGAAGTGGGAATCAGGAGAACTGGACAAGTGGAGAAGTGGGGAACAGGAGAACTGGAGAATTGGAGAACTGGAGAAGTGGGGAACTGGAGAACTGGAGAATTGGAGAAGTGGGGAACTGGAGAACTGGAGAACTAGAGAAGTGGACAAGTGGGGAATTGGGGAACAGGAGAACTGGAGAAGTGGGGAACAGGAGAACTGGAGAAGTGGGGAACAGGAGAACTGGAGAACTGGAGAACGGGAGAACTGAAGAACAGGAGAAAATGAGAATTGGAGAAATGTTGCACTGGAGAACAGGAGAACTGAAGAAGTGGTGAAGCAGGAGAATTGGAGAAGTGGGGAACAGTAGAACTGGAGAACTCGAGAAGTGGTGAACTAGAGAACTGGGGAACTGGAGAACTGGAGAACGGTGGAAGCAGAGAACTGGAGAACTGGAGAACAGTGGAAGCAGAGAACTGGGGAACTGGAGAACTGGAGAACCGGAGAAAAGGAGAACAGGAAAACTGGAGAAGTGGGGAACTGGAGAACTGGAGAACTGGGGAACAGGAGAACTGGAGAACTGGAGAAGTGGAGAACACGAGAACTGGAGAACAGGAGAAGTGGAGAATAGGAGAACTGGAGAAGTGGGGAACGGGAGAACTGGAGAAGTGGGGAACAGGAGAACTGGAGAAGTGGGGAACAGGAGAACTGGAGAACTGGAGAAGTGGGGAAGAGGAGAACTGGAGAAGTGGGAAACAGGAGAACTGGACAAGTGGAGAAATGGGGAACAGGAGAACTGGAGAATTGGAGAACTGGAGAAGTGGGGAATTGGAGAACTGGAGAATTGGAGAAGTGGGGAACTGGAGAACTGGAGAACTGGAGAACGGGAGAACTGAAGAACAGGAGAAAATGAGAATTGGAGAAATGATGCACTGAAGAACAGGAGAACTGAAGAAGTGGTGAATCAGGAGAATTGGAGAAGTGGGGAACAGTAGAAATGGAGAACTGGAGAAGTGGGGAACAGGAGAACTGGAGAATTGGAGAACTGGAGAAGTGAGGAACTGGAGAACAGGAGAAGTGGGGAATAGCAGAACTGCAGAAGTGGGGAACAGGTGAACTGGAGAAGTGGGGAACAGGAGAACAGGAGAACTGGAGAATTGGGGACAGCAGAACTGGAGAAGTGGCGAACTGGAGAACAGGAGAAGTGGGGAACAGGAGAACAGGAGAAGTGGAGAACAGGAGAACTGGCGAACTGGGGAACAGGAGAATTGGAGAAGTGGGGAACAGGAGAACTGGAGAAGTGGGGAAAAGGAGAACTGGAGAAGTGGGGAACAGGAGAGCTGGAGAATAGGAGAACTGGAGAAGAGGGGAACAGGAGAACTGGAGAAATGGGGAACAGGAGAACTGGAGAACTGGAGAAGTGGAGAACACGAGAACTGGAGAACAGGAGAACTGGAGAATAGGAGAACTGGAGAAGTGGGGAACAGGAGAACTGGAGAAGTGGGGAACAGGAGAACTGGAGAAGTGGGGAACAGGAGAACTGGAGAACTGGAGAACAGGAGAACTGGAGAATAGGAGAACTGGAGAAGTGGGAAACAGGAAAACTGGAGCAGTGGGGAACAGGAGAACTGGAGAACTGGAGAACTGGAGAACTGGAGAAGTGGGGAACTGGAGAACAGGAGAAGTGGGGAAGAGCAGAACTGCAGAAGTGGGGAACAGGAGAACTGGAGAAGTGGGGAACAGGAGAACAGGAGAACTGGAGAAGTGAGAAACAGGAGAACTGGAGAAGTGGGAAACAGGAGAACAGGAGAAGTGGAGAAGTGGGGAACAGGAGAACTGGAGAAGTGGGGAACAGGAGAACAGAAGAACTGGAGAAGTCGGGAACAGAAGAACTGGCGAACTGGAGAAGTGGGGAAGAGGAGAACTGGAGAAGTGGGAAACAGGAGAACTGGACAAGTGGAGAAGTGGGGAACAGGAGAACTGGAGAATTGGAGAACTGGAGAAGTGGGGAACTGGAGAACTGGAGAATTGGAGAAGTGGGGAACTGGAGAACTGGAGAACTAGAGAAGTGGACAAATGGGGAATTGGAGAACAGGAGAACTGGAGAAGTGGGGAACAGGAGAACTGGAGAACTGGAGAAGTAATGAACTAGAGAACTGGGGAACTGGAGAACTGGAGAACAGTGGAAGCAGAGAACTGGAGAACTGGAGAACAGTGGAAGCAGAGAACTGGGGAACTGGAGAACTGGAGTACAGGAGAAAAGGAGAACAGGAGAACTGGAGAAGTGGGGAACTGGAGAACTGGAGAACTGGGGAACAGGAGAACTGGAGAACTGGAGAAGTGGAGAACACGAGAACTGGAGAACAGGAGAAGTGGAGAATAGGAGAACTGGAGAAGTGGGGAACGGGAGAACTGGAGAAGTGGGGAACAGGAGAACAGAAGAACTGGAGAAGTCGGGAACAGAAGAACTGGCGAACTGGAGAAGTGGGGAAGAGGAGAACTGGAGAAGTGTGAAACAGGAGTACTGGACAAGTGGAGAAGTGGGGAACAGGAGAACTGGAGAATTGGAGAACTGGAGAAGTGGGGAACTGGAAAACTGGAGAATTGGAGAAGTGGGGAACTGGAGAACTGGAGAACTAGAGAAGTGGACAAGTGGGGAATTGGAGAACAGGAGAACTGGAGAAGTGGGGAACAGGAGAACTGGAGAAGTGGGGAACAGGAGAATAGAAGAACTGGAGAAGCCGGGAACAGAAGAACTGGACAAGTGGAGAAGTGGGGAACAGGAGAACTGGAGAATTGGAGAACTGGAGAAGTGGGGAACTGGAGAACTGGAGAATTGGAGAAGTGGGGAACTGGAGAAGTGGAGAACTAGAGAAGTGGACAAGTGGGGAATTGGGGAACAGGAGAACTGGAGAAGTGGGGAACAGGAGAACTGGAGAACTGGAGAACTGGAGAACTGGAGAAGTGGGGAACTGGAGAACAGGAGAAGTGGGGAAGAGCAGAACTGCAGAAGTGGGGAACAGGAGAACTGGAGAAGTGGGGAACAGGAGAACAGGAGAACTGGAGAAGTGAGAAACAGGAGAACTGGAGAAGTGGGAAACAGGAGAACAGGAGAACTGGAGAAGTGGGGAACAGGAGAACTGGAGAAGTGGGGAACAGGAGAACAGAAGAACTGGAGAAGTCGGGAACAGAAGAACTGGCGAACTGGAGAAGTGGGGAAGAGGAGAACTGGAGAAGTGGGAAACAGGAGAACTGGACAAGTGGAGAAGTGGGGAACAGGAGAACTGGAGAATTGGAGAACTGGAGAAGTGGGGAACTGGAGAACTGGAGAATTGGAGAAGTGGGGAACTGGAGAACTGGAGAACTAGAGAAGTGGACAAGTGGGGAATTGGAGAACAGGAGAACTGGAGAAGTGGGGAACAGGAGAACTGGAGAACTGGAGAAGTGGTGAACTAGAGAACTGGGGAACTGGAGAACTGGAGAACAGTGGAAGCAGAGAACTGGAGAACTGGAGAACAGTGGAAGCAGAGAACTGGGGAACTGGAGAACTGGAGTACAGGAGAAAAGGAGAACAGGAGAACTGGAGAGTGGGGAACTGGAGAACTGGAGAACTGGGGAACAGGAGAACTGGAGAACTGGAGAAGTGGAGAACACGAGAACTGGAGAACAGGAGAAGTGGAGAATAGGAGAACTGGAGAAGTGGGGAACGGGAGAACTGGAGAAGTGGGGAACAGGAGAACTAAAGAACTGGAGAAGTCGGGAACAGAAGAACTGGCGAACTGGAGAAGTGGGGAAGAGGAGAACTGGAGAAGTGTGAAACAGGAGTACTGGACAAGTGGAGAAGTGGGGAACAGGAGAACTGGAGAATTGGAGAACTGGAGAAGTGGGGAACTGGAAAACTGGAGAATTGGAGAAGTGGGGAACTGGAGAACTGGAGAACTAGAGAAGTGGACAAGTGGGGAATTGGAGAACAGGAGAACTGGAGAAGTGGGGAACAGGAGAACTGGAGAAGTGGGGAACAGGAGAATAGAAGAACTGGAGAAGCCGGGAACAGAAGAACTGGCGAACTGGAGAAGTGGGGAAGAGGAGAACTGGAGAAGTGGGAATCAGGAGAACTGGACAAGTGGAGAAGTGGGGAACAGGAGAACTGGAGAATTGGAGAACTGGAGAAGTGGGGAACTGGAGAACTGGAGAATTGGAGAAGTGGGGAACTGGAGAACTGGAGAACTAGAGAAGTGGACAAGTGGGGAATTGGGGAACAGGAGAACTGGAGAAGTGGGGAACAGGAGAACTGGAGAACTGGAGAACTGGAGAACTGGAGAACTGGAGAAGTGGGGAACTGGAGAACAGGAGAAGTGGGGAAGAGCAGAACTGCAGAAGTGGGGAACAGGAGAACTGGAGAAGTGGGGAACAGGAGAACAGGAGAACTGGAGAAGTGAGAAACAGGAGAACTGGAGAAGTGGGAAACAGGAGAACAGGAGAACTGGAGAAGTGGGGAACAGGAGAACTGGAGAAGTGGGGAACAGGAGAACAGAAGAACTGGAGAAGTCGGGAACAGAAGAACGGGCGAACTGGAGAAGTGGGGAAGAGGAGAACTGGAGAAGTGGGAAACAGGAGAACTGGACAAGTGGAGAAGTGGGGAACAGGAGAACTGGAGAATTGGAGAACTGGAGAAGTGGGGAACTGGAGAACTGGAGAATTGGAGAAGTGGGGAACTGGAGAACTGGAGAACTAGAGAAGTGGACAAGTGGGGAATTGGAGAACAGGAGAACTGGAGAAGTGGGGAACAGGAGAATTGGAGAACTGGAGAAGTGGTGAACAGTGGAAGCAGAGAACTGGAGAACTGGAGAACAGTGGAAGCAGAGAACTGGGGAACTGGAGAACTGGAGTACAGGAGAAAAGGAGAACAGGAGAACTGGAGAGTGGGGAACTGGAGAACTGGAGAACTGGGGAACAGGAGAACTGGAGAACTGGAGAAGTGGAGAACACGAGAACTGGAGAACAGGAGAAGTGGAGAATAGGAGAACTGGAGAAGTGGGGAACGGGAGAACTGGAGAAGTGGGGAACAGGAGAACAGAAGAACTGGAGAAGTCGGGAACAGAAGAACTGGCGAACTGGAGAAGTGGGGAAGAGGAGAACTGGAGAAGTGTGAAACAGGACTCCTGGACAAGTGGAGAAGTGGGGAACAGGAGAACTGGAGAATTGGAGAACTGGAGAAGTGGGGAACGGGAAAACTGGAGAATTGGAGAAGTGGGGAACTGGAGAACTGGAGAACTAGAGAAGTGGACAAGTGGGGAATTGGAGAACAGGAGAACTGGAGAAGTGGGGAACAGGAGAACTGGAGAAGTGGGGAACAGGAGAATAGAAGAACTGGAGAAGCCGGGAACAGAAGAACTGGCGAACTGGAGAAGTGGGGAAGAGGAGAACTGGAGAAGTGGGAATCAGGAGAACTGGACAAGTGGAGAAGTGGGGAACAGGAGAACTGGAGAATTGGAGAACTGGAGAAGTGGGGAACTGGAGAACTGGAGAATTGGAGAAGTGGGGAACTGGAGAACTGGAGAACTAGAGAAGTGGACAAGTGGGGAATTGGGGAACAGGAGAACTGGAGAAGTGGGGAACAGGAGAACTGGAGAAGTGGGGAACAGGAGAACTGGAGAACTGGAGAACGGGAGAACTGAAGAACAGGAGAAAATGAGAATTGGAGAAATGTTGCACTGGAGAACAGGAGAACTGAAGAAGTGGTGAAGCAGGAGAATTGGAGAAGTGGGGAACAGTAGAACTGGAGAACTGGAGAAGTGGGGAACCGGAGAACTGGAGAATTGGAGAATTGCAGAAGTGGGGAACTGGAGAACAGGAGAAGTTTGGAATAGCAGAACTGCAGAAGTGGGGAACAGGAGAACTGGAGAAGTGGGGAACAGGAGAACAGGAGAACTGGAGAAGTGAGAAACAGGAGAACTGGAGAAGTGGGAAACAGGAGAACAGGAGAACTGGAGAAGTGGGGAACAGGAGAACTGGAGAAGTGGGGAACAGGAGAACAGAAGAACTGGAGAAGTCGGGAACAGAAGAACTGGCGAACTGGAGAAGTGGGGAAGAGGAGAACTGGAGAAGTGGGAAACAGGAGAACTGGACAAGTGGAGAAGTGGGGAACAGGAGAACTGGAGAATTGGAGAACTGGAGAACAGTGGAAGCAGAGAACTGGGGAACTGGAGAACTGGAGAACCGGAGAAAAGGAGAACAGGAGAACTGGAGAAGTGGGGAACTGGAGAACTGGAGAACTAGGGAACAGGAGAACTGGAGAACTGGAGAAGTGGAGAACACGAGAACTGGAGAACAGGAGAAGTGGAGAATAGGAGAACTGGAGAAGTGGGGAACGGGAGAACTGGAGAAGTGGGGAACAGGAGAACTGGAGAAGTGGGGAACAGGAGAACTGGAGAACTGGAGAAGTGGGGAAGAGGAGAATTGGAGAAGTGGGAAACAGGAGAACTGGACAAGTGGAGAAGTGGGGAACAGGAGAACTGGAGAATTGGAGAACTGGAGAAGTGGGGAATTGGAGAACTGGAGAATTGGAGAAGTGGGGAACTGGAGAACTGGAGAACTGGAGAACGGGAGAACTGAAGAACAGGAGAAAATGAGAATTGGAGAAATGATGCAGTGAAGAACAGGAGAACTGAAGAAGTGGTGAAGCAGGAGAATTGGAGAAGTGGGGAACAGTAGAAATGGAGAACTGGAGAAGTGGGGAACAGGAGAACTGGAGAATTGGAGAACTGGAGAAGTGGGGAACTGGAGAACAGGAGAAGTGGGGAATAGCAGAACTGCAGAAGTGGGGAACAGGAGAACTGGAGAAGTGGGGAACAGGAGAACAGGAGAACTGGAGAAGTGGGGACAGCAGAACTGGAGAAGTGGGGAACTGGAGAACAGGAGAAGTGGGGAACAGGAGAACAGGAGAAGTGGAGAACAGGAGAACTGGCGAACTGGGGAACAGGAGAATTGGAGAAGTGGGGAACAGGAGAACTGGAGAAGTGGGGAAAAGGAGAACTGGAGAAGTGGGGAACAGGAGAACTGGAGAATAGGAGAACTGGAGAAGAGGGGAACAGGAGAACTGGAGAACTGGGGAACAGGAGAACTGGAGAACTGGAGAAGTGGAGAACACAAGAACTGGAGAACAGGAGAACTGGAGAATAGGAGAACTGGAGAAGTGGGGAACAGGAGAACTGGAGAAGTGGGGAACAGGAGAACTGGAGAAGTGGGGAACAGGAGAACTGGAGAACTGGAGAAAAGGAGAACTGGAGAATATGAGAACTGGAGAAGTGGGGAACAGGAAAACTGGAGCAGTGGGGAACAGGAGAACTGGAGAACTGGAGAACTGGAGAACTGGAGAAGTGGGGAACTGGAGAACTGGAGAAGTGGGGAACAGGAGAACTGCAGAACTGGAGAACGGGAGAACTGGAGAACAGGAAAACTGGCGAAGTGGGGAACAGCAGAAGTGGAGAAGTGTGGAACACTGGAACTGCAGAACTGGAGAACAGGACAACTGGAGAAGTGGGGAACAGAAGAACTGGAGAACTGGGGAACTGGAGAACTGGAGAAGTGAGGAACAGAAGAACTGGAGAACTGGGGAACTGGGGAACTGGAGAAGTGAGGAACAGGAGAACAGGAGAACTGGAGAAGTGGGGAACAGGAGAACTGGAGAACTGGGGAACTGGAGAACTGGAGAAGTGAGGAAAAGGAGAACAGGAGAACTGGAGAAGTGGGGAACAGGAGAACTGGAGAAGTGGGGATCAGGAGAACTGGAGAATTGGAGAACTGGAGAAGTGGGGAACTGGAGAACAGGAGAGGTGGGGAACAGGAGAACTGGAGAACTGGAGAAGTGGGGAACTGGAGAACTTGAGAAGTGGGGAACAGGAGAGCAGGAGAACTGGAGAAGTGGGGAACAGGAGAACTGGAGAAGTGGGGAACAGGAGAACTGGAGAACTGGAGAACGGGACAACTGAAGAACAGGAGAAAATGAGAATTGGAGAAATGTTGCACTGGAGAACAGGAGAACTGAAGACGTGGTGAAGCAGGAGAATTGGAGAAGTGGGGAACAGTAGAACTGGAGAACTGGAGAAGTGAGTAACAGGAGAACTGGAGAAGTGGGAAACAGGAGAACAGGAGAACTGGAGAAGTGGGGAACAGGAGAACTGGAGAAGTGGGGAACAGGAGAACAGGAGAACTGGAGAAGTGGGGACAGCAGAACTGGAGAAGTGGGGAACTGGAGAACAGGAGAAGTGGGGAACAGGAGAACAGGAGAAGTGGGGAATAGCAGAACTGCAGAAGTGGGGAACAGGAGAACTGGAGAAGTGGGGAACAGGAGAACAGGAGAACTGGAGAAGTGGGGACAGCAGAACTGGAGAAGTGGGGAACTGGAGAACAGGAGAAGTGGGGAACAGGAGAACAGGAGAAGTGGAGAACAGGAGAACTGGCGAACTGGGGAACAGGAGAATTGGAGAAGTGGGGAACAGGAGAACTGGAGAAGTGGGGAAAAGGAGAACTGGAGAAGTGGGGAACAGGAGAACTGGAGAATAGGAGAACTGGAGAAGAGGGGAACAGGAGAACTGGAGAACTGGAGAACAGGAGAACTGGAGAACTGGAGAAGTGGAGAACACAAGAACTGGAGAACAGGAGAACTGGAGAATAGGAGAACTGGAGAAGTGAAAAACAGGAGAACTGGAGAACTGGAGAAGTGGGGAACAGGAGAACTGGAGAAGTGGGGAACAGGAGAACAGAAGAACTGGAGAAGTCGGGAACAGAATAACTGGCGAACTGGAGAAGTGGGGAAGAGGAGAACTGGAGAAGTGGGAAACAGGAGAACTGGACAAGTGGAGAAGTGGGGAACAGGAGAACTGGAGAATTGGAGAACTGGAGAACAGTGGAAGCAGAGAACTGGGGTACTGGAGAACTGGAGAACTGGAGAAAAGGAGAACAGGAGAACTGGAGAAGTGGGGAACTGGAGAACTGGAGAACTGGGGAACAGGAGAACTGGAGAACTGGAGAACAGGAGAAGTGGAGAATAGGAGAACTGGAGAAGTGGGGAACGGGAGAACTGGAGAAGTGGGGAACAGGAGAACTGGAGAAGTGGGGAACAGGAGAACTGGAGAACTGGAGAAGTGGGGAAGAGGAGAACTGGAGAAGTGGGAAACAGGAGAACTGGACAAGTGGAGAAGTGGGGAACAGGAGAACTGGAGAATTGGAGAACTGGAGAAGTGGGGAATTGGAGAACTGGAGAATTGGAGAAGTGGGGAACTGGAGAACTGGAGAACTGGAGAACGGGAGAACTGAAGAACAGGAGAAAATGAGAATTGGAGAAATGATGCAGTGAAGAACAGGAGAACTGAAGAAGTGGTGAAGCAGGAGAATTGGACAAGTGGGGAACAGTAGAAATGGAGAACTGGAGAAGTGGGGAACAGGAGAACTGGAGAATTGGAGAACTGGAGAAGTGGGGAACTGGAGAACAGGAGAAGTGGGGAATAGCAGAACTGCAGAAGTGGGGAACAGGAGAACAGGAGAACTGGAGAAGTGGGGACAGCAGAACTGGAGAAGTGGGGAACTGGAGAACAGGAGAAGTGGGGAACAGGAGAACAGGAGAAGTCGAGAACAGGAGAACTGGCGAACTGGGGAACAGGAGAATTGGAGAAGTGGGGAACAGGAGAACTGGAGAAGTGGGGAAAAGGAGAACTGGAGAAGTGGGGAACAGGAGAACTGGAGAATAGGAGAACTGGAGAAGAGGGGAACAGGAGAACTGGAGAACTGGGGAACAGGAGAACTGGAGAACTGGAGAAGTGGAGAACACAAGAACTGGAGAACAGGAGAACTGGAGAATAGGAGAACTGGAGAAGTGGGGAACAGGAGAACTGGAGAAGTGGGGAACAGGAGAACTGGAGAAGTGGGGAACAGGAGAACTGGAGAACTGGAGAACAGGAGAACTGGAGAATATGAGAACTGGAGAAGTGGGGAACAGGAAAACTGGAGCAGTGGGGAACAGGAGAACTGGAGAACTGGAGAACTGGAGAACTGGAGAAGTGGGGAACTGGAGAACTGGAGAAGTGGGGACCAGGAGAACTGCAGAACTGGAGAACAGGAGAACTGGAGAACAGGAAAACTGGCGAAGTGGGGAACAGCAGAAGTGGAGAAGTGTGGAACACTGGAACTGCAGAACTGGAGAACAGGAGAACTGGAGAAGTGGGGAACAGAAGAACTGGAGAACTGGGGAACTGGAGAACTGGAGAAGTGAGGAACAGAAGAACTGGAGAACTGGGGAACTGGGGAACTGGAGAAGTGAGGAACAGGAGAACAGGAGAACTGGAGAAGTGGGGAACAGGAGAACTGGAGAACTGGGGAACTGGAGAACTGGAGAAGTGAGGAAAAGGAGAACAGGAGAACTGGAGAAGTGGGGAACAGGAGAACTGGAGAAGTGGGGATCAGGAGAACTGGAGAATTGGAGAACTGGAGAAGTGGGGAACTGGAGAACAGGAGAGGTGGGGAACAGGAGAACTGGAGAACTGGAGAAGTGGGGAACTGGAGAACTTGAGAAGTGGGGAACAGGAGAGCAGGAGAACTGGAGAAGTGGGGAACAGGAGAACTGGAGAAGTGGGGAACAGGAGAACTGGAGAACTGGAGAACGGGAGAACTGAAGAACAGGAGAAAATGAGAATTGGAGAAATGTTGCACTGGAGAACAGGAGAACTGAAGACGTGGTGAAGCAGGAGAATTGGAGAAGTGGGGAACAGTAGAACTGGAGAACTGGAGAAGTGAGTAACAGGAGAACTGGGGAAGTGGGAAACAGGAGAACAGGAGAACTGGAGAAGTGGGGAACAGGAGAACTGGAGAATTGGAGAACTGGAGAAGTGGGGAACTGGAGAACAGGAGAAGTGGGGAATAGCAGAACTGCAGAAGTGGGGAACAGGAGAACTGGAGAAGTGGGGAACAGGAGAACAGGAGAACTGGAGAAGTGGGGACAGCAGAACTGGAGAAGTGGGGAACTGGAGAACAGGAGAAGTGGGGAACAGGAGAACAGGAGAAGTGGAGAACAGGAGAACTGGCGAACTGGGGAACAGGAGAATTGGAGAAGTGGGGAACAGGAGAACTGGAGAAGTGGGGAACAGGAGAACTGGAGAATAGGAGAACTGGAGAAGAGGGGAACAGGAGAACTGGAGAACTGGGGAACAGGAGAACTGGAGAACTGGAGAAGTGGAGAACACAAGAACTGGAGAACAGGAGAACTGGAGAATAGGAGAACTGGAGAAGTGGGGAACAGGAGAACTGGAGAAGTGGGGAACAGGAGAACTGGAGAAGTGGGGAACAGGAGAACTGGAGAACTGGAGAAAAGGAGAACTGGAGAATATGAGAACTGGAGAAGTGGGGAACAGGAAAACTGGAGCAGTGGGGAACAGGAGAACTGGAGAACTGGAGAACTGGAGAACTGGAGAAGTGGGGAACTGGAGAACTGGAGAAGTGGGGAACAGGAGAACTGCAGAACTGGAGAACAGGAGAACTGGAGAACAGGAAAACTGGCGAAGTGGGGAACAGCAGAAGTGGAGAAGTGTGGAACACTGGAACTGCAGAACTGGAGAACAGGAGAACTGGAGAAGTGGGGAACAGAAGAACTGGAGAACTGGGGAACTGGAGAACTGGAGAAGTGAGGAACAGAAGAACTGGAGAACTGGGGAACTGGGGAACTGGAGAAGTGAGGAACAGGAGAACAGGAGAACTGGAGAAGTGGGGAACAGGAGAACTGGAGAACTGGGGAACTGGAGAACTGGTGAAGTGAGGAAAAGGAGAACAGGAGAACTGGAGAAGTGGGGAACAGGAGAACTGGTGAAGTGGGGATCAGGAGAACTGGAGAATTGGAGAACTGGAGAAGTGGGGAACTGGAGAACAGGAGAGGTGGGGAACAGGAGAACTGGAGAACTGGAGAAGTGGGGAACTGGAGAACTTGAGAAGTGGGGAACAGGAGAGCAGGAGAACTGGAGAAGTGGGGAACAGGAGAACTGGAGAAGTGGGGAACAGGAGAACTGGAGAACTGGAGAACGGGAGAACTGAAGAACAGGAGAAAATGAGAATTGGAGAAATGTTGCACTGGAGAACAGGAGAACTCGGAGCAGTCAGTCGAGGAGGCGGGAGCTCGGAGCAGCGCGAGTCCGGGGTCGGCGAGAGGCGGACCGGTGCAGCTACAGGGAGAAGGCAAAAAAACAAAGGTGACGTCACAGCCTAGGGGGTAAGTGATTGGCTGGTGATTGGTGAGTAGTTTTTCTTTTTCTTCTTATATTGGTCAGTAACTTTTAACATTGTTATTACCAGTTTAAGTGTATCTAAGGGTTAAGTCATGGCAGGAGAGCTCGGTCGGGTGTTATGCTCCTCCTGTACCATGTGGGAACTCAGGGACGCTTCCGGTGTCCCTGACGACTATGTGTGCGGGAAGTGTATCCGCCTCCAGCTCCTGACGGTCCGCGTTACGGAATTGGAGCTGAGGGTGGATTCACTCTGGAGCATCCACGATGCTGAGAATGACGTGAGTATCACGTGTAGTGAGTTGGTCTTACCGCAGGGAAAGGGTCCACAGCCAGATAGGGAATGGAAGACCAGCAGGAAGAGTAGAGCAAGGAAGGTAGTGCAGGGGTCCCCTGCGGTCATCCCCCTGCAAAACAGATACACCGCTTTGGGTACTGTTGAGGGGAATGACTCATCAGGGGAGGGCAGCAGCAGCCAAGTTCATGGCACCGTGGCTGGCTCTGCTGCACAGGAGGGCAAGAAAAAGAGTGGGAGAGCGATAGTGATAGGGGATTCAATTGTGAGGGGAATAGATAGGCGTTTCTGCGGCCGCAACCGAGACTCCAGGATGGTATGTTGCCTCCCTGGTGCAAGGGTCAAGGATGTCTCGGAGCGGGTGCAGGACATTCTGAAATGGGAGGGAGAACAGCCAGTTGTCGTGGTGCACATTGGTACCAACGACATAGGCAAAAAAAGGGATGAGGTCCTACGAAACGAATTTAAGGAGCTAGGAGCTAAATTAAAAAGTAGGACCTCAAAAGTAGTAATCTCGGGATTGCTACCAGTGCCACGTGATAGTCAGAGTAGGAATCGCAGGATAGCGCAGATGAATACGTGGCTTGAGCAGTGGTGCAGCAGGGAGGGATTCAAATTCCTGGGGCATTGGGACCGGTTCTGGGGGAGGTGGGACCAGTACAAACCGGACGGTCTGCACCTGGGCAGGACTGGAACCAATGTCCTCGGGGGAGTGTTTGCTAGTGCTGTTGGGGAGGATTTAAACTAATATGGCAGGGGGATGGGAACCAATGCAGGGAGACAGAGGGAAACAAAAAGGAGCCAAAAGCAAAAGACAGAAAGGAGATGAGGAAAAGTGTAGGGCAGAGAAACCCAAGGCAAAGAACAAAAAGGGCCACTGTACAGCAAAATTCTAAAAGGACAAAGGGTGTTAATAAAACAAGCCTGAAGGCTTTGTGTCTTAATGCAAGGAGTATCCGCAATAAGGTGGATGCATTAATTGTGCAAATAGATGTTAACAAATATGATGTGATTGGGATTACGGAGACGTGGCTCCAGGATGATCAGGGCTGGGAACTCAACATTCAGGGGTATTCAACATTCAGGAAGGATAGAATAAAAGGAAAAGGAGGTGGGGTAGCATTGCTGGTTAAAGAGGAGATTAATGCAATAGTTAGGAAAGACATTAGCTTGGATGATGTGGAATCTATATGGGTAGAGCTGCAGAACACCAAAGGGCAAAAAACGTTAGTAGGAGTTGTGTACAGACCTCCAAACAGTAATAGGGATGTTGGGGAGGGCATCAAACAGGAAATTAGGGGTGCATGCAATAAAGGTGTAGCAGTTATAATGGGTGACTTTAATATGCACATAGATTGGGCTAGCCAAACTGGAAGCAATACGGTGGAGGAGGATTTCCTGGAGTGCATAAGGGATGGTTTTCTAGACCAATATGTTGAGGAACCAACTAGGGGGGAGGCCATCTTAGACTGGGTGTTGTGTAATGAGAGAGGATTAATTAGCAATCTCATTGTGCGAGGCCCCTTGGGGAAGAGTGACCATAATATGGTGGAATTCTGCATTAGGATGGAGAATGAAACAGTAAATTCAGAGACCATGGTCCAGAACTTAAAGAAGGGTAACTTTGAAGGTATGAGGCGAGAATTGGCTAGGATAGATTGGCGAATGATACTTAGGGGGTTGACTGTGGATGGGCAATGGCAGACATTTAGAGACCGCATGGATGAAGTACAACAATTGTACATTCCTGTCTGGCGTAAAAATAAAAAGGGGAAGGTGGCTCAACCGTGGCTATCTAGGGAAATCAGGGATAGTATTAAAGCCAAGGAAGTGGCATACAAATTGGCCAGAAATAGCAGCGAACCTGGGGACTGTGAGAAATTTAGAACTCAGCAGAGGAGGACAAAGGGTTTGATTAGGACAGGGAAAATGGAGTACGAGAAGAAGCTTGCAGGGAACATTAAGGCGGATTGCAAAAGTTTCTATAGGTATGTAAAGAGAAAAAGGTTGGTGAAGACAAACGTAGGTCCCCTGCAGTCAGAATCAGGGGAAGTCATAACGGGGAACAAAGAAATGGCGGATCAATTGAACAAGTACTTTGGTTCGGTATTCACTAAGGAGGATACAAACAACCTTCCGGATATAAAAGGGGTCAGAGGGTCTAGTAAGGAAGAGGAACTGAGGGAAATCTTTATTAGTCGGGAAATTGTGTTGGGGAAATTGATGGGATTGAAGGCAGATAAATCCCCAGGGCCTGATGGCCTGCATCCTAGAGTACTTAAGGAGGTGGCCTTGGAAATAGCGGATGCATTGACAGTCATTTTCCAACATTCCATTGACTCTGGATCAGTTCCTATGGAGTGGAGGGTAGCCAATGTAACCCCACTTTTTAAAAAAGGAGGGAGAGAGAAAACAGGGAATTATAGACCGGTCAGCCTGACCTCAGTAGTGGGTAAAATGATGGAATCAATTATTAAGGATGTCATAGCAGTGCATCTGGAAAATGGTGACATGATAGGTCCAAGTCAGCATGGATTTGTGAAAGGGAAATCATGCTTGACAAATCTTCTGGAATTTTTTGAGGATGTTTCCAGTAAAGTGGACAAAGGAGAACCAGTTGATGTGGTATATTTGGACTTTCAGAAGGCTTTCGACAAGGTCCCACACAAGAGATTAATGTGCAAAGTTAAAGCACATGGGATTGGGGGTAGTGTGCTGACGTGGATTGAGAACTGGTTGTCAGACAGGAAGCAAAGAGTAGGAGTAAACGGGTACTTTTCAGAATGGCAGGCAGTGACTAGTGGAGTGCCGCAAGGTTCTGTGCTGGGGCCCCAGCTGTTTACATTGTACATTAATGATTTAGACGAGGGGATTAAATGCAGTATCTCCAAATTTGCGGATGATACTAAGTTGGGTGGCAGTGTGAGCTGCGAGGAGGATGCTATTAGGCTGCAGAGTGACTTGGATAGGTTAGGTGAGTGGGCAAATGCATGGCAGATGAAGTATAATGTGGATAAATGTGAGGTTATCCACTTTGGTGGTAAAAACAGAGAGACAGACTATTATCTGAATGGTGACAGATTAGGAAAAGGGAAGGTGCAACGAGACCTGGGTGTCATGGTACATCAGTCATTGAAGGTTGGCATGCAGGTACAGCAGGCGGTTAAGAAAGCAAATGGCATGTTGGCCTTCATAGCGAGGGGATTTGAATACAGGGGCAGGGAGGTGTTGCTACAGTTGTACAGGGCCTTGGTGAGGCCACACCTGGAGTATTGTGTACAGTTTTGGTCTCCTAACTTGAGGAAGGACATTCTTGCTATTGAGGGAGTGCAGCGAAGGTTCACCAGACTGATTCCCGGGATGGCGGGACTGACCTATCAAGAAAGATTGGATCAATTGGGCTTGTATTCACTGGAGTTCAGAAGAATGAGAGGGGACCTCATAGAAACGTTTAAAATTCTGACGGGTTTAGACAGGTTAGATGCAGAAAGAATGTTCCCAATGTTGGGGAAGTCCAGAACCAGGGGTCACAGTCTGAGGATAAGGGGTAAGCCATTTAGGACCGAGATGAGGAGAAACTTCTTCACCCAGAGAGTGGTGAACCTGTGGAATTCTCTACCACAGAAAGTAGTTGAGGCCAATTCACTAAATATATTCAAAAGGGAGTTAGATGAAGTCCTTACTACTCGGGGGATCAAGGGTTATGGCGAGAAAGCAGGAAGGGGGTACTGAAGTTTCATGTTCAGCCATGAACTCATTGAATGGCGGTGCAGGCTAGAAGGGCTGAATGGCCTGCTCCTGCACCTATTTTCTATGTTTCTATGTTTCTATGAAGACGTGGTGAAGCAGGAGAATTGGAGAAGTGGGGAACAGTAGAACTGGAGAACTGGAGAAGTGAGTAACAGGACAACTGGAGAAGTGGGAAACAGGAGAACAGGAGAACTGGAGAAGTGGGGAACAGGAGAACTGGAGAAGTGGGGAACAGTAGAACAGAAGAACTGGAGAAGTCGGGAACAGAAGAACTGGCGAACTGGAGAAGTGGGGAAGAGGAGAACTGGAGAAGTGGGAAACAGGAGAACTGGAGAATTGGAGAACTGGAGAAGTGTGGAACTGGAGAACTGGAGAATTAGAGAAATGGGGAACTGGAGAACTGGAGAACTGGAGAACGGGAGAACTGAAGAACAGGAGAAAATGAGAATTGGAGAAATGATGCACTGAAGAACAGGAGAACTGAAGAAGTGTTGAAGCAGGAGAATTGGAGAAGTGGGGAACAGGAGAACTGGAGAATTGGAGAACTGGAGAAGTGGGGAACTGGAGAACAGGAGAAGTGGGGAATAGCAGAACTGCAGAAGTGGGGAACAGGAGAACTGGAGAAGTGGGGACAGGAGAACAGTAGAACTGGTGAAGTGAGTAACAGGAGAACTGGAGAAGTGGGAAACAGGAGAACAGGAGAACTGGAGAAGTGGGGAACAGGAGAACTGGAGAAGTGGGGAACAGAAGAGCTGGCGAACTGGAGAAGTGGGGAAGAGGAGAACTGGAGAAGTGGGAAACAGGAGAACTGGACAAGTGGAGAAGTGGGGAACAGGAGAACTGGAGAATTGGAGAACTGGAGAAGTGGGGAACTGGAGAACTGGAGAATTTGAGAAGTGGGGAACTGGAGAACTGGAGAACGAGAGAAGTGGACAAGTGGGGAATTGGAGAACAGGAGAACTGGAGAAGTGGGGAACAGGAGAACTGGAGAACTGGAGAAGTGGGGAACTGGAGAACTGGGGAACTGGAGAACTGGAGAACAGTGGAAGCAGAGAACTGGAGATCTGGAGAACAGGAGAACTGGAGAATAGGAGAACTGGAGAAGTGGGGAACAGGAGAACTGGAGAAGTGGGGAACAGGAGAACTGGAGAAGTGGGGAACAGGAGAACTGGAGAACTGGAGAACAGGAGAACTGGAGAATAGGAGAACTGGAGAAGTGGGGAACAGGAAAACTGGAGCAGTGGGGAACAGGAGAACTGGAGAACTGGAGAACTGGAGAACTGGAGAAGTGGGGAACTGGAGAACTGGAGAAGTGGGGAACAGGAGAACTGCAGAACTGGAGAACAGGAGAACTGGAGAACAGGAAAACTGGCGAAGTGGGGAACAGCAGACGTGGAGAAGTGTGGAACACTGGAACTGCACAACTGGAGAACAGGAGAACTGGAGAAGTGGGGAACAGAAGAACTGGAGAACTGGGGAACTTGAGAACTGGAGAAGTGAGGAACAGAAGAACTGGAGAACTGGGGAACTGGGGAACTGGAGAAGTGAGGAACAGGAGAACAGGAGAACTGGAGAAGTGGGGAACAGGAGAACTGGAGAACTGGGGAACTGGAGAACTGGAGAAGTGAGGAAAAGGAGAACAGGAGAACTGGAGAAGTGGGGAACAGGAGAACTGGAGACGTGGGGAACAGGAGAACTGGAGAATTGGAGAAATGGAGAAGTGGGGAACTGGAGAACAGGAGAAGTGGGGAACAGGAGAACTGGAGAACTGGAGAAGTGGGGAACTGGAGAACTTGAGAAGTGGGGAACAGGAGAGCAGGAGAACTGGAGAAGTGGGGAACAGGAGAACTGGAGAAGTGGGGAACAGGAGAACTGGAGAACTGGAGAACGGGAGAACTGAAGAACAGGAGAAAATGAGAATTGGAGAAATGTTGCACTGGAGAACAGGAGAACTGAAGACGTGGTGAAGCAGGAGAATTGGAGAAGTGGGGAACAGTAGAACTGGAGAACTGGAGAAGTGAGTAACAGGAGAACTGGAGAAGTGGGAAACAGGAGAACAGGAGAACTGGAGAAGTGGGGAACAGGAGAACTGGAGAAGTGGGGAACAGTAGAACAGAAGAACTGGAGAAGTTGGGAACAGAAGAACTGGCGAACTGGAGAAGTGGGGAAGAGGAGAACTGGAGAAGTGGGAAACAGGAGAACTGGACAAGTGGAGAAGTGGGGAACAGGAGAACTGGAGAATTGGAGAACTGGAGAAGTGTGGAACTGGAGAACTGGAGAATTAGAGAAATGGGGAACTGGAGAACTGGAGAACTGGAGAACGGGAGAACTGAAGAACAGGAGAAAATGAGAATTGTAGAAATGATGCACTGAAGAACAGGAGAACTGAAGAAGTGTTGAAGCAGGAGAATTGGAGAAGTGGGGAACAGGAGAACTGGAGAATTGGAGAACTGGAGAAGTGGGGAACTGGAGAACAGGAGAAGTGGGGAATAGCAGAACTGCAGAAGTGGGGAACAGGAGAACTGGAGAAGTGGGGACAGGAGAACAGGAGAACTGGAGAAGTGAGTAACAGGAGAACTGGAGAAGTGGTAAACAGGAGAACAGGAGAACTGGAGAAGTGGGGAACAGGAGAACTGGAGAAGTGGGGAACAGAAGAACTGGCGAACTGGAGAAGTGGGGAAGAGGAGAACTGGAGAAGTGGGAAACAGGAGAACTGGACAAGTGGAGAAGTGGGGAACAGGAGAACTGGAGAATTGGAGAACTGGAGAAGTGTGGAACTGGAGAACTGGAGAATTAGAGAAATGGGGAACTGGAGAACTGGAGAACTGGAGAACGGGAGAACTGAAGAACAGGAGAAAATGAGAATTGGAGAAATGATGCACTGAAGAACAGGAGAACTGAAGAAGTGTTGAAGCAGGAGAATTGGAGAAGTGGGGAACAGGAGAACTGGAGAATTGGAGAACTGGAGAAGTGGGGAACTGGAGAACAGGAGAAGTGGGGAATAGCAGAACTGCAGAAGTGGGGAACAGGAGAACTGGAGAAGTGGGGACAGGAGAACAGGAGAACTGGAGAAGTGGGAAACAGGAGAACAGGAGAACTGGAGAAGTGGGAAACAGGAGAACTGGACAAGTGGAGAAGTGGGGAACAGGAGACCTGGAGAATTGGAGAACTGGAGAAGTGGGGAACTGGAGAACTGGAGAATAGGAGAAGTGGGGAACTGGAGAACTGGAGAACGAGAGAAGTGGACAAGTGGGGAATTGGAGAACAGGAGAACTGGAGAAGTGGGGAACAGGAGAACTGGAGAACTGGAGAAGTGGGGAACTGGAGAACTGGGGAACTGGAGAACTGGAGAACAGTGGAAGCAGAGAACTGGAGAACTGGAGAACAGGAGAACTGGAGAAGTGGGGAACTGGAGTACTGGAGAACTGGAGAACTGGAGAAGTGGAGAAGTGGGGAGCTGGAGAACTGGAGAACTGGAGAACTGGAGAACAGGAGAACCGGAGAAGTGGGGAACAGGAGAACTGGAGAACTGGAGAACAGGAGAACTGGAGAACTGGAGAACAGGAGAACTGGAGAAGTGGGGGAAAGCTGAAGTGGAGAACTGGAGAACTGGAGAACGGGAGAGGTGAGGAACAGAACAGGAGAACTGGAGAACTGGAGAACTGGAGAACGGGAGAACTGAAGAACAGGAGAAAATGAGAATTGGAGAAATGATGCACTGGAGAACAGGAGAACTGGAGAAGTGGAGAAGCAGGAGAATGGGAGAAGTGGGGCACAGTAGAACTGGAGAACTGGAGAAGTGGGGAACAGGAGAACTGGAGAATTGGAGAAATGGAGAAGTGTGGAACTGGAGAACTTGAGAAGTGGGGAACAGGAGAGCAGGAGATCTGGAGAAGTGGGAAACAGGAGAACTGGAGAAGTGGGGAACAGGAGAACTTGAGAAGTGGGGAACAGGAGAACTGGAGAACTGGAGAACGGGAGAACTGAAGAACAGGAGAAAATGAGAATTGGAGAAATGTTGCAATGGAGAACAGGAGAACTGAAGAAGTGGTGAAGCAGGAGAATTGGAGAAGTGGGGAACAGTAGAACTGGAGAACTGGAGAAGTGGGGAACAGGAGAACTGGAGAATTGGAGAACTGGAGAAGTGGGGAACTGGAGAACAGGAGAAGTGGGGAATAGCAGAACTGCAGAAGTGGGGAACAGGAGAACTGGAGAAGTGGGGAACAGGAGAATAGGAGAACTGGAGAAGTGAGTCACAGGAGAACTGGAGAAGTGGGAAACAGGAGAACAGGAGAACTGGAGAAGTGGGGAACAGGAGAACTGGAGAAGTGGGGAACAGGAGAACAGAAGAACTGGAGAAGTCGGGAACAGAAGAACTGGCGAACTGGAGAAGTGGGGAAGAGGAGAACTGGAGAAGTGGGAAACAGGAGAACTGGACAAGTGGAGAAGTGGGGAACAGGAGAACTGGAGAATTGGAGAACTGGAGAAGTGGGGAACTGGAGAACTGGAGAATTGGAGAAGTGGGGAAATGGAGAACTGGAGAACTAGAGAAGTGGACAAGTGGGGAATTGGAGAACAGGAGAACTGGAGAAGTGGGGAACAGGAGAACTGGAGAACTGGAGAAGTGGGGAACTAGAGAACTGGGGAACTGGAGAACTGGAGAAAAGTGGAAGCAGAGAACTGGAGAACTGGAGAACAGTGGAAGCAGAGAACTGGGGAACTGGAGAACTGGAGAACCGGAGAAAAGGAGAAGAGGAGAACTGTAGAAGTGGGGAACTGGAGAACTGGAGAACTGGGGAACAGAAGAACTGGAGAAGTGGAGAACAGGAGAACTGGAGAACTGGGGAAGAGGAGAACTGGTGAAGTGGGGAACAGGAGAACTGGAGAAGTGGGGAACAGGAGAACTAGAGAACTGGAGAACAGGAGAAAAGGAGAAGAGGAGAACTGTAGAAGTGGGGAACTGGAGAACTGGAGAACTGGGGAACAGAAGAACTGGAGAAGTGGAGAACAGGAGAACTGGAGAACTGGGGAAGAGGAGAACTGGTGAAGTGGGGAACAGGAGAACTGGAGAAGTGGGGAACAGGAGAACTAGAGAACTGGAGAACAGGAGAACTGGAGAACAGGAGAACTGGAGATGAGGGGAACAGGAGAACTGGAGAAGTGGGGAACAGGAGAACTGGAGAAGTGCGGAACAGGAGAACTGGAGAAGTGGAGAACTGGAGAACTGGAGAAGTGGGGAACACGAGAATTGTAGAAGTGGGGAGCAGGAAAACTGGAGAAGTGGGGAACAGTAGAACTGGAGAACTGGAGATCAGGAGAAGTGGGGAAGAGGAGAACAGGAGAACTGGAGAAGTGGGGAACAGGAGAACTGTAGAAGTGGGGAACAGGAGAACTGGCGAACTGGGGAACTGGAGAACTGGAGAAGTGGGGAACAGGAGAACAAGAGAACTGGAGAAGTGGGGAACAGGAGAACTGGAAAAGAGGGGAACTGGAGAACTGTAGAAGTGGGGAACAGGAGAACTGGCGAACTGGGGAACTGAAGAACTGGAGAAGTGGGGAACAGGAGAACTGGAGAAGTGGGGAACTGGAGAACAGGGGAAGTGGGGAACAGGAGAACAAGAGAACTGGAGAAGTGGGGAACAGGAGAACTGGAAAAGAGGGGAACTGGAGAACTGGAGAAGTGGGGAACAGGAGAACTGGAGAATTGGGGAACTGGGGAACTGGGGAACAGGAGAACTGGAGAACTGTAGAAGAAGGGAACAGGAGAACTGGAGAAGTGGGGAACAGGAGAACAGGAGAACTGGAGAAGTGAGTAACAGGAGAACTGGAGAAGTGGGAAACAGGAGAACAGGAGAACTGGAGAAGTAGGGAACAGGAGAACTGGAGAAGTGGGGAACAGAAGAACAAAAGAACTGGATAAGTGGGGAACAGAAGAACTGGCGAACTGGAGAAGTGGGGAAGAGGAGAACTGGAGAAGTGGGAAACAGGAGAACTGGACAAGTGGAGAAGTGGGGAACAGGAGAACGGGAGAATTGGAGAACTGGAGAAGTGGAGAACTGGAGAACTGGAGAATTGGAGAAGTGGGGAACTGGAGAACTGGAGAACGAGGGAAGTGGACAAGTGGGGAATTGGAGAACAGGAGAACTGGAGAAGTGGGGAACAGGAGAACTGGAGAACTGGAGAAGTGGGGAACTAGAGAACTGGGGAACTGGAGAACTGGAGAACAGTGGAAGCAGAGAACTGGAGAACAGGAGAACAGGAGAACCGGAGAAAAGGAGAACAGGAGAACTTGAGAAGTGGGGAACAGGAGAACTGGAGAACTGGAGAACGGGAGAACTGAAGAACAGGAGAAAATGAGAATTGGAGAAATGTTGCACTGGAGAACAGGAGAACTGAAGAAGTGGTGAAGCAGGAGAATTGGAGAAGTGGGGAACAGTAGAACTGGAGAACTGGAGAAGTGGGGAACAGGAGAACTGGAGAATTGGAGAACTGGAGAAGTGGGGAACTGGAGAACAGGAGAAGTGGCGAATAGCAGAACTGCAGAAGTGGGGAACAGGAGAACTGGATAAGTGGGGAACAGGAGAATAGGAGAACTGGAGAAGTGAGTCACAGGAGAACTGGAGAAGTGGGAAACAGGAGAACAGGAGAACTGGAGAAGTGGGGAACAGGAGAACTGGAGAAGTGGGGAACAGGAGAACAGAAGAACTGGAGAAGTCGGGAACAGAAGAACTGGCGAACTGGAGAAGTGGGGAAGAGGAGAACTGGAGAAGTGGGAAACAGGAGAACTGGACAAGTGGAGAAGTGGGGAACAGGAGAACTGGAGAATTGGAGAACTGGAGAAGTGGGGAACTGGAGAACTGGAGAATTGGAGAAGTGGGGAAATGGAGAACTGGAGAACTAGAGAAGTGGACAAGTGGGGAATTGGAGAACAGGAGAACTGGAGAAGTGGGGAACAGGAGAACTGGAGAACTGGAGAAGTGGGGAACTAGAGAACTGGGGAACTGGAGAACTGGAGAAAAGTGGAAGCAGAGAACTGGAGAACTGGAGAACAGTGGAAGCAGAGAACTGGGGAACTGGAGAACTGGAGAACCGGAGAAAAGGAGAAGAGGAGAACTGTAGAAGTGGGGAACTGGAGAACTGGAGAACTGGGGAACAGAAGAACTGGAGAAGTGGAGAACAGGAGAACTGGAGAACTGGGGAAGAGGAGAACTGGTGAAGTGGGGAACAGGAGAACTGGAGAAGTGGGGAACAGGAGAACTAGAGAACTGGAGAACAGGAGAAAAGGAGAAGAGGAGAACTGTAGAAGTGGGGAACTGGAGAACTGGAGAACTGGGGAACAGAGGAACTGGAGAAGTGGAGAACAGGAGAACTGGAGAACTGGGGAAGAGGAGAACTGGTGAAGTGGGGAACAGGAGAACTGGAGAAGTGGGGAACAGGAGAACTAGAGAACTGGAGAACAGGAGAACTGGAGAACAGGAGAACTGGAGATGAGGGGAACAGGAGAACTGGAGAAGTGGGGAACAGGAGAACTGGAGAAGTGCGGAACAGGAGAACTGGAGAAGTGGAGAACTGGAGAACTGGAGAACTGGAGAAGTGGGGAACACGAGAATTGTAGAAGTGGGGAGCAGGAAAACTGGAGAAGTGGGGAACAGTAGAACTGGAGAACTGGAGATCAGGAGAAGTGGGGAAGAGGAGAACAGGAGAACTGGAGAAGTGGGGAACAGGAGAACTGTAGAAGTGGGGAACAGGAGAACTGGCGAACTGGGGAACTGGAGAACTGGAGAAGTGGGGAACAGGAGAACAAGAGAACTTGAGAAGTGGGGAACAGGAGAACTGGAAAAGAGGGGAACTGGAGAACTGTAGAAGTGGGGAACAGGAGAACTGGCGAACTGGGGAACTGAAGAACTGGAGAAGTGGGGAACAGGAGAACTGGAGAAGTGGGGAACTGGAGAACAGGGGAAGTGGGGAACAGGAGAACAAGAGAACTGGAGAAGTGGGGAACAGGAGAACTGGAAAAGAGGGGAACTGGAGAACTGGAGAAGTGGGGAACAGGAGAACTGGAGAATTGGGGAACTGGGGAACTGGGGAACAGGAGAACTGGAGAACTGTAGAAGAAGGGAACAGGAGAACTGGAGAAGTGGGGAACAGGAGAACAGGAGAACTGGAGAAGTGAGTAACAGGAGAACTGGAGAAGTGGGAAACAGGAGAACAGGAGAACTGGAGAAGTAGGGAACAGGAGAACTGGAGAAGTGGGGAACAGAAGAACAAAAGAACTGGATAAGTGGGGAACAGAAGAACTGGCGAACTGGAGAAGTGGGGAAGAGGAGAACTGGAGAAGTGGGAAACAGGAGAACTGGACAAGTGGAGAAGTGGGGAACAGGAGAACGGGAGAATTGGAGAACTGGAGAAGTGGAGAACTGGAGAACTGGAGAATTGGAGAAGTGGGGAACTGGAGAACTGGAGAACGAGAGAAGTGGACAAGTGGGGAATTGGAGAACAGGAGAACTGGAGAAGTGGGGAACAGGAGAACTGGAGAACTGGAGAAGTGGGGAACTAGAGAACTGGGGAACTGGAGAACTGGAGAACAGTGGAAGCAGAGAACTGGAGAACTGGAGAACAGGAGAACCGGAGAAAAGGAGAACAGGAGAACTGGAGAAGTGGGGAACTGGAGAACTGGAGAACAGGAGAACTGGAGAACGGGAGAACTGAAGAACAGGAGAAAATGAGAATTGGAGAAATGATGCACTGGAGAACAGGAGAACTGGAGAAGTGGGGAAGCAGGAGAATGGGAGAAGTGGGGCACAGTATAACTGGAGAACTGGAGAAGTGGGGAACAGGAGAACTGGAGAATTGGAGAAATGGAGATGTGGGGAACAGGAGAACTTGAGAAGTGGGGAACAGGAGAGCAGGAGAACTGGAGAAGTGGGAAACAGGAGAACTGGAGAAGTGGGGAACAGGAGAACTGGAGAAGTGGGGAACAGGAGACTTGGAGAACTGGAGAACGGGAGAACTGAAGAACAGGAGAAAATGAGAATTGGAGAAATGATGCACTGGAGAACAGGAGAACTGGAGAAGTGGGGAACATGAGAACTGGAGAATTGGAGAACTGGAGAAGTGGGGAACTGGAGAACAGGAGAATTGGGGAATAGCAGAACTGCAGAAGTGGGGAACAGGAGAACTGGAGAAGTGGGGAACAGGAGAACACGAGAACTGGAGAAGTGAGTAACAGGAGAACTGGAGAAGTGGGAAACAGGAGAACAGGAGAACTGGAGAAGTGGGGAACAGGAGAACTGGAGAAGTGGGGAACAGGAGAACAGAAGAACTGGAGAAGTCGGGAACAGAAGAACTGGCGAACTGGAGAAGTGGGGAAGAGGAGAACTGGAGAAGTGGGAAACAGGAGAACTGGACAAGTGGAGAAGTGGGGAACAGGAGAACTGGAGAATTGTAGAACTGGAGAAGTGGGGAACTGGAGAACTGGAGAATTGGAGAAGTGGGGAACTGGAGAACTGGAGAACTAGAGAAGTGGACAAGTGGGGAATTGGAGAACAGGAGAACTGGAGAAGTGGGGAACAGGAGAACTGGAGAACTGGAGAAGTGGGGAACTAGAGAACTGGGGAACTGGAGAACTGGAGAAAAGTGGAAGCAGAGAACTGGTGAACTGGAGAACAGTGGAAGCAGAGAACTGGGGAACTGGAGAACTGGAGAACCAGAGAAAAGGAGAACAGGAGAACTGGAGAAGTGGGGAACTGGAGAACTGGAGAACTGGGGAACAGGAGAACTGGAGAAGTGGAAAACAGGAGAACTGGAGAACTGGGGAAGAGGAGAACTGGAGAAGTGGGGAACAGGAGAACTGGAGAAGTGGGGAACAGGAGAACTAGAGAACTGGAGAACAGGAGAACTGGAGAACAGGAGAACTGGAGAAGTGGGGAACAGGAGAACTGGAGAAGTGCGGAACAGGAGAACTGGAGAAGTGGAGAACTGGAGAACTGGAGAACTGGAGAAGTGGGGGACACGAGAATTGTAGAAGTGGGGAGCAGGAAAACTGGAGAAGTGGGGAACAGGAGAACTGGAGAACTGGAGATCAGGAGAAGTGGGGAAGAGGAGAACAGGAGAACTGGAGAAGTGGGGAACTCGAGAACTGGAGAACTGTAGAAGTGGGGAACAGGAGAACTGGCGAACTGGGGAACTGGAGAACTGGAGAAGTGGGGAACAGGAGAACTGGAGAAGTGGGGAACTGGAGAACAGGAGAAGTGGGGAACAGGAGAACAAGAGAACTGGAGAAGTGGGGAACAGGAGAAATGGAAAAGAGGGGAACTGGAGAACTGGAGAAGTGGGGAACAGGAGAACTGGAGAACTGGGGAACTGGGGAACTGGGGAACAGGAGAACTGGAGAATTGTAGAAGAAGGGAACAGGAGAACTGGAGAAGTGAGGAACAGGAGAACTGGAGAAGTGGGAAACAGGAGAACAGGAGAACTGGAGAAGTGGGGAACAGGAGAACTGGAGAAGTGGGGAACAGGAGAACTGGAGAACTGGAGAAGTCGGGAACTAGAGAACTGGGGAACTGGAGAACTGGAGAACAGTGGAAGCAGAGAACTGGAGAACTGGAGAACAGGAGAACCGGAGAAAAGGAGAACAGGAGAACTGGAGAAGTGGGGAACAGGAGAACTGGAGAACTGGAGAACTGGAGAAGTGGGGAGCTGGAGAACTGGAGAACTGGAGAACTGGAGAACAGGTGAACCGGAGAAGTGGGGAACAGGAGAACTGGAGAACTGGAGAACTGGTGAAGTGCGGAACAGGAAAACAGGAGAACAGGAAAAACAGCAGAACTGGAGAACTGGAGAAGAGGAGAACTGGAGAAGTGGGGAAAAGGTGAAGTGGAGAACTGGAGAACTGGAGAACGGGAGAAGTGAGGAACAGAACAGGAGAACTGGAGAACTGGAGAACGGGAGAACTGAAGAACAGGAGAAAATGAGAATTGGAGAAATGATGCACTGGAGAACAGGAGAACTGGAGAAGTGGGGAAGCAGGAGAATTGGAGAAGTGGGGCACAGTAGAACTGGAGAACTGGAGAAGTGGGGAACAGGAGAACTGGAGAATTGGAGAACTGGAGAAGTGGGGAACTGGAGAACAGGAGAAGTGGGGAACAGGAGAACTGGAGAACTGGAGAAGTGGGAAACAGGAGAACTGGAGAAGTGGGGAACAGGAGAACTGGAGAAGTGGGGAACAGGAGAACTGGAGAACTGGAAAACGGGAGAACTGAAGAACAGGAGAAAATGCGAATTGGAGAAATGTTGCACTGGAGAACAGGAGAACTGAAGAAGTGATGAAGCAGGAGAATTGGAGAAGTGGGGAACAGTAGAACTGGAGAACTGGAGAAGTGGGGAACAGGAGAACTGGAGAATTGGAGAACTGGAGAAGTTGGGAACTGGAGAACAGGAGAAGTGTGGAATAGCAGAACTGCAGAAGTGGGGAACAGGAGAACTGGAGAAGTGGGGAACTCGAGAACTGGAGAACTGTAGAAGTGGGGAACAGGAGAACTGGCGAACTGGGGAACTGGAGAACTGGAGAAGTGGGGAACAGGAGAACTGGAGAAGTGGGGAACTGGAGAACAGGAGAAGTGGGGAACAGGAGATCTAGAGAACTGGAGAAAAGGAGAACTGGCGAACTGGAGAACTGGAAAACTGGAGATATGGAGAAGTGGGGAACAGGAGAACTGGATAAGTGGGGAACAAGTGAAGTGGAGAACTGGAGAACTGGAGAACGGGAGGAGTGAGGAACAGGAGAACAGGAGAACTGGAGAACTGGAGAACGGGAGAACTGAAGAACAGGAGAAAATGAGAATTGGAGAAATGATGCACTGGAGAACAGGAGAACTGGAGAAGTGGGGAAGCAGGAGAATTGAAGAAGTGGGGAACAGTAGAACTGGAGAACTGGAGAAGTTGGGAACAGGAGAACTGGAGAATTGGAGAACTGGAGAAGTGGGGAACTGGAGAACAGGAGAAGTGGGGAACAGGAGAACTGGAGAACTGGAGAAGTGGGGAACTGGAGAACTTGAGAAGTGGGGAACAGGAGAGCAGGAGAACTGGAGAAGTGGGGAACAGGAGAACTGGAGAAGTGGGGAACAGGAGAACTGGAGAACTGGAGAACGGGAGAACTGAAGAACAGGAGAAAATGAGAATTGGAGAAATGATGCACTGGAGAACAGGAGAACTGAAGAAGTGGTGAAGCAGGAGAATTGGAGAAGTGGGGAACAGTAGAACTGGAGAACTGGAGAAGTGGGGAACAGGAGAACTGGAGAATTGGAGAACTGGAGAAGTGGGGAACAGGAGAACAGCAGAACTGGAGAAGTGAGTAACAGGAGAACTGGAGAAGTGGGAAACAGGAGAACAGGAGAACTGGAGAAGGGGAACAGGAGAACTGGAGAAGTGGGGAACAGGAGAACAGAAGAACTGGAGAAGTCGGGAACAGAAGAACTGGCGAACTGGAGAAGTGGGGAAGAGGAGAACAGGAGAAGTGGGAAACAGGAGAACTGGACAAGTGGAGAAGTGGGGAACAGGAGAACTGGAGAATTGGAGAACTGGAGAAGTGGGGAACTGGAGAACTGGAGAATTGGAGAAGTGGGGAACTGGAGAACTGGAGAACTAGAGAAGTGGACAAGTGGGGAATTGGAGAACAGGAGAACTGGAGAAGTGGGGAACAGGAGAACTGGAGAACTGGAGAACTGGAGAAGTGGGGAGCTGGAGAACTGGAGAACTGGAGAACTGGAGAATTGGGGAACAGGAGAACTGCAGAACTGGAGAACAAGAGAACTGGAGAACAGGAAAACTGGCGAATTGTGGAACACGAGAACTGGAGAACTGGAGAACAGGAGAACTGGAGAACTGGGGAACACGAGAATTGGAGAACTGGAGAACTGGAGAACTGGAGAAGTGGGGAACAGGTGAAGTGGAGAACTGGAGAACTGGAGAATGGGAGAACTGAAGAACAGGAGAAAATGAGAATTGGAGAAATGATGCACTGGAGAACAGGAGAACTGAAGATGTGGTGAAGCAGGAGAATTGAAGAAGTGGGGAACAGTAGAACTGGAGAACTGGAGAAGTTGGGAACAGGAGAACTGGAGAATTGGAGAACTGGAGAAGTGGGGAACTGGAGAACAGGAGAAGTGGGGAACAGAAGAACTGGAGAACTGGAGAAGTGGGGAACAGGAGAACATGAGAACTGGAAAAGTGGGGAACCGGAGAACTGGAGAATTGGAGAACTGCAGAAGTGTGGAACAGGAGAACTGGAGAAGTGGGGAACAGGAGAACTGGAGAACTGAGTAACAGGAGAACTGGAGAAGTGGGAAACAGGAGAACAGGAGAACTGGAGAAGTGGGGAACAGGAGAACAGGAGAACTGGAGAAGTGGGGAACAGGAGAACAGAAGAACTGGAGAAGTCGGGAACAGAAGAACTGGCGAACTGGAGAAGTGGGGAACTGGAGAATTTGAGAAGTGGGGAACAGGAGAGCAGCAAAACTGGAGAAGTGGGGAACAGGAGAACTGGAGAAGTGGGGAACAGGAGAACTGGAGAACTGGAAAACGGATAACTGAAGAACAGGAGGAAATGAGAATTGGAGAAATGATGCACTGGAGAACAGGAGAACTGAAGAAGTGGTGAAGCAAGAGAATTGGAGAAGTGGGGAACAGTAGAACTGGAGAACTGGAGAAGTGGGGAACAGGAGAACTGGAGAACTGGAGAAGTGGGGAAATGGAGAACAGGAGAAGTGGGGAATAGCAGAACTGCAGAAGTGGGGAACAGGAGAACTGGAGAAGTGAGTAACAGGAGAACTGGAGAAGTGGGAAACAGGAGAACAGGAGAACTGGAGAAGTGGGGAACAGGAGAACTGGAGAAGTGGGGAACAGGAGAACAGAAGAACAGGAGAAGTCGGGAACAGAAGAACTGGCGAACTGGAGAAGTGGGGAAGAGGAGAACTGGAGCAGTGGGAAACAGGAGAACTGGACAAGTGGAGAAGTGGGGAACAGGAGAACTGGTGAATTGGAGAACTGGAGAAGTGGGGAACTAGAGAACTGGGGAACTGGAGAACTGGAGAACAGTGGAAGCAGAGAACTGGAGAACTGGAGAACAGGAGAACCGGAGAAAAGGAGAACAGGAGAATTGGAGAAGTGCGGAACTGGAGAATTGGAGAACTGGAGAACTAGAGAACTGGAGAGGTGGGGAGCTGGAGAACTGGAGAACTGGAGAACTGGAGAAGTGGAGAACAGTAGAACCGGAGAACTGGAGAACTGGAGAAGTGGGGAACAGGAGAACTGTAGAACTGGAGAACAGGAGAACCGGAGAACTGGTGAAGTGGAGAAGTGGGGAACTGGAGAACTGGAGAACTAGAGAACAGGAGAACTGGAGAACTGGAGAAGTGGGGAACAGGAGAACTGGAGAACAGGAGAACCGGAGAACCGGAGAACTGGAGAACTGGAGAAGTGGGGAACTGGATAACTGGAGAACAGGCGAATTGGAGAACTGGAGAATTGGAGAACAGGAGAACTAGAGAACGAGGAGAACAGGAGAACTGGAGAACTGGAGAACTGGAGAACTGGAGACTTGGAGAAGTGGTGAACAGCAGAACTGGAGAAGTGGGGAACAAGTGAAGTGGAGAACGGGAGAACTGGAGAACGGGAGAAGTGAGGAACAGGAGAACAGGAGAACTGGAGAACTGGAGAACGGGAGAACTGAAGAACAGGAGAAAATGAGAATTGGAGAAATGATGCACTGGAGAACAGGAGAACTGGAGAAGTGGAGAAGCAGCAGAATTGGAGAAGTGGGGAACAGTAGAACTGGAGAACTGGAGAAGTTGGGAACAGGAGAACTGGAGAACTGGAGAAGTGGGGAACTAGAGAACTGGGGAACTGGAGAACTGGAGAACAGTGGAAGCAGAGAACTGGAGAACTGGAGAACAGGAGAACCGGAGAAAAGGAGAACAGGAGAACTGGAGAAGTGCGAAACTGGAGAACTGGAGAACTGGAGAACTGGAGAACTGGAGAAGTGGGGAGCTGGAGAACTGGAGAACTGGAGAACTGGAGAAGTGGAGAACAGGAGAACCGGAGAACTGGAGAACTGGAGAAGTGGGAACAGGAGAACTGGAGAACTGGAGAACAGGAGAACCGGAGAACTGGAGAACTGGAGAAGTGGGGAACTGGATAACTGGAGAATAGGAGAACTGGAGAACTGGAGAAGTGGAGAACAGGAGAACTAGAGAACTGGAGAACAGGAGAACTGGAGAAGTGGGGAACAGGAGAACTGGAGAACTGGAGAAGTGGGGAACAGGAGAACTGGAGAACTAGAGAACTGGAGAACTGGGGAACTGGAGAAGTGGAGAACAGTAGAACTGGAGAACTGGAGAACAAGAGAACTGGAGAAGTGGGGACTTGGAGAACTGGAGAATTGGAGAACTGGGGAACTGGAGAAGTGGAGAACAGGAGAACAGGAGAACTGGAGAACAAGAGAACTGGAGAAGTGGGGAACTGGAGAACTGGAGAATTGGAGAACTGGGAGCTGGAGAAGTGGAGAACAGGAGAACAGGAGAACTGGAGCAGTGGGGAGCTGGAGAACTGGAGAACTGGAGAACTGGAGAAGTGGAGAACAGGAGAACCGGAGAACTGGAGAACTGGAGAAGTGGGGAACAGGAGAACTGGAGAACTGGAGAACAGGAGAACCGGAGAACTGGCGAACTGGAGAAGTGGGGAACTGGATAACTGGAGAATAGGAGAACTGGAGAACTGGAGAAGTGGAGAACAGGAGAACTAGAGAACTGGAGAACAGGAGAACTGGAGAAGTGAGGAACAGGAGAACTGGAGAACTGCAGAAGTGGGGAACAGGAGAACTGGAGAACTAGAGAACTGCAGAACTGGTGAACTGGAGAAGTGGAGAACAGTAGAACTGGAGAACAGGAGAACTGGAGAAGTGGGGAACTGGAGAACTGGAGAATTGGAGAACTGGGGAACTGGAGAAGTGGAGAACAGGAGAACAGGAGAACTGGAGAAGTGGGGAACTGGTGAACTGGAAAATTGGAGAACTGGAGAACTGGAGAAATGGGGAACTCGAGAACCGGAGAACTGGAGAAGTGGGGAACAGGAGAACTGGAGATCTGGAGAACTGGTGAAGTGCGGAACAGGAAAACAGGAGAACAGGAGAAGTGGAGAACTGGAGAAGTGGGGAATAGGAGAACTGGAGAACAGGAGAACCGGAGAACCGGAGAACTGGAGAACTGGAGAAGTGGGGAACTGGATAACTGGAGAACAGGCGAATTGGAGAACTGGAGAAGTGGAGAACAGGTGAATTGGAGAATTGGAGAAGAGGAGAACTGAAGAACTGGAGATCTGGAGAATTGGAGAAGTGGTGAACAGGAGAACTGGAGAAGTGGGGAACAAGTGAAGTGGAGAACTGGAGAACAGGAGAACGGGAGAAGTGAGGAACAGGAGAACAGGAGAACTGGAGAACTGGAGAACGGGAGAACTGAAGAACAGGAGATAATGAGAATTGGAGAAATGATGCACTGGAGAACAGGAGAACTGGAGAAGTGGGGAAGCAGGAGAATTGGAGAAGTGGGGAACAGTAGAACTGGAGAACTGGAGAAGTGGGGAACAGGAGAACTGGAGAACTGGAGAAGTGGGGAACTAGAGAACTGGGGAACTGGAGAATTGGAGAACAGTGGAAGCAGAGAACTGGAGAACTGGAGAGCAGGAGAACCGGAGAAAAGGAGAACAGGAGAACTGGAGAAGCGCGGAACTGGAGAACTGGAGAACTGGAGAACTGGAGAACTGGAGAAGTGGGGAGCTGGAGAACTGGAGAACTGGAGAACTGGAGAAGTAGAGCACAGGAGAACCGGAGAACTGGAGAACTGGAGAAGTGGGGAACAGGAGAACTGGAGAACTGGAGAACAGGAGAACCGGAGAACTGGAGAACTGGAGAAGTGGGGAACTGGATAACTGGAGAATAGGAGAACTGGAGAACTGGAGAAGTGGAGAACAGGAGAACTAGAGAACTGGAGAACAGGAGAACTGGAGAAGTGGGGAACAGGTGAACTGGAGAACTGGAGAAGTGGGGAACAGGAGAACTGGAGAACTAGAGAACTGGAGAACTGGGGAACTGGAGAAGTGGGGAACTGGAGAACTGGAGAATTGGAGAACTGGGGAACTGGAGAAGTGGAGAACAGGAGAACAGGAGAACTGGAGAAGTGGGGAACTGGTGAACTGGAAAATTGGAGAACTGGAGAACTGGAGAAGTGGGGAATTCGAGAACTGGAGAACTGGAGAAGTGGGGAACAGGAGAACTGGAGATCTGGAGAACTGGAGAAGTGCGGAACAGGAAAACAGGAGAACAGGAGAACTGGAGAAGTGGGGAACAGGAGAACTGGAGAACAGGAGAACCGGAGAACCGGAGAACTGGAGAACTGGAGAAGTGGGGAACTGGATAACTGGAGAACAGGAGAACTGGAGAACTGGAGAAGTGGAGAACAGGAGAACTAGAGAACTGGAGAACAGGAGAACTGGAGAACTGGAGAACTGGAGAACTGGAGAATTGGAGAAGTGGTGAACAGGAGAATTGGAGAAGTGGGGAACAAGTGAAGTGGAGAACTGGAGAACTGGAGAACGGGAGAAGTGAGGAACAGGAGAACAGGAGAACTGGAGAACTGGAGAACGGGAGAACTGAAGAACAGGAGAAAATGAGAATTGGAGAAATGATGCACTGGAGAACAGGAGAACTGGAGAAGTGGGGAAGCAGGAGAATTGGAGAAGTGGGGAACAGTAGAACTGGAGAACTGGAGAAGTGGGGAACAGGAGAACTGGAGAATTGGAGAACTGGAGAAGTGGAGAATTGGAGAACAGGAGAAGTGGGGAACAGGAGAACTGGAGAACTGGAGAAGTGGGGAACTGGAGAACTTGAGAAGTGGGGAACAGGAGAACTGGAGAAGTGGGGAACAGGAGAACTGGAGAAGTGGGGAACAGGAGAACTGGAGAACTGGAGAACGGGAGAACTGAAGAACAGGAGAAAATGAGAATTGGAGAAATGATGCACTGGAGAACAGGAGAACTGAAGAAGTGGTGAAGCAGGAGAATTGGAGAAGTGGGGAACAGTAGAACTGGAGAACTGGAGAATTGGGGAACAGGAGAACTGGAGAATGGGAGAACTGGAGAATTGGGGAACAGGAGAACAGGAGAACTGGAGAAGTGAGTAACAGGAGAACTGGAGAAGTGGGAAACAGGAGAACAGGAGAACTGCAGAAGTGGGGAACAGGAGAACTGGAGAAGTGAGGAACTGGATAACTGGAAAAGTGGAGAAGTCGGGAACAGAAGAACTGGCGAACTGGAGAAGTGGGGAAGAGGAGAACAGGAGAAGTAGGAAACAGGAGAACTGGAGAAGTGGAGAAGTGGGGAACAGGAGAACTGGAGAATTGGAGAACTGGAGAAGTGGGGAACTGGAGAACTGGAGAATTGGAGAAGTGGGGAACTGGAGAACTGGAGAACTAGAGAGGTGGACAAGTGGGGAATTGGAGAACAGGAGAACTGGAGAAGTGGGGAACAGGAGAACTGGAGAACTGGAGAAGTGGGGAGCTGGAGAACTGGAGAATTGGAGAACTGAAGAACTGGAGAAGTGGGGAAAAGGAGAACTGGAGAACTGGAGAACAGGAGAACCACAGAACCGGAGAACTGGAGAAGTGGGGAACAGGAGAAGTGGAGAACTGGAGAAGTGGTGAACTAGAGAACTGGGGAACTGGAGAACTGGAGAACAGTGGAAGCAGAGAACTGGAGAACTGGAGAATTGGAGAACCGGAGAAAAGGAGAACAGGAGAACTGGAGAAGTGGGGAACTGGAGAACTGGAGAACTGGAGAACTGGAGAAGTGGGGAGCTGGAGAACTGGAGAACAGGAGAACTGGAGAACTGGAGAAGTGGGGAACTCGAGAACTGTAGAACTGGAGAAGTGGGGAACAGGAGAACTGGAGAACTGGAGAACAGGAGAACCGGAGAACTGGAGAACTGGAGAACTAGAGAACTGGAGAACTGGAGAACTGGAGAACAGGAGAACTGGAGAACTGGAGAAGTGGGGAACTGGAGAACTGGAGAATTGGAGAAGTGGGGAACTGGAGAACTGGAAAATTGCGGAACTGGAGAACTGGAGAAGTGGGGAACTCGAGAACTGTAGAACTGGAGAAGTGGGGAACAGGAGAACTGGAGAACTGGAGAACTGGAGAAGTGCGGAACAGGAAAACAGGAGAACAGGAAAACAGGAGAACTGGAGAACTGGAGAAGTGGGGAACAGGAGAACTGGAGAACATGAGAACCGGAGACCCAGAGAACTGGAGAACTGGAGAAGTGGGGAACTGGATAACTGGAGTACAGGAGAACTGGAGAACTGGAGTAGTGGAGAACAGGAGAACGAGAGAAATGGATAACAGGAGAACTGGTGAACTGGAGAACTGGAGAACTGGAAAACTGGAGAATTGGAGAACTGGGGAAATGGAGAAGTGGAGAACAGGAGAACTGGAGAAGTGGGGAACTGGAGAACTGGAAAATTGGAAAACAGGAGAACTGGAGAAGTGGGGAACAGGAGAACTGGAGAACTGGAGAACAGGAGGACCGGAGAACCGGAGAACTGGAGAACTGGAGAAGTCGGGAACTGGAGAACTGGAGAATAGGAGAACTGGAGAACTGGAGAAGTGGGGAACAGGAGAACTGGAGAACTGGAGAACTTGAGAACTGGGGAACTGGAGAAGTGGAGAACAGTAGAACTGGAGAACTGGAGAACAGGAGAACTGGAGAAGTGGGGAACTGGAGAACTGGAGAACAGGAGAACCGGAGAACTGGAGAAGTGGGGAGCTGGAGAAATGGAGAGCTGGAGAACTGTAGAAGTAGGGAACACGAGAACTGGAGAACTGGAGAACTGGAGCACAGGAGAACCGGAGAACCGGAGAACTGGAGAACTGGAGAAGTGCGGAACAGGAAAACAGGAGAACAGGAGAACAGGAGAACTGGAGAACTGGAGAAGTGGGGAACAGGAGAACTGGAGAACAGGAGAACCGGAGAACTGGAGAACTGGAGAACTGGAGAAGTGGGTAACAGGAGAAATGGAGAACCGGAGAAGTGGGGAACAGGAGAACTGGAGAACTGGAGAACTGGTGAACTGGAGAATTGGAGAACTGGGGAACTGGAGAAGTGGAGACCTGGAGAACAGGAGAATTGGAGAAGTGGGGAACTGGAGAACTGGAAAATTGGAAAACAGGAGAACTGTAGAAGTGGGGAACAGGAGAACTGGAGAACTGGAGAACAGGAGAACTGGAGAAGTGGAGAACAGGAGAACCGGAGAACCGGAGAACTGGAGAACTGGAGAACTGGAGAACTGGAGAACTGAAGAACTGGAGAACTGGAGAAGTGGGGAACAGGAGAACTGGAGAACTGGAGAACAGGAGAACCGGAGAACTGGAGAACTGGAGAACTAGAGAACTGGAGAACTGGAGAACTGGAGAACAGGAGAACTGGAGAACTGGAGAAGTGGGGAACTGCAGAACTGGAGAATTGGAGAAGTGGGGAACTGGAGAACTGGAAAATTGGAGAACTGGAGAACTGGAGAAGTGGGGAACTCGAGAACTGGAGAACTGGAGAAGTGGGGAACAGGAGAACTGGAGAACTGGAGAACTGGAGAAGTGCGGAACAGGAAAACAGGAGAACAGGAGAACAGGAGAACTGGAGAACTGGAGAAGTGGGGAACAGGAGAACTGGAGAACATGAGTACCGGAGACCCAGAGAACTGGAGAACTGGAGAAGTGGGGAACTGGATAACTGGAGAACAGGAGAACTGGAGAACTGGAGTAGTGGAGAACAGGAGAACGAGAGAAATGGATAACAGGAGAACTGGTGAACTGGAGAACTGGAGAACTGGAGAAGTGGGGAACAGGAGAACTGGAGAACCGGAGAAGTGGGGAACAGGAGAACTGGAGAACTGGAGAACTGGAAAACTGGAGAATTGGAGAACTGGGGAAATGGAGAAGTGGAGAACAGGAGAACAGGAGAACTGGAGAAGTGGGGAACTGGAGAACTGGAAAATTGGAAAACAGGAGAACTGGAGAAGTGGGGAACAGGAGAACTGGAGAACTGGAGAACAGGAGAACCGGAGAACCGGAGAACTGGAGAACTGGAGAAGTCGGGAACTGGAGAACTGGAGAATAGGAGAACTGGAGAACTGGAGAAGTGGGGAACAGGAGAACTTGAGAACTGGAGAACTTGAGAACTGGGGAACTGGAGAAGTGGAGAACAGTAGAACTGGAGAACTGGAGAACAGGAGAACTGGAGAAGTGGGGAACTGGAGAACTGGAGAACAGGAGAACCGGAGAACTGGAGAAGTGGGGAGCTGGAGAAATGGAGAACTGGAGAACTGTAGAAGTGGGGAACACGAGAACTGGAGAACTGGAGAACTGGAGCACAGGAGAACCGGAGAACCGGAGAACTGGAGAACTGGAGAAGTGCGGAACAGGAAAACAGGAGAACAGGAGAACAGGAGAACTGGAGAACTGGAGAAGTGGGGAACAGGAGAACTGGAGAACAGGAGAACTGGAGAACTGGAGAACTGGAGAAATGGAGAAGTGTGTAACAGGAGAACTGGAGAACCGGAGAAGTGGGGAACAGGAGAACTGGAGAACTGGAGAAGTGGGGAACAGGAGAACTGAAGAACTGGAGAAGTGGGGAAAAGGAGAACTGGAGAACTGGAGAACAGGAGAACCACAGAACCGGAGAACTGGAGAAGTGGGGAACAGGAGAAGTGGAGAACTGGAGAAGTGGTGAACTAGAGAACTGGGGAACTGGAGAACTGGAGAACAGTGGAAGCAGAGAACTGGAGAACTGGAGAATTGGAGAACCGGAGAAAAGGAGAACAGGAGAACTGGAGAAGTGGGGAACTGGAGAACTGGAGAACTGGAGAACTGGAGAAGTGGGGAGCTGGAGAACTGGAGAACAGGAGAACTGGAGAACTGGAGAAGTGGGGAACTCGAGAACTGTAGAACTGGAGAAGTGGGGAACAGGAGAACTGGAGAACTGGAGAACAGGAGAACCGGAGAACTGGAGAACTGGAGAACTAGAGAACTGGAGAACTGGAGAACTGGAGAACAGGAGAACTGGAGAACTGGAGAAGTGGGGAACTGGAGAACTGGAGAATTGGAGAAGTGGGGAACTGGAGAACTGGAAAATTGCGGAACTGGAGAACTGGAGAAGTGGGGAACTCGAGAACTGTAGAACTGGAGAAGTGGGGAACAGGAGAACTGGAGAACTGGAGAACTGGAGAAGTGCGGAACAGGAAAACAGGAGAACAGGAAAACAGGAGAACTGGAGAACTGGAGAAGTGGGGAACAGGAGAACTGGAGAACATGAGAACCAGAGACCCAGAGAACTGGAGAACTGGAGAAGTGGGGAACTGGATAACTGGAGTACAGGAGAACTGGAGAACTGGAGTAGTGGAGAACAGGAGAACGAGAGAAATGGATAACAGGAGAACTGGTGAACTGGAGAACTGGAGAACTGGAAAACTGGAGAATTGGAGAACTGGGGAAATGGAGAAGTGGAGAACAGGAGAACTGGAGAAGTGGGGAACTGGAGAACTGGAAAATTGGAAAACAGGAGAACTGGAGAAGTGGGGAACAGGAGAACTGGAGAACTGGAGAACAGGAGGACCGGAGAACCGGAGAACTGGAGAACTGGAGAAGTCGGGAACTGGAGAACTGGAGAATAGGAGAACTGGAGAACTGGAGAAGTGGGGAACAGGAGAACTGGAGAACTGGAGAACTTGAGAACTGGGGAACTGGAGAAGTGGAGAACAGTAGAACTGGAGAACTGGAGAACAGGAGAACTGGAGAAGTGGGGAACTGGAGAACTGGAGAACAGGAGAACCGGAGAACTGGAGAAGTGGGGAGCTGGAGAAATGGAGAGCTGGAGAACTGTAGAAGTAGGGAACACGAGAACTGGAGAACTGGAGAACTGGAGCACAGGAGAACCGGAGAACCGGAGAACTGGAGAACTGGAGAAGTGCGGAACAGGAAAACAGGAGAACAGGAGAACAGGAGAACTGGAGAACTGGAGAAGTGGGGAACAGGAGAACTGGAGAACAGGAGAACCGGAGAACTGGAGAACTGGAGAACTGGAGAAGTGGGTAACAGGAGAAATGGAGAACCGGAGAAGTGGGGAACAGGAGAACTGGAGAACTGGAGAACTGGTGAACTGGAGAATTGGAGAACTGGGGAACTGGAGAAGTGGAGACCTGGAGAACAGGAGAATTGGAGAAGTGGGGAACTGGAGAACTGGAAAATTGGAAAACAGGAGAACTGGAGAAGTGGGGAACAGGAGAACTGGAGAACTGGAGAACAGGAGAACTGGAGAAGTGGAGAACAGGAGAACCGGAGAACCGGAGAACTGGAGAACTGGAGAACTGGAGAACTGGAGAACTGAAGAACTGGAGAACTGGAGAAGTGGGGAACAGGAGAACTGGAGAACTGGAGAACAGGAGAACCGGAGAACTGGAGAACTGGAGAACTAGAGAACTGGAGAACTGGAGAACTGGAGAACAGGAGAACTGGAGAACTGGAGAAGTGGGGAACTGCAGAACTGGAGAATTGGAGAAGTGGGGAACTGGAGAACTGGAAAATTGGAGAACTGGAGAACTGGAGAAGTGGGGAACTCGAGAACTGGAGAACTGGAGAAGTGGGGAACAGGAGAACTGGAGAACTGGAGAACTGGAGAAGTGCGGAACAGGAAAACAGGAGAACAGGAGAACAGGAGAACTGGAGAACTGGAGAAGTGGGGAACAGGAGAACTGGAGAACATGAGTACCGGAGACCCAGAGAACTGGAGAACTAGAGAAGTGGGGAACTGGATAACTGGAGAACAGGAGAACTGGAGAACTGGAGTAGTGGAGAACAGGAGAACGAGAGAAATGGATAACAGGAGAACTGGTGAACTGGAGAACTGGAGAACTGGAGAAGTGGGGAACAGGAGAACTGGAGAACCGGAGAAGTGGGGAACAGGAGAACTGGAGAACTGGAGAACTGGAAAACTGGAGAATTGGAGAACTGGGGAAATGGAGAAGTGGAGAACAGGAGAACAGGAGAACTGGAGAAGTGGGGAACTGGAGAACTGGAAAATTGGAAAACAGGAGAACTGGAGAAGTGGGGAACAGGAGAACTGGAGAACTGGAGAACAGGAGAACCGGAGAACCGGAGAACTGGAGAACTGGAGAAGTCGGGAACTGGAGAACTGGAGAATAGGAGAACTGGAGAACTGGAGAAGTGGGGAACAGGAGAACTTGAGAACTGGAGAACTTGAGAACTGGGGAACTGGAGAAGTGGAGAACGGTAGAACTGGAGAACTGGAGAACAGGAGAACTGGAGAAGTGGGGAACTGGAGAACTGGAGAACAGGAGAACCGGAGAACTGGAGAAGTGGGGAGCTGGAGAAATGGAGAACTGGAGAACTGTAGAAGTGGGGAACACGAGAACTGGAGAACTGGAGAACTGGAGCACAGGAGAACCGGAGAACCGGAGAACTGGAGAACTGGAGAAGTGCGGAACAGGAAAACAGGAGAACAGGAGAACAGGAGAACTGGAGAACTGGAGAAGTGGGGAACAGGAGAACTGGAGAACAGGAGAACTGGAGAACTGGAGAACTGGAGAAATGGAGAAGTGTGTAACAGGAGAACTGGAGAACCGGAGAAGTGGGGAACAGGAGAACTGGAGAACTGGAGAACTGGAGAATTGGAGAACTGGGGAACTGGAGAAGTGGAGAACTGGAGAACAGCAGAAATGGAGAAGTGGGGAACTGGAGAACTGGAAAATTGGAAAACAGGAGAACTGGAGAAGTGGGGAACAGGAGAACTGGAGAACTGGAGAACAGGAGAACAGGAGAAAAGGAGAACTGGAGAACTGGAGAAGTGGGGAACTGGAGATCTGGAGAACTGGAGAAGTGGGGAACTGGAGAACTGGAAAATTGGAGAACTGGAGAACTGGAGAAGTGGGGAACTCGAGAAATGGAGAACTGGAGAAGTGGGGAACAGGAGAACTGGAGAACTGGAGAAGTGGAGAACAGGAGAACTAGAGAACTGGAGAACAGGAGAACTGGTGAACTGGAGAACTGGAGAACTGGAGAACAGGAGAACAGGAGAACTGGAGAAGTGGGGAACTGGAGAACTGGAAAATTGGAGAAGTGGGGAACAGGAGAACTGGAGAACTGGAGAAGTGGAGAACAGGAGAACTAGAGAACAGGAGAACAGGAGAACAGGAGAACTGCAGAACTGGAGAAGTGGGGAACAGGAGAACTGGAGAACATGAGAACCGGAGAACCGGAGAACTGGAGAACTGGAGAAGTGGGGAACTGGATAACTGGAGAACAGGAGAACTGGAGAACTGGAGAAGTGGAGAACAGGAGAACTAGAGAACTGGAGAACAGGAGAACTGGTGAACTGGAGAACTGGAGAACTGGAGAACAGGAGAACAGGAGAACTGGAGAAGTGGGGAACTGGAGAACTGGAAAATTGGAGAAGTGGGGAACTGGAGAAATGGAAAATTGGAGAACTGGATAACTGGAGAAGTGGGGAACTCGAGAACTGGAGAACTGGAGAAGTGGGGAACAGGAGAACTGGAGAACTGGAGAACTGGAGAAGTGCGGAACAGGAAAACAGGAGAACAGGAGAACAGGAGAACTGGAGAACTGGAGAAGTGGGGAACAGGAGAACTGGAGAACATGAGAACCGGAGACCCAGAGAACTGGAGAACTGGAGAAGTGGGGAACTGGATAACTGGAGAACAGGAGAACTGGAGAACTGGAGTAGTGGAGAACAGGAGAACGAGAGAAATGGATAACAGGAGAACTGGTGAACTGGAGAACTGGAGAACTGGAGAAGTGGGGAACAGGAGAACTGGAGAACCGGAGAAGTGGGGAACAGGAGAACTGGAGAACTGGAAAACTGGAGAATTGGAGAACTGGGGAAATGGAGAAGTGGAGAACAGGAGAACAGGAGAACTGGAGAAGTGGGGAACTGGAGAACTGGAAAATTGGAAAACAGGAGAACTGGAGAAGTGGGGAACAGGAGAACTGGAGAACTGGAGAACAGGAGAACCGCAGAACCGGAGAACTGGAGAACTGGAGAAGTCGGGAACTGGAGAACTGGAGAATAGGAGAACTGGAGAACTGGAGAAGTGGGGAACAGGAGAACTTGAGAACTGGAGAACTTGAGAACTGGGGAACTGGAGAAGTGGAGAACAGTAGAACTGGAGAACTGGAGAACAGGAGAACTGGAGAAGTGGGGAACTGGAGAACTGGAGAACAGGAGAACCGGAGAACTGGAGAAGTGGGGAACTGGAGAACTGGAGAATTGGAGAAGTGGGGAACTGGAGAAATGGAAAATTGGAGAACTGGATAACTGGAGAAGTGGGGAACTCGAGAATTGGAGAACTGGAGAAGTGGGGAACAGGAGAACTGGAGAACTGGAGAACTGGAGAAGTGCGGAACAGGAAAACAGGAGAACAGGAGAACAGGAGAACTGGAGAACTGGAGAAGTGGGGAACAGGAGAACTGGAGAACATGAGAACCGGAGACCCAGAGAACTGGAGAACTGGAGAAGTGGGGAACTGGATAACTGGAGAACAGGAGAACTGGAGAACTGGAGTAGTGGAGAACAGGAGAACGAGAGAAATGGATAACAGGAGAACTGGTGAACTGGAGAACTGGAGAACTGGAGAAGTGGGGAACAGGAGAACTGGAGATCCGGAGAAGTGGGGAACAGGAGAACTGGAGAACTGGAAAACTGGAGAATTGGAGAACTGGGGAAATGGAGAAGTGGAGAACAGGAGAACAGGAGAACTGGAGAAGTGGGGAACTGGAGAACTGGAAAATTGGAAAACAGGAGAACTGGAGAAGTGGGGAACAGGAGAACTGGAGAACTGGAGAACAGGAGAACCACAGAACCGGAGAACTGGAGAACTGGAGAAGTCGGGAACTGGAGAACTGGAGAATAGGAGAACTGGAGAACTGGAGAAGTGGGGAACAGGAGAACTTGAGAACTGGAGAACTTGAGAACTGGGGAACTGGAGAAGTGGAGAACAGTAGAACTGGAGAACTGGAGAACAGGAGAACTGGAGAAGTGGGGAACTGGAGAACTGGAGAACAGGAGAACCGGAGAACTGGAGAAGTGGGGAGCTGGAGAAATGGAGAACTGGAGAACTGTAGAAGTGGGGAACACGAGAACTGGAGAACTGGAGAACTGGAGCACAGGAGAACCGGAGAACCGGAGAACTGGAGAACTGGAGAAGTGCGGAACAGGAAAACAGGAGAACAGGAGAACAGGAGAACTGGAGAACTGGAGAAGTGGGGAACAGGGGAACTGGAGAACAGGAGAACTGGAGAACTGGAGAACTGGAGAACTGGAGAAGTGGGTAACAGGAGAACTGGAGAACCGGAGAAGTGGGGAACAGGAGAACTGGAGAACTGGAGAACTGGAGAACTGGAGAACTGGAGAATTGGAGAACTGGGGAACTGGAGAAGTGGAGAACTGGAGAACAGGAGAAATGGAGAAGTGGGGAACTGGAGAACTGGAAAATTGGAAAACAGGAGAACTGGAGAAGTGGGGAACAGGAGAACTGGAGAACTGGAGAAGTGGGGAACTGGAGAACTGGAAAATTGGAGAACTGGAGAACTGGAGAAGTGGGGAACTCGAGAAATGGAGAACTGGAGAAGTGGGGAACAGGAGAACTGGAGAACTGGAGAAATGGAGAAGTGCGGAACAGGAAAACAGGAGAACAGGAGAACAGGAGAACTGCAGAACTGGAGAAGTGGGGAACAGGAGAACTGGAGAACATGAGAACCGGAGAACCGGAGAACTGGAGAACTGGAGAAGTGGGGAACTGGATAACTGGAGAACAGGAGAACTGGAGAACTGGAGAAGTGGAGAACAGGAGAACTAGAGAACTGGAGAACAGGAGAACTGGTGAACTGGAGAACTGGAGAACTGGAGAAGTGGGGAACAGGAGAACTGGAGAAGCGGAGAAGTGGGGAACAGGAGAACTGGAGAACTGGAGAACTGGAGAATTGGAGAACTGGGGAACTGGAGAAGTGGAGAACAGGAGAACAGGAGAACTGGAGAAGTGGGGAACTGGAGAACTGGAAAATTGGAAAACAGGAGAACTGGAGAAGTGGGGAACAGGAGAACTGGTGAACTGGAGAACAGGAGAACAGGAGAACCGGAGAACCGGAGAACCGGAGAACTGGAGAACTGGAGAAGTGGGGAACTGGAGAACTGGAGAATAGGAGAACTGGAGAACTGGAGAAGTGGAGAACAGGAGAACTAGAGAACTGGAGAACTGGAGAACTGGAGAACTGGGGAAGTGGGGAACAGGAGAACAGGAGAACTGGAGAACTTGAGAACTGGGAAACTGGAGAAGTGGAGAACAGTAGAACTGGAGAACTGGAGAACAGGAGAACTGGAGAACTGGAGAAGTGGGGAACTGGTAATCTGGAGAACTGGAGAACCGGAGAACTGGAGAAGTGGGGAGCTGGAGAACTGGAGAACTGGAGAACTGGAGAAGTGGGGAACAGGAGAACTGGAGAACTGGAGAACAGGAGAACCGGAGAACCGGAGAACCGGAGAACTGGAGAACTGGAGAAGTGGGGAACTGGAGAACTGGAGAATAGGAGAACTGGAGAACTGGAGAAGTGGAGAACAGGAGAACTAGAGAACTGGAGAACTGGAGAACTGGAGAACTGGGGAAATGGGGAACAGGAGAACAGGAGAACTGGAGAACTTGAGAACTGGGAAACTGGAGAAGTGGAGAACAGTAGAACTGGAGAACTGGAGAACAGGAGAACTGGAGAAGTGGGGAACTGGAGAACTGGAGAACAGGAGAACCGGAGAACTGGAGAAGTGGGGAGCGGGAGAACTGGAGAACTGGAGAACTGGAAAAGTGGGGAACAGGAGAACTGGAGAACTGGAGAACTGGAGAACAGGAGAACCGGAGAACCGGAGAACTGGAGAACTGGAGAAGTGCAGAACAGGAAAACAGGAGAACAGGAGAACAGGAGAACTGGAGAACTGGAGAAGTGGGGAACAGGAGAACTGGAGAACAGGAGAACCGGAGAACCGGAGAAGTGGAGAACTGGAGAAGTGGGGAACTGGATAACTGGAGAACAGGAGAACTGGAGAACTGGAGAACTGGAGAACTGGAGAATTGGAGAAGTGGTGAACAGGAGAACTGGAGAAGTGGGGAACAAGTGAAGTGGAGAACTGGAGAACAGGAGAACGGGAGAAGTGAGGAACAGGAGAACAGGAGAACTGGAGAACTGGAGAACGGGAGAACTGAAGAACAGGAGAAAATGAGAATTGGAGAAATGATGCACTGGAGAACAGGAGAACTGGAGAAGTGGGGAAGCAGGAGAATTGGAGAAGTGGGGAACAGTAGAACTGGAGAACTGGAGAAGTGGGGAACAGGAGAACTGGATAATTGGAGAACTGGAGAAGTGGAGAATTGGAGAACAGGAGAACTGGAGAACTGGAGAACAGGAGAACCGGAGAACTGGAGAACTGGAGAGCTAGAGAACTGGAGAACTGGAGAACTGGAGAACTAGAGAACTGGAGAACTGGAGAAGTGGGGAACTGGAGAACTGGACAATTGGAGAAGTGGGGAACTGGCGAACTGGAAAATTGGAGAACTGGAGAACTGGAGAAGTGGGGAACTCGAGAACTGGAGAACTGGAGAAGTGGGGAACAGGAGAACTGGAGAACTGGAGAACTGGAGAAGTGCGGAACAGGAAAACAGGAGAACAGGAGAACAGGAGAACTGGAGAACTGGAGAAGTGGGGAACAGGAGAACTGGAGAACATGAGAACCGGAGACCCAGAGAACTGGAGAACTGGAGAAGTGGGGAACTGGATAACTGGAGAACAGGAGAACTGGAGAACTGGAGTAGTGGAGAACAGGAGAACGAGAGAAATGGATAACAGGAGAACTGGTGAACTGGAGAACTGGAGAACTGGAGAAGTGGGGAACAGGAGAACTGGAGAACCGGAGAAGTGGGGAACAGGAGAACTGGAGAACTGGAAAACTGGAGAATTGGAGAACTGGGGAAATGGAGAAGTGGAGAACAGGAGAACAGGAGAACTGGAGAAGTGGGGAACTGGAGAACTGGAAAATTGGAAAACAGGAGAACTGGAGAAGTGGGGAACAGGAGAACTGGAGAACTGGAGAACAGGAGAACCGCAGAACCGGAGAACTGGAGAACTGGAGAAGTCGGGAACTGGAGAACTGGAGAATAGGAGAACTGGAGAACTGGAGAAGTGGGGAACAGGAGAACTTGAGAACTGGAGAACTTGAGAACTGGGGAACTGGAGAAGTGGAGAACAGTAGAACTGGAGAACTGGAGAACAGGAGAACTGGAGAAGTGGGGAACTGGAGAACTGGAGAACAGGAGAACCGGAGAACTGGAGAAGTGGGGAACTGGAGAACTGGAGAATTGGAGAAGTGGGGAACTGGAGAAATGGAAAATTGGAGAACTGGATAACTGGAGAAGTGGGGAACTCGAGAACTGGAGAACTGGAGAAGTGGGGAACAGGAGAACTGGAGAACTGGAGAACTGGAGAAGTGCGGAACAGGAAAACAGGAGAACAGGAGAACAGGAGAACTGGAGAACTGGAGAAGTGGGGAACAGGAGAACTGGAGAACATGAGAACCGGAGACCCAGAGAACTGGAGAACTGGAGAAGTGGGGAACTGGATAACTGGAGAACAGGAGAACTGGAGAACTGGAGTAGTGGAGAACAGGAGAACGAGAGAAATGGATAACAGGAGAACTGGTGAACTGGAGAACTGGAGAACTGGAGAAGTGGGGAACAGGAGAACTGGAGAACCGGAGAAGTGGGGAACAGGAGAACTGGAGAACTGGAAAACTGGAGAATTGGAGAACTGGGGAAATGGAGAAGTGGAGAACAGGAGAACAGGAGAACTGGAGAAGTGGGGAACTGGAGAACTGGAAAATTGGAAAACAGGAGAACTGGAGAAGTGGGGAACAGGAGAACTGGAGAACTGGAGAACAGGAGAACCACAGAACCGGAGAACTGGAGAACTGGAGAAGTCGGGAACTGGAGAACTGGAGAATAGGAGAACTGGAGAACTGGAGAAGTGGGGAACAGGAGAACTTGAGAACTGGAGAACTTGAGAACTGGGGAACTGGAGAAGTGGAGAACAGTAGAACTGGAGAACTGGAGAACAGGAGAACTGGAGAAGTGGGGAACTGGAGAACTGGAGAACAGGAGAACCGGAGAACTGGAGAAGTGGGGAGCTGGAGAAATGGAGAACTGGAGAACTGTAGAAGTGGGGAACACGAGAACTGGAGAACTGGAGAACTGGAGCACAGGAGAACCGGAGAACCGGAGAACTGGAGAACTGGAGAAGTGCGGAACAGGAAAACAGGAGAACAGGAGAACAGGAGAACTGGAGAACTGGAGAAGTGGGGAACAGGGGAACTGGAGAACAGGAGAACTGGAGAACTGGAGAACTGGAGAACTGGAGAAGTGGGTAACAGGAGAACTGGAGAACCGGAGAAGTGGGGAACAGGAGAACTGGAGAACTGGAGAACTGGAGAACTGGAGAACTGGAGAATTGGAGAACTGGGGAACTGGAGAAGTGGAGAACTGGAGAACAGGAGAAATGGAGAAGTGGGGAACTGGAGAACTGGAAAATTGGAAAACAGGAGAACTGGAGAAGTGGGGAACAGGAGAACTGGAGAACTGGAGAAGTGGGGAACTGGAGAACTGGAAAATTGGAGAACTGGAGAACTGGAGAAGTGGGGAACTCGAGAAATGGAGAACTGGAGAAGTGGGGAACAGGAGAACTGGAGAACTGGAGAAATGGAGAAGTGCGGAACAGGAAAACAGGAGAACAGGAGAACAGGAGAACTGCAGAACTGGAGAAGTGGGGAACAGGAGAACTGGAGAACATGAGAACCGGAGAACCGGAGAACTGGAGAACTGGAGAAGTGGGGAACTGGATAACTGGAGAACAGGAGAACTGGAGAACTGGAGAAGTGGAGAACAGGAGAACTAGAGAACTGGAGAACAGGAGAACTGGTGAACTGGAGAACTGGAGAACTGGAGAAGTGGGGAACAGGAGAACTGGAGAAGCGGAGAAGTGGGGAACAGGAGAACTGGAGAACTGGAGAACTGGAGAATTGGAGAACTGGGGAACTGGAGAAGTGGAGAACAGGAGAACAGGAGAACTGGAGAAGTGGGGAACTGGAGAACTGGAAAATTGGAAAACAGGAGAACTGGAGAAGTGGGGAACAGGAGAACTGGTGAACTGGAGAACAGGAGAACAGGAGAACCGGAGAACCGGAGAACCGGAGAACTGGAGAACTGGAGAAGTGGGGAACTGGAGAACTGGAGAATAGGAGAACTGGAGAACTGGAGAAGTGGAGAACAGGAGAACTAGAGAACTGGAGAACTGGAGAACTGGAGAACTGGGGAAGTGGGGAACAGGAGAACAGGAGAACTGGAGAACTTGAGAACTGGGAAACTGGAGAAGTGGAGAACAGTAGAACTGGAGAACTGGAGAACAGGAGAACTGGAGAACTGGAGAAGTGGGGAACTGGTAATCTGGAGAACTGGAGAACCGGAGAACTGGAGAAGTGGGGAGCTGGAGAACTGGAGAACTGGAGAACTGGAGAAGTGGGGAACAGGAGAACTGGAGAACTGGAGAACAGGAGAACCGGAGAACCGGAGAACCGGAGAACTGGAGAACTGGAGAAGTGGGGAACTGGAGAACTGGAGAATAGGAGAACTGGAGAACTGGAGAAGTGGAGAACAGGAGAACTAGAGAACTGGAGAACTGGAGAACTGGAGAACTGGGGAAATGGGGAACAGGAGAACAGGAGAACTGGAGAACTTGAGAACTGGGAAACTGGAGAAGTGGAGAACAGTAGAACTGGAGAACTGGAGAACAGGAGAACTGGAGAAGTGGGGAACTGGAGAACTGGAGAACAGGAGAACCGGAGAACTGGAGAAGTGGGGAGCGGGAGAACTGGAGAACTGGAGAACTGGAAAAGTGGGGAACAGGAGAACTGGAGAACTGGAGAACTGGAGAACAGGAGAACCGGAGAACCGGAGAACTGGAGAACTGGAGAAGTGCAGAACAGGAAAACAGGAGAACAGGAGAACAGGAGAACTGGAGAACTGGAGAAGTGGGGAACAGGAGAACTGGAGAACAGGAGAACCGGAGAACCGGAGAAGTGGAGAACTGGAGAAGTGGGGAACTGGATAACTGGAGAACAGGAGAACTGGAGAACTGGAGAACTGGAGAACTGGAGAATTGGAGAAGTGGTGAACAGGAGAACTGGAGAAGTGGGGAACAAGTGAAGTGGAGAACTGGAGAACAGGAGAACGGGAGAAGTGAGGAACAGGAGAACAGGAGAACTGGAGAACTGGAGAACGGGAGAACTGAAGAACAGGAGAAAATGAGAATTGGAGAAATGATGCACTGGAGAACAGGAGAACTGGAGAAGTGGGGAAGCAGGAGAATTGGAGAAGTGGGGAACAGTAGAACTGGAGAACTGGAGAAGTGGGGAACAGGAGAACTGGATAATTGGAGAACTGGAGAAGTGGAGAATTGGAGAACAGGAGAACTGGAGAACTGGAGAACAGGAGAACCGGAGAACTGGAGAACTGGAGAGCTAGAGAACTGGAGAACTGGAGAACTGGAGAACAGGAGAACTGGAGAACTGGAGAAGTGGGGAACTGGAGAACTGGACAATTGGAGAAGTGGGGAACTGGCGAACTGGAAAATTGGAGAACTGGAGAACTGGAGAAGTGGGGAACTCGAGAACTGGAGAACTGGAGAAGTGGGGAACAGGAGAACTGGAGAACTGGAGAACTGGAGAAGTGCGGAACAGGAAAACAGGAGAACAGGAGAACAGGAGAACTGGAGAACTGGAGAAGTGGGGAACAGGAGAACTGGAGAACATGAGAACCGGAGACCCAGAGAACTGGAGAACTGGAGAAGTGGGGAACTGGATAACTGGAGAACAGGAGAACTGGAGAACTGGAGTAGTGGAGAACAGGAGAACGAGAGAAATGGATAACAGGAGAACTGGTGAACTGGAGAACTGGAGAACTGGAGAAGTGGGGAACAGGAGAACTGGAGAACCGGAGAAGTGGGGAACAGGAGAACTGGAGAACTGGAGAACTGGAAAACTGGAGAATTGGAGAACTGGGGAAATGGAGAAGTGGAGAACAGGAGAACAGGAGAACTGGAGAAGTGGGGAACTGGAGAAATGGAAAATTGGAAAACAGGAGAACTGGAGAAGTGGGGAACAGGAGAACTGGAGAACTGGAGAACAGGAGAACCGGAGAACCAGAGAACTGGAGAACTGGAGAAGTCGGGAACTGGAGAACTGGAGAATAGGAGAACTGGAGAACTGGAGAAGTGGGGAACAGGAGAATTGGAGAACTGGAGAACTTGAGAACTGGGGAACTGGAGAAGTGGAGAAGAGTAGAACTGGAGCACTGGAGAACAGGAGAACTGGAGAAGTGGGGAACTGGAGAACTGGAGAACAGGAGAACCGGAGATCTGGAGAAGTGGGGAGCTGGAGAAATGGAGAACTGTAGAAGTGGGGAACACGAGAACTGGAGAACTGGAGAACTGGAGCACAGGAGAACCGGAGAACCGGAGAACTGGAGAACTGGAGAAGTGCAGAACAGGAAAACAGGAGAACAGGAGAACAGGAGAACTGGAGAACTGGAGAAGTGGGGAACAGGAGAACTGGAGAACAGGAGAACCGGAGAACCGGAGAACTGGAGAACTGGAGAAGTGGGTAACAGGAGAACTGGAGAACCGGAGAAGTGGGGAACAGGAGAACTGGAGAACTGGAGAACTGGAGAACTGGAGAAGTGGGGAAATGGAGAACTGGAAAATTTTAAAACAGGAGAACTGGAGAAGTGGGGAACAGGAGAACTGGAGAACTGGAGAACAGGAGAACAGGAGAACTGGAGAACTGGAGAACTGGAGAAGTGGGGAACTGGAGATCTGGAGAACTGGAGAAGTGGGGAACTGGAGAACTGGAAAATTGGAGAACTGGAGAACTGGAGAAGTGGGGAACTCGAGAAATGGAGAACTGGAGAAGTGGGGAACAGGAGAACTGGAGAACTGGAGAAATGGAGAAGTGCGGAACAGGAAAACAGGAGAACAGGAGAACAGGAGAACTGGAGAACTGGAGAAGTGGGGAACAGGAGAACTGGAGAACATGAGAACCGGAGAACCGGAGAACTGGAGAACTGGAGAAGTGGGGAACTGGATAACTGGAGAACAGGAGAACTGGAGAACTGGAGAAGTGGAGAACAGGAGAACTAGAGAACTGGAGAACAGGAGAACTGGTGAACTGGAGAACTGGAGAACTGGAGAAGTGGGGAACAGGAGAACTGGAGAACCGGAGAAGTGGGGAACAGGAGAACTGGAGAACTGGAGAACTGGAGAACTGGAGAATTGGAGAACTGGGGAACTGGAGAAGTGGAGAACAGGAGAACAGGAGAACTGGAGAAGTGGGGAACTGGAGAACTGGAAAATTGGAAAACAGGAGAACTGGAGAAGTGGGGAACAGGAGAACTGGAGAACTGGAGAACAGGAGAACCGGAGAAAAGGAGAACAGGAGAACTGGAGAAGTGGGGAACTGAAAATCTGGAGAACTGGAGAACCGGAGAACTGGAGAAGTGGGGAGCTGGAGAACTGGAGAACTGGAGAACTGGAGAAGTGGGGAACAGGAGAACTGGAGAACTGGAGAACTGGAGAACAGGAGAACCGGAGAACCGGTGAGCCGGAGAACTGGAGAACTGGAGAAGTGGGGAACTGGAGAACTGGAGAATAGGAGAACTGGAGAACTGGAGAAGTGGAGAACAGGAGAACTAGAGAACTGGAGAACTGGAGAACTGGAGAACTGGGGAAGTGGGGAACAGGAGAACAGGAGAACTGGAGAACTTGAGAACTGGGAAACTGGAGAAGTGGAGAACAGTAGAACTGGAGAACTGGAGAACAGGAGAACTGGAGAAGTGGGGAACTGGAGAACCGGAGAACAGGAGAAATGGAGAAGTGCGGAACAGGAAAACAGGAGAACAGGAGAACAGGAGAACTGGAGAACTGGAGAAGTGGGGAACAGGAGAACTGGAGAACATGAGAACCGGAGAACCGGAGAACTGGAGAACTGGAGAAGTGGGGAACTGGATAACTGGAGAACAGGAGAACTGGAGAACTGGAGAAGTGGAGAACAGGAGAACTAGAGAACTGGAGAACAGGAGAACTGGTGAACTGGAGAACTGGAGAACTGGAGAAGTGGGGAACAGGAGAACTGGAGAACCGGAGAAGTGGGGAACAGGAGAACTGGAGAACTGGAGAACTGGAGAACTGGAGAATTGGAGAACTGGGGAACTGGAGAAGTGGAGAACAGGAGAACAGGAGAACTGGAGAAGTGGGGAACTGGAGAACTGGAAAATTGGAAAACAGGAGAACTGGAGAAGTGGGGAACAGGAGAACTGGAGAACTGGAGAACAGGAGAACCGGAGAAAAGGAGAACAGGAGAACTGGAGAAGTGGGGAACTGAAAATCTGGAGAACTGGAGAACCGGAGAACTGGAGAAGTGGGGAGCTGGAGAACAGGAGAACAGGAGAACTGGAGAAGTGGGGAACTGGAGAACTGGAAAATTGGAAAACAGGAGAACTGGAGAAGTGGGGAACAGGAGAACTGGAGAACTGGAGAACAGGAGAACCGGAGAAAAGGAGAACAGGAGAACTGGAGAAGTGGGGAACTGAAAATCTGGAGAACTGGAGAACCGGAGAACTGGAGAAGTGGGGAGCTGGAGAACTGGAGAACTGGAGAACTGGAGAAGTGGGGAACAGGAGAACTGGAGAACTGGAGAACAGGAGAACCGGAGAACCGGTGAACCGGAGAACTGGAGAACTGGAGAAGTGGGGAACTGGAGAACTGGAGAATAGGAGAACTGGAGAACTGGAGAAGTGGAGAACAGGAGAACTAGAGAACTGGAGAACTGGAGAACTGGAGAACTGGGGAAGTGGGGAACAGGAGAACAGGAGAACTGGAGAACTTGAGAACTGGGAAACTGGAGAAGTGGAGAACAGTAGAACTGGAGAACTGGAGAACAGGAGAACTGGAGAAGTGGGGAACTGGAGAACCGGAGAACAGGAGAACTGGAGAACTGGAGAAGTGGGGAGCGGTAGAACTGGAGAACTGGAGAACTGGAGAAGTGGGGAACAGGAGAACTGGAGAACTGGAGAACTGGAGAACAGGAGAACCGGAGAACCGGAGAACTGGAGAACTGGAGAAGTGCGGAACAGGAAAACAGGAGAACAGGAGAACAGGAGAACTGGAGAACTGGAGAAGTGGGGAACAGGAGAACTGGAGAACAGGAGAACCGGAGAACCGGAGAACTGGAGAACTGGAGAAGTGGGGAACTGGATAACTGGAGAACAGTAGAACTGGAGAACTGGAGAACTGGAGAACTGGAGAACAGGAGAAAATGAGAATTGGTGAAATGATGCACTGGAGAACAGGAGAACTGGAGAAGTGGGGAAGCAAGAGAATTGGAGAAGTGGGGAACAGTAGAACTGGAGAACTGGAGAAGTGGGGAACAGGAGAACTGGAGAAGTGGAGAATTGGAGAACAGGAGAACTGGAGAACTGGAGAACAGGAGAACCGGAGAACTGGAGAACTGGAGAACAGGAGAACTGGAGAACTGGAGAAGTGGGGAAATGGAGAACTGGAGAATTGGAGAAGTGGGGAACTGGAGAACTGGAAAATTGGAGAACTGGAGAACTGGAGAAGTGGGGAACTCGAGAACTGGAGAACTGGAGAAGTGGGGAACAGGAGAACTGGAGAACTGGAGAACTGGAGAAGTGCGGAACAGGAAAACAGGAGAACAGGAGAACAGGAGAACTGGAGAACTGGAGAAGTGGGGAACAGGAGAACTGGAGAACATGAGAACCGGAGACCCAGAAAACTGGAGAACTGGAGAAGTGGAGAACAGGAGAACGAGAGAAATGGATAACAGAAGAACTGGTGAACTGGAGAACTGGAGAACTGGAGAAGTGGGGAACAGGAGAATTGGAGAACCGGAGAAGTGGGGAACAGGAGAACTGGAGAACTGGAGAACTGGAAAACTGGAGAATTGGAGAACTGGGGAAATGGAGAAGTGGAGAACAGGAGAACAGGAGAACTGGAGAAGTGGGGAACTGGAGAACTGGAAAATTGGAAAACAGGAGAACTGGAGAAGTGGGGAACAGGAGAACTGGAGAACTGGAGAACAGGAGAACCGGAGAACAGGAGAACTGGAGAACTGGAGAAGTCGGGAACTGGAGAACTGGAGAATAGGAGAACTGGAGAACTGGAGAAGTGGGGAACAGGAGAATTGGAGAACTGGAGAACTTGAGAACTGGGGAACTGGAGAAGTGGAGAACAGTAGAACTGGAGAACTGGAGAACAGGAGAACTGGAGAAGTGGGGCACTGGAGAACTGGAGAACAGGAGAACCGGAGATCTGGAGAAGTGGGGAGCTGGAGAAATGGAGAACTGGAGAACTGTAGAAGTGGGGAACATGAGAACTGGAGAACTGGAGAACTGGAGCACAGGAGAACCGGAGAACCGGAGAACTGGAGAACTGGAGAAGTGCGGAACAGGAAAACAGGAGAACAGGAGAACAGGAGAACTGGAGAACTGGAGAAGTGGGGAACAGGAGAACTGGAGAACAGGAGAACCGGAGAACCGGAGAACTGGAGAACTGGAGAAGTGGGTAACAGGAGAACTGGAGAACCGGAGAAGTGGGGAACAGGAGAACTGGAGAACTGGAGAACTGGAGAACTGGAGAAGTGGGGAACTGGAGAACTGGAAAATTGGAAAACAGGAGAACTGGAGAAGTGGGGAACAGGAGAACTGGAGAACTGGAGAACAGGAGAACAGGAGAAAAGGAGAACTGGAGAACTGGAGAAGTGGGGAACTGGAGATCTGGAGAACTGGAGAAGTGGGGAACTGGAGAACTGGAAAATTGGAGAACTGGAGAACTGGAGAAGTGGGGAACTCGAGAAATGGAGAACTGGAGAAGTGGGGAACAGGAGAACTGGAGAACTGGAGAAATGGAGAAGTGCGGAACAGGAAAACAGGAGAACAGGAGAACAGGAGAACTGGAGAACTGGAGAAGTGGGGAACAGGAGAACTGGAGAACATGAGAACCGGAGAACCGGAGAACTGGAGAACTGGAGAAGTGGGGAACTGGATAACTGGAGAACAGGAGAACTGGAGAACTGGAGAAGTGGAGAACAGGAGAACTAGAGAACTGGAGAACAGGAGAACTGGTGAACTGGAGAACTGGAGAACTGGAGAAGTGGGGAACAGGAGAACTGGAGAACCGGAGAAGTGGGGAACAGGAGAACTGGAGAACTGGAGAACTGGAGAACTGGAGAATTGGAGAACTGGGGAACTGGAGAAGTGGAGAACAGGAGAACAGGAGAACTGGAGAAGTGGGGAACTGGAGAACTGGAAAATTGGAAAACAGGAGAACTGGAGAAGTGGGGAACAGGAGAACTGGAGAACTGGAGAACAGGAGAACCGGAGAAAAGGAGAACAGGAGAACTGGAGAAGTGGGGAACTGAAAATCTGGAGAACTGGAGAACCGGAGAACTGGAGAAGTGGGGAGCTGGAGAACTGGAGAACTGGAGAACTGGAGAAGTGGGGAACAGGAGAACTGGAGAACTGGAGAACTGGAGAACAGGAGAACCGGAGAACCGGTGAACCGGAGAACTGGAGAACTGGAGAAGTGGGGAACTGGAGAACTGGAGAATAGGAGAACTGGAGAACTGGAGAAGTGGAGAACAGGAGAACTAGAGAACTGGAGAACTGGAGAACTGGAGAACTGGGGAAGTGGGGAACAGGAGAACAGGAGAACTGGAGAACTTGAGAACTGGGAAACTGGAGAAGTGGAGAACAGTAGAACTGGAGAACTGGAGAACAGGAGAACTGGAGAAGTGGGGAACTGGAGAACCGGAGAACAGGAGAACCGGAGAACTGGAGAAGTGGGGAGCGGTAGAACTGGAGAACTGGAGAACTGGAGAAGTGGGGAACAGGAGAACTGGAGAACTGGAGAACTGGAGAACAGGAGAACCGGAGAACCGGAGAACTGGAGAACTGGAGAAGTGCGGAACAGGAAAACAGGAGAACAGGAGAACAGGAGAACTGGAGAACTGGAGAAGTGGGGAACAGGAGAACTGGAGAACAGGAGAACCGGAGAACCGGAGAACTGGAGAACTGGAGAAGTGGGGAACTGGATAACTGGAGAACAGTAGAACTGGAGAACTGGAGAACTGGAGAACTGGAGAACAGGAGAAAATGAGAAATGGTGAAATGATGCACTGGAGAACAGGAGAACTGGAGAAGTGGGGAAGCAAGAGAATTGGAGAAGTGGGGAACAGTAGAACTGGAGAACTGGAGAAGTGGGGAACAGGAGAACTGGAGAAGTGGAGAATTGGAGAACAGGAGAACTGGAGAACTGGAGAACAGGAGAACCGGAGAACTGGAGAACTGGAGAACAGGAGAACTGGAGAACTGGAGAAGTGGGGAACTGGAGAACTGGAGAATTGGAGAAGTGGGGAACTGGAGAACTGGAAAATTGGAGAACTGGAGAACTGGAGAAGTGGGGAACTCGAGAACTGGAGAACTGGAGAAGTGGGGAACAGGAGAACTGGAGAACTGGAGAACTGGAGAAGTGCGGAACAGGAAAACAGGAGAACAGGAGAACAGGAGAACTGGAGAACTGGAGAAGTGGGGAACAGGAGAACTGGAGAACATGAGAACCGGAGACCCAGAGAACTGGAGAACTGGAGAAGTGGAGAACAGGAGAACGAGAGAAATGGATAACAGGAGAACTGGTGAACTGGAGAACTGGAGAACTGGAGAAGTGGGGAACAGGAGAATTGGAGAACCGGAGAAGTGGGGAACAGGAGAACTGGAGAACTGGAGAACTGGAAAACTGGAGAATTGGAGAACTGGGGAAATGGAGAAGTGGAGAACAGGAGAACAGGAGAACTGGAGAAGTGGGGAACTGGAGAACTGGAAAATTGGAAAACAGGAGAACTGGAGAAGTGGGGAACAGGAGAACTGGAGAACTGGAGAACAGGAGAACCGGAGAACAGGAGAACTGGAGAACTGGAGAAGTCGGGAACTGGAGAACTGGAGAATAGGAGAACTGGAGAACTGGAGAAGTGGGGAACAGGAGAATTGGAGAACTGGAGAACTTGAGAACTGGGGAACTGGAGAAGTGGAGAACAGTAGAACTGGAGAACTGGAGAACAGGAGAACTGGAGAAGTGGGGGACTGGAGAACTGGAGAACAGGAGAACCGGAGATCTGGAGAAGTGGGGAGCTGGAGAAATGGAGAACTGGAGAACTGTAGAAGTGGGGAACATGAGAACTGGAGAACTGGAGAACTGGAGCACAGGAGAACCGGAGTACCGGAGAACTGGAGAACTGGAGAAGTGGAGAACAGGAGAACTAGAGAACTGGAGAACTGGAGAACTGGAGAACTGGGGAAGTGGGGAACAGGAGAACAGGAGAACTGGAGAACTTGAGAACTGGGAAACTGGAGAAGTGGAGAACAGTAGAACTGGAGAACTGGAGAACAGGAGAACTGGAGAAGTGGGGAACTGGAGAACCGGAGAACAGGAGAACCGGAGAACTGGAGAAGTGGGGAGCGGTAGAACTGGAGAACTGGAGAACTGGAGAAGTGGGGAACAGGAGAACTGGAGAACTGGAGAACTGGAGAACAGGAGAACCGGAGAACCGGAGAACTGGAGAACTGGAGAAGTGCGGAACAGGAAAACAGGAGAACAGGAGAACAGGAGAACTGGAGAACTGGAGAAGTGGGGAACAGGAGAACTGGAGAACAGGAGAACCGGAGAACCGGAGAACTGGAGAACTGGAGAAGTGGGGAACTGGATAACTGGAGAACAGTAGAACTGGAGAACTGGAGAACTGGAGAACTGGAGAACAGGAGAAAATGAGAATTGGTGAAATGATGCACTGGAGAACAGGAGAACTGGAGAAGTGGGGAAGCAAGAGAATTGGAGTAGTGGGGAACAGTAGAACTGGAGAACTGGAGAAGTGGGGAACAGGAGAACTGGAGAAGTGGAGAATTGGAGAACAGGAGAACTGGAGAACTGGAGAACAGGAGAACCGGAGAACTGGAGAACTGGAGAACAGGAGAACTGGAGAACTGGAGAAGTGGGGAACTGGAGAACTGGAGAATTGGAGAAGTGGGGAACTGGAGAACTGGAAAATTGGAGAACTGGAGAACTGGAGAAGTGGGGAACTCGAGAACTGGAGAACTGGAGAAGTGGGGAACAGGAGAACTGGAGAACTGGAGAACTGGAGAAGTGCGGAACAGGAAAACAGGAGAACAGGAGAACAGGAGAACTGGAGAACTGGAGAAGTGGGGAACAGGAGAACTGGAGAACATGAGAACCGGAGACCCAGAGAACTGGAGAACTGGAGAAGTGGAGAACAGGAGAACGAGAGAAATGGATAACAGGAGAACTGGTGAACTGGAGAACTGGAGAACTGGAGAAGTGGGGAACAGGAGAATTGGAGAACCGGAGAAGTGGGGAACAGGAGAACTGGAGAACTGGAGAACTGGAAAACTGGAGAATTGGAGAACTGGGGAAATGGAGAAGTGGAGAACAGGAGAACAGGAGAACTGGAGAAGTGGGGAACTGGAGAACTGGAAAATTGGAAAACAGGAGAACTGGAGAAGTGGGGAACAGGAGAACTGGAGAACTGGAGAACAGGAGAACCGGAGAATAGGAGAACTGGAGAACTGGAGAAGTCGGGAACTGGAGAACTGGAGAATAGGAGAACTGGAGAACTGGAGAAGTGGGGAACAGGAGAATTGGAGAACTGGAGAACTTGAGAACTGGGTAACTGGAGAAGTGGAGAACAGTAGAACTGGAGAACTGGAGAACAGGAGAACTGGAGAAGTGGGGGACTGGAGAACTGGAGAACAGGAGAACTGGAGATCTGGAGAAGTGGGGAGCTGGAGAAATGGAGAACTGGAGAACTGTAGAAGTGGGGAACATGAGAACTGGAGAACTGGAGAACTGGAGCACAGGAGAACCGGAGAACCGGAGAACTGGAGAACTGGAGAAGTGCGGAACAGGAAAACAGGAGAACAGGAGAACAGGAGAACTGGAGAACTGGAGAAGTGGGGAACAGGAGAACTGGAGAACAGGAGAACCGGAGAACCGGAGAACTGGAGAACTGGAGAAGTGGGTAACAGGAGAACTGGAGAACCGGAGAAGTGGGGAACAGGAGAACTGGAGAACTGGAGAACTGGAGAACTGGAGAAGTGGGGAACTGGAGAACTGGAAAATTGGAAAACAGGAGAACTGGAGAAGTGGGGAACAGGAGAACTGGAGAACTGGAGAACAGGAGAACCGGAGAAAAGGAGAACAGGAGAACTGGAGAAGTGGGGAACTGAAAATCTGGAGAACTGGAGAACCGGAGAACTGGAGAAGTGGGGAGCTGGAGAACTGGAGAACTGGAGAACTGGAGAAGTGGGGAACAGGAGAACTGGAGAACTGGAGAACTGGAGAACAGGAGAACCGGAGAACCGGTGAACCGGAGAACTGGAGAACTGGAGAAGTGGGGAACTGGAGAACTGGAGAATAGGAGAACTGGAGAACTGGAGAAGTGGAGAACAGGAGAACTAGAGAACTGGAGAACTGGAGAACTGGAGAACTGGGGAAGTGGGGAACAGGAGAACAGGAGAACTGGAGAACTTGAGAACTGGGAAACTGGAGAAGTGGAGAACAGTAGAACTGGAGAACTGGAGAACAGGAGAACTGGAGAAGTGGGGAACTGGAGAACCGGAGAACAGGAGAACCGGAGAACTGGAGAAGTGGGGAGCGGTAGAACTGGAGAACTGGAGAACTGGAGAAGTGGGGAACAGGAGAACTGGAGAACTGGAGAACTGGAGAACAGGAGAACCGGAGAACCGGAGAACTGGAGAACTGGAGAAGTGCGGAACAGGAAAACAGGAGAACAGGAGAACAGGAGAACTGGAGAACTGGAGAAGTGGGGAACAGGAGAACTGGAGAACAGGAGAACCGGAGAACCGGAGAACTGGAGAACTGGAGAAGTGGGGAACTGGATAACTGGAGAACAGTAGAACTGGAGAACTGGAGAACTGGAGAACTGGAGAACAGGAGAAAATGAGAATTGGTGAAATGATGCACTGGAGAACAGGAGAACTGGAGAAGTGGGGAAGCAAGAGAATTGGAGTAGTGGGGAACAGTAGAACTGGAGAACTGGAGAAGTGGGGAACAGGAGAACTGGAGAAGTGGAGAATTGGAGAACAGGAGAACTGGAGAACTGGAGAACAGGAGAACCGGAGAACTGGAGAACTGGAGAACAGGAGAACTGGAGAACTGGAGAAGTGGGGAACTGGAGAACTGGAGAATTGGAGAAGTGGGGAACTGGAGAACTGGAAAATTGGAGAACTGGAGAACTGGAGAAGTGGGGAACTCGAGAACTGGAGAACTGGAGAAGTGGGGAACAGGAGAACTGGAGAACTGGAGAACTGGAGAAGTGCGGAACAGGAAAACAGGAGAACAGGAGAACAGGAGAACTGGAGAACTGGAGAAGTGGGGAACAGGAGAACTGGAGAACATGAGAACCGGAGACCCAGAGAACTGGAGAACTGGAGAAGTGGAGAACAGGAGAACGAGAGAAATGGATAACAGGAGAACTGGTGAACTGGAGAACTGGAGAACTGGAGAAGTGGGGAACAGGAGAATTGGAGAACCGGAGAAGTGGGGAACAGGAGAACTGGAGAACTGGAGAACTGGAAAACTGGAGAATTGGAGAACTGGGGAAATGGAGAAGTGGAGAACAGGAGAACAGGAGAACTGGAGAAGTGGGGAACTGGAGAACTGGAAAATTGGAAAACAGGAGAACTGGAGAAGTGGGGAACAGGAGAACTGGAGAACTGGAGAACAGGAGAACCGGAGAACAGGAGAACTGGAGAACTGGAGAAGTCGGGAACTGGAGAACTGGAGAATAGGAGAACTGGAGAACTGGAGAAGTGGGGAACAGGAGAATTGGAGAACTGGAGAACTTGAGAACTGGGGAACTGGAGAAGTGGAGAACAGTAGAACTGGAGAACTGGAGAACAGGAGAACTGGAGAAGTGGGGCACTGGAGAACTGGAGAACAGGAGAACCGGAGATCTGGAGAAGTGGGGAGCTGGAGAAATGGAGAACTGGAGAACTGTAGAAGTGGGGAACAGGAGAACTGGAGAACTGGAGAACTGGAGCACAGGAGAACCGGAGAACCGGAGAACTGGAGAACTGGAGAAGTGCGGAACAGGAAAACAGGAGAACAGGAGAACAGGAGAACTGGAGAACTGGAGAAGTGGGGAACAGGAGAACTGGAGAACAGGAGAACCGGAGAACCGGAGAACTGGAGAACTGGAGAAGTGGGTAACAGGAGAACTGGAGAACCGGAGAAGTGGGGAACAGGAGAACTGGAGAACTGGAGAACTGGAGAACTGGAGAAGTGGGGAACTGGAGAACTGGAAAATTGGAAAACAGGAGAACTGGAGAAGTGGGGAACAGGAGAACTGGACAACTGGAGAACAGGAGAACAGGAGAAAAGGAGAACTGGAAAACTGGAGAAGTGGGGAACTGGAGATCTGGAGAACTGGAGAAGTGGGGAACTGGAGAACTGGAAAATTGGAGAACTGGAGAACTGGAGAACTGGAGAAGTGGGGAACAGGAGAACTGGAGAACCGGAGAAGTGGGGAACAGGAGAACTGGAGAACTGGAGAAATGGAGAACTGGAGAATTGGAGAACTGGGGAACTGGAGAAGTGGAGAACAGGAGAACAGGAGAACTGGAGAAGTGGGGAACTGGAGAACTGGAAAATTGGAAAACAGGAGAACTGGAGAAGTGGGGAACAGGAGAACTGGAGAACTGGAGAACAGGAGAACCGGAGAAAAGGAGAACAGGAGAACTGGAGAAGTGGGGAACTCGAGAACTGGAGAACTGGAGAAGTGGGGAACAGGAGAACTGGAGAACTGGAGAACTGGAGAAGTGCGGAACAGGAAAACAGGAGAACAGGAGAACAGGTGAACTGGAGAACTGGAGAAGTGGGGAACTGGAGAACTGGAGAACATGAGAACCGGAGACCCAGAGAACTGGAGAACTGGAGAATGGGGAACTGGATTACTGGAGAACAGGAGAACTGGAGAACTGGAGAAGTGGAGAACAGGAGAACGAGAGAAATGGGGTACTGGATAACTGGAGAACAGGAGAACTGGAGAACTGGAGAAGTGGGGAACAGGAGAACTGGAGAACCGGAGAAGTGGGGAACAGGAGAACTGGAGAACTGGAGAACTGGAAAACTGGAGAATTGGAGAACTGGGGAAATGGAGAAGTGGAGAACAGGAGAACAGGAGAACTGGAGAAGTGGGGAACTGGAGAACTGGAAAATTGGAAAACAGGAGAAGTGGGGAACAGGAGAACTGGAGAACTGGAGAACAGGAGAACCGGAGAACAGGAGAACTGGAGAACTTGAGAAGTGAGGAACTGGAGAACTGGAGAATAGGAGAACTGGAGAAGTGGAGAACAGGAGAACTAGAGAACTGGAGAACTGGAGAACTGGAGAACTGGAGAAGTGGGGAACAGGAGAACTGGAGAACTGGAGAACTTGAGAACTGGGGAACTGGAGAAGTGGAGAACAGTAGAACTGGAGAACTGGAGAACAGGAGAACTGGAGAAGTGGGGAACTGGAGAACTGGAGAACAGGAGAACCGGAGAACTGGAGAAGTGGGGAGCTGGTGAAATGGAGAACTGGAGAACTGGAGAAGTGGGGAACAGGAGAACTGGAAAACAGGAGAACTGGAGAAGTGGGGAACAGGAGAACTGGAGAACTGGAGAACAGGAGAACCGGAGAAAAGGAGAACAGGAGAACTGGAGAAGTGGGGAACTGGAGATCTGGAGAACTGGAGAACTGGAGAACTGGAGAAGTGGGGAGCTGGAGAACTGGAGAACTGGAGAACTGGAGAAGTGGGGAACAGGAGAACTGGAGAACTGGAGAAGTGGAGAACAGGAGAACTAGAGAACTGGAGAACTGGAGAACTGGAGAACTGGGGAAGTGGGGAACAGGAGAACTGGAGAACTGGAGAACTGGAGAAGTGCGGAACAGGAAAACAGGAGAACAGGAGAACAGGAGAACTGGAGAACTGGAGAAGTGGGGAACAGGAGAACTGGAGAACATGAGAACCGGAGACCCAGAGAACTGGAGAACTGGAGAAGTGGAGAACAGGAGAACGAGAGAAATGGATAACAGGAGAACTGGTGAACTGGAGAACTGGAGAACTGGAGAAGTGGGGAACAGGAGAATTGGAGAACCGGAGAAGTGGGGAACAGGAGAACTGGAGAACTGGAGAACTGGAAAACTGGAGAATTGGAGAACTGGGGAAATGGAGAAGTGGAGAACAGGAGAACAGGAGAACTGGAGAAGTGGGGAACTGGAGAACTGGAAAATTGGAAAACAGGAGAACTGGAGAAGTGGGGAACAGGAGAACTGGAGAACTGGAGAACAGGAGAACCGGAGAACAGGAGAACTGGAGAACTGGAGAAGTCGGGAACTGGAGAACTGGAGAATAGGAGAACTGGAGAACTGGAGAAGTGGGGAACAGGAGAATTGGAGAACTGGAGAACTTGAGAACTGGGTAACTGGAGAAGTGGAGAACAGTAGAACTGGAGAACTGGAGAACAGGAGAACTGGAGAAGTGGGGGACTGGAGAACTGGAGAACAGGAGAACCGGAGATCTGGAGAAGTGGGGAGCTGGAGAAATGGAGAACTGGAGAACTGTAGAAGTGGGGAACATGAGAACTGGAGAACTGGAGAACTGGAGCACAGGAGAACCGGAGAACCGGAGAACTGGAGAACTGGAGAAGTGCGGAACAGGAAAACAGGAGAACAGGAGAACAGGAGAACTGGAGAACTGGAGAAGTGGGGAACAGGAGAACTGGAGAACAGGAGAACCGGAGAACCGGAGAACTGGAGAACTGGAGAAGTGGGTAACAGGAGAACTGGAGAACCGGAGAAGTGGGGAACAGGAGAACTGGAGAACTGGAGAACTGGAGAACTGGAGAAGTGGGGAACTGGAGAACTGGAAAATTGGAAAACAGGAGAACTGGAGAAGTGGGGAACAGGAGAACTGGAGAACTGGAGAACAGGAGAACCGGAGAAAAGGAGAACAGGAGAACTGGAGAAGTGGGGAACTGAAAATCTGGAGAACTGGAGAACCGGAGAACTGGAGAAGTGGGGAGCTGGAGAACTGGAGAACTGGAGAACTGTAGAAGTGGGGAACAGGAGAACTGGAGAACTGGAGAACTGGAGAACAGGAGAACCGGAGAACCGGTGAACCGGAGAACTGGAGAACTGGAGAAGTGGGGAACTGGAGAACTGGAGAATAGGAGAACTGGAGAACTGGAGAAGTGGAGAACAGGAGAACTAGAGAACTGGAGAACTGGAGAACTGGAGAACTGGGGAAGTGGGGAACAGGAGAACAGGAGAACTGGAGAACTTGAGAACTGGGAAACTGGAGAAGTGGAGAACAGTAGAACTGGAGAACTGGAGAACAGGAGAACTGGAGAAGTGGGGAACTGGAGAACCGGAGAACAGGAGAACCGGAGAACTGGAGAAGTGGGGAGCGGTAGAACTGGAGAACTGGAGAACTGGAGAAGTGGGGAACAGGAGAACTGGAGAACTGGAGAACTGGAGAACAGGAGAACCGGAGAACCGGAGAACTGGAGAACTGGAGAAGTGCGGAACAGGAAAACAGGAGAACAGGAGAACAGGAGAACTGGAGAACTGGAGAAGTGGGGAACAGGAGAACTGGAGAACAGGAGAACCGGAGAACCGGAGAACTGGAGAACTGGAGAAGTGGGGAACTGGATAACTGGAGAACAGTAGAACTGGAGAACTGGAGAACTGGAGAACTGGAGAACAGGAGAAAATGAGAATTGGTGAAATGATGCACTGGAGAACAGGAGAACTGGAGAAGTGGGGAAGCAAGAGAATTGGAGTAGTGGGGAACAGTAGAACTGGAGAACTGGAGAAGTGGGGAACAGGAGAACTGGAGAAGTGGAGAATTGGAGAACAGGAGAACTGGAGAACTGGAGAACAGGAGAACCGGAGAACTGGAGAACTGGAGAACAGGAGAACTGGAGAACTGGAGAAGTGGGGAACTGGAGAACTGGAGAATTGGAGAAGTGGGGAACTGGAGAACTGGAAAATTGGAGAACTGGAGAACTGGAGAAGTGGGGAACTCGAGAACTGGAGAACTGGAGAAGTGGGGAACAGGAGAACTGGAGAACTGGAGAACTGGAGAAGTGCGGAACAGGAAAACAGGAGAACAGGAGAACAGGAGAACTGGAGAACTGGAGAAGTGGGGAACAGGAGAACTGGAGAACATGAGAACCGGAGACCCAGAGAACTGGAGAACTGGAGAAGTGGAGAACAGGAGAACGAGAGAAATGGATTACAGGAGAACTGGTGAACTGGAGAACTGGAGAACTGGAGAAGTGGGGAACAGGAGAATTGGAGAACCGGAGAAGTGGGGAACAGGAGAACTGGAGAACTGGAGAACTGGAAAACTGGAGAATTGGAGAACTGGGGAAATGGAGAAGTGGAGAACAGGAGAACAGGAGAACTGGAGAAGTGGGGAACTGGAGAACTGGAAAATTGGAAAACAGGAGAACTGGAGAAGTGGGGAACAGGAGAACTGGAGAACTGGAGAACAGGAGAACCGGAGAACAGGAGAACTGGAGAACTGGAGAAGTCGGGAACTGGAGAACTGGAGAATAGGAGAACTGGAGAACTGGAGAAGTGGGGAACAGGAGAATTGGAGAACTGGAGAACTTGAGAACTGGGGAACTGGAGAAGTGGAGAACAGTAGAACTGGAGAACTGGAGAACAGGAGAACTGGAGAAGTGGGGGACTGGAGAACTGGAGAACAGGAGAACCGGAGATCTGGAGAAGTGGGGAGCTGGAGAAATGGAGAACTGGAGAACTGTAGAAGTGGGGAACATGAGAACTGGAGAACTGGAGAACTGGAGCACAGGAGAACCGGAGAACCGGAGAACTGGAGAACTGGAGAAGTGCGGAACAGGAAAACAGGAGAACAGGAGAACAGGAGAACTGGAGAACTGGAGAAGTGGGGAACAGGAGAACTGGAGAACAGGAGAACCGGAGAACCGGAGAACTGGAGAACTGGAGAAGTGGGTAACAGGAGAACTGGAGAACCGGAGAAGTGGGGAACAGGAGAACTGGAGAACTGGAGAACTGGAGAACTGGAGAAGTGGGGAACTGGAGAACTGGAAAATTGGAAAACAGGAGAACTGGAGAAGTGGGGAACAGGAGAACTGGAGAACTGGAGAACAGGAGAACAGGAGAAAAGGAGAACTGGAGAACTGGAGAAGTGGGGAACTGGAGATCTGGAGAACTGGAGAAGTGGGGAACTGGAGAACTGGAAAATTGGAGAACTGGAGAACTGGAGAACTGGAGAAGTGGGGAACAGGAGAACTGGAGAACCGGAGAAGTGGGGAACAGGAGAACTGGAGAACTGGAGAAATGGAGAACTGGAGAATTGGAGAACTGGGGAACTGGAGAAGTGGAGAACAGGAGAACAGGAGAACTGGAGAAGTGGGGAACTGGAGAACTGGAAAATTGGAAAACAGGAGAACTGGAGAAGTGGGGAACAGGAGAACTGGAGAACTGGAGAACAGGAGAACCGGAGAAAAGGAGAACAGGAGAACTGGAGAAGTGGGGAACTCGAGAACTGGAGAACTGGAGAAGTGGGGAACAGGAGAACTGGAGAACTGGAGAACTGGAGAAGTGCGGAACAGGAAAACAGGAGAACAGGAGAACAGGTGAACTGGAGAACTGGAGAAGTGGGGAACTGGAGAACTGGAGAACATGAGAACCGGAGACCCAGAGAACTGGAGAACTGGAGAATGGGGAACTGGATTACTGGAGAACAGGAGAACTGGAGAACTGGAGAAGTGGAGAACAGGAGAACGAGAGAAATGGGGTACTGGATAACTGGAGAACAGGAGAACTGGAGAACTGGAGAAGTGGGGAACAGGAGAACTGGAGAACCGGAGAAGTGGGGAACAGGAGAACTGGAGAACTGGAGAACTGGAAAACTGGAGAATTGGAGAACTGGGGAAATGGAGAAGTGGAGAACAGGAGAACAGGAGAACTGGAGAAGTGGGGAACTGGAGAACTGGAAAATTGGAAAACAGGAGAAGTGGGGAACAGGAGAACTGGAGAACTGGAGAACAGGAGAACCGGAGAACAGGAGAACTGGAGAACTTGAGAAGTGAGGAACTGGAGAACTGGAGAATAGGAGAACTGGAGAAGTGGAGAACAGGAGAACTAGAGAACTGGAGAACTGGAGAACTGGAGAACTGGAGAAGTGGGGAACAGGAGAACTGGAGAACTGGAGAACTTGAGAACTGGGGAACTGGAGAAGTGGAGAACAGTAGAACTGGAGAACTGGAGAACAGGAGAACTGGAGAAGTGGGGAACTGGAGAACTGGAGAACAGGAGAACCGGAGAACTGGAGAAGTGGGTAGCTGGTGAAATGGAGAACTGGAGAACTGGAGAAGTGGGGAACAGGAGAACTGGAAAACAGGAGAACTGGAGAAGTGGGGAACAGGAGAACTGGAGAACTGGAGAACAGGAGAACCGGAGAAAAGGAGAACAGGAGAACTGGAGAAGTGGGGAACTGGAGATCTGGAGAACTGGAGAACTGGAGAACTGGAGAAGTGGGGAGCTGGAGAACTGGAGAACTGGAGAACTGGAGAAGTGGGGAACAGGAGAACTGGAGAACTGGAGAAGTGGAGAACAGGAGAACTAGAGAACTGGAGAACTGGAGAACTGGAGAACTGGGGAAGTGGGGAACAGGAGAACAGGAGAACTGGAGAACTTGAGAACTGGGAAACTGGAGAAGTGGAGAACAGTAGAACTGGAGAACTGGAGAACAGAAGAACTTGAGAAGTGGGGAACTCGAGAACTGGAGAACAGGAGAACCGGAGAACTGGAGAAGTGGGGAGCGGGAGAACTGGAGAAGTGGAGAACAGGAGAAGTGGGGAACAGGAGAACTGGAGAACTGGAGAACTGGAGAACAGGAGAACCGGAGAACCGGAGAACTGGAGAACTGGAGAAGTGCGGAACAGGAAAACAGGAGAACAGGTGAACAGGAGAACTGGAGAACTGGAGAAGTGGGGAATAGGAGAACTAGAGAACAGGAGAACCGGAGAACCGGAGAACTGGAGAACTGGAGAAGTGGGGAACTGGATAACTGGAGAACAGGAGAACTGGAGAACTGGAGAACTGGAGAATTGGAGAAGTGGTGAACAGGAGAACTGGAGAAGTGGGGAACAAGTGAAGTGGAGATCTGGAGAACAGGAGAACGGGAGAAGTGAGGAACAGGAGAACAGTAGAACTGGAGAACTGGAGAACGGGAGAACTGAAGAACAGGAGAAAATGAGAATTGGAGAAATGATGCACTGGAGAACAGAAGAACTGGAGAAGTGGGGAAGCAGGAGAATTGGAGAAGTGGGGAACAGTAGAACTGGAGAACTGGAGAAGTGGGGAACAGGGGAACTGGAGAATTGGAGAACTGGAGAAGTGGAGAATTGGAGAACAGGAGAAGTGGGGAACAGGAGAACTGGAGAACTGGAGAAGTGGGTAACTGGAGAACTTGAGAAGTGGGGAACAGAAGAACTGGAGAAGTGGGGAACAGGAGAACTGGAGAAGTGGGGAACAGGAGAACTTGAGAACTGGAGAACAGGAGAACTGAAGAACAGGATAAAATGAGAATTGGAGAAATGATGCACTGGAGAACAGGAGAACTGAAGAAGTGGTGAAGCAGGAGAATTGGAGAAGTGGGGAACAGGAGAATTGGAGAATTGGAGAACTGGAGAAGTGGGGAACAGGAGAACAGGAGAACTGGAGAAGTGAGTAACAGGAGAACTGGAGAAGTGGGAAACAGGAGAACGGGAGAACTGGAGAAGTGGGGAACATGAGAACTGGAGAAGTGAGGAACTGGATAACTGGAAAACTGGAGAAGTCGGGAACAGAAGAACTGGCGAACTGGAGAAGTGGGGAAGAGGAGAACAGGAGAAGTAGGAAACAGGAGAACTGGACAAGTGGAGAAGTGGGGAACAGGAGAACTGGAGAATTGGAGAATTGGAGAAGTGGGGAACTGGAGAACTGGAGAATTGGAGAAGTGGGGAACTGGAGAACTGGAGAACTAGAGAAGTGGACAAGTGGGGAATTGGAGAACAGGCGAACTGGAGAAGTGGGGAACAGGAGAACTGGAGAACTGGAGAAGTGGGGAGCTGGAGAACTGGAGAATTGGAGAACTGGAGAACTGGAGAAGTGGGGAACAGGAGAACTGGAGAACTGGAGAACAGGAGAACAGGAGAACCAGAGAACCGGAGAACTGGAGAAGTGGGGAAAAGGAGAAGTGGAGAACTGGAGAAGTGGTGAACTAGAGAACTGGGGAACTGGAGAACTGGAGAACAGTGGAAGCAGAGAACTGGAGAACTGGAGAATTGGAGAGCCGGAGAAAAGGAGAACAGGAGAACTGGAGAAGTGGGGAACTGGAGAACTGGAGAACTGGAGAACTGGAGAAGTGGGGAGCTGGAGAACTGGAGAACAGGAGAACAGGAGAACCGGAGAACTGGAGAACTGGAGAACTAGAGAACTGGAGAACTGGAGAACTGGAGAACAGGAGAACTGGAGAACTGGAGAAGTGGGGAACTGGAGAACTGGAGAATTGGAGAACTGGAGAACTGGAGAAGTGGGGAACTCGAGAACTGGAGAACTGGAGAAGTGGGGAACAGGAGAACTGGAGAACTGGAGAACTGGAGAAGTGCGGAACAGGAAAACAGGAGAACAGGAGAACAGGAGAACTGGAGAACTGGAGAAGTGGGGAACAGGAGAACTGGAGAACATGAGAACCGGAGACCCAGAGAACTGGAGAACTGGAGAATGGGGAACTGGATAACTGGAGAACAGGAGAACTGGAGAACTGGAGAAGTGGAGAACAGGAGAACGAGAGAAATGGGGTACTGGATAACTGGAGAACAGGAGAACTGGAGAACTGGAGAAGTGGGGAACAGGAGAACTGGAGAACCGGAGAAGTGGGGAACAGGAGAACTGGAGAACTGGAGAACTGGAAAACTGGAGAATTGGAGAACTGGGGAAATGGAGAAGTGGAGAACAGGAGAACGGGAGAACTGGAGAAGTGGGGAACTGGAGAACTGGAAAATTGGAAAACAGGAGAAGTGGGGAACAGGAGAACTGGAGAACTGGAGAACAGGAGAACCGGAGAACAGGAGAACTGGAGAACTTGAGAAGTGAGGAACTGGAGAACTGGAGAATAGGAGAACTGGAGAAGTGGAGAACAGGAGAACTAGAGAACTGGAGAACTGGAGAACTGGAGAACTGGAGAAGTGGGGAACAGGAGAACTGGAGAACTGGAGAACTTGAGAACTGGGGAACTGGAGAAGTGGAGAACAGTAGAACTGGAGAACTGGAGAACAGGAGAACTGGAGAAGTGGGGAACTGGAGAACTGGAGAACAGGAGAACCGGAGAACTGGAGAAGTGGGGAGCTGGAGAAATGGAGAACTGGAGAACTGGAGAAGTGGGGAACAGGAGAACTGGAGAACTGGAGAACTGGAGCACAGGAGAACCGGAGAACCGGAGAACTGGAGAACTGGTGAAGTGCGGAACAGGAAAACAGGAGAACAGGAGAACAGGAGAACTGGAGAACTGGAGAAGTGGGGAACAGGAGAACTGGAGAACAGGAGAACCGGAGAACCGGAGAACTGGAGAACTGGAGAAGTGGGTAACAGGAGAACTGGAGAACCGGAGAAGTGGGGAACAGGAGAACTGGAGAACTGGAGACCTGGAGAACTGGAGAATTGGAGAACTGGGGAACTGGAGAAGTGGAGAACAGGAGAACAGGAGAACTGGAGAAGTGGGGAACTGGAATACTGGAAAATTGGAAAACAGGAGAACTGGAGAAGTGGGGAACCGGAGAACTGGAGAACTGGTGAACAGGAGAACAGGAGAGAAGGAGAACTGGAGAACTGGAGAAGTGGGGAACTGGAGATCTGGAGAACTGGAGAAGTGGGGAACTGGAGAACTGGAAAATTGGAGAACTGGAGAACTGGAGAAGTGGGGAACTCGAGAAATGGAGAACTGGAGAAGTGGGGAACAGGAGAACTGGAGAACTGGAGAAATGGAGAAGTGCGGAACAGGAAAACAGGAGAACAGGAGAACAGGAGAACTGGAGAACTGGAGAAGTGGGGAACAGGAGAACTGGAAACATAGAAACATAGAAACATAGAAAATAGGTGCAGGAGTAGGCCATTCAGCCCTTCGAGCCTGCACCGCCATTCAATGAGTTCATGGCTGAACATTCAACTTCAGTACCCCATTCCTGCTTTCTCGCCATACCCCTTGATCCCCCTAGCAGTAAGGACCTCATCTAACTCCTTTTTGAATATATTTAGTGAATTGGCCTCAACAACTTTCTGTGGTAGAGAATTCCACAGGTTCACCACTCTCTGGGTGAAGAAGTTCCTCCGCATCTCGGTCCTAAATGGCTTACCCCTTATCCTTAGACTGTGACCCCTGGTTCTGGACTTCCCCAACATTGGGAACATTCTTCCTGCATCTAACCTGTCTAACCCCGTCAGAATTTTATATGTTTCTATGAGGTCCCCTCTCATTCTTCTGAACTCCAGTGAATACAAGCCCAGTTGATCCAGTCTTTCTTGATAGGTCAGTCCCGCCATCCCGGGAATCAGTCTGGTGAACCTTCGCTGCACTCCCTCAATAGCAAGAATGTCCTTCCTCAGGTTAGGAGACCAAAACTGTACACAATACTCCAGGTGCGGCCCCACCAATGCCCTGCACAACTGTAGCAACACCTCCCTGCCGCTGCACTCAAATCCCCTCGCTATGAAGGCCAACATGCCACTTGCCCTCCCAACCGCCTGCTGCACCTGCATGCCAACCCTCAATGACTGATGTACCATGACACCCAGGTCTCTTTGCACCTCCCCTTTTCCTAATCTGTCACCATTCAGATAATAGTCTGTCTCTCTGTTTTTACCACCAAAGTGGATAACCTCACATTTATCGACATTATACTTCATCTGCCATGCATTTGCCCACTCACCTAACCTATCCAAGTCGCTCTGCAGCCTCACAGCATCCTCCTCGCAGCTCACACTGCCACCCAACTTAGTGTCATCCGCAAATTTGGAGACACTACATTTAATCCCCTCATCTAAATCATTAATGTACAGTGTAAACAGCTGGGGCCCCAGCACAGAACCTTGCGGTACCCCACTAGTCACTGCCTGCCATTCTGAAAAGTACCCATTTACTCCTACTCTTTGCTTCCTGTCTGACAACCAGTTCTCAATCCATGTCAGTACACTACCCCCAATCCCATGTGCTCTAACTTTGCACATCAATCTCTTGTGTGGGACCTTGTCGAACGCCTTCTGAAAGTCCAAATATACCACATCAACTGGTTCTCCCTTATCCACTCTACTGGAAACATCCTCAAAAAATTCCAGAAGATTTGTCAAGCATGATTTCCCTTTCACAAATCCATGCTGACTTGGACCTATCATGTCACCTGGAGAACTGGAGAACAGGAGAACCGGAGAACTGGAGAAGTGGGGAGCGGGAGAACTGGAGAACTGGAGAACTGGAGAAGTGGGGAACAGGAGAACTGGAGAACTGGAGAAGTGGGGAACTGGATAACTGGAGAACAGGAGAGCTGGAGAACTGGAGAAGTGGAGAACAGGAGAACTAGAGAACTGGAGAACAGGAGAACTGGTGAACTGGAGAACTGGAGAACTGGAGAAGTGGGGAACTGGAGAAGTGGAGAACAGGAGAACAGGAGAACTGGAGAAGTGGGGAACTGGAGAACTGGAAAATTGGAAAACAGGAGAACTGGAGAAGTGGGGAACAGGAGAATTGGAGAACTGGAGAACTGGAGAACAGGAGAACCGGAGAAAAGGAGAACAGGAGAACTGGAGAACTTGAGAACTGGGAAACTGGAGAAGTGGAGAACAGTAGAACTGGAGAACTGGAGAACAGGAGAACTGGAGAAGTGGGGAACTGGAGAACTGGAGAACAGGAGAACCGGAGAACTGGAGAAGTGGGGAGCGGGAGAACTGGAGAACTGGAGAACTGGAGAAGTGGGGAACAGGAGAACTGGAGAACTGGAGAAGTGGGGAACTGGATAACTGGAGAACAGGAGAGCTGGAGAACTGGAGAAGTGGAGAACAGGAGAACTAGAGAACTGGAGAACAGGAGAACTGGTGAACTGGAGAACTGGAGAACTGGAGAAGTGGGGAACTGGAGAAGTGGAGAACAGGAGAACAGGAGAACTGGAGAAGTGGGGAACAGGAGAATTGGAGAACTGGAGAACTGGAGAACAGGAGAACCGGAGAAAAGGAGAACAGGAGAACTGGAGAACTTGAGAACTGGGAAACTGGAGAAGTGGAGAACAGTAGAACAGGATAACTGGAGGACAGGAGAACTGGAGAAGTGGGGAACTGGAGAACTGGAGAACAGGAGAACCGGAGAACTGGAGAAGTGGGGAGCGGGAGAACTGGAGAACTGGAGAACTGGAGAAGTGGGGAACAGGAGAACTGGAGAACTGGAGAAGTGGGGAACTGGATAACTGGAGAACAGGAGAGCTGGAGAACTGGAGAAGTGGAGAACAGGAGAACTAGAGAACTGGAGAACAGGAGAACTGGTGAACTGGAGAACTGGAGAACTGGAGAAGTGGGGAACTGGAGAAGTGGAGAACAGGAGAACAGGAGAACTGGAGAAGTGGGGAACTGGAGAACTGGAAAATTGGAAAACAGGAGAACTGGAGAAGTGGGGAACAGGAGAATTGGAGAAATGGAGAACTGGAGAACAGGAGAACCGGAGAAAAGGAGAACAGGAGAACTGGAGAAGTGGGGAACTGGAGATCTGGAGAACTGGAGAACCGGAGAACTGGAGAAGTGGGGAGCTGGAGAACTGGAGAACTGGAGAACTGGAGAAGTGGGGAACAGGAGAACTGGAGAACTGGAGAACTGGAGAACAGGAGAACCGGAGAACCGGAGAACCGGAGAACTGGAGAACTGGAGAAGTGGGGAACTGGAGAACTGGAGAATATGAGAACTGGAGAACTGGAGAAGTGGAGAACAGGAGATCTAGAGAACTGGAGAACTGGAGAACTGGAGAACTGGAGAAGTGGGGAACAGGAGAACAGGAGAACTGGAGAACTGGAGAACAGGAGAACTGGAGAAGTGGGGAACTGGAGAACTGGAGAACAGGAGAAGCAGAGAACTGGAGAAGTGGGGAGCGGGAGAACTGGAGAACTTGAGAACTGGAGAAGTGGGGAACAGGAGAACTGGAGAACTGGAGAACTGGAGAACAGGAGAACCGGAGAACCGGAGAACTGGAGAACTGGAGAAGTGCGGAACAGGAAAACAAGAGAACAGGAGAACAGGAGAATTGGAGAACTGGAGAAGTGGGGAACAGGAGAACTGGAGAACAGGAGAACCGGAGAACCGGAGAACTGGAGAACTGGAGAAGTGGGGAACTGGATAAATGGAGAACAGGAGAACTGGAGAACTGGAGAAGTGGAGAACAGGAGAACTATAGAACTGGAGAACAGGAGAACTGGAGAACTGGAGAACTGGAGAACTCGAGAATTGGAGAAGTGGTGAACAGGGGAACTGGAGAAGTGGGGAACAAGTGAAGTGGAGAACTGGAGAACTGGAGAACGGGAGAAGTGAGGAACAGGAGAACAGGAGAACTGGAGAACTGGAGAACGGGAGAACTGAAGAACAGGAGAAAATGAGAATTGGAGAAATGATGCACTGGAGAACAGGAGAACTGGAGAAGTGGGGAAGCAGGAGAATTGGAGAAGTGGGGAACAGTAGAACTGGAGAACTGGAGAAGTGGGGAACAGGAGAACTGGAGAATTGGAGAACTGGAGAAGTGGAGAATTGGAGAACAGGAGAAGTGGGGAAGAGGAGAACTGGAGAACTGGAGAAGTGGGGAACTGAAGAACTTGAGAAGTGGGGAACAGGAGAACTGGAGAAGTGGGGAACAGGAGAACTGGAGAAGTGGGGAACAGGAGAACTGGAGAACTGGAGAACGGGAGAACTGAAGAACAGGAGAAAATGAGAATTGGAGAAATGATGCACTGGAGAACAGGAGAACTGAAGAAGTGGTGAAGCAGGAGAATTGGAGAAGTGGGGAACAGTAGAACTGGAGAACTGGAGAAGTGGGGAACAGGAGAACTGGAGAATTGGAGAACTGGAGAAGTGAGTAACAGGAGAACTGGAGAAGTGGGAAACAGGAGAACAGGAGAACTGGAGAAGTGGGGAACTGGATAACTGGAGAACAGGAGAACTGGAGAACTGGAGTAGTGGAGAACAGGAGAACGAGAGAAATGGATAACAGGAGAACTGGTGAACTGGAGAACTGGAGAACTGGAGAAGTGGGGAACAGGAGAACTGGAGAATTGGAGAATTGGAGAAGTGGGGAACTGGAGAACTGGAGAATTGGAGAAGTGGGGAACTGGAGAACTGGAGAACTAGAGAAGTGGACAAGTGGGGAGTTGGAGAACAGGCGACTGGAGAAGTGGGGAACAAGAGAACTGGAGAACTGGAAAAGTGGGGAGCTGGAGAACTGGAGAATTGGAGAACTGGAGAACTGGAGAAGTGGGGAACAGGAGAACTGGAGAACTGGTGAACAGGAGAACCAGAGAACCGGAGAACTGGAGAAGTGGGGAAAAGGAGAAGTGGAGAACTGGAGAAGTGGTGAACTAGAGAACTGGGGAACTGGAGAACTGGAGAACAGTGGAAGCAGAGAACTGGAGAACTGGAGAATTGGAGAACCGGAGAAAAGGAGAACAGGAGAACTGGAGAAGTGGGGAACTGGAGAACTGGAGAACTGGAGAACTGGAGAACTGGAGAAGTGGGGAGCAGGAGAACTGGAGAACAGGAGAACTGGAGAACTGGAGAAGTGGAGAACAGGAGAAACGGAGAACCGGAGAACTGGAGAACTGGAGAACTGGAGAACTGGAGAACAGGAGAACTGGATAACTGGAGAAGTGGGGAACAGGAGAACAGGAGAACTGGAGAACTGGAGAAGTGGGGAACAGGAGAACTGGAGAACATGAGAACCGGAGAACCAGAGAACTGGAGAACTGGAGAAGTGGGGAACTGGATAACTGGAGAACAGGAGAGCTGGAGAATTGGAGAAGTGGAGAACAGGAGAACTAGAGAACTGGAGAACAGGAGAACTGGTGAACTGGAGAACTGGAGAACTGGAGAAGTGGGGAACTGGAGAAGTGGAGAACAGGAGAACAGGAGAACTGGAGAAGTGGGGAACTGGAGAACTGGGAAATTGGAAAACAGGAGAACTGGAGAAGTGGGGAACAGGAGAATTGGAGAACTGGAGAACTGGAGAACAGGAGAACCGGAGAAAAGGAGAACAGGAGAACTGGAGAAGTGGGGAACAGGAGAACTGGAGAACAGGAGAACCGGAGAACCGGAGAACTGGAGAACTGGAGGAGTGGGGAACTGGATAACCGGAGAACCAGAGAACTGGAGAACTGGAGAAGTGGGGAACTGGATAACTGGAGAACAGGAGAGCTGGAGAACTGGAGAACTGGAGAAGTGGGGAACTGGAGAAGTGGAGAACAGGAGAACTGGAGAAGTGGGGAACAGGAGAACTGGAGAACTGGAGAAGTGGGGAACTGGATAACTGGAGAACAGGAGAGCTGGAGAACTGGAGAAGTGGAGAACAGGAGAACTAGAGAACTGGAGAACAGGAGAACTGGTGAACTGGAGAACTGGAGAACTGGAGAAGTGGGGAACTGGAGAAGTGGAGAACAGGAGAACAGGAGAACTGGAGAAGTGGGGAACAGGAGAATTGGAGAACTGGAGAACTGGAGAACAGGAGAACCGGAGAAAAGGAGAACAGGAGAACTGGAGAACTTGAGAACTGGGAAACTGGAGAAGTGGAGAACAGTAGAACAGGATAACTGGAGGACAGGAGAACTGGAGAAGTGGGGAACTGGAGAACTGGAGAACAGGAGAACCGGAGAACTGGAGAAGTGGGGAGCGGGAGAACTGGAGAACTGGAGAATTGGAGAACTGGAGAAGTGGAGAATTGGAGAACAGGAGAAGTGGGGAAGAGGAGAACTGGAGAACTGGAGAAGTGGGGAACTGAAGAACTTGAGAAGTGGGGAACAGGAGAACTGGAGAAGTGGGGAACAGGAGAACTGGAGAAGTGGGGAACAGGAGAACTGGAGAACTGGAGAACGGGAGAACTGAAGAACAGGAGAAAATGAGAATTGGAGAAATGATGCACTGGAGAACAGGAGAACTGAAGAAGTGGTGAAGCAGGAGAATTGGAGAAGTGAGGAACAGTAGAACTGGAGAACTGGAGAAGTGGGGAACAGGAGAACTGGAGAATTGGAGAACTGGAGAAGTGAGTAACAGGAGAACTGGAGAAGTGGGAAACAGGAGAACAGGAGAACTGGAGAAGTGGGGAACTGGATAACTGGAGAACAGGAGAACTGGAGAACTGGAGTAGTGGAGAACAGGAGAACGAGAGAAATGGATAACAGGAGAACTGGTGAACTGGAGAACTGGAGAACTGGAGAAGTGGGGAACAGGAGAACTGGAGAATTGGAGAATTGGAGAAGTGGGGAACTGGAGAACTGGAGAATTGGAGAAGTGGGGAACTGGAGAACTGGAGAACTAGAGAAGTGGACAAGTGGGGAGTTGGAGAACAGGCGACTGGAGAAGTGGGGAACAAGAGAACTGGAGAACTGGAAAAGTGGGGAGCTGGAGAACTGGAGAATTGGAGAACTGGAGAACTGGAGAAGTGGGGAACAGGAGAACTGGAGAACTGGTGAACAGGAGAACCAGAGAACCGGAGAACTGGAGAAGTGGGGAAAAGGAGAAGTGGAGAACTGGAGAAGTGGTGAACTAGAGAACTGGGGAACTGGAGAACTGGAGAACAGTGGAAGCAGAGAACTGGAGAACTGGAGAATTGGAGAACCGGAGAAAAGGAGAACAGGAGAACTGGAGAAGTGGGGAACTGGAGAACTGGAGAACTGGAGAACTGGAGAACTGGAGAAGTGGGGAGCAGGAGAACTGGAGAACAGGAGAACTGGAGAACTGGAGAAGTGGAGAACAGGAGAAACGGAGAACCGGAGAACTGGAGAACTGGAGAACTGGAGAACTGGAGAACAGGAGAACTGGATAACTGGAGAAGTGGGGAACAGGAGAACAGGAGAACTGGAGAACTGGAGAAGTGGGGAACAGGAGAACTGGAGAACATGAGAACCGGAGAACCAGAGAACTGGAGAACTGGAGAAGTGGGGAACTGGATAACTGGAGAACAGGAGAGCTGGAGAATTGGAGAAGTGGAGAACAGGAGAACTAGAGAACTGGAGAACAGGAGAACTGGTGAACTGGAGAACTGGAGAACTGGAGAAGTGGGGAACTGGAGAAGTGGAGAACAGGAGAACAGGAGAACTGGAGAAGTGGGGAACTGGAGAACTGGAAAATTGGAAAACAGGAGAACTGGAGAAGTGGGGAACAGGAGAATTGGAGAACTGGAGAACTGGAGAACAGGAGAACCGGAGAAAAGGAGAACAAGAGAACTGGAGAAGTGGGGAACAGGAGAACTGGAGAACAGGAGAACCGGAGAACCGGAGAACTGGAGAACTGGAGAAGTGGGGAACTGGATAACCGGAGAACCAGAGAACTGGAGAACTGGAGAAGTGGGGAACTGGATAACTGGAGAACAGGAGAGCTGGAGAACTGGAGAACTGGAGAAGTGGGGAACTGGAGAAGTGGAGAACAGGAGAACTGGAGAAGTGGGGAACAGGAGAACTGGAGAACTGGAGAAGTGGGGAACTGGATAACTGGAGAACAGGAGAGCTGGAGAACTGGAGAAGTGGAGGACAGGAGAACTAGAGAACTGGAGAACAGGAGAACTGGTGAACTGGAGAACTGGAGAACTGGAGAAGTGGGGAACTGGAGAAGTGGAGAACAGGAGAACAGGAGAACTGGAGAAGTGGGGAACAGGAGAATTGGAGAACTGGAGAACTGGAGAACAGGAGAACTGGGAAACTGGAGAAGTGGAGAACAGTAGAACAGGATAACTGAAGGACAGGAGAACTGGAGAAGTGGGGAACTGGAGAACTGGAGAACAGGAGAACCGGAGAACTGGAGAAGTGGGGAGCGGGAGAACTGGAGAACTGGAGAATTGGAGAAGTGGGGAACAGGAGAACTGGAGAACTGGAGAAGTGGGGAACTGGATAACTGGAGAACAGGAGAGCTGGAGAACTGGAGAAGTGGAGAACAGGAGAACTAGAGAACTGGAGAACAGGAGAACTGGTGAACTGGAGAACTGGAGAACTGGAGAAGTGGGGAACTGGAGAAGTGGAGAACAGGAGAACAGGAGAACTGGAGAAGTGGGGAACTGGAGAACTGGAAAATTGGAAAACAGGAGAACTGGAGAAGTGGGGAACAGGAGAATTGGAGAAATGGAGAACTGGAGAACAGGAGAACCGGAGAAAAGGAGAACAGGAGAACTGGAGAAGTGGGGAACTGGAGATCTGGAGAACTGGAGAACCGGAGAACTGGAGAAGTGGGGAGCTGGAGAACTGGAGAACTGGAGAACTGGAGAAGTGGGGAACAGGAGAACAGGAGAACTGGAGAACTGGAGAACAGGAGAACCGGAGAACCGGAGAACCGGAGAACTGGAGAACTGGAGAAGTGGGGAACTGGAAACTGGAGAATATGAGAACTGGAGAACTGGAGAAGTGGAGAACAGGAGAACTAGAGAACTGGAGAACTGGAGAACTGGAGAACTGGAGAAGTGGGGAACAGGAGAACAGGAGAACTGGAGAACTTGAGAACTGGGAAACTGGAGAAGTGGAGAACAGTAGAACTGGAGAACTGGAGAACAGGAGAACTGGAGAAGTGGGGAACTGGAGAACTGGAGAACAGGAGAAGCAGAGAACTGGAGAAGTGGGGAGCGGGAGAACTGGAGAACTTGAGAACTGGAGAAGTGGGGAACAGGAGAACTGGAGAACTGGAGAACTAGAGAACAGGAGAACCGGAGAACCGGAGAACTGGAGAACTGGAGAAGTGCGGAACAGGAAAACAAGAGAACAGGAGAACAGGAGAATTGGAGAACTGGAGAAGTGGGGAACAGGAGAACTGGAGAACAGGAGAACCGGAGAACCGGAGAACAGGAGAACTGGAGAAGTGGGGAACTGGATAAATGGAGAACAGGAGAACTGGAGAACTGGAGAAGTGGAGAACAGGAGAACTATAGAACTGGAGAACAGGAGAACTGGAGAACTGGAGAACTGGAGAACTCGAGAATTGGAGAAGTGGTGAACAGGGGAACTGGAGAAGTGGGGAACAAGTGAAGTGGAGAACTGGAGAACTGGAGAACGGGAGAAGTGAGGAACAGGAGAACAGGAGAACTGGAGAACTGGAGAACGGGAGAACTGAAGAACAGGAGAAAATGAGAATTGGAGAAATGATGCACTGGAGAACAGGAGAACTGGAGAAGTGGGGAAGCAGGAGAATTGGAGAAGTGGGGAACAGTAGAACTGGAGAACTGGAGAAGTGGGGAACAGGAGAACTGGAGAATTGGAGAACTGGAGAAGTGGAGAATTGGAGAACAGGAGAAGTGGGGAAGAGGAGAACTGGAGAACTAGAGAAGTGGGGAACTGAAGAACTTGAGAAGTGGGGAACAGGAGAACTGGAGAAGTGGGGAACAGGAGAACTGGAGAAGTGGGGAACAGGAGAACTGGAGAACTGGAGAACGGGAGAACTGAAGAACAGGAGAAAATGAGAATTGGAGAAATGATGCACTGGAGAACAGGAGAACTGAAGAAGTGGTGAAGCAGGAGAATTGGAGAAGTGGGGAACAGTAGAACTGGAGAACTGGAGAAGTGGGGAACAGGAGAACTGGAGAATTGGAGAACTGGAGAAGTGAGTAACAGGAGAACTGGAGAAGTGGGAAACAGGAGAACAGGAGAACTGGAGAAGTGGGGAACTGGATAACTGGAGAACAGGAGAACTGGAGAACTGGAGTAGTGGAGAACAGGAGAACGAGAGAAATGGATAACAGGAGAACTGGTGAACTGGAGAACTGGAGAACTGGAGAAGTGGGGAACAGGAGAACTGGAGAATTGGAGAATTGGAGAAGTGGGGAACTGGAGAACTGGAGAATTGGAGAAGTGGGGAACTGGAGAACTGGAGAACTAGAGAAGTGGACAAGGGGGGAATTGGAGAACAGGCGACTGGAGAAGTGGGGAACAGGAGAACTGGAGAACTGGAGAAGTGGGGAGCTGGAGAACTGGAGAATTGGAGAACTGGAGAACTGGAGAAGTGGGGAACAGGAGAACTGGAGAACTGGTGAACAGGAGAACCAGAGAACCGGAGAACTGGAGAAGTGGGGAAAAGGAGAAGTGGAGAACTGGAGAAGTGGTGAACTAGAGAACTGGGGAACTGGAGAACTGGAGAACAGTGGAAGAAGAGAACTGGAGAACTGGAGAATTGGAGAACCGGAGAAAAGGAGAACAGGAGAACTGGAGAAGTGGGGAACTGGGGAACTGGAGAACTGGAGAACTGGAGAACTGGAGAAGTGGGGAGCAGGAGAACTGGAGAACAGGAGAACTGGAGAACTGGAGAAGTGGAGAACAGGAGAAATGGAGAACCGGAGAACTGGAGAACTGGAGAACTGGAGAACTGGAGAACAGGAGAACTGGATAACTGGAGAAGTGGGGAACAGGAGAACAGGAGAACTGGAGAACTGGAGAAGTGGGGAACAGGAGAACTGGAGAACATGAGAACCGGAGAACCAGAGAACTGGAGAACTGGAGAAGTGGGGAACTGGATAACTGGAGAACAGGAGAGCTGGAGAATTGGAGAAGTGGAGAACAGGAGAACTAGAGAACTGGAGAACAGGAGAACTGGTGAACTGGAGAACTGGAGAACTGGAGAAGTGGGGAACTGGAGAAGTGGAGAACAGGAGAACAGGAGAACTGGAGAAGTGGGGAACTGGAGAACTGGAAAATTGGAAAACAGGAGAACTGGAGAAGTGGGGAACAGGAGAATTGGAGAACTGGAGAACTGGAGAACAGGAGAACCGGAGAAAAGGAGAACAGGAGAACTGGAGAAGTGGGGAACAGGAGAACTGGAGAACAGGAGAACCGGAGAACCGGAGAACTGGAGAACTGGAGAAGTGGGGAACTGGATAACCGGAGAACCAGAGAACTGGAGAACTGGAGAAGTGGGGAACTGGATAACTGGAGAACAGGAGAGCTGGAGAACTGGAGAACTGGAGAAGTGGGGAACTGGAGAAGTGGAGAACAGGAGAACAGGAGAACTGGAGAAGTGGGGAACTGGAGAACTGGAAAATTGGAAAACAGGAGAACTGGAGAAGTGGGGAACAGGAGAATTGGAGAACTGGAGAACTGGAGAACAGGAGAACCGGAGAAAAGGAGAACAGGAGAACTGGAGAACTTGAGAACTGGGAAACTGGAGAAGTGGAGAACAGTAGAACTGGAGAACTGGAGAACAGGAGAACTGGAGAAGTGGGGAACTGGAGAACTGGAGAACAGGAGAACCGGAGAACTGGAGAAGTGGGGAGCGGGAGAACTGGAGAACTGGAGAACTGGAGAAGTGGGGAACAGGAGAACTGGAGAACTGGAGAAGTGGGGAACTGGATAACTGGAAAACAGGAGAGCTGGAGAACTGGAGAAGTGGAGAACAGGAGAACTAGAGAACTGGAGAACAGGAGAACTGGTGAACTGGAGAACTGGAGAACTGGAGAAGTGGGGAACTGGAGAAGTGGAGAACAGGAGAACAGGAGAACTGGAGAAGTGGGGAACAGGAGAATTGGAGAACTGGAGAACTGGAGAACAGGAGAACCGGAGAAAAGGAGAACAGGAGAACTGGAGAACTTGAGAACTGGGAAACTGGAGAAGTGGAGAACAGTAGAACAGGATAACTGGAGGACAGGAGAACTGGAGAAGTGGGGAACTGGAGAACTGGAGAACAGGAGAACCGGAGAACTGGAGAAGTGGGGAGCGGGAGAACTGGAGAACTGGAGAATTGGAGAAGTGGGGAACAGTAGAACTGGAGAACTGGAGAAGTGGGGAACTGGATAACTGGAGAACAGGAGAGCTGGAGAACTGGAGAAGTGGAGAACAGGAGAACTAGAGAACTGGAGAACAGGAGAACTGGTGAACTGGAGAACTGGAGAACTGGAGAAGTGGGGAACTGGAGAAGTGGAGAACAGGAGAACAGGAGAACTGGAGAAGTGGGGAACAGGAGAATTGGAGAACTGGAGAACTGGAGAACAGGAGAACCGGAGAAAAGGAGAACAGGAGAACTGGAGAACTTGAGAACTGGGAAACTGGAGAAGTGGAGAACAGTAGAACAGGATAACTGGAGGACAGGAGAACTGGAGAAGTGGGGAACTGGAGAACTGGAGAACACGAGAACCGGAGAACTGGAGAAGTGGGGAGCGGGAGAACTGGAGAACTGGAGAACTGGAGAAGTGGGGAACAGGAGAACTGGAGAACTGGAGAAGTGGGGAACTGGATAACTGGAGAACAGGAGAGCTGGAGAACTGGAGAAGTGGAGAACAGGAGAACTAGAGAACTGGAGAACAGGAGAACTGGTGAACTGGAGAACTGGAGAACTGGAGAAGTGGGGAACTGGAGAAGTGGAGAACAGGAGAACAGGAGAACTGGAGAAGTGGGGAACTGGAGAACTGGAAAATTGGAAAACAGGAGAACTGGAGAAGTGGGGAACAGGAGAATTGGAGAAATGGAGAACTGGAGAACAGGAGAACCGGAGAAAAGGAGAACAGGAGAACTGGAGAAGTGGGGAACTGGAGATCTGGAGAACTGGAGAACTGGAGAACTGGAGAAGTGGGGAGCTGGAGAACTGGAGAACTGGAGAACTGGAGAAGTGGGGAACAGGAGAACTGGAGAACTGGAGAACTGGAGAACAGGAGAACCGGAGAACCGGAGAACCGGAGAACTGGAGAACTGGAGAAGTGGGGAACTGGAGAACTGGAGAATATGAGAACTGGAGAACTGGAGAAGCGGAGAACAGGAGAACTAGAGAACTGGAGAACTGGAGAACTGGAGAACTGGAGAAGTGGGGAACAGGAGAACAGGAGAACTGGAGAACTTGAGAACTGGGAAACTGGAGAAGTGGAGAACAGTAGAACTGGAGAACTGGAGAACAGGAGAACTGGAGAAGTGGGGAACTGGAGAACTGGAGAACAGGAGAAGCAGAGAACTGGAGAAGTGGGGAGCGGGAGAACTGGAGAACTTGAGAACTGGAGAAGTGGGGAACAGGAGAACTGGAGAACTGGAGAACTGGAGAACAGGAGAACCGGAGAACCGGAGAACTGGAGAACTGGAGAAGTGCGGAACAGGAAAACAAGAGAACAGGAGAACAGGAGAATTGGAGAACTGGAGAAGTGGGGAACAGGAGAACTGGAGAACAGGAGAACCGGAGAACCGGAGAACTGGAGAACTGGAGAAGTGGGGAACTGGATAAATGGAGAACAGGAGAACTGGAGAACTGGAGAAGTGGAGAACAGGAGAACTATAGAACTGGAGAACAGGAGAACTGGAGAACTGGAGAACTGGAGAACTCGAGAATTGGAGAAGTGGTGAACAGGGGAACTGGAGAAGTGGGGAACAAGTGAAGTGGAGAACTGGAGAACTGGAGAACGGGAGAAGTGAGGAACAGGAGAACAGGAGAACTGGAGAACTGGAGAACGGGAGAACTGAAGAACAGGAGAAAATGAGAATTGGAGAAATGATGCACTGGAGAACAGGAGAACTGGAGAAGTGGGGAAGCAGGAGAATTGGAGAAGTGGGGAACAGTAGAACTGGAGAACTGGAGAAGTGGGCAACAGGAGAACTGGAGAATTGGAGAACTGGAGAAGTGGAGAATTGGAGAACAGGAGAAGTGGGGAAGAGGAGAACTGGAGAACTGGAGAAGTGGGGAACTGAAGAACTTGAGAAGTGGGGAACAGGAGAACTGGAGAAGTGGGGAACAGGAGAACTGGAGAAGTGGGGAACAGGAGAACTGGAGAACTGGAGAACGGGAGAACTGAAGAACAGGAGAAAATGAGAATTGGAGAAATGATGCACTGGAGAACAGGAGAACTGAAGAAGTGGTGAAGCAGGAGAATTGGAGAAGTGGGGAACAGTAGAACTGGAGAACTGGAGAAGTGGGGAACAGGAGAACTGGAGAATTGGAGAACTGGAGAAGTGAGTAACAGGAGAACTGGAGAAGTGGGAAACAGGAGAACAGGAGAACTGGAGAAGTGGGGAACTGGATAACTGGAGAACAGGAGAACTGGAGAACTGGAATAGTGGAGAACAGGAGAACGAGAGAAATGGATAACAGGAGAACTGGTGAACTGGAGAACTGGAGAACTGGAGAAGTGGGGAACAGGAGAACTGGAGAATTGGAGAATTGGAGAAGTGGGGAGCTGGAGAACTGGAGAATTGGAGAAGTGGGGAACTGGAGAACTGGAGAACTAGAGAAGTGGACAAGTGGGGAATTGGAGAACAGGCGACTGGAGAAGTGGGGAACAGGAGAACTGGAGAACTGGAAAAGTGGGGAGCTGGAGAACTGGAGAATTGGAGAACTGGAGAACTGGAGAAGTGGGGAACAGGAGAACTGGAGAACTGGTGAACAGGAGAACCAGAGAACCGGAGAACTGGAGAAGTGGGGTAAAGGAGAAGTGGAGAACTGGAGAAGTGGTGAACTAGAGAACTGGGGAACTGGAGAACTGGAGAACAGTGGAAGCAGAGAACTGGAGAACTGGAGAATTGGAGAACCGGAGAAAAGGAGAACAGGAGAACTGGAGAAGTGGGGAACTGGAGAACTGGAGAACTGGAGAACTGGAGAACTGGAGAAGTGGGGAGCAGGAGAACTGGAGAACAGGAGAACTGGAGAACTGGAGAAGTGGAGAACAGGAGAAACGGAGAACCGGAGAACTAGAGAACTGGAGAACTGGAGAACTGGAGAACAGGAGAACTGGATAACTGGAGAAGTGGGGAACAGGAGAACAGGAGAACTGGAGAACTGGAGAACTGGGGAACAGGAGAACTGGAGAACATGAGAACCGGAGAACCAGAGAACTGGATTACTGGAGAAGTGGGGAACTGGATAACTGGAGAACAGGAGAGCTGGAGAATTGGAGAAGTGGAGAACAGGAGAACTAGAGAACTGGAGAACAGGAGAACTGGTGAACTGGAGAACTGGAGAACTGGAGAAGTGGGGAACTGGAGAAGTGGAGAACAGGAGAACAGGAGAACTGGAGAAGTGGGGAACTGGAGAACTGGAAAATTGGAAAACAGGAGAACTGGAGAAGTGGGGAACAGGAGAATTGGAGAACTGGAGAACTGGAGAACAGGAGAACCGGAGAAAAGGAGAACAGGAGAACTGGAGAAGTGGGGAACAGGAGAACTGGAGAACAGGAGAACCGGAGAACCGGAGAACTGGAGAACTGGAGAAGTGGGGAACTGGATAACCGGAGAACCAGAGAACTGGAGAACTGGAGAAGTGGGGAAATGGATAACTGGAGAACAGGAGAGCTGGAGAACTGGAGAACTGGAGAAGTGGGGAACTGGAGAAGTGGAGAACAGGAGAACAGGAGAACTGGAGAAGTGGGGAACTGGAGAACTGGAAAATTGGAAAACAGGAGAACTGGAGAAGTGGGGAACAGGAGAATTGGAGAACTGGAGAACTGGAGAACAGGAGAACCGGAGAAAAGGAGAACAGGAGAACTGGAGAACTTGAGAACTGGGAAACTGGAGAAGTGGAGAACAGTAGAACTGGAGAACTGGAGAACAGGAGAACTGGAGAAGTGGGGAACTGGAGAACTGGAGAACAGGAGAACCGGAGAACTGGAGAAGTGGGGAGCGGGAGAACTGGAGAACTGGAGAACTGGAGAAGTGGGGAACAGGAGAACTGGAGAACTGGAGAAGTGGGGAACTGGATAACTGGAGAACAGGAGAGCTGGAGAACTGGAGAAGTGGAGAACAGGAGAACTAGAGAACTGGAGAACAGGAGAACTGGTGAACTGGAGAACTGGAGAACTGGAGAAGTGGGGAACTGGAGAAGTGGAGAACAGGAGAACAGGAGAACTGGAGAAGTGGGGAACAGGAGAATTGGAGAACTGGAGAACTGGAGAACAGGAGAACCGGAGAAAAGGAGAACAGGAGAACTGGAGAACTTGAGAACTGGGAAACTGGAGAAGTGGAGAACAGTAGAAGAGGATAACTGGAGGACAGGAGAACTGGAGAAGTGGGGAACTGGAGAACTGGAGAACAGGAGAACCGGAGAACTGGAGAAGTGGGGAGCGGGAGAACTGGAGAACTGGAGAATTGGAGAAGTGGGGAACAGGAGAACTGGAGAACTGGAGAAGTGGGGAACTGGATAACTGGAGAACAGGAGAGCTGGAGAACTGGAGAAGTGGAGAACAGGAGAACTAGAGAACTGGAGAACAGGAGAACTGGTGAACTGGAGAACTGGAGAACTGGAGAAGTGGGGAACTGGAGAAGTGGAGAACAGGAGAACAGGAGAACTGGAGAAGTGGGGAACTGGAGAACTGGAAAATTGGAAAACAGGAGAACTGGAGAAGTGGGGAACAGGAGAATTGGAGAAATGGAGAACTGGAGAACAGGAGAACCGGAGAAAAGGAGAACAGGAGAACTGGAGAAGTGGGGAACTGGAGATCTGGAGAACTGGAGAACCGGAGAACTGGAGAAGTGGGGAGCTGGAGAACTGGAGAACTGGAGAACTGGAGAAGTGGGGAACAGGAGAACTGGAGAACTGGAGAACTGGAGAACAGGAGAACCGGAGAACCGGAGAACCGGAGAACTGGAGAACTGGAGAAGTGGGGAACTGGAGAACTGGAGAATATGAGAACTGGAGTACTGGAGAAGTGGAGAACAGGAGAACTAGAGAACTGGCGAACTGGAGAACTGGAGAACTGGAGAAGTGGGGAACAGGAGAACAGGAGAACTGGAGAACTTGAGAACTGGGAAACTGGAGAAGTGGAGAACAGTAGAACTGGAGAACTGGAGAACAGGAGAACTGGAGAAGTGGGGAACTGGAGAACTGGAGAACAGGAGAAGCAGAGAACTGGAGAAGTGGGGAGCGGGAGAACTGGAGAACTTGAGAACTGGAGAAGTGGGGAACAGGAGAACTGGAGAACTGGAGAACTGGAGAACAGGAGAACCGGAGAACCGGAGAACTGGAGAACTGGAGAAGTGCGGAACAGGAAAACAAGAGAACAGGAGAACAGGAGAATTGGAGAACTGGAGAAGTGGGGAACAGGAGAACTGGAGAACAGGAGAACCGGAGAACCGGAGAACTGGTGAACTGGAGAAGTGGGGAACTGGATAAATGGAGAACAGGAGAACTGGAGAACTGGAGAAGTGGAGAACAGGAGAACTATAGAACTGGAGAACAGGAGAACTGGAGAACTGGAGAACTGGAGAACTCGAGAATTGGAGAAGTGGTGAACAGGGGAACTGGAGAAGTGGGGAACAAGTGAAGTGGAGAACTGGAGAACTGGAGAACGGGAGAAGTGAGGAACAGGAGAACAGGAGAACTGGAGAACTGGAGAACGGGAGAACTGAAGAACAGGAGAAAATGAGAATTGGAGAAATGATGCACTGGAGAACAGGAGAACTGGAGAAGTGGGGAAGCAGGAGAATTGGAGAAGTGGGGAACAGTAGAACTGGAGAACTGGAGAAGTGGGCAACAGGAGAACTGGAGAATTGGAGAACTGGAGAAGTGGAGAATTGGAGAACAGGAGAAGTGGGGAAGAGGAGAACTGGAGAACTGGAGAAGTGGGGAACTGAAGAACTTGAGAAGTGGGGAACAGGAGAACTGGAGAAGTGGGGAACAGGAGAACTGGAGAAGTGGGGAACAGGAGAACTGGAGAACTGGAGAACGGGAGAACTGAAGAACAGGAGAAAATGAGAATTGGAGAAATGATGCACTGGAGAACAGGAGAACTGAAGAAGTGGTGAAGCAGGAGAATTGGAGAAGTGGGGAACAGTAGAACTGGAGAACTGGAGAAGTGGGGAACAGGAGAACTGGAGAATTGGAGAACTGGAGAAGTGAGTAACAGGAGAACTGGAGAAGTGGGAAACAGGAGAACAGGAGAACTGGAGAAGTGGGGAACTGGATAACTGGAGAACAGGAGAACTGGAGAACTGGAGTAGTGGAGAACAGGAGAACGAGAGAAATGGATAACAGGAGAACTGGTGAACTGGAGAACTGGAGAACTGGAGAAGTGGGGAACAGGAGAACTGGAGAATTGGAGAATTGGAGAAGTGGGGAACTGGAGAACTGGAGAATTGGAGAAGTGGGGAACTGGAGAACTGGAGAACTAGAGAAGTGGACAAGTGGGGAATTGGAGAACAGGCGACTGGAGAAGTGGGGAACAGGAGAACTGGAGAACTGGAAAAGTGGGGAGCTGGAGAACTGGAGAATTGGAGAACTGGAGAACTGGAGAAGTGGGGAACAGGAGAACTGGAGAACTGGTGAACAGGAGAACCAGAGAACCGGAGAACTGGAGAAGTGGGGAAAAGGAGAAGTGGAGAACTGGAGAAGTGGTGAACTAGAGAACTGGGGAACTGGAGAACTGGAGAACAGTGGAAGCAGAGAACTGGAGAACTGGAGAATTGGAGAACCGGAGAAAAGGAGAACAGGAGAACTGGAGAAGTGGGGAACTGGAGAACTGGAGAACTGGAGAACTGGAGAAGTGGGGAGCAGGAGAACTGGAGAACAGGAGAACTGGAGAACTGGAGAAGTGGAGAACAGGAGAAACGGAGAACCGGAGAACTGGAGAACTGGAGAACTGGAGAACTGGAGAACAGGAGAACTGGATAACTGGAGAAGTGGGGAACAGGAGAACCGGAGAACTGGAGAACTGGAGAACTAGAGAACTGGAGAACTGGAGAACTGGAGAACAGGAGAACTGGAGAACTGGTGAAGTGGGGATCTGGAGAACTGGAAAATTGGAGAACTGGAGAACTGGAGAAGTGGGGAACTCGAGAACTGGAGAACTGGAGAAGTGGAGAACAGGAGAACTGGAGAACTGGAGAACTGGAGAAGTGCGGAACAGGAAAACAGGAGAACAGGAGAACAGGAGAACTGGAGAACTGGAGAACTGGAGAAGTGGGGAACAGGAGAACTGGAGAACATGAGAACCGGAGACCCAGAGAACTGGAGAACTGGAGAATGGGGAACTGGATAACTGGAGAACAGGAGAACTGGAGAACTGGAGAAGTGGCGAACAGGAGAACGAGAGAAATGGAGAACAGGAGAACTGGTGAACTGGAGAACTGGAGAAGTGGAGAAGTGGGGAACAGGAGAACTGGAGAACCGGAGAAGTGGGGAACAGGAGAACTGGAGAACTGGAGAACTGGAAAACTGGAGAATTGGAGAACTGGGGAAATGGAGAAGTGGAGAACAGGAGAACAGGAGAACTGGAGAAGTGGGGAACTGGAGAACTGGAAAATTGGAAAACAGGAGAAGTGGGGAACAGGAGAACTGGAGAACTGGAGAACAGGAGAACCGGAGAACCGGAGAACTGGAGAACTTGAGAAGTGAGGAACTGGAGAACTGGAGAATAGGAGAACTGGAGAACTGGAGAAGTGGAGAACAGGAGAACTAGAGAACTGGAGAACTGGAGAACTGGAGAACTTGAGAAGTGAGGAACTGGAGAACTGGAGAATAGGAGAACTGGAGAAGTGGAGAACAGGAGAACTAGAGAACTGGAGAACTGGAGAACTGGAGAACTGGAGAAGTGGGGAACAGGAGAACTGGAGAACTGGAGAACTTGAGAACTGGGGAACTGGAGAAGTGGAGAACAGTAGAACTGGAGAACTGGAGAACAGGAGAACTGGAGAAGTGGGGGACTGGAGAACTGGAGAACAGGAGAACCGGAGATCTGGAGAAGTGGGGAGCTGGAGAAATGGAGAACTGGAGAACTGTAGAAGTGGGGAACATGAGAACTGGAGAACTGGAGAACTGGAGCACAGGAGAACCGGAGAACCGGAGAACTGGAGAACTGGAGAAGTGCGGAACAGGAAAACAGGAGAACAGGAGAACAGGAGAACTGGAGAACTGGAGAAGTGGGGAACAGGAGAACTGGAGAACAGGAGAACTGGAGAACCGGAGAACTGGAGAACTGGAGAAGTGGGTAACAGGAGAACTGGAGAACCGGAGAAGTGGGGAACAGGAGAACTGGAGAACTGGAGACCTGGAGAACTGGACAATTGGAGAACTGGGGAACTGGAGAAGTGGAGAACAGGAGAACAGGAGAACTGGAGAAGTGGGGAACTGGAGAACTGGAAAATTGGAAAACAGGAGAACTGGAGAAGTGGGGAACAGGAGAACTGGAGAACTGGAGAACTGGTGAACAGGAGAACAGGAGAAAAGGAGAACTGGAGAACTGTTGAAGAGGGGAACTGGAGATCTGGAGAACTGGAGAAGTGGGGAACTGGAGAACTGGAAAATTGGAGTATTGGAGAACTGGAGAAGTGGGGAACTCGAGAAATGAAGAACTGGAGAAGTGGGGAACAGGAGAACTGGAGAACTGGAGAAATGGAGAAGTGCGGAACAGGAAAAGAGGAGAACAGGAGAACAGGAGAACTGGAGAACTTGAGAAGTGGGGAACAGGAGAACTGGAGAACATGAGAACCGGAGAACCAGAGAACTGGAGAACTGGAGAAGTGGGGAACTGGATAACTGGAGAACAGGAGAGCTGGAGAATTGGAGAAGTGGAGAACAGGAGAACTAGAGAACTGGAGAACAGGAGAACTGGTGAACTGGAGAACTGGAGAACTGGAGAAGTGGGGAACTGGAGAAGTGGAGAACAGGAGAACAGGAGAACTGGAGAAGTGGGGAACTGGAGAACTGGAAAATTGGAAAACAGGAGAACTGGAGAAGTGGGGAACAGGAGAATTGGAGAACTGGAGAACTGGAGAACAGGAGAACCGGAGAAAAGGAGAACAGGAGAACTGGAGAAGTGGGGAACTGGAGATCTGGAGAACTGGAGAACCGGAGAACTGGAGAAGTGGGGAGCTGGAGAACTGGAGAACTGGAGAACTGGAGAAGTGGGGAACAGGAGAACTGGAGAACTGGAGAACTGGAGAACAGGAGAACCGGAGAACCGGAGAACCGGAGAACTGGAGAACTGGAGAAGTGGGGAACTGGAGAACTGGGAATATGAGAACTGGAGAACTGGAGAAGTGGAGAACAGGAGAAATAGAGAACTGGAGAACTGGAGAACTGGAGAACTGGAGAAGTGGGGAACAGGAGAACAGGAGAACTGGAGAACTTGAGAACTGGGAAACTGGAGAAGTGGAGAACAGTAGAACTGGAGAACTGGAGAACAGGAGAACTGGAGAAGTGGGGAACTGGAGAACTGGAGAACAGGAGAACCGGAGAACTGGAGAAGTGGGGAGCGGGAGAACTGGAGAACTGGAGAACTGGAGAAGTGGGGAACAGGAGAACTGGAGAACTGGAGAAGTGGGGAACTGGAGAACTGGAGAATATGAGAACTGGAGAACTGGAGAAGTGGAGAACAGGAGAAATAGAGAACTGGAGAACTGGAGAACTGGAGAACTGGAGAAGTGGGGAACAGGAGAACAGGAGAACTGGAGAACTTGAGAACTGGGAAACTGGAGAAGTGGAGAACAGTAGAACTGGAGAACTGGAGAACAGGAGAACTGGAGAAGTGGGGAACTGGAGAACTGGAGAACAGGAGAACCGGAGAACTGGAGAAGTGGGGAGCGGGAGAACTGGAGAACTGGAGAACTGGAGAAGTGGAGAACAGGAGAACCGGAGAACCGGAGAACTGGAGAACTGGAGAAGTGCGGAACAGGAAAACAGGAGAACAGGAGAACAGGAGAACTGGAGAACTGGAGAAGTGGGGAACAGGAGAACTGGAGAACAGGAGAACCGGAGAACCGGAGAACTGGAGAACTGGAGAAGTGGGGAACTGGATAACTGGAGAACAGGAGAACTGGAGAACTGGAGAAGTGGAGAACAGGAGAACTAGAGAACTGGAGAACAGGAGAACTGGAGAACTGGAGAACTGGAGAACTGGAGAATTGGAGAAGTGGTGAACAGGGGAACTGGAGAAGTGGGGAACAAGTGAAGTGGAGAACTGGGGAACTGGAGAACGGGAGAAGTGAGGAACAGGAGAACAGGAGAACTGGAGAACTGGAGAACTGGAGAACGGGAGAACTGAAGAACAGGAGAAAATGAGAATTGGAGAAATGATGCACTGGCGAACAGGAGAACTGGAGAAGTGGGGAAGCAGGAGAATTGGAGAAGTGGGGAAGAGTAGAACTGGAGAACTGGAGAAGTGGGGAACAGGAGAACTGGAGAATTGGAGAACTGGAGAAGTGGAGAATTGGAGAACAGGAGAAGTGGGGAAGAGGAGAACTGGAGAACTGGAGAAGTGGGGAACTGAAGAACTTGAGAAGTGGGGAACAGGAGAACTGGAGAAGTGGGGAACAGGAGAACTGGAGAAGTGGGGAACAGGAGAACTGGAGAACTGGAGAACGGGAGAACTGAAGAACAGGAGAAAATGAGAATTGGAGAAATGATGCACTGGAGAACAGGAGAACTGAAGAAGTGGTGAAGCAGGAGAATTGGAGAAGTGGGGAACAGTAGAACTGGAGAACTGGAGAAGTGGGGAACAGGGGAACTGGAGAATTGGAGAACTGGAGAAGTGAGTAACAGGAGAACTGGAGAAGTGGGAAACAGGAGAACAGGAGAACTGGAGAAGTGGGAAACAGGAGAACTGGAGAAGTGAGGAACTGGATAACTGGAAAACTGGAGAAGTCGGGAACAGAAGAACTGGCGAACTGGAGAAGTGGGGAAGAGGAGAACAGGAGAAGTAGGAAACAGGAGAACTGGACAACTGGAGAAGTGGGGAACAGGAGAACTGGAGAATTGGAGAACTGGAGAAGTGGGGAACTGGAGAACTGGAGAATTGGAGAAGTGGGGAACTGGAGAACTGGAGAACTAGAGAAGTGGACAAGTGGGGAATTGGAGAACAGGAGAACTGGAGAAGTGGGGAACAGGAGAACTGGAGAACTGGAGAAGTGGGGAGCTGGAGAACTGGAGAATTGGAGAACTGGAGAACTGGAGAAGTGGGGAACAGGAGAACTGGAGAACTGGAGAACAGGAGAACCAGAGAACCGGAGAACTGGAGAAGTGGGGAACAGGAGAAGTGGAGAACTGGAGAAGTGGTGAACTAGAGAACTGGGGAACTGGAGAACTGGAGAACAGTGGAAGCAGAGAACTGGAGAACTGGAGAATTGGAGAACCGGAGAAAAGGAGAACAGGAGAACTGGAGAAGTGGGGAACTGGAGAACTGGAGAACTGGAGAACTGGAGAAGTGGGGAGCTGGTGAACTGGAGAACAGGAGAACTGGAGAACAAGAGAACTGGAGAACAGGAGAACTGGTGAACTGGAGAACTGGAGAACTGGATTAGTGGGGAACAGGAGAACTGGAGAACCGGAGAAGTGGGGAACAGGAGAACTGGAGAACTGGAGAACTGGAGAACTGGAGAATTGGAGAACTGGGGAACTGGAGAAGTGGAGAACAGGAGAACAGGAGAACTGGAGAAGTGGGGAACTGGAGAACTGGAAAATTGGAAAACAGGAGAACTGGAGAAGTGGGGAACAGGAGAACTGGAGAACTGGAGAACAGGAGAACCGGAGAAAAGGAGAACAGGAGAACTGGAGAAGTGGGAACTGCAGATCTGGAGAACTGGAGAACCGGAGAACTGGAGAAGTGGGGAGCTGGAGAACTGGAGAACAGGAGAACTGGAGAAGTGGGGAACAGGAGAACTGGAGAACTGGAGAACTGGAGAACAGGAGAACCGGAGAACCGGAGAACCGGAGAACTGGAGAACTGGAGAAGTGGGGAACTGGAGAACTGGAGAATAGGAGAACTGGAGAACTGGAGAAGTGGAGAACAGGAGAACGAGAGAACTGGAGAACTGGAGAACTGGAGAACTAGAGAAGTGGGGAACAGGAGAACAGGAGAACTGGAGAACTTGAGAACTGGGAAACTGGAGAAGTGGAGAACAGTAGAACTGGAGAACTGGAGAACAGGAGAACTGGAGAATTGGAGAACTGGAGAAGTGGGGAACAGGAGAACAGGAGAACTGGAGAAGTGAGTAACAGGAGAACTGGAGAAGTGGGAAACAGGAGAACAGGAGAACTGGAGAAGTGGGGAACAGGAGAACTGGAGAAGTGAGGAACTGGATAACTGGAAAACTGGAGAAGTCGGGAACAGAAGAACTTGCGAACTGGAGAAGTGGGGAAGAGGAGAACAGGAGAAGTAGGAAACAGGAGAACTGGACAAGTGGAGAAGTGGGGAACAGGAGAACTGGAGAATTGGAGAACTGGAGAAGTGGGGAACTGGAGAACTGGAGAATTGGAGAAGTGGGGAACTGGAGAACTGGAGAACTAGAGAAGTGGACAAGTGGGGAATTGGAGAACAGGAGAACTGGAGAAGTGGGGAACAGGAGAACTGGAGAACTGGAGAAGTGGGGAGCGAGAGAACTGGAGAATTGGAGAACTGGAGAAATGGAGAAGTGGGGAACAGGAGAACTGGAGAACTGGAGAACAGGAGAACCAGAGAACCGGAGAACTGGAGAAGTGGGGAACAGGAGAAGTGGAGAACTGGAGAAGTGGTGAACTAGAGAACTGGGGAACTGGAGAACTGGAGAACAGTGGAAGAAGAGAACTGGAGAACTGGAGAATTGGAGAACCGGAGAAAAGGAGAACAGGAGAACTGGAGAAGTGGGGAACTGGAGAACTGGAGAACTGGAGAACTGGAGAAGTGGGGAGCTGGAGAACTGGAGAACAGGAGAACTGGAGAACAAGAGAACTGGAGAACAGGAGAACTGGTGAACTGGAGAACTGGAGAACTGGAGAAGTGCGGAACAGGAGAACTGGAGAACTGGAGAACTGGAGAACTGGAGAATTGGAGAACTGGGGAACTGGAGAAGTGGAGAACAGGAGAACAGGAGAACTGGAGAAGTGGGGAACTGGAGAACTGGAAAATTGGAAAACAGGAGAACTGGAGAAGTGGGGAACAGGAGAACTGGAGAACTGGAGAACAGGAGAACCGGAGAAAAGGAGAACAGGAGAACTGGAGAAGTGGGGAACTGGAGATCTGGAGAACTGGAGAACCGGAGAACTGGAGAAGTGGGGAGCTGGAGAACTGGAGAACTGGAGAACTGTAGAAGTGGGGAACAGGAGAACTGGAGAACTGGAGAACTGGAGAACAGGAGAACCGGAGAACCGGAGAACCGGAGAACTGGAGAACTGGAGAAGTGGGGAACTGGAGAACTGGAGAATAGGAGAACTGGAGAACTGGAGAAGTGGAGAACAGGAGAACTAGAGAACTGGCGAACTGGAGAACTGGAGAACTGGAGAAGTGGGGAACAGGAGAACAGGAGAACTGGAGAACTTGAGAACTGGGAAACTGGAGAAGTGGAGAACAGTAGAACTGGAGAACGGGAGAACAGGAGAACTGGAGAAGTGGGGAACTGGAGAACTGGAGAACAGGAGAACCGGAGAACTGGAGAAGTGGGGAGCTGGAGAACTGGAGAACTGGAGAACTGGAGAAGTGGGGAACAGGAGAACTGGAGAACTGGAGAACTGGAGAACAGGAGAACCGGAGAACCGGAGAACTGGAGAACTGGAGAAGTGCGGAACAGGAAAACAGGAGAACAGGAGAACAGGAGAACTGGAGAACTGGAGAAGTGGAGAACAGGAGAACTAGAGAACTGGAGAACTGGAGAACTGGAGAACTGGAGAAGTGGGGAACAGGAGAACAGGAGAACTGGAGAAATTGAGAACTGGGAAACTGGAGAAGTGGAGAACAGTAGAACTGGAGAACTGGAGAACAGGACAACTGGAGAATTGGAGAACTGGAGAAGTGGGGAACAGGAGAACAGGAGAACTGGAGAAGTGGGAAACAGGAGAACAGGAGAACTGGAGAAGTGGGGAACAGGAGAACTGGAGAAGTGAGGAACTGGATAACTGGAAAACTGGAGAAGTCGGGAACAGAAGAACTTGCGAACTGGAGAAGTGGGGAAGAGGAGAACAGGAGAAGTAGGAAACAGGAGAACTGGACAAGTGGAGAAGTGGGGAACAGGAGAACTGGACAATTGGAGAACTGGAGAAGTGGGGAACTGGAAACTGGAGAATTGGAGAAGTGGGGAACTGGAGAACTGGAGAACTAGAGAAGTGGACAAGTGGGGAATTGGAGAACAGGAGAACTGGAGAAGTGGGGAACAGGAGAACTGGAGAACTGGAGAAGTGGGGAGCGAGAGAACTGGAGAATTGGAGAACTGGAGAACTGGAGAAGTGGGGAACAGGAGAACTGGAGAACTGGAGAACAGGAGAACCAGAGAACCGGAGAACTGGAGAAGTGGGGAACAGGAGAAGTGGAGAACTGGAGAAGTGGTGAACTAGAGAACTGGGGAACTGGAGAACTGGATAACAGTGGAAGCAGAGAACTGGAGAACTGGAGAATTGGAGAACCGGAGAAAAGGAGAACAGGAGAACTAGAGAAGTGGAGAACTGGAGAACTGGAGAACTGGAGAACTGGAGAAGTGGGGAGCTGGAGAACTGGAGAACAGGAGAACTGGAGAACAAGAGAACTGGAGAACAGGAGAACTGGTGAACTGGAGAACTGGAGAACTGGAGAAGTGGGGAACAGGAGAACTGGAGAACTGGAGAACTGGAGAACTGGAGAATTGGAGAACTGGGGAACTGGAGAAGTGGAGAACAGGAGAACAGGAGAACTGGAGAAGTGGGGAACTGGAGAAGTGGGGAACTGGAGATCTGGAGAACTGGAGAACCGGAGAACTGGAGAAGTGGGGAGCTGGAGAACTGGAGAACTGGAGAACTGTAGAAGTGGGGAACAGGAGAACTGGAGAACTGGAGAACTGGAGAACAGGAGAACCGGAGAACCGGAGAAAAGGAGAACAGGAGAACTGGAGAAGTGGGGAACTGGAGATCTGGAGAACTGGAGAACCGGAGAACTGGAGAAGTGGGGAGCTGGAGAACTGGAGAACTGGAGAACTGTAGAAGTGGGGAACAGGAGAACTGGAGAACTGGAGAACTGGAGAACAGGAGAACCGGAGAACCGGAGAACCGGAGAACTGGAGAACTGGAGAAGTGGGGAACTGGAGAACTGGAGAATAGGAGAACTGGAGAACTGGAGAAGTGAAGAACAGGTGAACTAGAGAACTGGAGAACTGGAGAACTGGAGAACTGGAGAAGTGGGGAACAGGAGAACAGGAGAACTGGAGAACTTGAGAACTGGGAAACTGGAGAAGTGGAGAACAGTAGAAATGGAGAACGGGAGAACAGGAGAACTGGAGAAGTGGGGAACTGGAGAACTGGAGAACAGGAGAACCGGAGAACTGGAGAAGTGGGGAGCTGGAGAACTGGAGAACTGGAGAACTGGAGAAGTGGGGAACAGGAGAACTGGAGAACTGGAGAACTGGAGAACAGGAGAACCGGAGAACCGGAGAACTGGAGAACTGGAGAAGTGCGGAACAGGAAAACAGGAGAACAGGAGAACAGGAGAACTGGAGAACTGGAGAAGTGGGGAACAGGAGAACTGGAGAACAGGAGAACTGGAGAACCGGAGAACTGGAGAACTGGAGAAGTGGGGAACAGGAGAACTGGAGAACTGGGGAACTGGAGAATTGGAGAACTGGAGAAGTGGGGAACAGGAGAACAGGAGAACTGGAGAAGTGGGAAACAGGAGAACAGGAGAACTGGAGAAGTGGGGAACAGGAGAACTGGAGAAGTGAGGAACTGGATAACTGGAAAACTGGAGAAGTCGGGAACAGAATAACTTGCGAACTGGAGAAGTGGGGAAGAGGAGAACAGGAGAAGTAGGAAACAGGAGAACTGGACAAGTGGAGAAGTGGGGAACAGGAGAACTGGACAATTGGAGAACTGGAGAAGTGGGGAACTGGAAACTGGAGAATTGGAGAAGTGGGGAACTGGAGAACTGGAGAACTAGAGAAGTGGACAAGTGGGGAATTGGAGAACAGGATAACTGGAGAAGTGGGGAACAGGAGAACTGGAGAACTGGAGAAGTGGGGAGCGAGAGAACTGGAGAATTGGAGAACTGGAGAACTGGAGAAGTGGGGAACAGGAGAACTGGAGAACTGGAGAACAGGACAACCAGAGAACCGGAGAACTGGAGAAGTGGGGAACAGGAGAAGTGGAGAACTGGAGAAGTGGTGAACTAGAGAACTGGGGAACTGGAGAACTGGATAACAGTGGAAGCAGAGAACTGGAGAACTGGAGAATTGGAGAACCGGAGAAAAGGAGAACAGGAGAACTAGAGAAGTGGAGAACTGGAGAACTGGAGAACTGGAGAACTGGAGAAGTGGGGAGCTGGAGAACTGGAGAACAGGAGAACTGGAGAACAAGAGAACTGGAGAACAGGAGAACTGGTGAACTGGAGAACTGGAGAACTGGAGAAGTGGGGAACAGGAGAACTGGAGAACTGGAGAACTGGAGAACTGGAGAATTGGAGAACTGGGGAACTGGAGAAGTGGAGAACAGGAGAACAGGAGAACTGTAGAAGTGGGGAACTGGAGAACTGGAAAATTGGAAAACAGGAGAACTGGAGAAGTGGGGAACAGGAGAACTGGGGAACTGGAGAACAGGAGAACCGGAGAAAAGGAGAACAGGAGAACTGGAGAAGTGGGGAACTGGAGATCTGGAGAACTGGAGAACCGGAGAACTGGAGAAGTGGGGAGCTGGAGAACTGGAGAACTGGAGAACTGTAGAAGTGGGGAACAGGAGAACTGGAGAACTGGAGAACTGGAGAACAGGAGAACCGGAGAACCAGAGAACCGGAGAACTGGAGAACTGGAGAAGTGGGGAACTGGAGAACTGGAGAATAGGAGAACTGGAGAACTGGAGAAGTGGAGAACAGGTGAACTAGAGAACTGGAGAACTGGAGAACTGGAGAACTGGAGAAGTGGGGAACAGGAGAACAGGAGATCTGGAGAACTTGAGAACTGGGAAACTGGAGAAGTGGAGAACAGTAGAAATGGAGAACGGGAGAACAGGAGAACTGGAGAAGTGGGGAACTGGAGAACTGGAGAACAGGAGAACCGGAGAACTGGAGAAGTGGGGAGCTGGAGAACTGGAGAACTGGAGAACTGGAGAAGTGGGGAACAGGAGAACTGGAGAACTGGAGAACTGGAGAACAGGAGAACCGGAGAACCGGAGAACTGGAGAACTGGAGAAGTGCGGAACAGGAAAACAGGAGAACAGGAGAACAGGAGAACTGGAGAACTGGAGAAGTGGGGAACAGGAGAACTGGAGAACAGGAGAACCGGAGAACCGGAGAACTGGAGAACTGGAGAAGTGGGGAACAGGAGAACTGGAGAACTGGAGAACTGGAGAACTGGAGAAGTGCGGAACAGGAAAACAGGAGAACAGGTGAACAGGAGAACTGGAGCACTGGAGAAGTGGTGAACAGGAGAACTGGAGAACAGGAGAAGCGGAGAACCTGAGAACTGGAGAACTGGAGAAGTGGGGAACTGGATAATTGGGGAACAGGAGAACTGGAGAACTGGAGAAGTGGAGAACAGGAGAACTAGAGAACTGGAGCACAGGAGAACTGGAGAACTGGAGAACTGGAGAAGTGGGGAACAGGAGAACTGGAGAACTGGAGAAGTGGGGAACAGGAGAACTGGAGAACTGGAGAAGTGGGGAACAGGAGAAGTGGAGAACTGGAGAACTGGAGAAGTGGGGAACTGGAGAACTGGAAAATTGGAGAACTGGAGAAGAGGGGAACTGGAGAACAGGAGAAGTGGGGAACAGGAGAGCAGGAGAACTGGAGAAGTGGGGAACAGGAGAACTGGAGAAGTGGGGAACAGGAGAACTGGAGAACCGGAGAAGTGGGGAACAGGAGAACTGGAGAATTGGAGAACTGGGGAACTGGAGAAGTGGGGAACAGGAAAACAGGAGAACTGGAGAAGTGGGGAACAGGAGAACTGGAGAACAAGAGAACTGGGGAACTGGAGAAGTGGAGAACAGGAGAACAGGAGAACAGGAGAACTGGAGAAGTGGGGAACTGGAGAACTAGAAAATTGGAGAACTGGAGAAGTGGGGAACTCGAGAACTGGAGAACTGGAGAACTGGAGAACTGGAGAAGTGCGGAACAGGAAAACAGGAGAACAGGAGAACAGGAGAACTGGAGAACTGGAGAAGTGGGGAACTGGATAACTGCAGAACAGGAAAACTGGAGAACTGGAGAAGTGGAGAACAGGAGAACTAGAGAAGTGGGGAACTCGAGAACTGGAGAACTGGAGAAGTGGGGAACAGGAGAACTGGAGAAGTGGGGAACAGGAGAACTGGAGAACTGTAGAAGAAGGGAACAGGAGAACTGGAGAACTGGAGAACTGGAGAAGTGGGGAGCTGGAGAACTGGAGAACTGGAGAACTGGAGAAGTGGGGAACAGGAGAACTGGAGAACCGGAGAAGTGGGGAACTGGAGAACTGGAAAATTGGAGAACTGGAGAAGTGGGGAACTCGAGAACTGGAGAACTGGAGAACTGGAGAACTGGAGAAGTGCGGAACAGGAAAACAGGAGAACAGGAGAACAGGAGAACTGGAGAACTGGAGAAGTGGGGAACAGGAGAACTGGAGAACAGAAGAACCGGAAAACTGGAGAACTGGAGAACTGGAGAAGTGGGGAACTGGATAACTGCAGAACAGGAAAACTGGAGAACTGGAGAAGTGGAGAACAGGAGAACTAGAGAAGTGGGGAACTCGAGAACTGGAGAACTGGAGAAGTGGGGAACAGGAGAACTGGAGAACTGGAGAATTGGAGAACTGGAGAAATGGCGAACTGGAGAACTGGAAAATTGGAGAACTGGAGAACTGGAGAAGTGGGGAACTCGAGAACTGGAGAACTGGAGAAGTGGGGAACAGGAGAACTGGAGAACTGGAGAACTGGAGAAGTGGAGAACTGGAGAACAGGAGAACAGGAGAACAGGAGAACTGGAGAACTGGAGAAGTGGGGAACAGGAGAACTGGAGAACTGGAGAAGTGGGGAACAGGAGAACTGGAGAAGTGGGGAACAGGAGAACTGGAGAACTGTAGAAGAAGGGAACAGGAGAACTGGAGAACTGGAGAACTGGAGAAGTGGGGAACAGGAGAACTGAAGAACTGGAGAAGTGGGGAACAGTAGAACTGGAGAACTGGAGAACTGGAGAACTGGGGAACTGGATAAGTGGAGAACAGTAGAACTGGGGAACAGGAGAACTGGAGAAGTGGGGAACTGGAGAACTGGAGAATTGGAGAACTGGAGAACTGGAGAAATGGAGAACTGGAGAACTGGAGAAGTGGGGAACAGGAGAACTGGAGAACTGGAGAACTGGAGAACTGGAGAACTGGAGAACCGGAGAATTGGGGAAGAGGAGAACTGGAGAACTGGAGAACTGGAGAACTGGAGAATTGGAGAACTGGGGAACTGGAGAAGTGGAGAAAAGGAGAGCTGGAGAACTGGAGAAGTGGGGAACTGGATAACTGGAGAACAGGAGAGCTGGAGAACTGGAGAAGTGGAGAACAGGAGAACTAGAGAACTGGAGAACAGGAGAACTGGTGAACTGGAGAACTGGAGAACTGGAGAAGTGGGGAACTGGAGAAGTGGAGAACAGGAGAACAGGAGAACTGGAGAAGTGGGGAACAGGAGAATTGGAGAACTGGAGAACTGGAGAACAGGAGAACCGGAGAAAAGGAGAAGAGGAGAACTGGAGAACTTGAGAACTGGGAAACTGGAGAAGTGGAGAACAGTAGAAGAGGATAACTGGAGGACAGGAGAACTGGAGAAGTGGGGAACTGGAGAACTGGAGAACAGGAGAACCGGAGAACTGGAGAAGTGGGGAGCGGGAGAACTGGAGAACTGGAGAATTGGAGAAGTGGGGAACAGGAGAACTGGAGAACTGGAGAAGTGGGGAACTGGATAACTGGAGAACAGGAGAGCTGGAGAACTGGAGAAGTGGAGAACAGGAGAACTAGAGAACTGGAGAACAGGAGAACTGGTGAACTGGAGAACTGGAGAACTGGAGAAGTGGGGAACTGGAGAAGTGGAGAACAGGAGAACAGGAGAACTGGAGAAGTGGGGAACTGGAGAACTGGAAAATTGGAAAACAGGAGAACTGGAGAAAAGGAGAACAGGAGAACTGGAGAAGTGGGGAACTGGAGATCTGGAGAACTGGAGAACCGGAGAACTGGAGAAGTGGGGAGCTGGAGAACTGGAGAACTGGAGAACTGGAGAAGTGGGGAACAGGAGAACTGGAGAACTGGAGAACTGGAGAACAGGAGAACCGGAGAACCGGAGAACCGGAGAACTGGAGAACTGGAGAAGTGGGGAACTGGAGAACTGGAGAATATGAGAACTGGAGAACTGGAGAAGTGGAGAACAGGAGAACTAGAGAACTGGAGAACTGGAGAACTGGAGAACTGGAGAAGTGGGGAACAGGAGAACAGGAGAACTGGAGAACTTGAGAACTGGGAAACTGGAGAAGTGGAGAACAGTAGAACTGGAGAACTGGAGAACAGGAGAACTGGAGAAGTGGGGAACTGGAGAACTGGAGAACAGGAGAAGCAGAGAACTGGAGAAGTGGGGAGCGGGAGAACTGGAGAACTTGAGAACTGGAGAAGTGGGGAACAGGAGAACTGGAGAACTGGAGAACTGGAGAACAGGAGAACCGGAGAACCGGAGAACTGGAGAACTGGAGAAGTGCGGAACAGGAAAACAAGAGAACAGGAGAACAGGAGAATTGGAGAACTGGAGAAGTGGGGAACAGGAGAACTGGAGAACAGGAGAACCGGAGAACCGGAGAACTGGAGAACTGGAGAAGTGGGGAACTGGATAAATGGAGAACAGGAGAACTGGAGAACTGGAGAAGTGGAGAACAGGAGAACTATAGAACTGGAGAACAGGAGAACTGGAGAACTGGAGAACTGGAGAACTCGAGAATTGGAGAAGTGGTGAACAGGGGAACTGGAGAAGTGGGGAACAAGTGAAGTGGAGAACTGGAGAACTGGAGAACGGGAGAAGTGAGGAACAGGAGAACAGGAGAACTGGAGAACTGGAGAACGGGAGAACTGAAGAACAGGAGAAAATGAGAATTGGAGAAATGATGCACTGGAGAACAGGAGAACTGGAGAAGTGGGGAAGCAGGAGAATTGGAGAAGTGGGGAACAGTAGAACTGGAGAACTGGAGAAGTGGGGAATAGGAGAACTGGAGAATTGGAGAACTGGAGAAGTGGAGAATTGGAGAACAGGAGAAGTGGGGAAGAGGAGAACTGGAGAACTGGAGAAGTGGGGAACTGAAGAACTTGAGAAGTGGGGAACAGGAGAACTGGAGAAGTGGGGAACAGGAGAACTGGAGAAGTGGGGAACAGGAGAACTGGAGAACTGGAGAACGGGAGAACTGAAGAACAGGAGAAAATGAGAATTGGAGAAATGATGCACTGGAGAACAGGAGAACTGAAGAAGTGGTGAAGCAGGAGAATTGGAGAAGTGGGGAACAGTAGAACTGGAGAACTGGAGAAGTGGGGAACAGGAGAACTGGAGAATTGGAGAACTGGAGAAGTGAGTAACAGGAGAACTGGAGAAGTGGGAAACAGGAGAACAGGAGAACTGGAGAAGTGGGGAACTGGATAACTGGAGAACAGGAGAACTGGAGAACTGGAGTAGTGGAGAACAGGAGAACGAGAGAAATGGATAACAGGAGAACTGGTGAACTGGAGAACAGGAGAACTGGAGAAGTGGGGAACAGGAGAACTGGAGAATTGGAGAATTGGAGAAGTGGGGAACTGGAGAACTGGAGAATTGGAGAAGTGGGGAACTGGAGAACTGGAGAACTAGAGAAGTGGACAAGTGGGGAATTGGAGAACAGGCGACTGGAGAAGTGGGGAACAGGAGAACTGGAGAACTGGAAAAGTGGGGAGCTGGAGAACTGGAGAATTGGAGAACTGGAGAACTGGAGAAGTGGGGAACAGGAGAACTGGAGAACTGGTGAACAGGAGAACCAGAGAACCGGAGAACTGGAGAAGTGGGGAAAAGGAGAAGTGGAGAACTGGAGAAGTGGTGAACTAGAGAACTGGGGAACTGGAGAACTGGAGAACAGTGGAAGCAGAGAACTGGAGAACTGGAGAATTGGAGAACCGGAGAAAAGGAGAACAGGAGAACTGGAGAAGTGGGGAACTGGAGAACTGGAGAACTGGAGAACTGGAGAAGTGGGGAGCAGGAGAACTGGAGAACAGGAGAACTGGAGAACTGGAGAAGTGGAGAACAGGAGAAACGGAGAACCGGAGAACTGGAGAACTGGAGAACTGGAGAACTGGAGAACAGGAGAACTGGATAACTGGAGAAGTGGGGAACAGGAGAACCGGAGAACTGGAGAACTGGAGAACTAGAGAACTGGAGAACTGGAGAACTGGAGAACAGGAGAACTGGAGAACTGGTGAAGTGGGGATCTGGAGAACGGGAAAATTGGAGAACTGGAGAACTGGAGAAGTGGGGAACTCGAGAACTGGAGAACTGGAGAAGTGGAGAACAGGAGAACTGGAGAACTGGAGAACTGGAGAAGTGCGGAACAGGAAAACAGGAGAACAGGAGAACAGGAGAACTGGAGAACTGGAGAACTGGAGTAGTGGGGAACAGGAGAACTGGAGAACATGAGAACCGGAGACCCAGAGAACTGGAGAACTGGAGAATGGGGAACTGGATAACTGGAGAACAGGAGAACTGGAGAACTGGAGAAGTGGCGAACAGGAGAACGAGAGAAATGGAGAACAGGAGAACTGGTGAACTGGAGAACTGGAGAAGTGGAGAAGTGGGGAACAGGAGAACTGGAGAACCGGAGAAGTGGGGAACAGGAGAACTGGAGAACTGGAGAACTGGAAAACTGGAGAATTGGAGAACTGGGGAAATGGAGAAGTGGAGAACAGGAGAACAGGAGAACTGGAGAAGTGGGGAACTGGAGAACTGGAAAATTGGAAAACAGGAGAAGTGGGGAACAGGAGAACTGGAGAACTGGAGAACAGGAGAACCGGAGAACCGGAGAACTGGAGAACTTGAGAAGTGAGGAACTGGAGAACTGGAGAATAGGAGAACTGGAGAACTGGAGAAGTGGAGAACAGGAGAACTAGAGAACTGGAGAACTGGAGAACTGGAGAACTGGAGAAGTGGGGAGCAGGAGAACTGGAGAACAGGAGAACTGGAGAACTGGAGAAGTGGAGAACAGGAGAAACGGAGAACCGGAGAACTGGAGAACTGGAGAACTGGAGAACTGGAGAACAGGAGAACTGGATAACTGGAGAAGTGGGGAACAGGAGAACCGGAGAACTGGAGAACTGGAGAACTAGAGAACTGGAGAACTGGAGAACTGGAGAACAGGAGAACTGGAGAACTGGTGAAGTGGGGATCTGGAGAACGGGAAAATTGGAGAACTGGAGAACTGGAGAAGTGGGGAACTCGAGAACTGGAGAACTGGAGAAGTGGAGAACAGGAGAACTGGAGAACTGGAGAACTGGAGAAGTGCGGAACAGGAAAACAGGAGAACAGGAGAACAGGAGAACTGGAGAACTGGAGAACTGGAGTAGTGGGGAACAGGAGAACTGGAGAACATGAGAACCGGAGACCCAGAGAACTGGAGAACTGGAGAATGGGGAACTGGATAACTGGAGAACAGGAGAACTGGAGAACTGGAGAAGTGGCGAACAGGAGAACGAGAGAAATGGAGAACAGGAGAACTGGTGAACTGGAGAACTGGAGAAGTGGAGAAGTGGGGAACAGGAGAACTGGAGAACCGGAGAAGTGGGGAACAGGAGAACTGGAGAACTGGAGAACTGGAAAACTGGAGAATTGGAGAACTGGGGAAATGGAGAAGTGGAGAACAGGAGAACAGGAGAACTGGAGAAGTGGGGAACTGGAGAACTGGAAAATTGGAAAACAGGAGAAGTGGGGAACAGGAGAACTGGAGAACTGGAGAACAGGAGAACCGGAGAACCGGAGAACTGGAGAACTTGAGAAGTGAGGAACTGGAGAACTGGAGAATAGGAGAACTGGAGAACTGGAGAAGTGGAGAACAGGAGAACTAGAGAACTGGAGAACTGGAGAACTGGAGAACTGGAGAAGTGGGGAACAGGAGAACTGGAGAACTGGAGAACTTGAGAACTGGGGAACTGGAGAAGTGGAGAACAGTAGAACTGGAGAACTGGAGAACAGGAGAACTGGAGAAGTGGGGAACTGGAGAACTGGAGAACAGGAGAACCGGAGAACTGGAGAAGTGGGGAGCTGGAGAAATGGAGAACTGGAGAACTGGAGAAGTGGGGAACAGGAGAACTGGAGAACTTGAGAACTGGAGCACAGGAGAACCGGAGAACCGGAGAACTGGAGAACTGGAGAAGTGCGGAACAGGAAAACAGGAGAACAGGAGAACAGGAGAACTGGAGAACTGGAGAAGTGGGGAACAGGAGAACTGGAGAACAGGAGAACTGGAGAACCGGAGAACTGGAGAACTGGAGAAGTGGGTAACAGGAGAACTGGAGAACCGGAGAAGTGGGGAACAGGAGAACTGGAGAACTGGAGACCTGGAGAACTGGACAATTGGAGAACTGGGGAACTGGAGAAGTGGAGAACAGGAGAACAGGAGAACTGGAGAAGTGGGGAACTGGAGAACTGGAAAATTGGAAAACAGGAGAACTGGAGAAGTGGGGAACAGGAGAACTGGAGAACTGGAGAACTGGTGAACAGGAGAACAGGAGAAAAGGAGAACTGGAGAACTGTTGAAGAGGGGAACTGGAGATCTGGAGAACTGGAGAAGTGGGGAACTGGAGAACTGGAAAATTGGAGTATTGGAGAACTGGAGAAGTGGGGAACTCGAGAAATGAAGAACTGGAGAAGTGGGGAACAGGAGAACTGGAGAACTGGAGAAATGGAGAAGTGCGGAACAGGAAAAGAGGAGAACAGGAGAACAGGAGAACTGGAGAACTTGAGAAGTGGGGAACAGGAGAACTGGAGAACATGAGAACCGGAGAACCAGAGAACTGGAGAACTGGAGAAGTGGGGAACTGGATAACTGGAGAACAGGAGAGCTGGAGAATTGGAGAAGTGGAGAACAGGAGAACTAGAGAACTGGAGAACAGGAGAACTGGTGAACTGGAGAACTGGAGAACTGGAGAAGTGGGGAACTGGAGAAGTGGAGAACAGGAGAACAGGAGAACTGGAGAAGTGGGGAACTGGAGAACTGGAAAATTGGAAAACAGGAGAACTGGAGAAGTGGGGAACAGGAGAATTGGAGAACTGGAGAACTGGAGAACAGGAGAACCGGAGAAAAGGAGAACAGGAGAACTGGAGAAGTGGGGAACTGGAGATCTGGAGAACTGGAGAACCGGAGAACTGGAGAAGTGGGGAGCTGGAGAACTGGAGAACTGGAGAACTGGAGAAGTGGGGAACAGGAGAACTGGAGAACTGGAGAACTGGAGAACAGGAGAACCGGAGAACCGGAGAACCGGAGAACTGGAGAACTGGAGAAGTGGGGAACTGGAGAACTGGGAATATGAGAACTGGAGAACTGGAGAAGTGGAGAACAGGAGAAATAGAGAACTGGAGAACTGGAGAACTGGAGAACTGGAGAAGTGGGGAACAGGAGAACAGGAGAACTGGAGAACTTGAGAACTGGGAAACTGGAGAAGTGGAGAACAGTAGAACTGGAGAACTGGAGAACAGGAGAACTGGAGAAGTGGGGAACTGGAGAACTGGAGAACAGGAGAACCGGAGAACTGGAGAAGTGGGGAGCGGGAGAACTGGAGAACTGGAGAACTGGAGAAGTGGGGAACAGGAGAACTGGAGAACTGGAGAAGTGGGGAACTGGAGAACTGGAGAATATGAGAACTGGAGAACTGGAGAAGTGGAGAACAGGAGAAATAGAGAACTGGAGAACTGGAGAACTGGAGAACTGGAGACGTGGGGAACAGGAGAACAGGAGAACTGGAGAACTTGAGAACTGGGAAACTGGAGAAGTGGAGAACAGTAGAACTGGAGAACTGGAGAACAGGAGAACTGGAGAAGTGGGGAACTGGAGAACTGGAGAACAGGAGAACCGGAGAACTGGAGAAGTGGGGAGCGGGAGAACTGGAGAACTGGAGAACTGGAGAAGTGGGGAACAGGAGAACTGGAGAACTGGAGAACTGGAGAACAGGAGAACCGGAGAACCGGAGAACTGGAGAACTGGAGAAGTGCGGAACAGGAAAACAGGAGAACAGGAGAACAGGAGAACTGGAGAACTGGAGAAGTGGGGAACAGGAGAACTGGAGAACAGGAGAACCGGAGAACCGGAGAACTGGAGAACTGGAGAAGTGGGGAACTGGATAACTGGAGAACAGGAGAACTGGAGAACTGGAGAAGTGGAGAACAGGAGAACTAGAGAACTGGAGAACAGGAGAACTGGAGAACTGGAGAACTGGAGAACTGGAGAATTGGAGAAGTGGTGAACAGGGGAACTGGAGAAGTGGGGAACAAGTGAAGTGGAGAACTGGGGAACTGGAGAACGGGAGAAGTGAGGAACAGGAGAACAGGAGAACTGGAGAACTGGAGAACTGGAGAACGGGAGAACTGAAGAACAGGAGAAAATGAGAATTGGAGAAATGATGCACTGGCGAACAGGAGAACTGGAGAAGTGGGGAAGCAGGAGAATTGGAGAAGTGGGGAAGAGTAGAACTGGAGAACTGGAGAAGTGGGGAACAGGAGAACTGGAGAATTGGAGAACTGGAGAAGTGGAGAATTGGAGAACAGGAGAAGTGGGGAAGAGGAGAACTGGAGAACTGGAGAAGTGGGGAACTGAAGAACTTGAGAAGTGGGGAACAGGAGAACTGGAGAAGTGGGGAACAGGAGAACTGGAGAAGTGGGGAACAGGAGAACTGGAGAACTGGAGAACGGGAGAACTGAAGAACAGGAGAAAATGAGAATTGGAGAAATGATGCACTGGAGAACAGGAGAACTGAAGAAGTGGTGAAGCAGGAGAATTGGAGAAGTGGGGAACAGTAGAACTGGAGAACTGGAGAAGTGGGGAACAGGGGAACTGGAGAATTGGAGAACTGGAGAAGTGAGTAACAGGAGAACTGGAGAAGTGGGAAACAGGAGAACAGGAGAACTGGAGAAGTGGGAAACAGGAGAACTGGAGAAGTGAGGAACTGGATAACTGGAAAACTGGAGAAGTCGGGAACAGAAGAACTGGCGAACTGGAGAAGTGGGGAAGAGGAGAACAGGAGTAGTAGGAAACAGGAGAACTGGACAACTGGAGAAGTGGGGAACAGGAGAACTGGAGAATTGGAGAACTGGAGAAGTGGGGAACTGGAGAACTGGAGAATTGGAGAAGTGGGGAACTGGAGAACTGGAGAACTAGAGAAGTGGACAAGTGGGGAATTGGAGAACAGGAGAACTGGAGAAGTGGGGAACAGGAGAACTGGAGAACTGGAGAAGTGGGGAGCTGGAGAACTGGAGAATTGGAGAACTGGAGAACTGGAGAAGTGGGGAACAGGAGAACTGGAGAACTGGAGAACAGGAGAACCAGAGAACCGGAGAACTGGAGAAGTGGGGAACAGGAGAAGTGGAGAACTGGAGAAGTGGTGAACTAGAGAACTGGGGAACTGGAGAACTGGAGAACAGTGGAAGCAGAGAACTGGAGAACTGGAGAATTGGAGAACCGGAGAAAAGGAGAACAGGAGAACTGGAGAAGTGGGGAACTGGAGAACTGGAGAACTGGAGAACTGGAGAAGTGGGGAGCTGGTGAACTGGAGAACAGGAGAACTGGAGAACAAGAGAACTGGAGAACAGGAGAACTGGTGAACTGGAGAACTGGAGAACTGGAGAAGTGGGGAACAGGAGAACTGGAGAACCAGAGAAGTGGGGAACAGGAGAACTGGAGAACTGGAGAACTGGAGAATTGGAGAACTGGGGAACTGGAGAAGTGGAGAACAGGAGAACAGGAGAACTGGAGAAGTGGGGAACTGGAGAACTGGAAAATTGGAAAACAGGAGAACTGGAGAACAGGAGAACCGGAGAAAAGGAGAACAGGAGAACTGGAGACGTGGGAACTGCAGATCTGGAGAACTGGAGAACCGGAGAACTGGAGAAGTGGGGAGCTGGAGAACTGGAGAACAGGAGAACTGGAGAAGTGGGGAACAGGAGAACTGGAGAACTGGAGAAACGGAGAACAGGAGAACCGGAGAACCGGAGAACCGGAGAACTGGAGAACTGGAGAAGTGGGGAACTGGAGAACTGGAGAATAGGAGAACTGGAGAACTGGAGAAGTGGAGAACAGGAGAACGAGAGAACTGGAGAACTGGAGAACTGGAGAACTGGAGAAGTGGGGAACAGGAGAACAGGAGAACTGGAGAACTTGAGAACTGGGAAACTGGAGAAGTGGAGAACAGTAGAACTGGAGAACTGGAGAACAGGAGAACTGGAGAATTGGAGAACTGGAGAAGTGGGGAACAGGAGAACAGGAGAACTGGAGAAGTGAGTAACAGGAGAACTGGAGAAGTGGGAAACAGGAGAACAGGAGAACTGGAGAAGTGGGGAACAGGAGAACTGGAGAAGTGAGGAACTGGATAACTGGAAAACTGGAGAAGTCGGGAACAGAAGAACTTGCGAACTGGAGAAGTGGGGAAGAGGAGAACAGGAGAAGTAGGAAACAGGAGAACTGGACAAGTGGAGAAGTGGGGAACAGGAGAACTGGAGAATTGGAGAACTGGAGAAGTGGGGAACTGGAGAACTGGAGAATTGGAGAAGTGGGGAACTGGAGAACTGGAGAACTAGAGAAGTGGACAAGTGGGGAATTGGAGAACAGGAGAACTGGAGAAGTGGGGAACAGGAGAACTGGAGAACTGGAGAAGTGGGGAGCGAGAGAACTGCAGAATTGGAGAACTGGAGAACTGGAGAAGTGGGGAACAGGAGAACTGGAGAACTGGAGAACAGGAGAACCAGAGAACCGGAGAACTGGAGAAGTGGGGAACAGGAGAAGTGGAGAACTGGAGAAGTGGTGAACTAGAGAACTGGGGAACTGGAGAACTGGAGAACAGTGGAAGCAGAGAACTGGAGAACTGGAGAATTGGAGAACCGGAGAAAAGGAGAACAGGAGAACTGGAGAAGTGGGGAACTGGAGAACTGGAGAACTGGAGAACTGGAGAAGTGGGGAGCTGGAGAACTGGAGAACAGGAGAACTGGAGAACAAGAGAACTGGAGAACAGGAGAACTGGTGAACTGGAGAACTGGAGAACTGGAGAAGTGCGGAACAGGAGAACTGGAGAACTGGAGAACTGGAGAACTGGAGAATTGGAGAACTGGGGAACTGGAGAAGTGGAGAACAGGAGAACAGGAGAACTGGAGAAGTGGGGAACTGGAGAACTGGAAAATTGGAAAACAGGAGAACTGGAGAAGTGGGGAACAGGAGAACTGGAGAACTGGAGAACAGGAGAACCGGAGAAAAGGAGAACAGGAGAACTGGAGAAGTGGGGAACTGGAGATCTGGAGAACTGGAGAACCGGAGAACTGGAGAAGTGGGGAGCTGGAGAACTGGAGAACTGGAGAACTGTAGAAGTGGGGAACAGGAGAACTGGAGAACTGGAGAACTGGAGAACAGGAGAACCGGAGAACCGGAGAACCGGAGAACTGGAGAACTGGAGAAGTGGGGAACTGGAGAACTGGAGAATAGGAGAACTGGAGAACTGGAGAAGTGGAGAACAGGAGAACTAGAGAACTGGAGAACTGGAGAACTGGAGAACTGGAGAAGTGGGGAACAGGAGAACAGGAGAACTGGAGAACTTGAGAACTGGGAAACTGGAGAAGTGGAGAACAGTAGAACTGGAGAACGGGAGAACAGGAGAACTGGAGAAGTGGGGAACTGGAGAACTGGAGAACAGGAGAACCGGAGAACTGGAGAAGTGGGGAGCTGGAGAACTGGAGAACTGGAGAACTGGAGAAGTGGGGAACAGGAGAACTGGAGAACTGGAGAACTGGAGAACAGGAGAACCGGAGAACCGGAGAACTGGAGAACTGGAGAAGTGCGGAACAGGAAAACAGGAGAACAGGAGAACAGGAGAACTGGAGAACTGGAGAAGTGGAGAACAGGAGAACTAGAGAACTGGAGAACTGGAGAACTGGAGAACTGGAGAAGTGGGGAACAGGAGAACAGGAGAACTGGAGAAATTGAGAACTGGGAAACTGGAGAAGTGGAGAACAGTAGAACTGGAGAACTGGAGAACAGGACAACTGGAGAATTGGAGAACTGGAGAAGTGGGGAAAAGGAGAACAGGAGAACTGGAGAAGTGGGAAACAGGAGAACAGGAGAACTGGAGAAGTGGGGAACAGGAGAACTGGAGAAGTGAGGAACTGGATAACTGGAAAACTGGAGAAGTCGGGAACAGAAGAACTTGCGAACTGGAGAAGTGGGGAAGAGGAGAACAGGTGAAGTAGGAAACAGGAGAACTGGACAAGTGGAGAAGTGGGGAACAGGAGAACTGGAGAATTGGAGAACTGGAGAAGTGGGGAACTGGAGAACTGGAGAATTGGAGAAGTGGGGAACTGGAGAACTGGAGAACTAGAGAAGTGGACAAGTGGGGAATTGGAGAACAGGAGAACTGGAGAAGTGGGGAACAGGAGAACTGGAGAACTGGAGAAGTGGGGAGCGAGAGAACTGGAGAATTGGAGAACTGGAGAACTGGAGAAGTGGGGAACAGGAGAACTGGAGAACTGGAGAACAGGAGAACCAGAGAACCGGAGAACTGGAGAAGTGGGGAACAGGAGAAGAGGAGAACTGGAGAAGTGGTGAACTAGAGAACTGGGGAACTGGAGAACTGGATAACAGTGGAAGCAGAGAACTGGAGAACTGGAGAATTGGAGAACCGGAGAAAAGGAGAACAGGAGAACTAGAGAAGTGGAGAACTGGAGAACTGGAGAACTGGAGAACTGGAGAACTGGAGAACAAGAGAACTGGAGAACAGGAGAACTGGTGAACTGGAGAACTGGAGAACTGGAGAAGTGGGGAACAGGAGAACTGGAGAACTGGAGAACTGGAGAACTGGAGAATTGGAGAACTGGGGAACTGGAGAAGTGGAGAACAGGAGAACAGGAGAACTGGAGAAGTGGGGAACTGGAGAACTGGAAAATTGGAAAACAGGAGAACTGGAGAAGTGGGGAACAGGAGAACTGGAGAACTGGAGAACAGGAGAACCGGAGAAAAGGAGAACAGGAGAACTGGAGAAGTGGGGAACTGGAGATCTGGAGAACTGGAGAACCGGAGAACTGGAGAAGTGGGGAGCTGGAGAACTGGAGAACTGGAGAACTGTAGAAGTGGGGATAAGGAGAACTGGAGAACTGGAGAACTGGAGAACAGGAGAACCGGAGAACCGGAGAACCGGAGAACTGGAGAACTGGAGAAGTGGGGAACTGGAGAACTGGAGAATAGGAGAACTGGAGAACTGGAGAAGAGGAGAACAGGTGAACTAGAGAACTGGAGAACTGGAGAACTGGAGAACTGGAGAAGTGGGGAGCTGGAGAACTGGAGAACAGGAGAACTGGAGAACAAGAGAACTGGAGAACAGGAGAACTGGTGAACTGGAGAACTGGAGAACTGGAGAAGTGGGGAACAGGAGAACTGGAGAACTGGAGAACTGGAGAACTGGAGAATTGGAGAACTGGGGAACTGGAGAAGTGGAGAACAGGAGAACAGGAGAACTGGAGAAGTGGGGAACTGGAGAACTGGAAAATTGGAAAACAGGAGAACTGGAGAAGTGGGGAACAGGAGAACTGGAGAACTGGAGAACAGGAGAACCGGAGAAAAGGAGAACAGGAGAACTGGAGAAGTGGGGAACTGGAGATCTGGAGAACTGGAGAACCGGAGAACTGGATAAGTGGGGAGCTGGAGAACTGGAGAACTGGAGAACTGTAGAAGTGGGGAACAGGAGAACTGGAGAACTGGAGAACTGGAGAACAGGAGAACCGGAGAACCGGAGAACCGGAGAACTGGAGAACTGGAGAAGTGGGGAACTGAAGAACTGGAGAATAGGAGAACTGGAGAACTGGAGAAGTGGAGAACAGGTGAACTAGAGAACTGGAGAACTGGAGAACTGGAGAACTGGAGAAGTGGGGAACAGGAGAACAGGAGAACTGGAGAACTTGAGAACTGGGAAACTGGAGAAGTGGAGAACAGTAGAAATGGAGAACGGGAGAACAGGAGAACTGGAGAAGTGGGGAACTGGAGAACTGGAGAACAGGAGAACCGGAGAACTGGAGAAGTGGGGAGCTGGAGAACTGGAGAACTGGAGAACTGGAGAAGTGGGGAACAGGAGAACTGGAGAACTGGAGAACTGGAGAACAGGAGAACCGGAGAACCGGAGAACTGGAGAACTGGAGAAGTGCGGAACAGGAAAACAGGAGAACAGGAGAACAGGAGAACTGGAGAACTGGAGAAGTGGGGAACAGGAGAACTGGAGAACAGGAGAACTGGAGAACCGGAGAACTGGAGAACTGGAGAAGTGGGGAACAGGAGAACTGGAGAACTGGGGAACTGGAGAATTGGAGAACTGGAGAAGTGGGGAACAGGAGAACAGGAGAACTGGAGAAGTGGGAAACAGGAGAACAGGAGAACTGGAGAAGTGGGGAACAGGAGAACTGGAGAAGTGAGGAACTGGATAACTGGAAAACTGGAGAAGTCGGGAACAGAAGAACTTGCGAACTGGAGAAGTGGGGAAGAGGAGAACAGGAGAAGTAGGAAACAGGAGAACTGGACAAGTGGAGAAGTGGGGAACAGGAGAACTGGAGAATTGGAGAACTGGAGAAGTGGGGAACTGGAGAACTGGAGAATTGGAGAAGTGGGGAACTGGAGAACTGGAGAACTAGAGAAGTGGACAAGTGGGGAATTGGAGAACAGGATAACTGGAGAAGTGGGGAACAGGAGAACTGGAGAACTGGAGAAGTGGGGAGCGAGAGAACTGGAGAACTGGAGAACAGGAGAACCAGAGAACCGGAGAACTGGAGAAGTGGGGAACAGGAGAAGTGGAGAACTGGAGAAGTGGTGAACTAGAGAACTGGGGAACTGGAGAACTGGATAACAGTGGAAGCAGAGAACTGGAGAACTGGAGAATTGGAGAACCGGAGAAAAGGAGAACAGGAGAACTAGAGAAGTGGAGAACTGGAGAACTGGAGAACTGGAGAACTGGAGAAGTGGGGAGCTGGAGAACTGGAGAACAGGAGAACTGGAGAACAAGAGAACTGGAGAACAGGAGAACTGGTGAACTGGAGAACTGGAGAACTGGAGAAGTGGGGAACAGGAGAACTGGAGAACTGGAGAACTGGAGAACTGGAGAATTGGAGAACTGGGGAACTGGAGAAGTGGAGAACAGGAGAACAGGAGAACTGTAGAAGTGGGGAACTGGAGAACTGGAAAATTGGAAAACAGGAGAACTGGAGAAGTGGTGAACAGGAGAACTGGGGAACTGGAGAACAGGAGAACCGGAGAAAAGGAGAACAGGAGAACTGGAGAAGTGGGGAACTGGAGATCTGGAGAACTGGAGAACCGGAGAACTGGAGAAGTGGGGAGCTGGAGAACTGGAGAACTGGAGAACTGTAGAAGTGGGGAACAGGAGAACTGGAGAACTGGAGAACTGGAGAACAGGAGAACCGGAGAACCAGAGAACCGGAGAACTGGAGAACTGGAGAAGTGGGGAACTGGAGAACTGGAGAATAGGAGAACTGGAGAACTGGAGAAGTGGAGAACAGGTGAACTAGAGAACTGGAGAACTGGAGAACTGGAGAACTGGAGAAGTGGGGAACAGGAGAACAGGAGATCTGGAGAACTTGAGAACTGGGAAACTGGAGAAGTGGAGAACAGTAGAAATGGAGAACGGGAGAACAGGAGAACTGGAGAAGTGGGGAACTGGAGAACTGGAGAACAGGAGAACCGGAGAACTGGAGAAGTGGGGAGCTGGAGAACTGGAGAACTGGAGAACTGGAGAAGTGGGGAACAGGAGAACTGGAGAACTGGAGAACTGGAGAACAGGAGAACCGGAGAACCGGAGAACTGGAGAACTGGAGAAGTGCGGAACAGGAAAACAGGAGAACAGGAGAACAGGAGAACTGGAGAACTGGAGAAGTGGGGAACAGGAGAACTGGAGAACAGGAGAACCGGAGAACCGGAGAACTGGAGAACTGGAGAAGTGGGGAACAGGAGAACTGGAGAACTGGAGAACTGGAGAACTGGAGAAGTGCGGAACAGGAAAACAGGAGAACAGGTGAACAGGAGAACTGGAGCACTGGAGAAGTGGTGAACAGGAGAACTGGAGAACAGGAGAAGCGGAGAACCTGAGAACTGGAGAACTGGAGAAGTGGGGAACTGGATAATTGGGGAACAGGAGAACTGGAGAACTGGAGAAGTGGAGAACAGGAGAACTAGAGAACTGGAGCACAGGAGAACTGGAGAACTGGAGAACTGGAGAAGTGGGGAACAGGAGAACTGGAGAACTGGAGAAGTGGGGAACAGGAGAACTGGAGAACTGGAGAAGTGGGGAACAGGAGAAGTGGAGAACTGGAGAACTGGAGAAGTGGGGAACTGGAGAACTGGAAAATTGGAGAACTGTAGAAGTGGGGAACTGGAGAACAGGAGAAGTGGGGAACAGGAGAGCAGGAGAACTGGAGAAGTGGGGAACAGGAGAACTGGAGAAGTGGGGAACAGGAGAACTGGAGAACCGGAGAAGTGGGGAACAGGAGAACTGGAGAATTGGAGAACTGGGGAACTGGAGAAGTGGGGAACAGGAAAACAGGAGAACTGGAGAAGTGGGGAACAGGAGAACTGGAGAACAAGAGAACTTGGGAACTGGAGAAGTGGAGAACAGGAGAACAGGAGAACAGGAGAACTGGAGAAGTGGGGAACTGGAGAACTAGAAAATTGGAGAACTGGAGAAGTGGGGAACTCGAGAACTGGAGAACTGGAGAACTGGAGAACTGGAGAAGTGCGGAACAGGAAAACAGGAGAACAGGAGAACAGGAGAACTGGAGAACTGGAGAAGTGGGGAACTGGATAACTGCAGAACAGGAAAACTGGAGAACTGGAGAAGTGGAGAACAGGAGAACTAGAGAAGTGGGGAACTCGAGAACTGGAGAACTGGAGAAGTGGGGAACAGGAGAACTGGAGAAGTGGGGAACAGGAGAACTGGAGAACTGTAGAAGAAGGGAACAGGAGAACTGGAGAACTGGAGAAGTGGGGAGCTGGTGAACTGGAGAACTGGAGAACTGGAGAAGTGGGGAACAGGAGAACTGGAGAACCGGAGAAGTGGGGAACTGGAGAACTGGAAAATTGGAGAACTGGAGAAGTGGGGAACTCGAGAACTGGAGAACTGGAGAACTGGAGAACTGGAGAAGTGCGGAACAGGAAAACAGGAGAACAGGAGAACAGGAGAACTGGAGAACTGGAGAAGTGGGGAACAGGAGAACTGGAGAACAGAAGAACCGGAAAACTGGAGAACTGGAGAACTGGAGAAGTGGGGAACTGGATAACTGCAGAACAGGAAAACTGGAGAACTGGAGAAGTGGAGAACAGGAGAACTAGAGAAGTGGGGAACTCGAGAACTGGAGAACTGGAGAAGTGGGGAACAGGAGAACTGGAGAACTGGAGAATTGGAGAACTGGAGAAATGGCGAACTGGAGAACTGGAAAATTGGAGAACTGGAGAACTGGAGAAGTGGGGAACTCGAGAACTGGAGAACTGGAGAAGTGGGGAACAGGAGAACTGGAGAACTGGAGAACTGGAGAAGTGGAGAACTGGAGAACAGGAGAACAGGAGAACAGGAGAACTGGAGAACTGGAGAAGTGGGGAACAGGAGAACTGGAGAACTGGAGAAGTGGGGAACAGGAGAACTGGAGAAGTGGGGAACAGGAGAACTGGAGAACTGTAGAAGAAGGGAACAGGAGAACTGGAGAACTGGAGAACTGGAGAAGTGGGGAACAGGAGAACTGAAGAACTGGAGAAGTGGGGAACAGTAGAACTGGAGAACTGGAGAACTGGAGAACTGGGGAACTGGATAAGTGGAGAACAGTAGAACTGGGGAACAGGAGAACTGGAGAAGTGGGGAACTGGAGAACTGGAGAATTGGAGAACTGGAGAACTGGAGAAATGGAGAACTGGAGAACTGGAGAAGTGGGGAACAGGAGAACTGGAGAACTGGAGAACTGGAGAACTGGAGAACTGGAGAACCGGAGAATTGGGGAAGAGGAGAACTGGAGAACTGGAGAACTGGAGAACTGGAGAATTGGAGAACTGGGGAACTGGAGAAGTGGAGAAAAGGAGAGCTGGAGAACTGGAGAAGTGGGGAACTGGAGAACTGGAAAATTGGAGAACTGGAGAACTGGAGAAGTGAGGAACTCGAGAACTGGAGAACTGGAGAAGTGGGGAACAGGAGAACTGGAGAACTGGAGAAGTGGGGAACAGGAGAACTGGAGAGTGGGGAATAGGAGAACTGGAGAACTGTAGAAGAAGGGAACAGGAGAACTGAAGCAATGGAGAACTGGAGCATTGGATAACTGGAGAAACAGTGAATTGTAGAACAGGAGAAGTGGAGAGCAGGGTAAATTGTCAGCTGGAGCACAAGGCCACTAGAGCACTGAAGCAATGGAGAACAGGAGAAGTGGAGAAGTGGACAACAAGAGAACTGGAGAAGTGGGGAACAGGAGAATTGGAGAACTGGAGAACAGGAGAACTGGAGAAGTGGAGAACTGGAGAACTGGAGAACTGGAGAAGTGGGGAAAACGAGAACTGGAGAACTGGGGAACTGGAGAAGTGGAGAACAGGAGAACAGGAGAACAGGAGAACTGGAGAAGTGGGGAACTGGAGAACTGGAAAATTGGAGAACTGGATAACTGGAGAAGTGGGGACCTCGGGAACTGGAGAACTGGAGAACTGGAGAAGTGCGGAACAGGAAAACAGGAGAACAGGAGAACAGGAGAACTGGAGAATTGGAGAAGTGGGGAACAGGAGAACTGGAGAACTGGAGAACTTGAGAACTGGGAAACTGGAGAAGTGGAGAACAGTAGAACTGGAGAACTGGAGAACAGGAGAACTGGAGAATTGGAGAACTGGAGAAGTGGGGAACAGGAGAACAGGAGAACTGGAGAAGTGAGTAACAGGAGAACTGGAGAAGTGGGAAACAGGAGAACAGGAGAACTGGAGAAGTGGGGAACAGGAGAACTGGAGAAGTGAGGAACTGGATAACTGGAAAACTGGAGAAGTCGGGAACAGAAGAACTTGCGAACTGGAGAAGTGGGGAAGAGGAGAACAGGAGAAGTAGGAAACAGGAGAACTGGACAAGTGGAGAAGTGGGGAACAGGAGAACTGGAGAATTGGAGAACTGGAGAAGTGGGGAACTGGAGAACTGGAGAATTGGAGAAGTGGGGAACTGGAGAACTGGAGAACTAGAGAAGTGGACAAGTGGGGAATTGGAGAACAGGAGAAATGGAGAAGTGGGGAACAGGAGAACTGGAGAACTGGAGAAGTGGGGAGCCAGAGAACTGGAGAATTGGAGAACTGGAGAACTGGAGAAGTGGGGAACAGGAGAACTGGAGAACTGGAGAACAGGAGAACCAGAGAACCGGAGAACTGGAGAAGTGGGGAACAGGAGAAGTGGAGAACTGGAGAAGTGGTGAACTAGAGAACTGGGGAACTGGAGAACTGGAGAACAGTGGAAGCAGAGAACTGGAGAACTGGAGAATTGGAGAACCGGAGAAAAGGAGAACAGGAGAACTAGAGAAGTGGGGAACTGGAGAACTGGAGAACTGGAGAACTGGAGAAGTGGGGAGCTGGAGAACTGGAGAACAGGAGAACTGGAGAACAAGAGAACTGGAGAACAGGAGAACTGGTGAACTGGAGAACTGGAGAACTGGAGAAGTGGGGAACAGGAGAACTGGAGAACTGGAGAACTGGAGAACTGGAGAATTGGAGAACTGGGGAACTGGAGAAGTGGAGAACAGGAGAACAGGAGAACTGGAGAAGTGGGGAACTGGAGAACTGGAAAATTGGAAAACAGGAGAACTGGAGAAGTGGGGAACAGGAGAACTGGAGAACTGGAGAATAGGAGAACCGGAGAAAAGGAGAACAGGAGAACTGGAGAAGTGGGGAACTGGAGATCTGGAGAACTGGAGAACCGGAGAACTGGAGAAGTGGGGAGCTGGAGAACTGGAGAACTGGAGAACTGTAGAAGTGGGGAACAGGAGAACTGGAGAACTGGAGAACTGGAGAACAGGAGAACCGGAGAACCGGAGAACAGGAGAACTGGAGAACTGGAGAAGTGGGGAACTGGAGAACTGGAGAATAGGAGAACTGGAGAACTGGAGAAGTGGAGAACAGGAGAACTAGAGAACTGGAGAACTGGAGAACTGGAGAACTGGAGAATTTGGGAGCAGGAGAACAGGAGAACTGGAGAACTTGAGAACTGGGAAACTGGAGAAGTGGAGAACAGTAGAACTGGAGAACGGGAGAACAGGAGAACTGGAGAAGTGGGGAACTGGAGAACTGGAGAACAGGAGAACCGGAGAACTGGAGAAGTGGGGAGCTGGAGAACTGGAGAACTGGAGAACTGGAGAAGTGGGGAACAGGAGAACTGGAGAACTGGAGAACTGGAGAACAGGAGAACCGGAGAACCGGAGAACTGGAGAACTGGAGAAGTGCGGAACAGGAAAACAGGAGAACAGGAGAACAGGAGAACTGGAGAACTGGAGATGTGGGGAACAGGAGAACTGGAGAACAGGAGAACCGGAGAACCGGAGAACTGGAGAACTGGAGAAGTGGGGAACAGGAGAACTGGAGAACTGGAGAACTGGAGAACTGGAGAAGTGCGGAACAGGAAAACAGGAGAACAGGTGAACAGGAGAACTGGAGCACTGGAGAAGTGGTGAACAGGAGAACTGGAGAACAGGAGAACCGGAGAACCTGAGAACTGGAGAACTGGAGAAGTGGGGAACTGGATAATTGGGGAACAGGAGAACTGGAGAACTGGAGAAGTGGAGAACAGGAGAACTAGAGAACTGGAGCACAGGAGAACTGGAGAACTGGAGAACTGGAGAAGTGGGGAACAGGAGAACTGGAGAACTGGAGAAGTGGGGAACAGGAGAACTGGAGAACTGGAGAAGTGGGGAACAGGAGAACTGGAGAACTGGAGAACTGGAGAAGTGGGGAACTGGAGAACTGGAAAATTGGAGAACTGGAGAAGTGGGGAACTGGAGAACAGGAGAAGTGGGGAACAGGAGAGCAGGAGAACTGGAGAAGTGGGGAACAGGAGAACTGGAGAAGTGGGGGACAGGAGAACTGGAGAACCGGAGAAGTGGGGAACAGGAGAACTGGAGAATTGGAGAACTGGGGAACTGGAGAAGTGGGGAACAGGAAAACAGGAGAACTGGAGAAGTGGGGAACAGGAGAACTGGAGAACAGGAGAACTGGGGAACTGGAGAAGTGGAGAACAGGAGAACAGGAGAACAGGAGAACTGGAGAAGTGGGGAACTGGAGAACTGGAAAATTGGAGAACTGGAGAAGTGGGGAACTCGAGAACTGGAGAACTGGAGAACTGGAGAACTGGAGAAGTGCGGAACAGGAAAACAGGAGAACAGAAGAACCGGAAAACCGGAGAACTGGAGAACTGGAGAAGTGGGGAACTGGATAACTGCAGAACAGGAAAACTGGAGAACTGGAGAAGTGGAGAACAGGAGAACTAGAGAAGTGGGGAACTCGAGAACTGGAGAACTGGAGAAGTGGGGAACAGGAGAACTGGAGAAGTGGGGAACAGGAGAACTGGAGAACTGTAGAAGAAGGGAACAGGAGAACTGGAGAACTGGAGAAGTGGGGAACAGGAGAACTGGAGAACCGGAGAAGTGGGGAACTGGAGAACTGAAAAATTGGAGAACTGGAGAAGTGGGGAACTCGAGAACTGGAGAACTGGAGAACTGGAGAACTGGAGAAGTGCGGAACAGGAAAACAGGAGAACAGGAGAACAGGAGAACTGGAGAACTGGAGAAGTGGGGAACAGGAGAACTGGTGAAGTGGAGAACTGGAGAACTGGAGAACTGGAGAAGTGGGGAAAACGAGAACTGGAGAACTGGGGAACTGGAGAAGTGGAGAACAGGGAACAGGAGAACTGGAGAAGTGGGGAACTGGAGAACTGGAAAATTGGAGAACTGGAGAACTGGAGAAGTGGGGAACTCGAGAACTGGAGAACTGGAGAACTGGAGAACTGGAGAAGTGCGGAACAGGAAAACAGGAGAACAGGAGAACAGGAGAGCTGGAGAACTGGAGAAGTGGGGAACAGGAGAACTGGAGAACAGGAGAACCGGAAAACCGGACAACTGGAGAACTGGAGAAGTGGGGAGCTGGATAACTGCAGAACAGGAAAACTGGAGAACTGGAGAAGTGGAGAACAGGAGAACTATAGAAGTGGGGAACATTAGAACTGGAGAACCGGAGAAATGGGGAACTGGAGAACTGGAGAACTGGAGAATTGGAGAACTGGAGAAGTGGCGAACTGGAGAACTGGAAAATTGGAGAACTGGAGAACTGGAGAAGTCGGGAACTCGAGAACTGGAGAACTGGAGAAGTGGGGAACAGGAGAACTGGAGAACTGGAGAAGTGGAGAACTGGAGAACAGGAGAACAGGAGAACAGGAGAACTGCAGAACTGGAGAAGTGGGGAACAGGAGAACTGGAGAACTGGAGAAGTGGGGAACTGGAGAACTGGAAAATTGGAGAACTGGAGAACTGGAGAAGTGGGGAACTCGAGAACTGGAGAACTGGAGAAGTGGGGAACAGGAGAACTGGAGAACTGGAGAACTGGAGAAGTGGAGAACTGGTGAACAGGAGAACTGGAGAAGTGGGGAACAGGAGAACTGGAGAACCGGAGAAGTGTGGAACTGGAGAACTGGAGAACTGGAGAAGTGGAGAACTGGAGAACAGGAGAACTGGAGAAGTGGGGAACTGGAGAAGTTGGGAACACGAGAACTGGAGAACTGGAGAAGTGCGGAACTGGAGTACTGGAGAACTGGAGAAGTGGGGAACAGGAGAACTGGAGAAGTGGGGAACAGGAGAAGTGGAGAAGTGGGGAACTGGAGATCTGGAGAAGTGTGGAACTGGAGAACTGGAGAAGTGGGGAACAGGAGAACTGCAGAACTTGAGAACAGGAGAACTGGAGGACAGGAAAACTGGCGAAGTGGGGAACAGGAGAAGTGGAGAAGTGTGGAACACGACAACTGGAGAACTGGTGAACTGGAGAAGTGGGGAACAGAAGAACTGGAGAACTGGGGAACACGAGAACTGGAGAACTGGAGAACAGGAGAACTGGAGAAGTGAGGAACAGATGAAGTGGAGAACTGGAGAACTGGAGAACGGGAGAAGTGAGGAACAGGAGAACAGGAGAACAGGAGAACAGGAAAACTGGAGAAATGGAGAACGGGAGAACTGAAGAACAGGAGAAAATGAGAATTGGAGAAATGATGCACTGGAGAACAGGAGAACTGGAGAAGTGGGGAAGCAGGAGAATTGGAGAAGTGGGGAACAGTAGAACTGCAAAACTGGAGAAGTGGGGAACAGGAAAACTGGAGAATTGGAGAACTGGAGAAGTGGGGAACTGGAGAACAAGAGAAGTGGGGAACAGGAGAACTGGAGAAGTGGGTAACTGGAAAACTTGAGAACTGGGGAACAGGAGAGCAGGAGAACTGGAGAAGTTGGGGACAGGAGGACTGGAGAAGTGGGGAACAGGAGAACTGGAGAACTGGAGAACGGGAGAACTGAAGAACAGGAGAAAATGAGAATTGGAGAAATGATGCACTGAAGAACAGGAGAACTGTAGAAGTGGTGAAGCAGGAGAATTGGAGAAGTGGGGAACAGTAGAACTGGAGAACTGGAGAAGTGGGGAACAGGAGAACAGAAGAACTGGAGAAGTCGGGAACTGGAGAAGTGGGGAAGAGGAGAACTGGAGAAGTGCGAAACAGGAGAACTGGACAAGTGGAGAAGTGGGGAACAGGAGAACTGGGGAATTGGAGAACTGGAGAAGTGGGGAACTGGAGAAACGGAGAATTGGAGAAGTGGGGAACTGGAGAACTAGAGAATTGGACAAGTGGGGAATTGGAGAACAGGAGAACTGGAGAAGTGGGGAACAGGAGAACTGGAGAACTGGAGAAGTGGGGAACTGGAGAACTGGAGAACAGTGGAAGCAGAGAACTGGAGAACTGGAGAACTAGAGAACCGGAGAAGTGGGGAACTAGAGAACTGGGTATCTGGAGAACTGGAGAACAGTGGATGCAGAGAACTGGAGAACTGGAGAACAGGAGAACCGGAGAACAGGAGAACAGGAGAACAGGAGAAGTGGGGAACAGGAGAACTGGAGAAGCGGGGAACTGGAGAACTGGAGAACAGGAGAACTGGAGAACTGGAGAAGTGGGGAACTGGAGAAATGGAGAACTGGAGAACTGGAGAAGTGGGGAACAGGAGAACTGGAGAACTGGGAGAACTGGAGAACAGGAGAACCGGAGAACCGGAGGACTGGAGAACTGGAGAAGTGGTGAACAGGATAACTGGAGAACAGGAGAACTGGAGAAATGGAGAAGTGGAGAACAGGAGAACTAGAGAACTGGAGAACAGGAGAACTGGAGAACTAGAGAACTGGAGAAGTGGGGAACTGGAGAACTGGAGAACTGGAGAAGTGGGGAACAGGAGAACTGGAGAACTGGAGAAGTGGGGAACAGGAGAACTGGAGAACAGGAGAACTGGAGAACTGGAGAAGTGGAGAACAGTAGAACTGGAGAACAGGAGAACTGGAGAAGTGGGGAACTGGAGAACTGGAGAATTGGAGATCTGGGGAACTGGAGAAGTGGCGAACAGGAGAACAGGAGAACTGGAGAAGTGGGGAACTGGAGAACTGGAGAATTGGAGAACTGGAGAACTGGAGAAGTGGGGAACTGGAGAACTGGAGAACTGGAGAAGTGCGGAACAGGAAAACAGGAGAATAGGAGAACAGGAGAACTGGAGAACTGGAGAAGTGGGGAACAGGAGAACTGGAGAACTGGAGAAGTGGGGAACAGGAGAACTGGAGAACTGTAGAAGAAGGGAACAGGAGAACTGAAGCAATGGAGAACTGGAGCACTGGATAACTGGAGAAACGGTGAATTGTAGAACAGGAGAAGTGGAGAGCAGGGTAAATGGGCAGCTGGAGCACAAGGCCACTGGAGCACTGAAGCAATGGAGAACAGGAGAAGTGGAGAAGTGGAGAACAGGAGAACTGGAGAAGTGGGGAACAGGAGAATTGGAGAACTGGAGAAGTGGAGAACAGGAGAACTAGAGAACTGGAGAACTGGAGAAGTGGGGAACTGGAGAACTGGAGAACTGGAGAAGTGGGGAACAGGAGAACTGGAGAACTGGAGAAGTGGGGAGCAGGAGAACTGGAGAACTGGAGAACTGGAGAACTGGGGAACTGGAGAACTGGAGAACTGGAGAAGTGGGGAACAGGAGAACTGGAGAACTGGATAAGTGGGGAACAGGAGAACTGGAGAAGTGGGGAACAGGAGAACTGGAGAAATGGAGAACTGGAGAACTGGGGAACTGGAGAAGTGGAGAACAGTAGAACTGGAGAACAGGAGAACTGGAGAAGTGGGGAACTGGAGAACTGGAGAATTGGAGAACTGGGGAACTGGAGAAGTGGCGAACAGGAGAACAGGAGAACTGGTGAAGTGTGGAACAGGAGAATTGGAGAACTGGAGAACAGGAGAACTGGAGAACTGGAGAACTGGAGAAATGGGGAACAGGAGAAGTGGGGAACAGGAGAACTGGAGAAGTGGGGAACTGGTGAACTGGATAACTGGAGAACTGGAGAACTGGAGAACTGGAGAAGTGGGGAATAGGAGAACTGGAAAACTGGAGAACAGGAGAAGTGGGGAACAGGAGAAGTGGAGAAGTGGGGAACTGGAGAGCTGGAGAACTGGAGAACTGGAGAACTGGAGAACTGGAGAAGTGGGGAACAGGAGAACTGGAGAAGTGGGGAACTGGAGAACTGGAGAACAGGAGAACAGGAGATCTGGAGAACAGGAGAACTGGAGAACTGGAGAACTGGAGAACAGGAGAACAGGCGAACTGGAGAACAGGAGAACAGGAGAACTGGAGCAGTGGGGAACAGGAGAACTGGAGAACTGGAGGACAGGAGAACAGGAGAACTGGATCAGTGGGGAACAGGAGAACTGGAGAACTGGAGAACTGGAGAACAGGAGAACTGGAGAACTGGAGAACTGGAGAACAGGAGAACTGGAGAACTGGGGAACTGGAGAAGTGGAGAACAGGAGAATTGGAGAACTGGAGAACAGGAGAACTGGAGAACTGGAGAACTGGAGAAGTTGGGAACAGGAGAACTGGAGAAGCGGGGAACAGGCGAACTGGAAAACATGACAGTTGGAGAACTGGAGAAGAGTATAACTGGAAAACTGGAGAACTGGAGAACAGGAGAACAGGAGAACTGGGCAGCTGGAGAACACAAGCACAGGTGACATATAGGACAGGAGAAGTGGAGAACTGGGGAACTGGAGAACATGAGAACTGGAAAAATGGGAAGTTTGAGAACTGGAGCCCAGTGCCACTGATGCGCTAGCACAGCCTTGGGCCACCTGAAGAAAAGAGTGTTCGAAGGTCAGACCCTAAAATCTGCCACCAAGCTAATGGTCTCGAGGGCTGTAGTGATACCCGCCGACCTGTATGGCTCAGAGACATGGACCATATATAATAGATACCTCATATCACTGGAGAAATACCACCAAAATTATCTCCGCAAGATCCTGCAAATCCCCTGGGAGGACAGATGCACCAACGTTTGTGTCCTCATCCAGCATCGAAGCACTGACCACACTCCATTGGGCGGGCCACATTGTTCGCATGCCTGACATTAGACTCCCAAAGCAAGCGCTCTACTCGGAACTCCTACACGGAAAACGAGCCCAAGGTGGGCAAAGCGAACGTTTCAAGGACACCCTCTAAGCCTCCCTGAAGAAATGCAACATCTCCACTGACACCTGGGAGTCCCTGGCCAAAGACCGCCCTAAGTGGGGGAAGTGCATCTGGGAGGGCGCTGAGCACCTCGTGTCTCGTCACCGAGAGCATGCAGAAACCAAGTGCAGGCAGCGGAAGGAGCGTGCGGCAAACCAGTCCCACCCACCCTTTCCTTCAACGAATGTCTGTTCCACCTGAGACAGAGATTGTAACTCCCATATTGGACTGTTCAGTCACCTGAGAACTCACTTTTAGAATGGAAGGAAGTCTTCCTCGATTTCGAGGAACAGCCTGTGATGATGATGGAGCACTGAAGCAATGGAGAACTGGAGCACTGGATAACTGGAGAAACGGTGAATTGTAGAACAGGAGAAGTGGACAGCAGGGTAAACGGGCAGCTGGAACACAAGGCCACTGGAGCACTGAAGCAATGGAGAACAGGAGAAGTGGAGAAGTGGAGAACAGGAGAACAGGAGAACTGGAGAACTGGAGAAGTGGGGAACAGGAGAACTGGAGAACTGGAGACCAGGAGAAGTGGGGAACAGGAGAACTGGAGAAGTGGGGAACCGGAGAACTGGAGAACTGGAGAAATGGTGAATTGTAGAACAGGAGAAGTGGAAAGCAAGGTAAACGGGCAGCGGAGCACAAGGCCACTGGAGCACTGAAGCAATGGAGAACAGGACAAGTGGAGAAGTGGGGAACAGGAGAACTGGAGAAGTGGGGAACCGGAGAACTGGAGAACTGGAGAACTGGAGAAGTGGGGAACAGGAGAACTGGAAAACTGGAGAACAGGAAAAGTGGGGTACAGGAAAACTGGAGAAGTGGGGAACCGGAGAACTGGAGAACTGGAGAACTGGAGAACAGGAGAACTGGAGAACAGGAGAACTGGAGAATTGGGTAACCGGAGAACTGGAGAAGTGGGGAACAGGAGAACTGGAAAACTGGAGAACAGGAGAACAGGAGAACTGGGAAATTGGGGAACCTGAGAACTGGAGAAGTGGGGAACAGGAGAACTGGAAAACTGGAGAACAGAAGAACAGTAGAACTGGAGAACTGGAGAAGTGGGGAACAGGAGAACTGGAGAAGTGGGGAACAGGAGAACTGGAAAACTGGAGAACAGGAGAAGTGGGGAACTGGAGAACTGGAAAATTGGAGAACTGGAGAACTGGAGAAGTGGGGAACAGGAGAAGTGGGGAACTGGAGAACTGGAAAATTGGAGAACTGGAGAACTGGAGAACAGGAGAAGTGGGGAACTGGAGAACTGGAAAATTGGAGAACTGGAGAACTGGGGAAGTGGGGAACAGGAGAACTGGAAAACATGACAGTTGGAGAACAGGAGAAGAGTATAACTGGAAAACTGGAGAATTGTAGAACAGGAGAACAGGAAAACAGGAGAACTGGGCAGCTGGAGAACATGAGCACAGGAGAAATATAGGACAGGAAAAGTGGAGAACTGGGGAACTGGAGAACTGGAAAAATGGGAAGCTTGAGAACTGGAGCCCAGTGCCACTGATGCGCGAGCACAGCCTTGGGCCACCTGAAGAAAAGAGTGTTCGAAGATCAGACCCTCAAATCTGCCACCAAGCTAATGGTCTCTAGGGCTGTAGTGATACCCGCCCTCCTGTATGGCTCAGAGACATGGACCATATATAGTAGACACCTCATATCGCTGGAGAAATACCACCAACATTATCTCTGCAAGATCCTGCAAATCTCCTGGGAGGACAGATGCACCAACGTTTGCGTCCTCATCCAGCATCGAAGCACTGACCACACTCCATTGGGCGGGCCACATTGTTCGCATGCCTGACATTAGACTCCCAAAGCAAGCGCTCTACTCGGAACTCCTACACGGAAAACGAGCCCAAGGTGGGCAAAGGGGGTGTTTCAAGGACACCCTCTAAGCCTCCCTGAAGAAATGCAATATCTCCACTGACACCTGGGAGTCCCTGGCCAAAGGCCGCCCTAAGTGGGGGAAGTGCATCTGTGAGGGCGCTGAGCACCTCGTGTCTCGTCGCCGAGAGCATGCAGAAACCAAGTGCAGGCAGCGGAAGGAGCGTGCGGCAAACCAGTCCCACCCTTCCTTTCCTTCAACGAATGTCTGTTCCACCTGTGACAGAGATTGTAACTCCCATATTGGACTGTTCAGTCACCTGAGAACTCACTTTTAGAATGGAAGGAAGTCTTCCTCGATTTCGAGGAACTGCCTTTGATGATGATGGAGCACTGAAGCAATGGAGAACTGGAACACTGGATAACTGGAGAAACAGTGAATTGTGGAACAGGAGAAGTGGAGAGCAGGGTAAATGGGCAGCTGGAGCACAGGGCCACTGGAGCACTGAAGCAATGGAGAACAGGAGAAGTGGAGAAGTGGAGAACAGAAGAAGTGGAGCACAGGGCCACTGCAGCACTGAAGAACTGGAGCAATGGAGAATTGGAGAACTCATGATTGAGGGATAAATATTGGCCCAGCACACCGGGGAGAACTCCCCTCTGTTCTTCAAAATTGTGCCACGGGATCTTTTACATCCACCTGACAGAGCACACAGGGGCTCGGTTTAATGCTGCCTCCGAACGACGGCACCTCCAACAGTGCAGCGCTCCTCAGTACTGCCCCTCCGACAGTGCAGCACTCCCTCAGTACTGCCCCTCCGACAGTGCGACGCTCCCTCAGTACTGTCCCTCCGAAAGTGCGGAGCTCCCTCAGTACTGTTCCTCCGACAGTGCAGCACTCCCTCAATACTGCCCCTCCGACAGTGCAGCGCTCCCTCAGTACTGCCCCTCCGACAGTGCAGCTCTCCCTCAGTCCTGCCCCTCCGACAGTGCAGCACTCCCTCAGTACTGCCCCTCCAACAGTGCAGCACTCCCTCAGTACTTCCCCTCCGACAGTGCAGCACTCCCTCAGTACTGCCCCTCCGACAGTGCAGCACTCCCTCAGTCCTGCCCCCTCCGACAGTGCAGCACTCCCTCAGTACTGCCCCTCCGACAGTTGGGCTGGGTGCTCTTTACCTTTCCGTCATTGTTCATAGATTTACATGTAACTGACCGAGCGCCATGTGGCTCTTTGTCGGCCGGCGCGGACACGATGGGTCAAAATGGCCTCCTTTTGCGCTGTAAATTTCTATGTTTCTATCACCCTCCCCTTCCCCCACACTTTCCCACTACTCACCACCCTCTCCTCGTTTCACCATCCCTCACCTCACTCCTCACCCTCCGCCTCCCCACTCTCTCCCCCTGCCCAATCCCCCTGCCCTCTCACCCCCACACCCCCGCCTCACCGTCCCCTCCCCCCTCGCCTACCCTCCCACTCCCCCCGCCTCACTGTCCCCTACCCCCTCGCCTACCCTCCCACTTCCCCACCTCACCTTCCTCCCCACAAACATCGCCCTCCCCATCCTCTCCACCCACCTCACCTCTCCATTCCCCTCCCCCACCTTTTCCCCAACCCTCCAAACCTCACCGAAACCTCACCCGCTCCTTCCTCCAACATCCGCTCCCTTCTCCCCCACCTCCCCTCCCCTCTTCCCACGCCTCACCCTCTCCTCCCCCCGCCTCACCCTCTCCTCCCCCCGCCTCAACCTCCCCCCTTCCTCTCCCCATCCTCCCCTCCCCTTTCCCCACCTCTCCTCTCCCCTCCCCTCACCTCTCCTCTCCCCTCCCCTCTTCCCTCCCCTCCACTCCCCACCTCTCCCCTCCCCTCTCCTCTCCCCTCACCTCTCCTCTCCCCTCCCCTCTTCCCTCCCCTCCACTCCCCACCTCTCCCCTCCCCTCTCCCCTCCCCTCCCCTCTCCCCTCCCATCCCCTCTCCCCTCCCCCCTCCCTTCCCCTCCCCACAAAATCGTTGATGCACAGCCCAATCATATTGTCCAATCACAGCCCAGTATCGCACCATACCATCCAATCACAGCCCAGTCCAGCAATATATAAACATTTACATTGATATTCCTCTGTACATTCACAACAATATTTTGTCCATGAGGTTTTGAAAAGAATTATCTCTGATAGCAGCTTCAGACAGCCTGAAATGCCCAACCAATCCAAGGCACTTGGAGTATTTGTTCGATGAGTGCACGCATCACTTGCGGGCATTTCTCTGCTTCTGCATTAAACCCGAGACGATGACAGCGAACGAGTGCTGTGCGCTTTTCCTCCTCATCCACCGATGCTGAATG